>NC_050102.1:47769701-48394701 GCF_902167145.1 Zea mays | reverse complement strand
AAAATAAACCCTGCAATCTGTTTTTTTTTATTTGAGCAGCGACATACGCGGATTCAAACAGCGATAACTTTTAAAATATAATTCCGATTTGAGCGCATAAGTACTTGTTGGAAAGATAAGAAAAAGCCCTACATGATTCTCATACTGATTAACACTAATTACTCCCGAAACATCCCCAGAAACTGCTAACACTGCTGCTGTTCATCACTCTGAAAAATCTGTTTTCTGGACAGCCACATACCCGGATTCAAACGATGATAACTTTTAATTTATAACTCCAAATTGAGCGCATAAATACTCGTTGGAAAGATAAAACAAAGTGCTACAAGATTCTCATACTGATTAACACTAATTGCTCCCGAAAAATCCCCAGAAACTGCTAACACTGCTGCTGTTCATCACTCTGAAAAATCTGTTTTCTGGACAGCCACATACCCGGATTCAAACGATGATAACTTTTAATTTATAACTCCAAATTGAGCGCATAAATACTCGTTGGAAAGATAAAACAAAGTTCTACAAGATTCCCAAATTGATCCCCATTAAATCTTCACGAAAAAAAACTAAAAACTGCTGGAACTACCGCTGTTCATCCACCACGCAAAATTCTGGACAGCCCCCCCCATCTAATCGCAAACGCAACATCTAATCAATTGAATCGCAGCGCAAATGAACAAGGGATGAACACAAAAGAAAAATCACCTTGGGTTCTCCCCTTTTCCTTCCTCCCTTCTTCCTTCCACCAAAACGATTGGAGATTCGCACCAAAAGACGATGATCCGAGCGGCACGGAGTAGCACCTAGGGAGGAGGGGATTGGGGGGGGGGGGGCGGCTAGGGTTTTGGTGGCTGCAACAATGGAGGGAGAAGGAGGTGGGCAGGGGGGGGGGGGGCGGCGGCCAAGGGGAAAGGAGAAGTGGGGGGGGGGGGGGCGGCTGCACATGGGGAGGGGTAGTTAGGAGGGTGGCGGCTAGGGTTTGGGAGGCTAATGGGCCAAAACACCAATTGCGGCCCAACTAACCCACGCGACAGCTCCCGACTGCAACGCAAACGTCAAACCAAATAAATTCTACTGCCCTAGTTGCGAATGTTGCTCACAAAAATTCCAAATCCCCAAAACAACAACTGGATGAGGGAAAAAAACAAAAAGAACAGCCCCCAACTTCTCTTCTTTGCAAACCAGGTATCACATTCTACCCCTCTTAAAAAGAATTCGACCTCGAATTCTGACGCTTCTATCGGAATGACACAAGAAAAGATTAGCGAATCAACAACACTTACCCACAACGAAAAGTTCCGGGTACTTCTGCCGCATCAACTCCTCAAGTTCCCACGTAGCCTCGCGCTCTGACTGATTAGACCATAAAACCTTGACATACTTAATTGATCTCTTCCTCAACACACGCTCCGAGAATTCCAATATACGCACCGGACGGCACTCCAGAGTCAGATCCTGCTGCACCGCAATTGGTTCCATCTCAATCTGATGGTCCGGATCCCGCAAGAACTTCCTCAACATAGAGACATGAAAAACCGGGTGTACCCCTGCCATGGAATCCGGCAGTAGCAAGCGATAAGCCAAGCTGCCCACCCGGGCCAAGATAGTGAACGGTCCAATGTATCTTGGACTGAGCTTCCCAGAGACACCGAACCGAATAACTCCCTTAGTGGGTGATACCCTGAGAAGGACTTGGTCACCCACAGCAAATTCTAGATCCCGCCTCCTCACATCAGCATAACTCTTCTGACGACTCTGAGCTGCCAAAATATTCTGACGAATTTCCCGAACCTTTTCAGAAGTTTGCTGAACCCAATCAGGACCAACCAGGGATCTCTCTCCCAAAGTCTCCCAGCACAGAGGAGAGATACACCGCCTGCCATACAAAGCCTCAAATGGTGCCATCTTGATGCTAGCTTGGTAGCTGTTGTTATACGCAAACTCTGCCAGAGCAAGATGGTCCTCCCAGCTACCCTTCCATGACAGAACACAAGCACGCAACATATCCTCCAAGGTTTGGATTGTTTGCTCTGACTGACCATCCGTCTGAGGGTGAAAAGCGACACTAAGCGAAAGCTTGGTGCCCAATGCACTGTGGAGACTCTCCCAGAATTTGGATACAAATTTGGAGTCTCGATCAGAAACAATAGACTTAGGTACCCCGTGAAGCCTGACTACTTCCTTCATATACAAGGGAACCAAATCTGAAGCTGAATTCGTGGTCTTCATGGGATTAAAATGCGCAGACTTAGTCAAGCGATCCACTACCACCCAAATAGCATCCCTGCCACGAGGGGAACGAGGTAGACCCACCACAAAATCCATGGTGATATGCTCCCATTTCCACTCTGGAATTTCCAATGGCTTCAGCAAACCTGCAGGCCGCTTATGTTCGGCCTTCACGCGCTGACATACTTCACAGGCGGCCACATACTTAGAAATGTCAACCTTCATCCGCTTCCACCAGAAGGTTTGCTTCAAATCTCGGTACATTTTGGTTTCGCCAGGATGGACGGTGTAAGGCGTTTTATGAGCTTCTCGCAGGATATCCAGCTTCACCTCTGATTTCTGAGGCACACAAAGACGGCCCCTGAAACGAACCAAATCATTCTCATCAATGGTGAACTCCCGCGGTTTACCATCACCAACCCTCCTTCGGGCTTCCTGCAAAAGACGATCCTGCTGCTGAGCCGCACACACTCTCTCCATAAGTGAGGATTGAATAAGCATCTGAGTCTCCTCGCTAGCGGTGCCGACATAACACAAAGCGATCCCCAAACGGTCCAGATCAGCGATCAACGACAAGGCCACCTTTGGAACCCCGGACCTGCTAAGGGCATCCGCCACCACATTAGCCTTCCCCGGGTGATAATGAATGGACAAATCATAATCTTTAATCAATTCTAGCCACCGACGCTGCCTCAAATTCAGCTCCTTCTGAGTAAAAATATACTTGAGACTTTTGTGATCAGTGAAAATGTCACAAGCCTCGCCATAAAGGTAATGCCTCCACGACTTTAGAGCAAAAACCACCGCAGCCAATTCCAGATCATGAGTTGGATAATTCCCCTCATGTTTCCTCAACTGCCTTGAGCCATAAGCAATCACCCTGCCTTCCTGCATCAGCACACAGCCAAGACCAATACGCGAAGCATCCGTATAAACTGTGAAACGCTTACCGCTCTCAGGCAAAGCTAGGATAGGGGCGTCCACCAACTTGCTCTTCAATGACTGATAACTGATCTCACAATCGCCGGACCAGACGAAGGGAACACCCTTCCCCAAGAGCCTAGTCAAAGGCTTAGCAATGCTGGAAAAATTTGGTACGAAACGCCGATAATACCCAGCAAGCCCCAAGAAACTTCGGATTTCAGAGACACTAGAAGGTCTCTTCCACTCCACTACAGCCGCAACATTCTTGGGGTCAACCGCAATACCCTGCTGATTAATCACGTGCCCCAGGAAAGCCACTTCAGATAGCCAAAAGGCACACTTCTTCAACTTGCCATAGAATTGATTCTTCCTTAGGGCACCCAGAACGAGACGGAGATGCTGATCATGCTCGGCCTCGGTCTTTGAATAAATCAAAATATCATCTAGGAATACGACCACAAAATCGTCCAAGAATTCATGCAGCATCCTATTCATTGCTTCCATAAACGCAGCAGGGGCATTAGTTAAGCCAAAGGACATGACTATGAACTCATAATGCCCATACCTGGTGCAGAAGGCAGTCTTCTCAATATCCTCCTCACGAATCCTCAATTGATGATAACCAGAGTTCAAATCAATTTTGGAGAACACCTGGGCACCCCTCAACTGCTCAAAGAGGACCTCAATTCGGGGAAGCGGATATTTATTCTTGATTGTCACTTGATTCAAAGCGCGATAATCCACACACAGTCGCTTGCTTTTATCCTTCTTCTCAACAAACAATACTGGGGAAGCCCATGGAGACCTGCTAGGCCTAATGAAGCCCTTAGCCAGCAGATCATCCAATTGCCGCTTTAATTCAATCTGCTCCTTTGGAGCCATTCGATACGGGGCCTTATGAATAAGCTGCGTACCCGGAATCAGCTTAATCTCAAAAGCTGCATCGCGCTCCGGAGGAATGCCTGGAAGCTCTGCTGGAAACACGTCAGCAAAGTCACACACCACCCGGATGTCCTGCACCCGCAAGGCAGCCTCGCCCTCCACCACCATAGAGAAAAAGATCCCCGACTTCCTTGACCAGCGATCAGGAAGCAATTGCGCCAACAAGGATAATGTGAACTTCGGAGAACTCCCCAAGAATACCACCTCCTTACCCGACGGCGCCTGCAATAACATTGTCTTCCAGAAGCAGGATATAACCGCGCGATACTGGGATAACCAATCCATACCCAAGATAACATCGAATGCCCCCAAGGAAATCACCACCAGATTAGCCGAAAAAACCTCATCAGCAAGAATGACGGAACACCCCTGACAAACTGAACAGCTACTAATGGAGCCATTAGCAGAACTGACCAAAATTGGGTGACCCAACCTCTGCACCGAAAGACCAGCCCGCGACACAAAATCCTCTGAAACAAACGAATAGCTAGCGCCAGAGTCAAAAAGAGCATGGGCTGCAAATGAATCAACTGAAATCGTACCTGTCACCACGTCTCCTTGCTCCCTGCCATCCGTAGCGGGTAGCACATAAGCTCCAGAAATACCCGCAGAAGAGGAAGCTCCCGGAGTGAAATTAACAGAAGAACCCCACTGAGCCACCGGAGGAGGCTGGCGCGGAGCTCCAAACTGAGACAGCACAGGGGTAGACGGCGCAGGAGTAGGCACAACCTGATACTGCGGAAAACCTTGCATCGGCACGAACTGAGAAGTCCCGGGCACATAAAGCTGCTGTGGAGGAAGAGGAACTGAAAACTGCTGCTCAGCACTTGACATCATATTGATAGTGCCCTGAGAAGAGGAGGAAGCTATCGGCTCCCATCTGAGCTTCCCATTGGGATTCCTCCTACACACCACATCCTTGTGGTCCTGACTGCAGATAGAACACCTGCCACTCCACTGACACTCTGCACGGCGATGCGCATCTCCACAGCGGAAACACACCAGCCCCAACCCGGGCTTAGGAACGGCCCGAAACCTCTGAGTACTTCCTCCTGAAGTACCTGAGTCAGAAGATTTGCCACGGTAAGGATGGTGGCGCTGATGCTGAGACTTGCCCCTCTTGTGAGCTGGACCTCCAGTGTTGCCCCTCCTCGTGTCCTGGCTACGAGGTTGATCAACACCCGAAGACTTCTGCGACTCCATGGTGTACTGGTGTTGCATCTCCACACCCAGCGCCTGCTCCACTGTGGTACGGAAGTCCACCAACGGAAAGGCCCCCAGAGCATGCCTGATAGAAGGCTTCAGACCCTGACGGAATTGGCTCGCCTTCTCCATCTCATTATAGGCCACATGAGGGACAAAGCGGACCATTTTGTTGAAGCCCACCTCATACTCTGTGACAGACTTCTTCTCCTGCTTGTAGGACTGCAAGTCAATCTTCATTTTCTCCAGAAAGGTGACCGGGTAGAATCTCCTTTCGAACTGCCTGATGAAAACATCCCATGATAGGACTCCTGGTGAGGAGGAGTGCGCTGCCTGCACGCCTCTCCACCAAATCTGCGCCTCACCCTTCAGCAGCTGAGTGCCAAAGCGAACCCGATCTTCATAAGCAATCTCGAAGACATTCATCTTATCCTCCACATAAGTCAGCCAATCTGCCGCCTCGACCGGAGTACCACTGCCATCAAAAGAATCCAACTTCATGCCCATCCACTGCATCAGAGAAAGACCACTGACAGGAAGAGGCACCCCGGCCCCGCCACCAGGAACAGCACCCGCAGGGACAGCGCCCCCGGGCACTTCTCCACCTCCAGCTCCCTGAGCAGCACCTGCAGGGGCGACAGGAATGGCTTGCCTCAGAAGGGCCAACTCCTGCTGCATGGCCTGCATCGTGGCTAACATTGCCGCCGGACTCATCGAGTCCCCACTAGGAGCTTGCGGACTACCCCGAGCTCTACGAGGCGGCATAGCTGTATCCACAGGGATGAGAATAATAAGTATATGAGATAAGCATAGCATCTCTCTAGATAATGTCAAAACTAGCACAGAGAATAACATAATCATATCAATAGCAAGACCGAAAACCCATCCTACATGTGCAGTGTGTCAATTTATTACTACTCCACTTGCTAGGACCTACAGCCTATGCTTTGATACCAACTGTAACACCCCACTGATCCCACACAATGGATGATACCAAAAAAAACCTTTCTACAAGACTCATGCAACACATAGAGAAAGAAAGTACTGCAAAATCCGGCAGCACCTCCCTTGAAAGTAGCATAACAAGGGAAGCATATAGTTTATACAGGATATAAAAGAAAGATAATTGCCATAGTATAATCAAAATGCAACGGTAGAAAAGAACATTCATGACCAGACAAAAGATAGACATCTCAGCCCACCAAACTAAACAGTTCAACTACCATGAAAGATTAGAATGTAGTAATTCCCTAGACTTGACCCTTCCTGTTTAACATCATTAATAAACAGTTATTCCTTTATTTAAAAGTGTGGTGGCCGTGCTGCTACATCCCTTCTTTCCCAAAGCAAAGATCAGGTGCCTGCATCAGACAATGCAAGAGTGAGATGACACATCTCAGCAAGTAAAAAGAACAAACAACAGTTGGACAATGCAGGCCAACCGTGCATAAGCAACCACATGGTTCCCAACTTCTTCCTTAAATATTAATTTGCAGCAAGTAAGCAAGTAATCAATTACTCAATACCAAGATGAATTACAAAGTAAAGATCCACCTTATCCACTGTTGGTGACTTGTTCTCAAATGCTTCGAATTAAGAACAAGGCAACATAAAAAGTGTTACACATTAAGGTCCTTCGTCCTTCAAAACATTATGTCCCTTCGGGAAATAATGATTTAGGACGAAGGTTATCATAGACATACCTTCGGGAATATAATAAGTAATGCCGAAGGATTCATATAAAGCATGAAATACAAACATCAACATAAAATCATTTCTATTTTATTAACATGGAGAAATAGAAATGATTTTAAATTACAAATGTACCTTTGGTCCTGAGAGAAGGTAAAAAGTACAAGCGTGATGCAAAAGCCAATGCCAAGTCAGCGTGAACAGTACGGGAGTACTGTTCATCTATTTATAGACGCGGGACGCAGCCCACGTAAAATTACATCCATGTCCATTACATTTGTTAACGGCTTATGGAAATCTGTCGAGGCCCCCGAAGTCTTTTCATCTTTAAGTCGGTTCCCCCTTCTGCCATCGCGCCGAAGCTTCCCTGCGCACAGCTTCGGCTACACTCGACCTTCGTCTGGTTCAGGCTTCGTCCTGGCCGTGCTCCATATTCATAATTCTGGATCCGAAAATACCTGTTCACATAATCCACTCGGAAAACATTGTCAAATCATGTTTTTGAGGACCTTCGGAGGACGAAGGCCCCCAACAGTAGCCCCTCGCAATATTAATTTGTAAATAATAAATTCAGATTGCGATATGGACGAAGGCCTTGAGCCGAAGGTCCGAAAAAACACCTTCCCTTTGCTAGAATAGCAACATCTACTGACAAGCGGGGCCTTTCAATTTTCAACGCCCTAGGCGTATAAATAAGATCACATCGCGAACTGATTTGGTACGCACACTTGCCTTCTGCTTCGGCCCACTAAAATTTTTAGCTCTTGTGCACTAAGATTTGCTGATCTTTTTGATTTTTAAGCTTCGGACTTAGAAACAGTTTTTGAGCGCTTCCGAAGATGCCTGAAGGTAAGAAGATCGCTGCTGAGACGAAGCTGAGTCTTGAGGAAGAAAAAAACTTGGGGTTCATTATGGCGATGGCGGAGACCAATACAGAGAAGATCACCAAGGAAATTCTTGAAGGTCTGTCCGAAGACACTGATGACAGCGACAGTTTTGATGTAGAAAGTGGCGGGGAAGAGGCCGAAGATCGACCGTGGCGACCAAGTCACGCGGTTTTTGGGAAAACCGCCATCAAACAGAGCCATATTGATAATATGAGGGGGCGATACTTTCGAGATATAACTATTGTGAGGGCTGATGCTGGAGAAAAGACTACCCCCACCCCCGAAGAAGATGAGGTCGTAATCTTCCGAAGCTTTCTCAAAGCTGGGCTTCGATTTCCCTTAAGCAACTTCGTTATTGAGGTACTGAAAACATTTCAAATCTTCTTGCATCAAATTACTCCTGAAGCCATTATAAGAATGGGGATATTTGTCTGGGCTGCAAGGAGCCAAGGTTTGGAACCAAACGCTAAAAGCTTCTGTAACATTCATGAGTTATTATACGAGACGAAGCCCTGGGGAAAGGAGCAATATCACAACAACTTTGGGTGCTACAGCTTCGGCGCGCGCTCCGGGTCAAGCTGCCCTGTGCCGACCTTTCGGAAGAGGTGGCCCGGAGCCTGGATGACGGAATGGTTTTATGTGAAGAATGACCTATCAGATCAAGAGAATGTGAAGAATATCATTATGCGACCAATCTGGCAACGCTTCGGTCTTCGAAGGCCGAAGGTCGAAATGAACGAAGCTGCCGAAGAATGCCAAAGGGCCTTCGGAGTAGTCTGCTCGTTTATTGGGACAAGGGACTTGGTCCAAGAACATATTGCCTTCAGGGTATGGCCACTTGCAGAAAAGTGGGAAATGCCGAAGGAAACCATCAAAGAGTCCGACGAAGGCGGACTAGTCAGATTAAAATACACATTCAAATATGGGGACAAATTTGTCGAACCTGACGACGACTGGTTGAAAAACATTGAAATATTAAGTGACGAACTTCTTGGCGCATATTCGAAGGCTGAGAACACTGCGTTATCAGCAGCCTTCGGAGGCCGAAAAAAGAAGAGACTCAATCGGGTGTTTGATGCAATTGGGTTCTTTTACCCTGACTATCGTTATCCCACTCGAGGGCAGAAAAGAAAGAACACAACCTCTGCAGAAGAGGAAGCTGCAACTGCTCCTAGCGAGCCAGAATCAAAGAGAAAGAGGATAAAAGTCCTCACACACCGGCCACGCTATATTGAACCAGCTTCGGTGCCTGAGTTCACCGGAGAAGCTTCTTCGGCCACCGAAGCTGAACAGCCAACCTTGCTGCCAGAAACTGCAGAGATGGCCGAAGCACCATCCACAGAAAAAATGGAAGAAGCGAAAAAGCCGACTAAGGAAAAAACATTAGAAGTTTTGAGTCCTGCAGTAAATATTGAAACAGCAAAAAACCAAAAGGGGCCATCAGTGACCCCAAAAAGGAAAAGAATGGTAAATGTACTAGACGTCTTGGAGACAATTAAGTCTTCAAGCACAATTCCAAAAAAGAGTGTTGAAGTTGCTGAAGCTTCTACTGAAGCTTCGGCTCAACAAGCTGAAGCTGAAGCTGGGCCTTCAGAGCCCTACAAGGAGCAACCTTTTGAAGTCGAAGCAATAAAAATTCCAGAACCAGTATTAGTTGAAGAAACTGACACCGCCATCCCCGAAGCACCTGCCAGCATGCGTGATTACATGATACGACATGCTTCGGGGAAGAAGCTATCTGAAGAAGAAACTCATGAAGCCATCCATTATGCAAAGGAACTAAAATATCCGAAGGGGGCAGTAATATTCAATGGAACGAATGAAGATGACTTCTTATACTGCCTGCCTGACAACAAAGAGCTATCTGTCTGCCGAGAAATGGCCAGAAGTATTGGTTTCCCGAAGCTTGAATCTGGATTAAGCGCCATGACGAAAGAAGATCTCGCAGACAGTCTTGCGTACAACAGCCTGAAGGTATAGGAATTAAACACTTGAAAAACCCCCTTATTTTTACGCAACTCATTCCTTTTTTCTTATATGAATTCTTTTTCGTATAGGGCCTGATCCTAAGCAACGCACTAAGAGCCCAAAAGAGCGCCGAAGATGAAAGCTATGAAATTGCGTTTAATAATTTACGCTCCGAAGTTATCAGACTGAGAAACGAAGCTTTGGAAAAAGATAAAATTCTGCTTACACTGGTAGATAAAGTGAAAAAAGACGAAGCTACTTCAAAGGCCCAGGCCGAAGCTCAAAAACGCGAGATTAAAGATCTTCAGAAACAGCTGGCTAGAGCTAAAGAGGAGCGCGCGCTTGAGGAAACGAAACGAGAACTTAGTGATTTTATAGTCAGCAAATTGGAATCAAAAGTTAAGGAGCTTCGCACATCTCAGGGGAAATGCTATGTCAAATCTGTAGAATGTGTGAATAAAATTAAATCCAGCTTCGCCAGCGCAGGCGCCTTTTCCAGCGAAGAGAATTTCTCTCGAGGCAATCCCGAAGGTCCGCTGGAATGGATTAGCCACGAAGCAGAGGCCTTCGAAGAGATTCTGAACAGTCGTGGCGACATATGCGCTTTTTCGGGCGCCAGAGGAATTGCTTCTGTCTTAGAGAAGAAAGGTTGCGGGCATGTAAAATTTTTAGCTCAATCCGAAGCTACCTTATCTTCCGAAGACGTCAAGGACCCCTCGGCCGAAGCAAGCGTGGTTGGTGGCAAATTTTTTACTGATATCTGGAACGACGGCGGCCGAGGAATGGCGCAAGAGATCATCCAAAGGAGCGAAAAAGGCATTCATGACGCCAGAAAAGTGGCAGAAGCTGCCGAAAGGAGTACAGAGCCCGAAAGGCAATTAGGTACCAATTAGTCGCTCTTATTGTGTTGTAATTTTTATTCCAAACTTTTGCTCAAGGTTTGCAAAAGTAATGAAGAAATGTTCTCTTCCCTCAGAAACTGCTGGATCAAATGTCGACGAAGAAATTAAACAAATGGCCGAAACTATCTTGGACAAGGTTGTTGACCAACTTCTAAATGAGGCCGCCGAAGAAGTATTGAGAGAAGATTAGATGCTATTTGGAAAAATCATTTAAAGTGTAATCTATGTAACACTTTGTACATTTGAATGTAATATACAAGTCTCCTTTCATTATTGAATTCTTTACGATGCATGAAACATTAAATACATACCATTTTTGAGCCTTTGGCGAAAAAAACACCTTCCCTTCTTTTCATGCTTCGTGAAGAAGGCATTCTCCGTTAAAATTATTCTGATGAATCACATCCATGCTTCGTCAAAACATTCTTCGAAGCTATACTCCGGAGCTATATAACTTCGATATTGATCTGATAAAGCTCGCCCATGTTTCGTAAAAATATTCTCCGAAGCTGTATTCCGAAGCTGTACAATTTCGATGTCACTTTCTCAAAGCATCCTTTCGAAGGTTGAGAGTATCTCCTTCTCTTGCCAAATGCAATATGATGTATGATGCTTATGCTATGCAAAATGATGTGATGATGTTATGTTATGCATGTGACATTTGTTCCGGAGATACACATAAAATATATTCGTAAGCTCTGCATTCCCTTGGGAACGTCTTTGGAGCTTCTTCGTCTTTTACTTAGACGGTATCAGCGTTGACTTTTCGCTGTAAGCCTCCCTTAGGAGCTTCTTCGCCTTTTACTTAGGCGGTATCAGCGTTGACTTTTCGCTGTAAGCCTCCCTTAGGAGCTTCTTCGCCTTTTACTTAGGCGGTATCAGCGTTGACTTTTCGCTGTAGGCTCTGCATTCCTTTAGGAACGACTTCTGAGCAGAAAACTTACACTGCGCTCCCTTTGGAACGGCTTTTTGTGACTTCATAAACTTACTCTGCGTTCCTTAGAACGACTTTCTGTTACTCCGAAGGATTTTTAATCCGAAGGTCCTCCTTGGTAACGGAAAAAGTTTTAGGCTTCAGCAACTTAGGCCTGTGGAGCAAATAGATTTTCCTCGTGGGAAACAACGAAATTATTACATGAAAACTATCAATGTTTTTTGCTTCACAGAAAATAAAACTGAATAGAAAAGACTGCTATCAAAGGTAGGATATGTCAATAAATGTGCTTCGACTCTGGCACAGTGCTGTTGACTGTGCGAGCTTCGGACTGTTCTCTGAAGTCCCTCTGATGTGGAGCGTATTGACTCCCTTCTGGCTGTTGACCTTGCTGCAATGGAGGTGGAGGCGGAAGCTGCTGCCAGGAAGCTTGAGGTTGACTTGCCGAAGCTACAGAAGCCGCAGGGTGGTTGTCTATGTATTGTGGGACATAAGGCGGATGAAACGAAGCAGTATGCATAACCTGCTTCGACTGAGCTTGTTGAGATGCAGCTTCGGCTAGTTCCTTTTGCTTCTGGATTGTAACATGGCACGTCCTAGTGGTGTGGCCCTTGCCCTCTCCACAGAATAGGCAAAACAGTCTCCTTGGCTGATCTCCGAATCTTCCGCCGAAGCCCCTGGCGCCTCTGCCTCTTGGAGCTGGTGGCCGAAAGAAAGTTTGTTGTTGCCCCGAAGCCTGTGAGGAGCACTGCGGCCTGTTTTGCTGACTCCCCTTATCATCATTCTGGGTGTTGTGAATGGAACGGACATGCCTCGGGTAGTATCTTCCTCCGAAGCCCCTGGTCATCTCAGAAAATCTGAAGGCCTCCTCCCTTCTTTGGCGAAAGTCATTGTCAGCACGAATGTACTCATCCATCTTTTGGAGCAATTTCTCCAAGGTCTGAGGAGGCTTCCGAGCAAAGTATTGAGCTGCAGGTCCAGGACGGAGCCCCTTGATCATGGCTTCGATAACGATTTCATTGGGCACCGTTGGTGCCTGCGCCCTCAATCGTAAGAACCTTCGGACATACGCCTGAAGGTATTCTTCGTGATCCTGAATACACTGGAAGAGGGCTTGAGCTGTAACCGACTTCGTTTGAAATCCTTGAAAGCTGGTCAGTAACATATCCTTCAGCTTCTGCCATGAAGTGATTGTTCCTGGCCGAAGGGAGGAATACCAGGTCTGAGCAACATTCCTGACGGCCATGACGAAAGACTTCGCCATGATTGCAGCGTTGCCCCCGTACGAAGACACTGTTGCTTCGTAGCTCATCAAGAATTGCTTCGGGTCGGAGTGGCCGTCAAACATGGGGAGCTGGGGTGGCTTATAGGATGGAGGCCAAGGTGTAGCCTGCAGCTCAGCAGACAGAGGAGAAGCATCATCAAAAACAAAATTTCCCTGATGGAAATTATCATACCAGTCGTCTTCGTTGACGAAGCCCTCCTGATGGAGGTCTTTCTGATGAGGCCTTCTGTTCTGCTCATCGTGAGTGAGATGGCGAACTTCCTCAGAAGCTTCGTCAATTTGCCTTTGCAACTCAGCTAGGCGGGCCATCTTCTCCTTCTTCCTCTGCACTTGTTGATGTAGCATCTCCATCTCTCTGATTTCTTGGTCTAGCTCTTCTTCCTCAAGCGTCGGGCTAACAGCTTTTCTCTTCTGGCTTCTGGCCTCCCGAAGAGAGACGGTCTCCTGGTTGTGGTCCAGCGGTTGTAGTGCTGCAGCCCCAGCCGCTGAAGCTTTCTTCGGCGCCATAGCGAAGGTCTATAGCTTCCGAAGGTGTTCACGAAGACTCGAAGTGGAAGTGAGTTCACCGGAGGTGGGCGCCAATGTTGGTGACTTGTTCTCAAATGCTTCGAATTAAGAACAAGGCAACATAAAAAGTGTTACACATTAAGGTCCTTCGTCCTTCGAAACATTATGTCCCTTCGGGAAATAATGATTTAGGACGAAGGTTATCATAGACATACCTTCGGGAATATAATAAGTAATGCCGAAGGATTCATATAAAGCATGAAATACAAACATCAACATAAAATCATTTCTATTTTATTAACATGGAGAAATAGAAATGATTTTAAATTACAAATGTACCTTTGGTCCTGAGAGAAGGTAAAAAGTACAAGCGTGATGCAAAAGCCAATGCCAAGTCAGCGTGAACAGTACGGGAGTACTATTCATCTATTTATAGACGCGGGACGCAGCCCACGTAAAATTACATCCATGTCCATTACATTTGTTAACGGCTTATGGAAATCTGTCGAGGCCCCCGAAGTCTTTTCATCTTTAAGTCGGTTCCCCCTTCTGCCATCGCGCCGAAGCTTCCCTGCGCACAGCTTCGGCTACACTCGACCTTCGTCTGGTTCAGGCTTCGTCCTGGCCGTGCTCCATATTCATAATTCTGGATCCGAAAATACCTGTTCACATAATCCACTCGGAAAACATTGTCAAATCATGTTTTTGAGGACCTTCGGAGGACGAAGGCCCCCAACATCCACATCACCAAAATAGGTTCCACACTTCACCCATGAATGCACATGGCTACAGATGCAACATGACTTCTGCCTTCATACCTCTAAGGATATGAAGCTGCATCATACCCCTTCTCGGGAAACATATGATGCTCATTGTACCGGTACGGTCGGACCATAAGATCGCGACGAAAACTTCAATGCAATGGATGATGAATGCATTATGCATGTCAACAACATGAGTTCTTCCCAAATAAAATGTGCTAGACATATACTTCCACCCATTTCACATCAATAACCACATGGGTAACATGATCAAACCACACCCTCCACATGTATAATCAATAAAGCATGAATAATTTCAAACGATGGTACCCAATTAGGAATATGGATACGAACACAAATAGCACAAACATAATCAAGTATGAGCCTCTTCAATCAAAAGACGAAATAACCATCACTGTTTTACTTGCCTCTACCGAAGTTCGGGCAAAATCCCTAAGAACGATCCAGAAGTCCACCACCTGTTTTTGACACCCAACTTAGTGCACCAAATTCTCATGAAAAAAAACTCAAAGACAACACCGCACCTACGCGCAATTTCAAACCCCGCCGCGGTAACAACTCTCCCCTCACTAACCAAACTGCAGCGGCTGCTTAACAATTCCATAACTTAAAATTTAGGACAGCAGTGATGATAAACAAAAACTTCAGAGACAACTACATAAAATTCCCCACAAGTTTTGTATACAACCCATGATTGAATTCTAACATCTACTTACCTCTAAACGGTCCTCAAAATAAACCCTGCAATCTGTTTTTTTTATTTGAGCAGCGACATACGCGGATTCAAACAGCGATAACTTTTAAAATATAATTCCGATTTGAGCGCATAAGTACTTGTTGGAAAGATAAGAAAAAGCCCTACATGATTCTCATACTGATTAACACTAATTACTCCCGAAACATCCCCAGAAACTGCTAACACTGCTGCTGTTCATCACTCTGAAAAATCTGTTTTCTGGACAGCCACATACCCGGATTCAAACGATGATAACTTTTAATTTATAACTCCAAATTGAGCGCATAAATACTCGTTGGAAAGATAAAACAAAGTGCTACAAGATTCTCATACTGATTAACACTAATTGCTCCCGAAAAATCCCCAGAAACTGCTAACACTGCTGCTGTTCATCACTCTGAAAAATCTGTTTTCTGGACAGCCACATACCCGGATTCAAACGATGATAACTTTTAATTTATAACTCCAAATTGAGCGCATAAATACTCGTTGGAAAGATAAAACAAAGTTCTACAAGATTCCCAAATTGATCCCCATTAAATCTTCACGAAAAAAAACTAAAAACTGCTGGAACTACCGCTGTTCATCCACCACGCAAAATTCTGGACAGCCCCCCCATCTAATCGCAAACGCAACATCTAATCAATTGAATCGCAGCGCAAATGAACAAGGGATGAACACAAAAGAAAAATCACCTTGGGTTCTCCCCTTTTCCTTCCTCCCTTCTTCCTTCCACCAAAACGATTGGAGATTCGCACCAAAAGACGATGATCCGAGCGGCACGGAGTAGCACCTAGGGAGGAGGGGATTGGGGGGGCGGCTAGGGTTTTGGTGGCTGCAACAATGGAGGGAGAAGGAGGTGGGCAGGGGGGAGGCGGCGGCCAAGGGGAAAGGAGAAGTGGGGGGGGGCGGCTGCACATGGGGAGGGGTAGTTAGGAGGGTGGCGGCTAGGGTTTGGGAGGCTAATGGGCCAAAACACCAATTGCGGCCCAACTAACCCACGCGACAGCTCCCGACTGCAACGCAAACGTCAAACCAAATAAATTCTACTGCCCTAGTTGCGAATGTTGCTCACAAAAATTCCAAATCCCCAAAACAACAACTGGATGAGGGAAAAAAACAAAAAGAACAGCCCCCAACTTCTCTTCTTTGCAAACCGGGTATCACACTACAGCCCCGGGGAATCTTTGTAAAGGCTACGTAGTGATGCCCTGCTAGGCCACCTAGGTAGTGGTCAATGGGGAGTAGCTCTCTCCGGGCAGAAAGGGAATCACATCTTGTGGGTAAAGTGCACAACCTCTGCAGAGTGTAATGAAACTGATATATCAGCCATGCTCGCGGTTATGAGCGGCCAAGGGAGCTCCAGTGATTAGTGGTACTTGATCAGAGATGTTCGGATTGCAGGTGACAATGAGACTGATTGTTCTTGGTTTTGACTCTGGTAATGGTAAGTGGTACTCTTTCCGTTTGGAAAGGAGTACGTTTGGGTTAATAACGTGGGTTAACTCTAAAACTTGCCTTTTTCTACGAGTAATAATAATTTGACCAACTAAAAGCAACTGCTTGACTTACCCTCCACATAAAGCTAGTCCACTACAGCCAAACAGGACACTTGCTGAGTATGTTGATGTGTACTCACCCTTGCTCTACACACCAACCCCCCCTTCCCCAGGTTGTCAGCATTGCGACCACTGCTCAAGAGAAGACGAAGCCGTGGAAGGAGACTTCAAGGAGTTCCAAGACTACGACGAGTTCTAGGCGTGGGTTAGCGGCAACCCCCAATCGGCTGCCTGTGAAGGCCGCGTTTATCTACGTTTCTTTTCCGCACTTTGATTTATTGTAAAGACTATGTGGATGTCTCAGACATATGATGTAATCGACTATTATTCCCCTTTTCAATACTATTTGAGCACTGTGTGATGATGTCCATATTATGTAACTGCTGTGTACGTGAATTGCTGATCCTGGCACGTACATGGTTCGCATTCGGTTTGCCTTCTAAAACCGGGTGTGACACCCTGGCACCGTTGCCTTCTTCAGCGGCATATCGAAGATGGATGCTCTTCCGAAGGTTGTGGAAGTGAGTTCACCGGAGGTGGGCGCCAATGTTGGTCACTTGTTCTCAAATGCTATAAATCAAGAACAAGGCAACACAATTGTTAATGATTAAAGACCGTCATCCTTCGAAGCATTATTTCCTTTCGGATATAATGATCTTTGGACGAAGGTCATGATGGAAACACCTTCATCATTTTATCATATAAATATGAACATAAATAAGAAAATGAAGGAATATAGATAAATGAAGATAACAACTGCTATATATCAATGATTCATTTATTATTATTTTCATTAAACATGAATAAGCATTAACAATATTCATATTACAATGGTACCTTTGGCTTGCCAAAAGGTGAGAGAGCGAGAAGAGCGCGAGAGCGATTACAATTCAGCGTGAACAATATGATGTTACTGTTCATCTATTTATAGGCACGGGACGCAACCCGGATAAAAGTACATTTATATCCCTGGTAAATGCCTATAATCCTAACATGAATTATTGAGGACTATAAGGTCTTTAGCTGCTTTCAGTCATTATCATGCTTTGAGCTTCATTAATATGTTAGGCCGAAGGTCCTTGGCTTTTGCTTCGTCGTCCACTCTTTATCTCCCTTCATTTCGTCATAAGAGAAGTTCTTCATCCCAAAGCCGAAGCTTCCTGTAACTTTTCATAATCATGCTGAAAACATATGGTTAGACACATTTTTGAGGACCTTCAGAAGAGGAAGGCCCCCAACAGGTAGGCACCAGCATATCACGCCTAAGCATCCTTCAATTTGATTCCCAAACTTCTCTAATGAGGACACATGAGGTGAGGATATGGTGGATAGTCTTCTCTTCTTGATCACATAAGAGAAAGGCTGATTGATGAGGTAGACCACACTTAGTTAAGCAAACCGAAGTCCAAAGAATGTTATTAATGGCAAGTCAAACAAAGAACCTACAAATAGCTTCTCTAGACCTGCTTCTAGTGCCTGAATCTAATGGTTCCTATGAACAAGAAGGCATAGGGTTATTTGCAGCTATAAGAATCGGTTGGAGAAAACCTCCAAAGGTGTTGATCTAGCCCACCCCAAATGCTCAAGATCATGGACCCCAAGACCCCCATACATCAAAGGCCTTTGCACCTTTGCCCAATTGACTAAGTAGTTTCCTCCATGAGCTTGCTCCTGTCCTTTCCAAAGAAAATTCCTCCTGATTTTATCAATCAATTTGAGCATCAATTTTGGCAGCTCTAGGGCCATCATAAGGTGGATGTGGGTTGTCATCAACACTGCTTTGACCAGCACCTCGATTCAGGAGTGGAGCCTTCTAGCCACGAAGGTTATCTGCCACTTTATCCACTAAGGGTAATCGAACATCTTAAGTAGGTTTCTTAATGGTGAGAGGGAACCTAGATATGTGCAAGAAAAACTACTAACAACGTAGGCTAGTTCTCCCGAAACAAGGGCTATGCCCTAAGATGAACACTAAATGGGTGCTGCTGAGCTTTTGGACAGGTTGCATGTTAGACTAGAGACATACCCAAAACAATCCAAAATTACTTAACCAAAGCATAGATCACCGCTGGCCGGCCTCACAAACAACATCACATCATCCACAAATAACGATAATCAATGTAGGTTATGACTGCCATGAATATGTTGTAACATATTCTCCCAGCTAGCAGCTAACACAAGGGAATTCAGGATGTCCATAACAAGGATAAATAGCATAGGAGACAATGGATCCCCTTGCCTAAGCCCACAGAGGTGCAAGATTTTACTCTATAAATTCCAAGATATCTTTGTTGTTCCCAAAGAGCTGCCACCTTCTAGAGTCTTCAATCATCATATTCCCCTATTGCTAGGTTCTATACTAGTAAATTCTTGACCCTATATACATTCTCCCTATCATAAATATGAGATCGAGAGATAGGTGAGTGCCTAACTAGAAGTTGGACTGATTATTCCTAGTTCAAGCCCCTTTGCATCTCCGGTAATTTTGGTTCAAAAGAAGGATAGACCATGGAGATTTTGTATTAACTATAGGAAGTTAAATGATATGACCATTAAAAATTGATTTCCTATGCCTTTGGTCAATGAAATCATTGATAATTTGGCTAGCAATCGATAATTTACAAGCTTGAACATGATAGCATGTTATCGCCAAATCCATATGCGAGAAGAAGATAGTTTAAAACTGCTTTTAAACACATCAAGGCCACTACCAGTTTTGAATGATGCCTTTTGATCTTGTAAATGCACCAACAAGCTTTCCAATGTGCCATGAACTCTGTTCTCACACCTTTTCTAAGGAGATTTGCTATGGTTTTCATCGATGACATTCTTGTGTACAACCCTGCACTAGAGCAGCAAGTTGAGCACTTAAAACAGTCTTCAGCAAACTTAGGGAACACTAGTTCATCCCTAAGATGAAGAAGTGTGTGCTTGACCAGCAACAACTACCCTATTTGGGCCTCATTATATCCAAAGACGGGGTGACAACCAATCCATCGAAGACTGAGGCAATGCAACAGTGGCCAATCCTAGCTTTTGTCACTCAGTTGAGGGTTTTCTTGGCCTTACCGGCTATTATCGTAAGTTTGTACGCCATTGTGGATCTTTAGTTAAGCTATTGACTAAGTTGTTGCAAGAGAAAGGGTGGGGTTGGACGGAGGATGCCAATATTGCATTTCACCATCTAAAGATAGTAATGAGCTCAACTCTAGTGCTGGCTTTGCCCCATTTTGATCTACCGTTTGTGGCTGCAACTGGCGTCTATGATACGGGTCTAGGTGCAATTCATATGCAAAGGGATCAACTTGTGGCATTCTTGAGCAAAACTTTGGGGGACAGGAACAAACATTTATCGATATATGGGAAAAGTTTCCCACGTTAATCATGGTAGTGGATTAGTGGCAGCTTTTATTTGTAGCTGTTGGGGCGAAGGCAAAGACGCCACCCTTCGCTCGAGGCCTTCGCTGCAGTCGCTGGTCTGACAGAGACAAAACGGGCGGGGACACCCTTCGCTCCATTCGGCACCAGACGAAGGCCTGCGACGACGCCATCCCGCAGCGCGGCCTCGTTCAGCTCCGAGGCCCACGTGTGATCTGGCCCATTGTAACGGGCCCTGCGTGGCCGCCTTTGTGTTACGGGCCTAATCTGTAAAGGCATGCTTGTAATTACAGCTTGTAACCCTGCTTTATGGGAATATTCTGGGGATAAACTAGGTGTCTGAGGGCACATGCGTCCTTAACACAAGGCGCTGGGCACTCAGATACCTATAAATACCCCCGCACAGTGCCCGTGAGAGGCTAGATTAACAAAGCTATTGCCCCCGAGCACGTAACCCTGTTGTCGCCACTGTCCTCCCCTGTTGGCCTCCTTGCTGCTAAGAGCAAGTTCCAACATTTGGCGCCCACCGTTCGTGCTACGACAAAACCACCCGCGATGGCACCCAAGAGAGCTAACCCGAAGGCTGACGAGGCTACGAAGGCAGCACTGCTTGCCGCAAGAAAGGGCAAGGCCCTCGCCCTCACCCAATCCACCCACCAAGAGCCCACTGAAGACAATATTCCCCGCACCTGCGAAGACGACACCTTCCGCACCTGCGGGCCCGAAGGACAATCGCAGCCGCCCCCAGGCTTCGCCCCACTGGAGGGCGCGGATCTCACCGAGGACGGCGAGGTCCTCGGCGTCTCAACAGAAGAACAGTTACAGCTGCGCGCCCTGTGCCTCAAGAACCGCAATCTCCAGAGGCAGAAAGAGATACTGGAGGCCAAGCGCCAGCGTGTGTCCGCACTAGCCAAGGTGCGGCAAATGATACGCGACGAGGAGCAGAAGGCCCAAGACCTCGAGCGCGAGATCGCGCTGATGCAGCGCGAAGGCCACCTCGGTCTACAGCAAGAGCCACCCCTCCAGCAGCACGCACAACCGGAAGACACGCGCGAAGGAGCACAGCTTGGGAATTGACCCTTCGGTGCGACCAAAAAAGCAAAGGCTCCGCAAAATGTCCGACGAAAAGACAGAGGCCGCCAAGGCGGAGGTGCACCGCCTCCTAGAAGCTAAATTCATCGAGCCAGTGGCTTACCCCACGTGGCTCTCCAATGTCGTAATGGTGTAGAAAAAAGCGAGAAATGGCGAATGTGCATAGACTTCACCAGTCTCAATAAGGCCTGCCCGAAGGATAATTTCCTGTTGCCGCGGATCGACAAAATAGTCGATAGCGCGGCCGGATGCGAGGTCATGTCACTCCTCGACTGCTTCTCCAGCTATCACCAGATATACATGAAGGAGGAAGACAAGGCTAGCACCAGCTTTATAACACCCTTCGGCACTTATTGCTTCATCAGGATGCCGGAGGGACTCAAGAATGCAGGGTCCACCTTCTCCAGACTCACCAAAACAGTACTCGAAGGGCATGTTGGCAGAAACATATTTACATATGTGGACGACATCGTCGTCGCCAGCAAGAATAAGGAGGACCATCTCACCGACCTCGCCGAGACATTCGCGAACATGCGAGATGCACGACTCCGCCTGAACCCAGAAAAGTGCGTCTTCGGTGTTCGCCAGGGCAAGATATTGGGTTACCTGGTGTCACACCGCGGCATCGAGGCCAACCCAACCAAGATCCAGGCCATCGTCGACATGTCGCCTCCGCAGTCCGCTAGGGACGTCCAGCGTCTGACAGGCAGATTGGCCGCTCTCAACAGATTCATCTCCAGGTCCGCCGAGCGAAGTCTCCCCTTCCTCAAAACACTCCACGGTGCGAAAGACTTCGCCTGGGGGCCGGAGCAAGCAGCGGCCTTCGCCTCACTAAAACAGTACCTGTCGGAGCTGGCCATCCTCACAAGCCCCGACTCCTCGCTCCCCCTATTGCTCTATGTCGCGGCTTCGCCGCACGCGGTCAGCGCGGCACTAGTGCAAGAGCAGACTGTTGAGGGCGCAGTCAGACAGTGCCCTGTTTACTATGTCTCCGAAGTCCTGACACCGTCCAAATGCAACATGACAGAGCTGGAGAAGATCGCCTACGCAGTTGTTATGTCCTCGCGCAAACTGCGCCATTACTTTGAAGCATTCAAGGTCCGAGTCACCTCAGACAGGGGGCTCGGTGAACTATTCAGAAACCCGGAGGCATCGGTGAGGATTGCCAAGTGGGCAGCCGAACTCTCTGGCTACCATATCAGCTTCGAGCCCAGGACAGCCATCAAGTCACAAGTCCTGGCAGACTTCGTCGTCGACTGGACTGGGCCAATAACACAACCGGACCCGTCCACAGAGAAGGTTTGGACCATCCATTGCGACGGCGCATGGTGCCATGCGGGGGCAGGCGTCGCTGCAGTCGTCACCTCACCAGCCGGAGTCAAACACAGATATGCAGCACGCCTCAGCTTCGCTCTGGAATCCGACAGATGCACAAACAATATAGCAGAGTATGAAGCGGTTATCCTCGGCCTCCGCAAGCTAAGGGCCCTCGGAGTCACCACATGTATCATCAAGACAGACTCCAAGATAGTTGCCGGCCAGATCGAGAAAGACTATGCAGCAAAAGACCCCGCGCTCATGCAATACCTCGCGGCTATCCGAAGTCTCGAGAGACAGTTCAAGGGATTCACCTTGCAGCATGTGGATAGGGCCAAGAACGAGGAGGCCGATGCATTGGCCAAGGCTGCCGCCAGGGGCGAGCCCTTGCCCTCCGACGTGTTCTTTCACACCATCGGCACGCCTGCCGTCCGGAGCCCCGAAGGGCTCCAAATAACTAATGATAGCGAGGGCCACCGCATAGTCAACCTAATCATGACCGAAGACTGGCGGGCACCAATAACCCTGTTCCTACAGGGGTACTATCATCCAACCGACGTCAGCGAGGCCAAGCGCCTCAGACATCGAAGCCGGGACTTCGCGCTGATCGAGGGCCAGCTCTACAAGAAAGGGGTCAGTCAGCCAATGCTTAAGTGCGTCACCGAAACCGAAGGCATGCAGATCCTACGTGAAGTCCACAGTGGCACGTGCGGCTCGCACGCAGGGCTAAGGGCCCTAGCTGCCAAGGTGATCCGCCAAGGGTTTTACTGGCCCGCAATGATCTACGCCGCAAATCAGGTCTCAAGGTCCAGCGAAGCCTGCCAGAAGTTCTCTCCCCGGTCAGGCAACCCCTCGCAGTATACAAAGCTGATTGCCCATACATGGCCTCTCCAGCGCTGGGGCCTGGACATTGTCGGGCCCCTGCCCACCGCTCAGGGGAACCTTAAGTTCGCCTTCGTAGCCGTCGAATACTTCGCCAAATGGATCGAAGCGAGGGCTGTTTCTACAATAACATCAAAGACTGCCCAGAAATTCTTCTGGCAAAACATCGTTTGCCGCTTCGGAGTACCGTCCGAGCTAACAGTTGACAACGGCAAGCAGTTTGACAGCCAAGATTTCAAGGATTTTTGTTTTTCCATCGGCACCAAGCTTGCCTTCGCTTCAGTCTATCATCCGCAGTCCAACGGGGTCGTGGAGCGCGCCAATGGGAAAATCTTCACAGCTGTCAAGAAAATGCTCCTCGATGAAAAAAAGGCAGATGGACCGATTTATTACCTGAGGCAGTCTGGGCACTAAACACAACTGAGTGCAGGGCGACTGGGTTCACTCCTTTCCGCCTTCTATACGGATCGGAGGCCATGACCCCGCAAGAAATAAAGCATGGGTCCCCGCGTACAGTTCCGTCAGCCGTCCCCGACGTGGACGAGCCAACTTCAAAAGATCTCATTGACGGAGACCGGGTCTTCGCCCTACAGGCCCTAAACAAATACCAAGCCCAGACCAAAGCATGGCGCGACCACGCAGTCATCCCGAGGGAGTTCAGCGAAGGGGACCTCGTACTCGTCCGAACAGCTCGGACGGAGTCCAGGGGAAAGCTGGAGCCCAAGTGGGAGGGCCCCTTCATAGTCAAGACAAAAGCATCCCCCAGCGCCTACAGGCTCACAACGCCAAACGGCGAGGACCTGGAGCACTCCTGGAACATCGACAACCTCCGCAAATTTTTTGTTTGACTCATCGGGGCTGATTTCGCCCTTGTAATTCGCCAAAAACAATCTTGTACCGGCCCGCACTCTTTTCCTCCCGAGGGGTGAGGTTTTTAACGAGGCGGAGCCATGTAATATATGTGTGAAAAATCCCCCGCAAAAACATGCGTCGAAAACAGACCGCGACGACGGCCTTCGACATTCGACCAATCCGAGGTCACCGCGAGGCTAAGCGCTAGCCACCCTCGCGTGCGACAAATCCGCGCAGAAGTCGCCTAAGGGTGCAGCCGGACTAAGCACAACAAGTGCGAAAAAATCCGATGTCTATCGCGAAGACTATCCGCGCAGAAGTCGCCCAAGGGTGCAGCCGGACTAAGCACAACAAGTGCAAAAAAATCCGATGTCTATCGCGAAGACTATCCGCGCAGAAGTCGCCTAAGGGTGCAGCCGGACTAAGCACAACAAGTGCGAAAAAATCCGATGTCTATCGCGAAGACTATCCGCGCAGAAGTCGCCTAAGGGTGCAGCCGGACTAAGCACAACAAGTGCGAAAAAATCCGATGTCTATCGCGAAGACTATCCGCGCAGAAGTCGCCTAAGGGTGCAGCCGGACTAAGCACAACAAGTGCGAAAAAATCCGATGTCTATCGCGAAGACTATCCGTGCAGAAGTCGCCTAAGGGTGCAGCCGGACTAAGCACAACAAGTGTGAAAAAAATCCGATGTCTATCGCGAAGACTATCCGCGCAGAAGTCGCCTAAGGGTGCAGCCGGACCAGCACAACAAGTGCGAGAAAACCCGAAGTCTATCGCAAAGACTCCGCGCAGAAGCCGCCTAAGGGCGCAGCCGAACTAGTACAACAAAAGCAGAAACGACAGCATCAAACCGTCCGCGCTAAGACCGACTATAATCACACCAGCACAGCATAGCCAACCATACAAAGTACACAACGCCCTCGCAGGCACAGGCACGCGAGGGCACACAACTTCAACTTACAAGCCTTTACACATATACAAGTGAGGGCGCCACACTCTACATCGGCTCAACCTTAGGAATAATTCCCATCTCCCTATAATTAAATAACATTATCCTAAGCTCCTCACCCGCAAAAAGACTTCGCAGTTCCCTTTCCCCTCTACCCGCGGCGGCCGGCAAAGACAACAGCTCCTGCCGACCAGCCCTACTCACGCGAAGCCGAGCCCCTTCCTCGGCACTAACCCTACGCTTGGCAACCGCCCTTCGTCGTCGGCGCCCGGTGCTAGGACCTGGCACGTCTGGCGCGTCCGCGGCGTGTGGCGAAGCCTCCGCCGCAGCCACGTCCAAGGCCGCAAAATAATCCAAGTCCTCCTCCGACGACTCCTCAGTCCACTCAACCGAGCTCCCAGAGTCAGTAAAATCAAAAAACTCAGATACAGACCCACCATATTCATTCCCACCTTCCGCGGTCGAAGCCGCCAAAAACTCAGTAGTAGCGGTTGCGTGCGCAGGCCCAAAATCTTGAACCTGCGCAGCAACCAAAATTCAGCACAACATCCAAAAATTCCCCAACCCTAAACACCCACTACGCCACCTGCGAAGGCCCTGACGCTGCGGGAGCCTCCGCCGTTGGCTCCGCCATTGGCTCCGCCGCTGCCTCCACCGTTGTTTCCGCCGCCACCGCCGCGGGATCTTCAGCACTCGGCACAGCAGCTGCGGGGGCATCAGGGGCGCCTTCGGCCGCCTTCGGGGGCAGGTCTTCGCCGGCCGCAGCGGATGTGGGGGCAGCCGTCGCGATCGCTGCGGTCTCCGAGGTTGGCTCCAGGGCAACCCCAGTCACAGCCTCCGCAAGGGTCGGCTCTGGGTCCGGCAGCGCGCTGTTCAGAGCCCCGAAGTCGTCCACCCGCTCGCCGCGCGCCGCCTAGGACAAGACACACAAATTCAGCAAACACACGCACAGCCCGCATACAGCAAACGCCAAACAAACAACAACGTTACCTGAGCCCTCGCAGTCTCGGCCCGCTCCCTGACCACCTCACGACCATGCGGACCCCACATCCGGTCGTAGAGGGCCCCGACAGATTCCTTCACAACGGGCTCTTCGACCTTATAGACATCTCGCTCAAAATCTTCGTCTGCCTGGTCGAAGACCTCGAAGTGCCGGCACCCTTCGCGGGAGAGTGCGTTCATCGCCCCCTCGCAGGTGACCAGGGAGGCGTACGACATAAAACCCCCCAGAACAGTGGGGAGTTCCTGCAGCTCCTCCTGCACCCATTGCAGACAACGAAGCCTGGGCTCTCGGTCCGGCACCTCGAAGTCGCCGGTCCGCGCGCCCAGCTCGCGATATGTATCGATAAGCTGAGCGCGCGTCCGTTCAGCCTCCGCACGCATCGCGGCCTCGGCCCCCTTCGCGCGGCTCTCCAGGGCGGTAAGCCGCTCTTGCAGATGTTCGGCGAGCTCCTTGGCAAGATTGCCCTCCGCCCGCGCCAGGTTGGCCTCCGCCTGTGCAGCCTGCTCCTTGGCGATGGCCTCGTTTGCCTCCCTCCTCTCCGCCGCCAGTTGGCGCCGAAGGTCAGCCTTCTCCCTCTCCAGGGCGGCCACCCTGTCCGTCAGCTTACGGCACTTGCTGTCGGAGGCCGATTTCTCATGGACAGCGTCAGCATGTTGTGTCCGAAGTCTCTCGACTTCGGCAGACACAGCTGCTGTGGCGGAACTGCCCGAATTATTCCAACTTAAGTGTCCAAGTCCCGCCTCAGAGGCTAGACCACACTTAAATGGGAATAACCCGTCAATCCCTCGGATCTAGTCCGACACGGCCACTGACAGGATCAAGTACCACAATCTCACTCGAAGGTGAGTCACAGAGCAAATACAATAAAGCATAAAACCATACATGTCACAATGTTAAATTATTACATCACCATCATCATCATTGGAGTTTTTGCAAAAGTAACCATCATTGTTCGAAGTGCAGCGGAATAAAACTAACGGTGATTAAACAGAGAGATGGGGAAGCCTGTCCCATCACTCCTTATGCTCCTCCTCAGCCGAGGCAGGGTCCCACTCAACAGTCCAACCCGGTGGCAAGGTGGACGGCCAAGTTATCCCAGCAACCATCTCCTCCAGAGAACCTGTAAAAAATTATGCCACAAGCAAGGCTGAGTATACTAATACTCAGCTAGACTTACCCGGTGTGAGGAGTCTACTCCTCTACCTCTAGACATGCAGCTGTTTGGCTGTGGGGGTTGGTTGCCAAAAGCACTAGCTGAGTTTCTAAATCAAGATTTTAACTTAATCAAAGTTAAGTGTGACTCTCTTAAGGCTAAAAGTGGACTATCTACTCATACATGGTAGCAAGCATTATTAACAATCAACATCTTATCTCAACTCATCATACTTCCACTTATTACTCAATGCAGTACAATGGATCAAGCAGTCTCATAGCTGCGAGAAGCAGACGATTCGAATCGAGTTTTTATCCTTGCAAGGTAAACCTAAACACACGACATGTAGGGGCACTCCGTCCCCACACACATCAACCGTCCCCATCGATTCCCTGGCAACAGATCAGGGCTCACCGCCTTGGCGTACAATGCCCCACTGACCCCGACTGGCCGTCGTGCAGTGGCCGCACTTGTACCCACCATAACCGGGATGGGAGACCTCGTCTCAGGTCGTGTGAGGGGTAAAGTCTGCGGGCAGGTTCACTCAGGTACTAGGCTTACCGATTTACCATATTTCTCGGTATGTGTTTAGTACGTTCAAACGCTTGACACAGGTATCCGCACGTTAATCCTTATTCCATTTTCCATCTTGTAAACAACCAATCCCCATGGATTGTTGTCCACCAACTAGTATCATGATAGTGTGAAAGTGGTTACAATCGATTTCCTGATCTCGCGCGAGTGCTAGAAAAATCACTCGTCTTCTACCGAGATCCTAATTAAATAAAGCAACTACTCGACCTGTCATACTAGTATTCATCTCAAAAGGGATTCCTAGGATCATGCAACTAGGGTTTCAAACAACTCCTACACCTAAGTGCACAATCAAACCTACAATCATTAAGTGAAGTAAAATAGCATAAATAACAGGTTATGCATAAAACCGGGGCTTGCCTTCCAAAGCAGTGGCAGGCAGGTCCTCTGGTGTTGGCTCGGGTGCTGGATCTGGGGCTACCTCCTGAGCAGCTCCTTGCTCCGGCACGAGGATGTACTCTCCGTCGGCAAGATTACAGTCTATCGAATGCAATGAACATGTATGTCATGATTATGCATGATTTAATAACATTATGTAAAAGAAACTAAGTCAAGAAGTAACTTAGGGTTTCTTAGTCATGTGGGGCTTCTAGTGGTATATATATATAGATACATAGAATTATGACCCTTTAAACTTAGGTTTTCTTTTAGGATAACATAGTGGTTTGGTATTGCCTTGATATATTTTAGTGGACAGATTACAAAGTTTTTGGGACAACATTTATTCACATCTTTCATTTTTCTTTCCTTAATTTCCATTTAGGGCTTTTAGTGTAGGTTTGAACTTCAACAGGGTTTTAATAATTTCCAAAAATTCTGTAAAAATTACAGTGGGTTGTCACTGGCTATTCTAGCTTGTTTTAAGAATTTGAGGCTTAAAGTATAAAAGTTGGGCTTTAAACAAAAATAACAAAAGTTAGGCAAAATGGGTCACTTCACACTACACCTCCTAGTTAGGGGTAGGTTCTGTCCTAAAGGTTATTTTTGTTGGCATCCTCTGGTAATAATAGGCCTCTGTGCTAAAAATCACAGAAAACTAAGGGGTGGTTATTTAGTTATGATTTTCTTAAGTTTAATGTCAACAAGGCACTTTCTACTACATTATTATTTGAAAAAATGTCAAACAGCAGATTTCATATTTTTCTTAAGTTCTCTCTAATAAAACAATAGTTATCCCAAGGGTGGGGGTGTTTTTACCTTGGGGTTATTTTTGTAGAGTTTTTCTAAGTTTCACTTGTTTTATTAAAACAACAGGGATCTTACTTATTTTACACTAAAACAGGGTATGATATATTTTTCCAGTGAACTATATTGAATAAGTAACCTAACAAAAATAGAGGTACTCTCTGGTTCATTAGTTAAATTACATTTTCTATTTTCCTTATCCTTAAGTATATTATAGAATAAGGGGTAAAACTAACTTAAATGGAGTGGACAGAGAGGTTTAACATTTTTAAACAGGTTAGTAGGTAAATATAAACTTCTCCAAATTTTCCTAACCCTAGTCAAATAGCCTAACTATTTTTCTTACTATTATTTAGCTTTTGGCCAAAACTAACATTAAATCAGAACTTTTAAGTTTTCCACATCACCAAGGGGTTTTATATTTTTCTTAAATAGGTTACATTATTTGGAGTCTGACAAAATTGGTTTGACCAAATTTGGATGATTTAAACAGAAGTTATGCATTTTTAAAGTTGCTGTCCAATTTAAAAACAGATTTAATTAAGGTTTTCTGGAAAAACAGTTTACACCGAGGTCCCTGGGTTTAAACTAAATCCACCTTTACAATTCTACCCCCACGCCACTATTCCCCTGTGTCTCTGACATTACACAAAACCCCCCGACCTTTCTTTCCTCTCACCCGCAGTCCTTCCCTTCACTGAAACAGTAACCGCGGAAAGAAAAGGGCGGCGCGGCTTACCGGCGGCGAGGGAGGTCCGGCGAAGGGTGGGGTCGGCTCGGGGAGACTCTGGCGGTCACGTCGAGGTACGGCTCGGCGTCGGAGGTGGCCGGAATCGCCCGGTCCACGCGTGCAGGCGGGTGTCCTCGTCGGCGGCGAGTATACCGGCCAAACTACGGCGAACTGGTGCAATCCGAGGGCACGGTGAGCATCACAGGGTTACGCAGCGACTGTGTGCACAAGGAATCGAAGGGTGGTGGAGTGGTTTACCCGGTCCACGTACTCCGGCGGGGTCGAGAGCTCCGGCGAGCGTGGACTGGCTTCTCCGGCGAAGGAAACTCCGATTCCTTGCTCGGGGAGCCTCACGGGGGTGTGCACAAGCTTCTCCGAGGACAGGACGGGGTTGGGGATGGCTTTGCTGGCCGGTCTATGGTGGCAGAGGGGTTGGGCGGCCGCGGACTCGCTGCGCACGGGCAAACGGTGATGAGCTAACTCCGGTGAGGTGTGGAGGGTGCGCGGAAGGGTGTAGTCGAAGCCTGGGAGGGCTTTATAAGCTCGGGCGCGGGCCACGGCGCGGGTTTGGCTTGGGCGCGGCGCGGGGCAGGCGGGGACGCGCGCGAGCGTGCTCTGGCGCGGGCAGAAGGCGTCGAACACGTGGCGGTGAGTTTCTTCCAATGTTCAAACGCTTCCAGAGATCGCAAACGTGCGAATCTCGCCATGAATCCGGCGCAGACCTCCTCCTGGCACCTAGGGCTATCTCACATGTGTGAGTTCCAAGGGATGATACGCCCTAGATCGGGAGATAGACGGGCGCCAAATCTGGCTTGTCTCTCTGCCCACTCAGCGACAAAACTGATGTCAAGTGCTGTCAAACGTCTGAGTCTCGGTCTCAAATTTTTCCAGGGGGTGCCTTAAGTGGTATAGCACATTTTTGGTATAGAACCCAAGTGGTTTTGGCGCCATCTTCAAAGTGAACACGGCTGGTCTTTGATTTAGGGTTAAAATGTGACTTAGAGGGAAATAGAGAGCTCTAGCTCTCTCTCCACTTGGAGATTTGAATTGGGGTTTCTCCAGGGCCTTTTTGCAATATTTCCCTCCCTTAATTGATGGTTATAATGTTGCTTAGCGTTTGGGCAAGGTTACACACACTTTGCATTCTTGTTCACTCACTTTCCCCCCCCCTTACTTAGGGTTTTGGAAGACAGGGTTTTGGAGAGGTCTAGGGTTCTTCTCCCCCTATTATCCAAGGTAGTAAGTGTGCAAGGATTAGAGTAATGCTTCTTATGTCATTGGCAACTTGATTAGCACATGAGCTCCAAAGTTCCTATGTGGTGCCCTAAGTCTTCACCATTGAACACAACTTCCAGTGCCAAAGTGGCTCTAGCCAAGGTAACACCTGGGGTGTTACAGCCCTCCCCCCTTAAAGGAATCTCGTCCTGAGATTTAGGTAGAGTCCCTTGGAGGGGTGCTTGAAGGTGTGATGGTGGTGTTTTTCCTTTACACTTAAGTTTCTCTTGTTAACTGCTCTTCGAATGTCATCCTCTTGCAACTTCAGAAGGAAGCCCTTCTTAAGTTAAATCCACAACTTAGACTATCCTTGTTATCTAAGTTTTTCTTATAATTGGATTCAAAGGGCAGGTGGGGGTGGGGTTTCGGGGTTACATACCGACTCCTTTGGGTAGAAAGTCGGGGAAGTGAGAGCGTAGAAAATCCTCAGTTTCCCATGTAGCTTCTTCTGCTGAATGGTGACTCCACTGAACCTTATACATTCTGACCGACCTTGCCCGAGTTGATCTCTCCTTTTGATCTAATACCTTGACGGGGTACTCTTGGTAGGACAAGTCTGGTTCTATCTCAATGTCTGGTTCTGGTAGCACTTCAGTGGGTAGACGAACGCATTTCCGCAGCTGAGATACATGGAACACATTATGAACTGCTGCCATGTGAGGTGGCAATTCCACTTGATAGGCCACGGGTCCACAACTTGCCTTGATCTCATAGGGTCCAATGTAGCGAGGAGCTAACTTGCCCCTGATCCCAAATCTCTGGACACCCTTGGTGGGTGATACCTTAAGGTAGACATGATCTCCCACCTCAAACTGTAGAGGCTTCCGCCTCTTATCATGATAGCTCCTTTGCCTGGCCTGAGTAGCCTCTAAGTTCTTGGTAATAACCCTGACCTTTGCCTCTGCCTCGAGTACCAAGTCTGGCCCAAAAATTTCTCTTTCTCCTGCTTGAGACCAGTTTAGTGGGGTCCTGCACCTTCTCCCATATAATGCCTCAAAAGGTGCCATCTTCAGACTGGACTGGTAGCTATTATTGTAAGAAAACTCTGCCAAAGACAGACACTTGTCCCAATCCTTTCCATAATGTAGTGCACATGCCCGCAACATGTCCTCCAAAATCTGATTCACCCTTTCTGTCTGGCCATCTGTTTGTGGGTGATATGCTGAGCTTCGGATTACTTGGGTTCCAAGTGATTCTTGCAGTTTTTCCCAAAAGCGTGCCACAAACAGTGCTCCTCTGTCAGATATAATGGTCTTTGGAATACCGTGCAATCTTACTATCTGACCAACATAAATTTCAGCGTACCTCTCTGTCTTGTGGGTGGTGTGCACTGGCAAGAAATGAGCAGTCTTGGTCAATCTGTCCACGATAACCCAAATAGAATCATGGTGCCTGGAGGTATTGGGTAATCCCACTATGAAGTCCATGCAAATGTCCTCCCATTTCCAAGATGGTATGGGAAGGGGTTGCAAATGGCCTGCTGCCTTCAAGTGACTAGCCTTAATTCTCTGGCAGGTGTCACATTCGGATATGTACTTGGCAATTTCCCTTTTCATTCTAGTCCACCAATATAGAGATCTGAGATCATGGTACATCTTGTTGCTACCAGGGTGCATGGAGAATTTGGAAAGGTGAGCTTCCTCCAGTATCTTCTTTCTGAGCTCAGGGTCCTTAGGAACAACCAATCGATCTCCAAACCATAGAATTCCCTTGCTGTCCTGTCGGAAACACTTGTATTTCTCTGCCTTTTGCTTGATCATATCCTTGATAACCTGAACACCCTTATCCTCAACCTGTGCCCTGACAATCTGTTCTTGCAATGTGGGCTCCACCGAGATATAGCTTAGTTTACCCGAAGAAACAACTTCCAGGTTCAGTTTGCACAACTCATCACACAGGGTGGTCACTCCCACATCCATGCTCATACAATTACACTGGGCCTTTCTGCTCAAGGCATCTGCCACAACATTGGCCTTACCTGGGTGGTAATGCACTTCTAAATCATAGTCCTTGATCAACTCTAACCATCTCCTTTGCCTCATGTTCAGATCTGCCTGAGTGAAGATGTATTTGAGACTCTTGTGATCAGTGTAGATGTTACAGTGAGCTCCCATCAGGTAGTGTCTCCATATCTTAATAGCATGAACTACAACTGCCAATTCTAGATCATGTGTAGGGTAGTTCTGCTCATGGGGCCTGAGTGCCCGGGAAGCATAAGCAATCACTCTGTTCTCTTGCATCAAGACACATCCCAAACCAGTACAAGAAGCATCACAGTAAACTTCAAATGGCTTGGTATTGTCGGGTTGAGCTAGCACTGGGGCTGTTGTCAAATGCTGCCTCAAGGTATGGAATGCACCTTCACACTTTTGGCTCCACTCAAATTTGACTCCCTTCTTTAACAGTTTAGTCATTGGCTTGGCAATTCTGGAGAAATCCGGAATAAATCGTCGATAATACCCTGCCAATCCCAGAAAACTCCGAATCTGCTTCACTGTAGTCGGGGGTTTCCAATCCATGACCTCTTGTACCTTCTCAGGATCAACTGATATCCCATCCTGAGAAATCGTGTGACCCAAGAATTTAATCTCTTTCAGCCAAAACTCACACTTACTCAGCTTAGCATACAACTGATGATCACGCAGTCTCTGAAGTACAGTATGCAAGTGTTTAGTGTGCTCGGCTTCGTTCTTGGAATAAACCAGTATATCATCAATGAAAACGACCACGAACTTGTCTAACTCCGGCATGAATACGGAGTTCATTAAGTACATAAAATAAGCCGGGGCATTGGTCAGCCCAAAAGACATCACCAGAAACTCATACAGTCCATATCTGGTAGAGAAAGCCGTCTTGGGAATATCGCTGGCACGGATCTTTATTTGATGGTATCCTGAGCGAAGGTCTATCTTGGAGAATACCTTGGCTCCTACCAACTGATCAAACAGAACATCAATGTGGGGCAGCGGGTATTTGTTCTTTATAGTCACCGCATTGAGAGGACGGTAGTCAACACACATCCTCAAACTCTCATCCTTTTTCTTCACAAATAATGCTGGACATCCCCATGGTGAAGTGCTTGGACGAATAAACCCTTTGTCCAACAACTCTTGCAATTGTTTCTTCAACTCTGCCAATTCCGCGGGAGGCATCCTATAAGGTCTCTTGGAGATAGGAGCAGTCCCGGGTTGCAATTCGATGGCGAACTCAATATCTCGGTCAGGTGGCATCCCTGGCAATTCATCTGGAAAAACATCGGGGTAGTTACAGACTACTGGAATCTTTTCCACCGGGGATTCTAACATAACAAAGGCACAAGATCGGGTACAACCCTGGTCAGGTAAGAATAGTGTGGTCTCACCACAAGTTGGTGAGTGCACCTCAATGGCTCTGGCTGCAATATCCATAACTGCTTGGTGCCTGGTCAACCAGTCAGCTCCCAATATAATATCTGTTGGGGACTTGTTCTCAAATGCTAGGAGTTAAGAACAAGGCAACATAGAAAATGTTAATCGCTAAAGTCCTTCGTCCTTCGAAGCATTATTTCCCTTAGGATATAATGATTTTCGGACGAAGGTAATGAAGAGCGTACCTTCATAAATTCATTATACAGTGACGAAGGATAAAATGTAGAGAGTATAAAAGACAACATAAATAATTATATATTACTATCAGACATAGACAGAAATATCGTTGAGTTACAAATGTACCTCCAACTGGAAGGAGATGATAGTACAAGCGTGACGCGAAAAGCGAATGCCAAGTCAGCGTGAACAGTACGGGGGTACTGTTCTCCTATTTATAGGCACGGGACACAACCCATACAAAATTACATTCATGCCCTTTACACTTGATAATAATTCTATAGTAATCTGTCGAGGTCTAAATATCCTTTTCATCTTTAAGTCGGTTTCACTTTTTGCTACCGCGCCGAAGCTTTCCTGCTCACACCTTCGGCTCTGTATCAACCTTCGTATTACTCTGGTCTACTGTGATGCTGACTTGAATCCGAAGATACCTGTTCACACATTATACTCCAGAAATACTGTTAAATCCTGTTTTTGAGGACCTTCGGATGCCGAAGGTCCCCAACAGTAGCCCCTCGCAATATTAATTTGTTTAAAATAATAAATTTAGATTGCGACATGGACGAAGGCTTTACGCCGAAGGTCCGAAAAAACACCTTCCCTTTGCTAGAATAGCAACATTCACTGACAAGCGGGGTCTTTCAATTTTCAACGCACTTGGCGTATAAATACGGCCATACCGCAAACTCATTTGATACGCTCTCTGGCCAACTGCTCCCACTCACTCAATTTTTAGCTCTTGTGTACTAAGATTTGCTAAGCTTTTAGTTTTGAAGCTTCGGCTTTGAAAATAGTTTTTTAGTATCTCCGAAGATGTCCGAAGATAAGAAGACTGCTGCTGAGACGAAGCTGAGCCTCGACGAAGAGAAAAATTTGGGGTTTCTTATAGCGATGTCAAAGACCAACACAGAAAAAATCACCAAGGAGATTCTAGAAGGTTTGTCTGAGGATACTGGTGACAGTGACAGCTATGATGTGGACAGTGGTGGTGAAGACTCCGAAGATCGTCCCTGGCGACCAAGCCATTCAGTTTATGGTAAATCAACTATCAAAGAAAATCATCTTGTCAATATGAGAGGAAGGTATTTCCGGGATTTGTCCATTGTGAGGGCGGACGAAGGGGAAAAAACTTGCCCACATCCCGAAGAGAATGAAGTCGTAGTGTACCGAAGCTTTTTGAAAGCTGGACTGCGATTTCCCTTGAGCAGCTTCGTTTTAGAGGTGCTGAAAATATTCGAAATCTATCTCCATCAACTTACCCCCGAGGCAATTATAAAGCTGAATATCTTCGTGTGGGCCGTGAGAAGCCAAGGTCAGAAGCCTGATGCAAAAAGCTTCTGCAATATACACGAATTATCATACGAGACAAAACCTTGGGGTAAGGAACAGTATCACAATAATTTTGGCTGCTACAGTTTCGTTTCTCGGTCCGGGTCAAGCTGCCCCGTGCCAACCTTTCGGAAGAGATGGCCCGGCGACTGGATGACAGAATGGTTTTATGTGAAGAATGATCTGACAACACGAGAAGATATCAAAGGTATAATTATGCGCCCTATTTGGCAAAGCTTCGGCCTTCGGAGGCCGAAGGTTGAAATGAATGAAGCTGCCGAAGAATGCCAGAGGGCCTTCGGCGCAGTCTGTTCTTTCATTGGAACGAGAGACTTAGTACAAGAGCATATTGCCTTCAGGGTATGGCCGCTCGCGGAGAAATGGGAAATGCCACAAGAAACCGTAAAAGAGGCCGACGAAGGTGGACTTATCAGGTTGAAGTACACTTTTAAATTTGGAGATAAATTCGTTGAGCCAGATGATGACTGGTTAAAAAGCATTGAAAATTTAAGTGATGAACTGCTTGGGGCTTACTCGAAGGCCGAAGACACTGCAATGTCAGCAGCCTTCGGAGGCCGAAAAAAGAAGAGGCTGAATCGGGTATTTGATGCAATCGGGTTTGTCTACCCTGACTATTGCTATCCCATTCGAAGGCAGAAGAGAAAAAACACAACCTCTGCAAAAGAAGAAGCTGCAACTGCTCCTAGCGAGCCAGAACCGAAAAGAAAGAAGATAAAGGTCCTCACACATCGGTCGCGCTATATTGAACCAGCTTCGGTGTCTGAGTTTACCGGAGAAACTTCTTCGGCCACCGAAGCTGAAAAACCAACCGAGCCAACCTTGCTGCCAGAAGTCGCAGAAACGGCTGAAGTGCCAACAAAGATAGAATTGGAACAATCAAAGATTTTGTTATCAGAAACGAAAGAGAAGGCCAAAGCGCCGTCCACAGAAAAAATGGAAGAGGTAAAAGAAGCAACTGAGGTTTCCAAAACATCAGAAGTTTTGAGTCCTGCAGCAAACATTGAGACAGTAAAAAATCAAAAAGTGCCAGCAGTGACTCCGAAAAGAAAGAGAATGGCTAATGTGCTAGATGTACTGGAAACGATCAAATCTTCAAGCACACCTCCGAAGAAGGCTGCTGTCATTCCTGAAACAACAACTGAAATTTCTGGTACTAAAGCTCCAGAGCCAGAAACTGAAGCCGAAGCTGGGCCCTCAGAGCCCGCAAAGATGAAATCCTTGGAAAGTGAGGCAGAAAAAATAACAAAGCCAACTTTTGTTGAAGAAACCGGTGTCATTGCCCCCGAAGCATCCCCCAAAGTTCGTGATTATATTGTTCGTCATGCTTCGGGGAAAAAACTATCAGAAAAAGAAGAGCAAGAGGCCCAGCACTACGCCCAAAAACTGAAGTATCCAAAGGGGGCGTTAATATTCAATGGCAGTGGAGAAGAAGACTTCTTGTATTGTCTCCCCGACAGCAAGGAGATTTCTGTCTGTCGGGAGATGAGCAAGAGCTTCGGATTCCCAACTTTAGAAGACGGGCTCTCGGTGCTGTCGAAGAACGATCTGGCCGACAGCCTGGCTTACAATAGCTTAAAGGTGCGACAAATGAAATCCTTGTATTTTTTGTTGAGTCCAAAATTTTTCGTTTGTTTAAACCTATTGACGCACACATATTTCTCTTTGCAGGGCCTGATACTTAGCAATGCCCTTAGGGCACAGAAAGATGCTGAAGACGAAGGGTGCTATATAGCCCTGAGCAACCTTCGTTCCGAAGTTATTGAACTAAGGAACGAAGGTCTCGAAAAAGATAAAATATTACACTCATTGATAAATAAAATAAAGGAAGACGGAGCTGCTTTTAAAGGTCAAGCTGAAGCTCAGAAGCGCGAAATTGAAGATCTTCGGAAACAACTGGCCAGAGCCAAGGAAGAACGCATACTTGAAGAAACAAAGCGAGAACTCAGCGACCAATGGGCAGATCACCTAGAAGTAACTGTTGAAGAGCTTCGTTCATCCAGAAAGAGATGCTATAACAAATCTATAGAGTGTGTTAAGAAGTTAAAAGCTAGCTTCGCCAGGGTCGGCGCCTTCTCAAGCGAAGAAAACTTTACGAGAGGCAATCCCGAAGGTCCCATCGAATGGATCGACCACGAAGCTGAGGCCTTCGAAGAAATTTTAAATAGCCGTGGAGATATATGTGCCTTCTCTGGTGCCAGAGGAATTGCCACCATCTTAGAGAAGAAGGGCTGCGAACATGTAAAAATTTTAGCACAATCCGAAGCTGCTTTGTCCTTTGAAGATGCAAGAGATCCTTCGGCCGAAGCTAGTATAATTGGTGGAAAATTTTTTACCGATATCTGGGATAATGGTGGCCGAGAAATGGCCGGAGAAATTATTCGAAAAAGTGAAAAGGGCATTCACGATGCTAGAGAAGTAGCTGAGGCTGCTGAAAAGAGCGCAGAGGCCGAAGGTCAATTAGGTATTAACTAATAGTTTTTATTGTGTTGTAATCTTAAGCTTTAAGATTTGTTTGCGATTTGTAATAGCAATGTAGCCGTATCCTGTCCTACTTCAGATCCTGCTAAAGCGTCTTCGGGCCCTCAGCCGAAAGGAGACGACGAAATTAAAAAGATGGCTGAAGATATTATGGACGAAGTCGTCAATCGGCTCCTGAACGAGGCTGCAGAAGTCGTTTTGAGAGAAGATTAAGTATTTTTGTAAAAACTTCTGAAATGTAATATACTGTAACATTTTGTAACCCCAAATGTAATATACCTATTTTTGTTAGTCAATTCTTTACGATGCATGAAACTTTACACGTACCGCTTTTGAGTCTTTGACGAAAAAACACCTTCCCTTCTTTTCATGCTTCATGAAGAAGAATTTTTCTTTGTCACAACAATATCCAATGTTCTGATGAATAATATCCAGGCTTCGTGAAGATATTTTCCGAAGCTACACTTCCGAAGATCAATGATGTATCTTTTTGTGACTATGATTTCTCCCTTTTTTCAAAGCGTTCTTCTGTAGATTGATAATGTGTCCACCTCTTGTGCCATGTGCAAAATGATGTATGATGCTTATGCTATGCGAAATGATGCGATGATGTTATGTTATGTGAGATGATGTTTATTCCGAAGATACATACGCATCCCTGCAATAAAACACAATCTTTTATAAGCCTCCCTTAGGAGCTTCTTCGCCTTTTACTTCAGCGGAATCAGCGTTTATTTTTCGCTGTAAGCCTCCCTTAGGAGCTTCTTCGCCTTTTACTTTCAGCGGTATTCGCGTTGACTTTTCGCGCTTCGCCTTTTACTTAGGCGGTATCAGCGTTGACTTTTCGCTGTATGCTCTGCATTCCCTTTGGAACGACTTTGGAGCAGAAAACTTACACTGCGCTCCCTTTGGAACGACTTTTTTGTGACTTCGGCAAACTTACTCTGCGTTCCCTAGAACGACTTTTTGCTGCTTCGAAGAATTTTCGATAGTTCGAAGGTCCTCTTTGTTATCACAAGTCTTTGAACTTCAATCAATTTAAGCCTGTGAAGAAAATATATTTTCCTTGTAGGAATCAACGAAACTAATTACATGAAACCTAAACAATGTCCTTTATTACAGAAAATAAAATTGAATGAAAAAGATTGCTATTAAGGTAGGATATTTGTCAATAGATGTGCTTTGACTCTGGCACAGTGCTATTGACTGTACGAGCTTTGGACTGCTCTCTGAAGTCCCTCTGGTGTGGAGCATACTGGCTCCCTTCTGGCTGCTGGCCTTGTTGCAACGGAGGTGGAGGCGGAGGCTGTTGCCAGGAAGCTTGAGGCTGACTCGCCGAAGCAACAGAAACTGCAGGATGATTGCCCACATATTCTGGGATGTAGGGCGAATGATACGAAGCTGTATGCATGACCTGCTTCGGCTGAGCTTGTTGTGCTGCGGCTTCAGCTATTTCCTTTTGCTTCTGAATAGTAACATGGCACATCCTGGTAGTATGGCCTTTGTTCTCACCGCAGAATAAGCAAAAGATTCTTCTCGGTTGATCGCCAAATCTTCCTCCGAAGCCCCTGGCGCCTCTACCTCTTGGAGCTGGTGGTCGGAAGGAGCTTTGCTGTTGCCCCGAAGCCTGTGAGGAGCATTGTGGCCTTTGCTGTTGGCTTCCTCTATCATCATTTTGTGTAGAGTTATGAATTGATCTCACGTGCCTCGGGTAGAACCTCCCTCCGAAGCCCCTGGTCATTTCAGAAAACCTGAAAGCCTCCTCCCTTCTTTGGCGAAAATCATTATCGGCCCGAATGTACTCGTCCATCTTCTGGAGCAGCTTCTCCAAAGTTTGAGGAGGCTTCCTAGCGAAGTACTGAGCTGACGGTCCTGGCCGAAGCCCCTTGATCATGGCCTCAATGACAATTTCATTGGGCACCGTTGGTGCCTGTGCCCTCAAACGCAAGAACCTTCGGACATACGCCTGAAGGTATTCTTCGTGATCCTGGGTGCACTGGAACAGAGCCTGAGCAGTGACCGGCTTCGTCTGAAATCCTTGGAAGCTAGTTAACAACAAGTCCTTCAGCTTCTGCCATGAAGTGATCGTTCCTGGTCGAAGGGAGGAATACCAGGTTTGAGCAACACTCCTGATAGCCATAACGAAAGATTTGGCCATGACTGAAGCATTGCCACCATACGAAGATACTGTTGCTTCGTAGCTCATCAAAAACTGCTTCGGGTCTGAGTGGCCATCGAATACGGGAAGCTGGGGCGGCTTGTATGACAGAGGCCAAGGTGTAGCCTGCAGCTCAGCGGACAGAGGAGAAGCATCATCAAAAACAAAATTCCCATGATGGAAATTGTCATACCAGTCATCTTCGTTGGGAAAACCCTCCTGATGAAGATCTTGGTGTTGAGGCCTTCGGTGCTGCTCATCCTGGGCAAGATGACGAACTTCTTCAGAGGCTTCGTCTATCTGCCTCTGCAGTTCAGCTAGCCTGGCCATCTTTTCTTTCTTCCTCTGTACTTGTTGATGAAGCATCTCCATATCTCTGATTTCTTGATCTATCTCGTCCTCTGGTGGTGTCGGGCTGACAGCCTTCCTTTTCTGGCTTCGGGCCTCCCGCAGGGAGACTGTCTCCTGATTGTGGTCCAGTGGTTGCAGAGCTGCAGCCCCAGTCGCTGAAGCCTTCTTCGGCGCCATAACGAAGGTTTATGATCGCCGAAGGTGTTCAAAAAACTCAGAGTGGAAGTGAGTTCACCGGAGGTGGGCGCCAATGTTGGGGACTTGTTCTCAAATGCTAGGAGTTAAGAACAAGGCAACATAGAAAATGTTAATCGCTAAAGTCCTTCGTCCTTCGAAGCATTATTTCCCTTAGGATATAATGATTTTCGGACGAAGGTAATGAAGAGCGTACCTTCATAAATTCATTATACAGTGACGAAGGATAAAATGTAGAGAGTATAAAAGACAACATAAATAATTATATATTACTATCAGACATAGACAGAAATATCGTTGAGTTACAAATGTACCTCCAACTGGAAGGAGATGATAGTACAAGCGTGACGCGAAAAGCGAATGCCAAGTCAGCGTGAACAGTACGGGGGTACTGTTCTCCTATTTATAGGCACGGGACACAACCCATACAAAATTACATTCATGCCCTTTACACTTGATAATAATTCTATAGTAATCTGTCGAGGTCTAAATAGCCTTTTCATCTTTAAGTCGGTTTCACTTTTTGCTACCGCGCCGAAGCTTTCCTACTCACACCTTCGGCTCTGTATCAACCTTCATATTACTCTGGTCTACTGTGATGCTGACTTGAATCCGAAGATACCTGTTCACACATTATACTCCAGAAATACTGTTAAATCCTGTTTTTGAGGACCTTCGGATGCCGAAGGTCCCCAACAATATCCACACTATCCAACCCCATTATCATTAGGGTAGTTTTGAAAATGAGACTACCCAGCTTAATTGGTACGTGCCTACAGATCTGATAGGAGGCAACCCTGCCTCCTGGGGTTGAGATTGTAATACCCCCATTGGTGTGGTGAAAAGGCAATTGGCACTTGGCACTAAATTTGGTACTGATAAAACTGTGTGATGCACCAGAATCAAAAAGAACAATAGCAGGATAATTCAAAACTGTAAAGATACCAGTCAAGACGGGTGCTCCCTCTGGAATGTCAGCCATGGTGGTGAAGTTCAGCCTGCCTTGCCTTACTTGCACCTTCTGTCTCTTGCCTTGGTTCTGATTGACATTCTGCCCCTGCCTCTGCTGGTTCCTGGGGCAATTCTTGGCATAATGCCCAGTGTTGCCACAAGTGAAGCACCTGTTGTCATTGGCTTGGCGGTACTGCTGCTGCTGTTGATTGCCCCTCTGAGCTGGAAATTGGGTGCGGTTGGGTGCCTGCTGCTGCTGCTGCTGAGGTCGGATTACCCATCGCCCTTGCTGCTGCTGGGGCCCCCTGCCCTGGGTGTCAGACACAGTCCTGAAGCGCTGTGGCTGAGCTGAGGGTCCTGCCACGGGGGTCTTCCTCTTCTTCTCTGCCTGCCTAGCTGTAATGCAGTCCTCTTGGGAGATAGCCATGTTTACCAACTCGTTGTAGCTGTTGGCCCTGACGGTGTTGAGACGATCCCGGAGCTTAGTGCTGAGCCCCCTTCTGAATCTGTCCCTCTTCTTCTCATCTGTATCTGCATGATATCCCGCGTACTGGCACAAGTCATTAAAGGCCTGGGCATACTGCAACACTGTCCTGTTGCCCTGAGTGAGTGCCAAGAACTCATTAAGTTTCCTGTCCATGATCCCGGCGGGTATATGGTGTCCTCTAAAAGCTGCCTTAAACTCCCTCCACTCCACCTCTCGGTCCTCTGGCTGCATAGCAAGAAAATGATCCCACCAAGTCCTTGCAGGCCCGCGAAGCTGCTGGGTGGTGAACCTGACTTTGGTGACCTCTGAGCAAACTCCATGGAGTAGTGGGAATTTGGATTCCACCACTCGCAGCCATACATCTGCGTCAAGTGGGTCCTCCGCCCTTGTGAACAGTGGAGGCTGGGTGCTGAGGAATTCCTGATAGGTGGCCGCCGCGGGGTGACGTTGGTGGTCCCCACCACCATAATGCTGAGGTGGTGGCTGACGTTGAGCCAGCTGCCTCAGGATCTCATTCTGCTGAGCCATGAGCTCCTGCAGAGTGGGAGGTGGTGGTGGCGGTGGAGGAACGCGCTCGTTCTGGCCACGACGCTGCCTTCCGGCCATCTGAAAAACCACATACTTACTTAACACCACAGTTCCAATTTCAAGATTTCATCACGGGGAAAAAGTTAAAACAGCATGATAGACTCTGACTTCAACAAAAGGGGTTTTAAGAGGCATAAATTCTTCCTTCCAAAATTAAACTGATAATAGCACCCATCAAACAAGCTCCCAAGAGAGTTTAACACGATTACATCAAATTGTTCCAAAATGACTCAACTCTATCTAGCCTAGTACCCCAAGGGTGCAAAAGCTAAACTAGCTGCGAGGAGTCCGACTGCCCAACTTCTAAGCCTACCCTGGTCACCTAGTGAGCGAACGAAGCAACACTTGACTCGGGGGAGGGTGGTCTTCCCGAGCCAGCAGTGTCCACACTGGAGGCAGGCTCATCTCCTCCCTCAATGTCGACGTCCTCGTTGGCCTCCTGGTCCTGGATCTCCTGGTGATGCATGTCCAGGTGCTCGTTAGCCTCAGCAAGCTGCTGCTGAGTGTTAATGAGCTGATCCTCGAGAACCTCGATGGTGTTCTCCCTGGTGCCTACCAGCTCCTCCAACTCCTGAATATCAGTGGATAGCTGCTCCACCTGCAAATCCTTCTCCACCATTTCTTGAGATAAATCAACCACGAGCTCCTCTCTGTTATCCAGCGTGATCTTTGTTGCCTCCAGCAGTGCCATCAAATGGGACATTGCCTCACCGCGCATCACCTGCAGACGGTACAGCGCATTCATGCACTGTACGGTCAAGTGCGCAGTCTGACTTGGGTAAATGGCCCAGATGTCCTTGGCATGCTCCACCCGATCCTTCCACATTGGGTCGTCCTCCTTCTCAGCGGGGAACAAGCCAATGGGGTGGGTAGCCAGCTCCAAGGGATGGAATCCGCAGAAGGTAGTCAATCCATGCAGAGCGATCGCCTCGATCGTGTCCTCTGCTCGGTACCCGAAAGACTCGGAGTCCAAAGAGCGCCATCCTGGCTGCAAGGGATGAGGCTCCAAGGTCATCCTCACCCGGCAGCGAGGCACTCGGTGCTTCTCGAACTGCTGCACCGCGTACTGAGGGGGTGTCGTGTATCCGGCCCCCTGAAGTACTTCCCACAAGATGCGGGGAAAGCCCTCTCGTGCAAGCCCGTCAGTGTGGGTCAGTGCATTTCCGTCATCGGAGGATCCGTGGGAAGTCATCTGTGTACGGTTAAGCGTAAGTAAAAGAAAAAGAATTATAAAAAGAACAAGGAAAATAAAACTCAACCTTTCTCTAGTTAAATGAAAAGGCACTGGGTTGTGATCTTGTTTTTAAGTCCTTACTCAGTTATCCATTTGCTTAATCATGAATGCATGCATGCTCGTCCTGAACGGCCTCACAATAAGCTAAAAGAAGTAGGGAGAAACTCCCATCCGTAAAAGTGGCCTGTAGGGCCTAGTTACTTAGCCACCTAGCTACCCTTCTAGTAACCTAAGGCTTCACGTCCTAGGTCTATCCTGCTCGTCCTACTATCTATCCAACCTTGTTTCTATCAAATTTTATTTAGAAAATTTGATGGTATTTACATTTTATTGATTCCTCTGTGGTGGTACAAGCTCCGATACCAGCTGTGGCGGAACTGCCCGAATTATTCCAACTTAAGTGTCCAAGTCCCGCCTCAGAGGCTAGACCACACTTAAATGGGAATAACCCGTCAATCCCTCGGATCTAGTCCGACACGGCCACTGACAGGATCAAGTACCACAATCTCACTCGAAGGTGAGTCACAGAGCAAATACAATAAAGCATAAAACCATACATGTCACAATGTTAAATTATTACATCACCATCATCATCATTGGAGTTTTTTGCAAAAGTAACCATCATTGTTCGAAGTGCAGCGGAATAAAACTAACGGTGATTAAACAGAGAGATGGGGAAGCCTGTCCCATCACTCCTCATGCTCCTCCTCAGCCGAGGCAGGGTCCCACTCAACAGTCCAACCCGGTGGCAAGGTGGACAACCAAGTTATCCCAGCAACCATCTCCTCCAGAGAACCTGTAAAAAATTATGCCACAAGCAAGGCTGAGTATACTAATACTCAGCTAGACTTACCCGGTGTGAGGAGTCTACTCCTCTACCTCTAGACATGCAGCTGTTTGGCTGTGGGGGTTGGTTGCCAAAAGCACTAGCTGAGTTTCTAAATCAAGATTTTAACTTAATCAAAGTTAAGTGTGACTCTCTTAAGGCTAAAAGTGGACTATCTACTCATACATGGTAGCAAGCATTATTAACAATCAACATCTTATCTCAACTCATCATACTTCCACTTATTACTCAATGCAGTACAATGGATCAAAGCAGTCTCATTAGCTGCGAGAAGCAGACGATTCGAATCGAGTTTTTATCCTTGCAAGGTAAACCTAAACACACGACATGTAGGGGCACTCCGTCCCCACACACATCAACCGTCCCCATCGATTCCCTGGCAACAGATCAGGGCTCACCGCCTTGGCGTACAATGCCCCACTGACCCCGACTGGCCGTCGTGCAGTGGCCGCACTTGTACCCACCATAACCGGAATGGGAGACCTCGTCTCAGGTCGCGTGAGGGGTAAAGTCTGCGGGCAGGTTCACTCAGGTACTAGGCTTACCGATTTACCATATTTCTCGGTATGTGTTTAGTACGTTCAAACGCTTGACACAGGTATCCGCACGTTAATCCTTATTCCATTTTCCATCTCGTAAACAACCAATCCCCATGGATTGTTGTCCACCAACTAGTATCATGACAGTGTGAAAGTGGTTACAATCGATTTCCTGATCTCGCGCGAGTGCTAGAAAAATCACTCGTCTTCTACCGAGATCCTAATTAAATAAAGCAACTACTCGACCTGTCATACTAGTATTCATCTCAAAAGGGATTCCTGGGATCATGCAACTAGGGTTTCAAACAACTCCTACACCTAAGTGCACAATCAAACCTACAATCATTAAGTGAAGTAAAATAGCATAAATAACAGGTTATGCATAAAACCGGGGCTTGCCTTCCAAAGCAGTGGCAGGCAGGTCCTCTGGTGCTGGCTCGGGTGCTGGATCTGGGGCTACCTCCTGAGCAGCTCCTTGCTCCGGCACGAGGATGTACTCTCCGTCGGCAAGATTACAGTCTATCGAATGCAATGAACATGTATGTCATGATTATGCATGATTTAATAACATTATGTAAAAGAAACTAAGTCAAGAAGTAACTTAGGGTTTCTTAGTCATGTGGGGCTTCTAGTGGTATATATATATATAGATACATAGACTTATGACCCTTTAAACTTAGGTTTTCTTTTAGGATAACATAGTGGTTTGGTATTGCCTTGATATATTTTAGTGGACAGATTACAAAGTTTTTGGGACAACATTTATTCACATCTTTCATTTTTCTTTCCTTAATTTCCATTTAGGGCTTTTAGTGTAGGTTTGAACTTCAACAGGGTTTTAATAATTTCCAAAAATTCTGTAAAAATTACAGTGGGTTGTCACTGGCTATTCTAGCTTGTTTTAAGAATTTGAGGCTTAAAGTATAAACGTTGGGCTTTAAACAAAAATAACAAAAGTTAGGCAAAATGGGTCACTTCACACTACACCTCCTAGTTAGGGGTAGGTTCTGTCCTAAAGGTTATTTTTGTTGGCATCCTCTAGTAATAATAGGCCTCTGTGCTAAAAATCACAGAAAACTAAGGGGTGGTTATTTAGTTATGATTTTCTTAAGTTTAATGTCAACAAGGCACTTTCTACTACATTATTATTTGAAAAAATGTCAAACAGCAGATTTCATATTTTTCTTAAGTTCTCTCTAATAAAACAATAGTTATCCCAAGGGTGGGGGTGTTTTTACCTTGGGGTTATTTTTGTAGAGTTTTTCTAAGTTTCACTTGTTTTATTAAAACAACAGGGATCTTACTTATTTTACACTAAAACAGGGTATGATATATTTTTCCAGTGAACTATATTGAATAAGTAACCTAACAAAAATAGAGGTACTCTCTGGTTCATTAGTTAAATTACATTTTCTATTTTCCTTATCCTTAAGCATATTATAGAATAAGGGGTAAAACTAACTTAAATGGAGTGGACAGAGAGGTTTAACATTTTTAAACAGGTTAGTAGGTAAATATAAACTTCTCCAAATTTTCCTAACCCTAGTCAAATAGCCTAACTATTTTTCTTACTATTATTTAGCTTTTGGCCAAAACTAACATTAAATCAGAACTTTTAAGTTTTCCACATCACCAAGGGGTTTTATATTTTTCTTAAATAGGTTACATTATTTGGAGTCTGACAAAATTGGTTTGACCAAATTTGGATGATTTAAACAGAAGTTATGCATTTTTAAAGTTGCTGTCCAATTTAAAAACAGATTTAATTAAGGTTTTCTGGAAAAACAGTTTACACCGAGGTCCCTGGGTTTAAACTAAATCCACCTTTACAATTCTACCCCCACGCCACTATTCCCCCGTGTCTCTGACATTACACAAAACCCTCCGACCTTTCTTTCCTCTCACCCGCAGTCCTTCCCTTCACTGAAACAGTAACCGCGGAAAGAAAAGGGCGGCGCGGCTTACCGGCGGCGAGGGAGGTCCGGCGAAGGGTGGGGTCGGCTTGGGGAGACTCTGGCGGTCACGTCGAGGTACGGCTCGGCGTCGGAGGTGGCCGGAATCGCCCGGTCCACGCGTGCAGGCGGGTGTCCTCGTCGGCGGCGAGTATACCGGCCAAACTATGGCGAACTGGTGCAATCCGAGGGCACGGTGAGCATCACGGGGTTACGCAGCGACTGTGTGCACAAGGAATCGAAGGGTGGTGGAGTGGTTTACCCGGTCCACGTACTCCGGCGGGGTCGAGAGCTCCGGCGAGCGTGGACTGGCTTCTCCGGCGAAGGAAACTCCGATTCCTTGCTCGGGGAGCCTCACGGGGGTGTGCACAAGCTTCTCCGAGGACAGGACGGGGTTGGGGATGGCTCTGCTGGCCGGTCTATGGTGGCAGAGGGGTTGGGCGGCCGCGGACTCGCTGCGCACGGGCAAACGGTGACGAGCTAACTCCGGTGAGGTGTGGAGGGTGCGCGGAAGGGTGTAGTCGAAGCCTGGGAGGGCTTTATAAGCTCGGGCGCGGGCCACGGCGCGGGTTTGGCTCGGGCGCGGCGCGGGGCAGGCGGGGACGCGCGCGAGCGTGCTCTGGCGCAGGCAGAAGGCGTCGAACACGTGGCGGTGAGTTTCTTCCAATGTTCAAACGCTTCCAGAGATCGCAAACGTGCGAATCTCGCCATGAATCCGGCGCAGACCTCCTCCTGGCACCTAGGGCTATCTCACATGTGTGAGTTCCAAGGGATGATACGCCCTAGATCGGGAGATAGACGGGCGCCAAATCTGGCTTGTCTCTCTGCCCACTCAGCGACAAAACTGATGTCAAGTGCTGTCAAACGTCTGAGTCTCGGTCTCAAATTTTTCCAAGGGGTGCCTTAAGTGGTATAGCACATTTTTGGTATAGAACCCAAGTGGTTTTGGCGCCATCTTCAAAGTGAACACGGCTGGTCTTTGATTTAGGGTTAAAATGTGACTTAGAGGGAAATAGAGAGCTCTAGCTCTCTCTCCACTTGGAGATTTGAATTGGGGTTTCTCCAGGGCCTTTTTGCAATATTTCCCTCCCTTAATTGATGGTTATAATGTTGCTTAGGGTTTGGGCAAGGTTACACACACTTTGCATTCTTGTTCACTCACTTTCCCCCCCCCCTTACTTAGGGTTTTGGAAGACAGGGTTTTGGAGAGGTCTAGGGTTCTTCTCCCCCTATTATCCAAGGTAGTAAGTGTGCAAGGATTAGAGTAATGCTTCTTATGTCATTGGCAACTTGATTAGCACATGAGCTCCAAAGTTCCTATGTGGTGCCCTAAGTCTTCACCATTGAACACAGCTTCTAGTGCCAAAGTGGCTCTAGCCAAGGTAACACCTGGGGTGTTACAGCTGCCGTGAGGGCCCCCGACGCCGTACGGCTGGCGAAGTCAGCCACCTGCAGAGCACACGTAAGGCCGTTGCCCCAAAAGAAAGAGGTGGGGGAGAGAGTATAACTCAGCGGACCTGACTCAGCGCCTCCGTCGCCTGACTCAGCGCCTCCGTCACTCCCTTCAGCCGGCGGGTCGCTGCGCCCGCCTCGTCCCTGACCACCGCAAGGGCCGACACCTCGCCTCCGGCGTCAAGGGCCTCGCCCCTCGCCTTCAGCACTATGGCCGCCGTCACGATCTCCGCGCCAGGCGCAACCATAGCAAGCTGGCCCTCGTCCGACCCTGCAACGCATCTTCGAATTAAATATATATATATAATAATAATTATAATAGGCCAACGACTTACCACCAAGATAGTCGTCTACAGTAATATCTGTGCCGAAGTCGGCAACACGTTTGCCCGACAACGGCAACGCTCGGGCCGCCTTCGAAGCCTCCGCCACTCCGCTGGCCGGCGGCACCACCTTCGTTGACTTGGAGCCTCCGGCACCCGCCGTTGCCTCCGGCGCCTTGCTAGGTGCAGAGGCGCCCGCCTTCGCCGCCAGCGGCGGTTTGCCTCCGCCGGGGGCCGCAGCCTTCGCAGCCCCCCGCTGCCGCTTCGGCCTAGCTTCATGCAGCCTGACAGTTGCCTGGTGTTTTTGCGCCGCCCCTTGGCGATCCTTGTCCATCACTGCCCACACAACAGCACCGATATTCCGCCCGTAAGGAAAAACTCTCCACTGACGAACCATACGAGATGTAAAACAGTCCTCGTCAGTCGCGCAGGGGATAGGAACATTCCTAGGCCAACAACCCCCGGTAACCCTCAGCATCCGAGCCGAAGACTCCCGGAGCTCGGGTGAAGACATCCTTTCCCCCGGGGCCGCACACGTCCTCATTAACTCTCTAGCAAAACTATCAGACACCCCAAGTCCTCCCATCGCAGTACCTAATTTTCTCTTTTTTGAGGAAGGGGCGGCCGCCGGCGCAGGGTCGTCTCGAGTCTCCACCGCAGGTTTCTTCCCACGGCGGTCCGCTTCGTCTTGACCAGGATAGCCGTCGTACGGCAATTGATTTAATTCGAAGACCCTGTTCAAACAGTCATTTGACCCGCGGATATCAAAGCTGCGCTGGCCTTCCATCCTCGGCACGTAACGCCCCACGAGCCGCACCGCCCCGTCCTCCGTATCGCGCACAAAGGCGGCCGGGTCGCGGTTTCGCAGATTCAGTGCGAAGGTAGGACTTCGCACCTCCCTTCCTCCGTGAAAGGGCATCTGGCGAGGGCACACTTCGCCCAACACCCAGCCATGCGCCAAGGGCCACACCCCGTACGCCACGAACTCTTCAACTAAATCACGCCCACTGCTCTGACCGGCGGCGCACCGAAGGGCCCCTTCGTCTGCATCCTCCTCTGCCACTTCAAAGGGCGGATACGCAGAGTAATAATGAGAGCACATCTCAGACACGGGGAGTCCCTCATGGCCTTCGACAGTAGCCTCAGCAACGTAAAACCAAAATTCATTCCAATTGCCCCACTTGTTGCGGGCGCACGGAACCAACTCCACTACTTGCATTGTGGTCTTGCCGGTCTTCGGCGTGAATGTGCATGACCCGAACTGGGCAACTTCGTCCCCAATCATCCTCTTCTGCCAATGCAAACAATAATACTTCGCAAAAACTTCAACCGACGGCTGTCCGCCGTACGAAGTCGTCGCCCAGACATACTTCGACAGTGCCACCACGGCATTCGGTGTCAGCTGATGTATTTGAACGTTGAATCTACGCAGGACTTCGCCAACAAACCGGTGCGCAGGCAAGCGGAGACCGGCGGCGAAGAACGCCTCGAAAACGACCAACTCACCCTCCGGCTCGGGGACTTCCTCCGTCCCCGGAGCACGAGCCACTCCGCCGCCAAAGTAGCCCAACCGCTGCATATCTTCAACGCGGGCTGACGTCATCCGCGACACACCAAAATCAACAGAGTCGCCGGCGCGCAACTCCTCCACCATCAAGCTACTCAACGTCTCCTCAGACGAGGCGGCGGCCGGCGGCGTAGTGGCAGCGGAAGAAGAAGAGGACGACATTGCTACGTACCGTCGGCGGCGGCGGGCGGTCTGCTTCACTCGCGCCAGAACTCCGGCGAGCAAGAGGGCAGCGGAAGAAGAGGAGCAGCAAGACGGCGGGCGGCTAGGGTTTTCACGGAGCGCGGAAGGCAAAGTTCAAACAGCGCCAACCCCCGCCCCCTTTTATAGGCAGGGCGCGGCTCTTCGGGAAACCCGCAATCCGATAGGGCGCGACGCTTCGGGAAACCCGCAATCCAACAGTACGCCGTCCATCAACGGTCACATCAAAAACCCCCGCAGAACCACTTCGAGCGAGGCCAGCGTCTCCGCCATCTAGCGACGTCTTCGGCACCAGGTGACTTTGTCGAACTGGTCCCTCGGAGGGCAAATGTTGGGGCGAAGGCAAAGACGCCACCCTTCGCTCGAGGCCTTCGCTGCAGTCGCTGGTCTGACAGAGACAAAATGGGCGGGGACACCCTTCGCTCCATTCGGCACCAGACGAAGGCCTGCGGCGACGCCATCCCGCAGCGCGGCCTCGTTCAGCTCCGAGGCCCATGTGTGATCTGGCCCATTGTAACGGGCCCTGCGTGGCCGCCTTTGTGTTACGGGCCTAATCTGTAAAGGCATGCTTGTAATTACAGCTTGTAACCCTGCTTTATGGGAATATTCTGGTGATAAACTAGGTGTCTGAGGGCACATGCGTCCTTAACACAAGGCGCTGGGCACTCAGATACCTATAAATACCCCCGCACAGTGCCCGTGAGAGGCTAGATTAACAGAGCTATTGCCCCCGAGCACGTAACCCTGTTGTCGCCACTGTCCTCCCCTGTTGGCCTCCTTGCTGCTGAGAGCAAGTTCCAACAGTAGCATTCTAAATTTCTGATATGCACTGACCACAAATCTCTCTACTTCTTAACTAAACAACAATTGCAATCTAATTTACAACACAAAGCAATGACCAAGATCATGGGTCTTTAATTTGAAATTGTCTACAAGAAGGAAAAGAGAATGTGGTGGCTGACGCGTTGTCCAGGGTTCACCATTTGATGTATGTTACCATGGTGTCCAAAGTCCAACCTCTTTGGGTGTAGGTGGTTCTCAATTCATTTGTCATTGATCCAGTTGCCCAATGTATGCCGCAATAGTTATTGATTCATAGTTAGGATGAGCAGGGATTCCGGGTTAATCAAGGCATCATTCATAAGGGCCAACATATTTGGGTTGGTGAGAATTGAGCCCTATGTACCAAGTTGATTGCTGCCCTGTAGGCAACGCCCTTGGAGGTCATTCATGTTAGAAATATTCCCTAGAGATAATCATAGACATGAACATATTTCTTTGTATCCATGATATATATTGCTTAACTGAATTTTCATGAAAGGCACCTTATACTGATTAGCAATTATGTGAATTGTTTGTGAGATTCTTTACTTGTATGGTTATTCTAAAATATTTCCCTGGTTAGGTTCGATGACTAGCGCATGTATTAGTTGATGACTATGTTTCACAAGTCATGGACATAGAGATGTAAAACTAATAATGTGGGCACATGTATGATATGAGGCTGGACTGACCCAACATGTGTTTTGTAATATAGTTCTCTTTTTACAACATGTATACTATGTCCATAGACCTAATATTGTCACTGTTCTCAAGATGTGAATTGACCTACTTAGGGACTATCAAACGTTACTCCATAGCTGGGTAGTTATAAATGTAGTTTTGGGTTTGTTAGGAAGCATGCTGTGAGACATGGTCAGTTAAGATGGAATTTGTCCCTCTCTACTTGAGAGAGACATCTCTGGGCCCCTCAAGTGATTGGATCAAGAAATGCATGGTCATGCTAGTGTTAAGTGTTAACCTATAAAAGGATTCCAAATCATAGTATTGAGAAAGAGAGGTCAGCTTAGAGCTAGATCAAATATCATGATACAAGGGGAACATGACGTACATATTGTTGTGATGGTTCATCTGATATGATCTTTGCGTATGCATAAGAGTTGAGATGTCTTGTTAAAGTTCGGTATCAATTATTGGGCTAAGTAAGAGTAATTGGGCCATGTCTATGTATACACTAACCTATAGGGTCCCACACTTAAGGGAAGGAAGCCTAATTTGGATAAGATACGAATTAAACTAGGGTTTAGGGAAGCTGATGGGCCTCGGAGTCAGAAGCCCATCAAGATGCTATATAATGAGGGGTGGAGGCGCAGTTAGGGTTAACATAATTTGCCCACCAGCACACCAGCTGTCCTGCCCCAATTCTCTTGCTCTCGCCACACCGCCGTTGTAGACCTAGCAGTCTAGTACGTGATGCTTCCTCCGTGTACGTGTAGATACCTTAGAGGTGCTGCATCTAGAGCACTTGGACGAACCGCGCAAGGACGTGATGAACGTTGACGACTCCACGACACTGCTCAACACGTTTGTCTACATCGAGACGGTTTTCGCTGCCATGTGCGTCTAGTGGAAATCCCATGACCTATAACAATAGTAGATCTTGGTTGTATGGGGTCAAAAAAAATTTTGCGCTAGTGTAGCCTCCCCATAAGTCAACAATTCAGGTGTGCTGCCCACTTACTAGCATGTCAAATGGTTCGTCTTGTGGCATGGTCTCAAGGTTGATGTTGACAATTTTGTGCGTGAGTGTGAAGTTTGTTAGCAGGGCAAGACTGAGCATGTGCATCCAGTTGGCTTCTTGCAGCCTTTTGTTGGTTCCTCATGGTGCTTAGCAAGACATTTGCATGGATTTTGTTGAAGGGTTACTGAAGTCTGAGGACTACAACACTATATTGGTGATGGTCAACCGTTTTACCAAAAAAGCTCATTTTATGTTGCTCAAACATCCATTCACTGATGTGCAAGTCGCTCGGGCCATTTTGAATGTTGTGGTCAAGTTGCATGGCATGCTGATAGTCGCCTAAGTGTGGTGAATAGTCGAAACCTGAAATTTAACTCAAAAACAATCCAAACTCGATCCGAGATTATGATATTAAGTGCTAAGAATAAGATGAGGTTGTTTAGGTTAGTTTGAGCACAACGCGGAATTGAACTTAGCAACATAATAGAATATAAGTTTAGTGCAAGTAACTAAAAGACTAGGGAGGAAAGGTGAAGAACAAATTGCGAGACAAAAATAAGAGACACACGACAATTTGTTACCGGAGTTCGGTTTCACAAAGAAACATATGCCTCCATTGAGGAGTCCACTAAGGATCGGGTTTCTCTCAACCCTTCATCTCACTCAAGTGATCACAAAGATCAACCTTGAGTTTCTCTTTTCCTTTCTCAATTGAGACCAAGTCTCGCAAGGCACTCCACAATATTGGAAGCTCTTAATCACTTTACAATCATTGGGAGCCTTGCTCCAAAGCTAAGATCACAATGCAACTCTCTATATTCAGCTCACGCAAGTGCTCTATCTCAATTCACTCAAGAAATGGCTATTTGTAATCTCTATTCACTATTTTGCGCACTAGAGGCGCTTTGATCACTTGGGGATGTTGCATTTATATATAAGAGTTATTGCTATGCTCTTGTGTCTTGAATATGTTGGTTGGGGTGTATTTATAGCTCCAACCACCCATATAGCCATTGGTCATCACTACACAATCTGCACAATTTTCGGGTGCACCAAACCTCTTACTATAGTAGGTTTGATGCACACCAGACCTCTGACCACCTAACTCTAGCAATGACCGTTTTGAAAATTTTGTTAGCTGTGATGTGGCACCGAATTGTGCCATGTCGACACCAAGCGAGCCAACCATTGATCCATCCAATCTGATCGTTGGGGGTAAGACAGGTCTGGCGCACGCCGAACGTTGATCTGGCGCACCATCTGTTTCTTCTCCTTCTCCAAAAATAGGCTCTTTGTGTAACCGGTCTGGTGCACCACCAGACCGAGTTCGGTGCACTAATGCCTTCTATGACTGAAAACACCTTCTCTAGAAAACGAGTTCGGTGCACACTGAACTCTAGCATGTGCGCTAGCTACCTGGGTGGATTGAAGCCCAGTACACCACCGAAATGGCCTAGTACACCTAGAAACATCTTGAGTTTTGTAAACTTGGACTCTTCTCTGTAACACCCCAGGTGTTACTTAGGGTGTTCACTCAAGACTACACAAGCCAAGCCCATCATCACATGTGGCTTAACTGGAGCAAAGTACACCAAACTTGGAACTCAAGACCCCAAGTAAGTGCAACCCATCTTAGATGTCATGCCTTAACTTATCATGCAGATATAATGGGGAGAATTGCCCAAACCCTAATTCAAACCCCTTTGGACAAGTGGAGCACTAGAAGTAAGCATGAACAAAAGGGTATCAAAACCACATGATCATGACTTGGGCCAATTATAAAAGATGTAGTACACTTAGTACCCTACAAATGATAGTAAGAAAGTGACCCCAAAAAGAATTCAGAAAAACCCCAAAAGGTTCACCAAAGGGTTGAGCACAAAAGAAAAATCAGAATTCTTCTAAGTCCAAAACCACCCCCTTTCCAAAGATCAAACATGTTCACCTTGATCCCAAACTTAAAACCATTTGGCCCAATTGACAAAGTGGCGCCAAAATACCTCTAGAACACCCTGGAAAAGTTTGAACCCAACCCTAAGTCGTTTGACACGACTTGGCACAAGTTTTCTCTCGGTTTGGACAGCTAGGACAAAGACAACTTTCCACCCCCCATATCTCTCTAACTCGACCACATCTCCCCTTGGAACTCACATGAACTAGGTAGCCCTAGGTACAGGGAAGAGATCTCTCACAGGTCTTAGGGCAAGATTCGCACGTTTTGGCCGCTCAGCAGAGGGTAGAACAAGAACAGAGACAAAGAGCCACGTGTTTGACGTGCTCTGAGCTCGCCATAGCACGCCCGACGCGCGCCCCCGTGTGTCCCGCGTTGCGCCAAAGACGAGCCGGCGCCGTTGCCCGCGCCCGCGCCTATAAAGCCCCCAGAGACGTCGACCGTACTCCTCCGCGCGCGCTCAACCTCACCGGAGCCAGAGATCACTAGCGTTTGCCCTGCAAACGGCGTGCCCGCGGCCACCCGATCCCCCGCCACCGTAGATCGGCCAGCAGAGCCTTCCCCAGTCGTGTCCGACCCTGGGAGTAGATCGTGCATGCCTCGGTGAAGCTCCCCGAGCAAGGAATCTGACTTTGCCTCGCCGGAGAAGCCAGTCCACGATCGCCGGACTTCACCCGACCGCCGGTGAACGTAGACCGGGTGAGTCTCTGCGCCATTTTCCGATTCAGTGCACACTTAGCCTTTACGTCATCCCGTGGAGCTCATCGTGTCGTTTAATTGAACTAGATCGCCGTGGTTAGGCCGGAGCACTCGCCGCCGACGAGTTCACCCGCCTGCGCACGTGGTCCGGCCGATTCCGGCCACCACCGCCGTCGAGCCATACTTCGCTGTGACCGCCAGGACCTCCCAAAGCCAACTCCGCCCCTCGCCGGACCTCTCTCGCCGCCGGTAAGCTGCGCCGCCCTTTTCCTTTTCGCGGTTACTGTTTGCATAAGGGGAGGGACCTCGGGAAAGAAGAAGAAAAGGTCAGGGGGTTTTGTGCGCTGTCAGCGACTCAGGGGAATAGTAGCGCAGGGGTATAAATGAAGGGATGGATTTAGTAAGAACCCAGGGTCTTCGGTGCAAAGTGGATTTCCAGGAAACCTTTTTAAATATTCTGATTAAATCCAAACAGAACTTGAAAAATTCATAACTTCAGTTTGGTTTACCCAAATTGAGTCAAACCAATTTTGCGAGATCCTAAATAATGTAAACTACTCAGGAAAAATATAAAACCCCTAAGTATTGCAGAAAATTTCAAGGTTATGATTTAATTGATTAACTGGTCAAAAGCCAAAGAAAATAAGGAAAAATAGCTACACTATTAGACTAGGGTTAAGAAAATTCAGAGAAGTACTTAATCACTTTTTAACCTGTTTAAAAATAATAAACCCCACTGTACACTACATTAAGATAGAGTTTGCCATCTAAATCATTTTTAGCTTATAATTAAAGAAAATATAATAGTTACTTTAAAATAAGAACCAGGAAGCACCCACATTTTTGTTAGCTTCCTTATTTAGTGTGGTTCACTAGAAAATTTTATTATACCCTGGTTTAGTACAAAAGAAATGAGATATCTTTTATTTTAAGAAAACAAGGAAAACTTAGAAAAATCTTAGAAAAATAACCCTGAGGAGAAAACACCCCAAACCTTGGGATAACTAATGTTTTGTTATTATGAACATAGGAAAAATATGGAATTTGTTGTTTAATTTTTTTCAAATAACAAGTTAGTTATAAAAACCTTTTTGGCATAAAACTTTAGAAATTCACAACTAAATATCTAGTAGGCCTTTTTCTGTGATTTTTAACACAGAGGCCTAATATCACCTATGTAGGAAACGGGTGACGCCTAAGAGGGGGGGGGGGGTTGAATTAGGACTTCTAAAACTTTCGCTAAACTAGGCCACAATTAAATCCCTAGAGCAAAACCTATGCAAATAGTCAAACTAGAATGTGCAAACTAGGTTTTGTCTAAGTGTTGCTATCTCTACCGCAAAGGCTAAGTTTCAATCTACACTAGATATGTATGAATACAAGATTGAAACTTAAATGCTTAATATTAATGCGGAAACTTAAAGAGCAAAGTAGAGAAGCAAACTCTCGTGGATGACGCCGGTATTTTTACCGAGGTATCCGGAACCGTGCAAGGTCCCGACTAATCCTCGTTGGTGCCCCTACGCGAAGGGAAGCCCACGCGAGGGCCAAGCACCTCGGTCGAGTAACTCCGTAGAGAGCCGCGGGCCTTCTCCACACGCAAGTGGTGCTCCGCTTCCGGCTCCTCTCGGATGCTCCCCGCTGTCTCCACTATCGAGCTTCCGGCCGAAACGCCGCGGGCCTCGTTCCCTCCGGTACACGGTGGCGGCCGTGACACAAACGCGGTTGTCACGGTCTCGCAAGACTCTCGCCCCACTCGGTACAATTACAATGGCTCACGCAAGGGCCGAGGGGTTGTGAGGTTTATCTAAACTCACTCAACAATCTAGGGTTCACCTAGAGCAAGCGCTAAAGCGGTCTTACTAACCTAAGCACTTCGCAAAGCACCTACGCTAATCACCGAGTGATTCTATTAAGCACTTGGGTGTTTGAGCACTTGGAAATGTCTACAATATGCCTTGGTATGTTGCTTGGGCTCCCACACCTCCAAATGGCCGGTTGGGTGAAGTATATATAGGCCCCAACTCAAATATAGCCGTTGGAAAGCAGTTCTGCAGCTTTCTGCGGCGCACCGGACAGGTGCACCGGACTGTCCGGTGGTGCACCGGACATCCCACGTGTACTAGCCGTTAAAAGTAGCCGTTTGAGCTTCCGAAGATGGCGCACCGGACATGGCGCACCGGACGGTCCGGTGTGCACCGGACAGCCCATGTCCGCTTGTCGTATTTTGGCCGTAACTTTTAGCTCCAAACTCCGATTTCGATGATCTTGTACTTTTTGGAAAGCTTATGAAATTCTATACATCCCAGAGTTGAAGCCATACCAGTTTGAGCAAATTTGGCACACCGGACAGTCTGGTGCGCACCGGACATCCCATATGCTGCTCTTGTTTTTTCAGCAATTCCGACTTCGTATTGTGGGCATAACTTTTAGCTCCGAACTCCGATTTTGATGATCTTGGACTTTTTGGAAAGCTTATAAAATTATCTACATCTCAGAGTTGAAGCCATGTCAGTTTGAGTAGATTTGATTTTGTGAAACACTTCCAATTCAGTCAGCCCTTCCTCTCAACTTTGTCAAGTTCACTTTTGTTTTGCATCTTTGTATCTCACTTCTACTTCTTGATGTGTTGGACTCTTAGCATATATAAATTGTCTTCAATATGACTTTGTAATGTCTTATATGGGTATTATAATGTCTTCTTTGAGGTGTTGCATCCTCAGAGCCTCAGTCCAATCCACTTTGCATCCTGTGGACTACAACACACAAATACTTGGAAAATACATTAGTTCACAGGTTGTGTTAATCATCAAACACCAAAATCTATTAAGCCAAATGGCCCGAGGTCCATTTTACTTACAATCTCCCCCTTTTTGGTGATTGATGACAACACAACCAAAGCAAGCAAATATTACAAACATTTGAATATAAATATACAATCTACTTGCTAGGATGCATGTTTGTCCCCGTAATGTGAGATTATGGACTTAAGCCTCCCCCTAACTCCATAATTCACTTACTTCCTATTTTAGACCAAAATGCAAAAACCACTTGAAAGATCAAAATTTTAATTTGGTGGTGTTTGGTGTTTGATAACATTTTCATTGCTTTGGTCCCTACAACTTCTCCCCCTTTGGCATCAACCACCGAAAAGGAAGACATTAAAAGCATATAGGAAGCAAATAAGACTTGCCCTCGAAAAGGATTTGTAAAATAATACCAATTGAAACACCAAATTGATACTCCCCCTAAATGAGTGTTCTCCTTTAGAAAGAATTTTCTCCCCCTGTAGAGACGAAGAAATACTCCCCCTGACAGAGATCTTCTACTTAGGAAAAAGCATGTGAGAAATGGAGGTGCAAGTCATGATTTGAATAGACTAACTTCCCTTATGCATAGGTAACAAAATATGAGTTAACAATATATGCATTTATAGCAACATGGGAAGTATAAGATATGAAATATAGTCTAATCAAATAATGGAGAAGACATGTAAATGTTACTAAGTGTAGTCTCAAAGATACCAATTGAAAGTCAATTGCGGACCAATTGAATACCAATGGCAGGCTTGCAGACATAAGAATTCTTGTAGATTTGCAGTGGAAGCTTGTTGTCTTTCTCCGGGGACTTCATTTTCCTTACAATGAGACTACTACATGAAATAGACTTGAAAACAGGTATTAGTCTCAAAGACTTAGATTATAGAGTAACCTCCCCCTGGATTTGTGCATACAAGTTTTGAATACTTGTAGGAGACATGCACTTTGATTTGATATCAAGAGGGGAAAATTATCTATAATCCGAACTTTGGCACATATAAGTTAAATGATACAACTTGTAGAATATGAGTGTTTTACCTGTAGCATTTAAAATTATTAATTGATGTATCATTTACTATGGAGTGATAAAGAAGCTATGTGCCGTGCTTAAATACACATTTTAAACCGTGTAGGTTTGCTTAAGTGTATGAATTGAAAACAAGCAGTCCTACCATGTGATTTACCTAGTATGCATGCGTTTAAGAAAAAGTAAGTACAAATTGTAATACTAGGCATGAGAGGTAAAACTAGATACAAGAAAATAGATACGCATATCTAAAAATAAGGAATACAATAAATCTAGTTACCTTAGTCATGGGTGGGGAAATTTGGGTCCAAAGTATCTACTAACCCTCTTGGCAATAAACTTGATCCAATGTGATGTATCCCATGATATACATCCTAACTTTGCCAAGTCTCCAAATTTCCCGTTGTCCTTCGGACCACTCACTTCCCTTTCGGGATCCAAACCTTCTTGGTGCTTTTCATAATTGAAATTATTTCCTTTGGCACCCAGATGTGTTTGGCCCCCTTTCCTTTGTTGCCTTGCTTGTTGGCCATGATTGCTATCACCTTTCCATTCTTTTTCTTCTTGATCAAATATGGTGTAGCATCCTTTTTGTTCACCTTTTTGATGTAGGTGCTGGAGATTTTGCTTGATGGCTTTTGCTTGAGCTTTTGCCTTCGATTATCCCCGGTCATCACCTTGCATTGGAAAGACTTGTGGCCTTCCATGTGGCATAGCCTACAAATCACAGTTTCTCCCTCTACAGGCTTGTTCACTCCCGCAGTGGTGTTATCCTGTGGAGGTCGGATTTGTTTGGCTTTGCCTTTCTTGTCATACAAAGCCTTTCCAAGGCGAGCCACTTCTTGCTTTAATTGTTCATTTTCCTTTGCAACCCTATCCGAACATTTCTCTACAACAATATTCTCAACAACGACTTGGTTGCAGGATTTAGAATCATCAATTAAATCAAAGCAGGAAGTAGAAGCATCTTTCTTAATTATTTCAGGTATTTCAACTAAAGATGCTGCTGGGGTGCTACCAATGTTTTCTAGCTTAGTAGTTAGCTCATTATTGTGTATGCTAAGAATTTCCATTTTCTCTAGCAAATTTTCAATAGCTTCTTGGGAGCTATCTAACTTAGCCTTAAGTTTTTCATTCTTTTTAATAAGGCTATCATCGGTAGTAGTGGATGGAGCACTAGATTCTAATAGCTCAATTTTAGTTGACAGCTCACTATTTAAGTTTGCAAAAGTTTCAAATTTTTCTAGCAAACCTTTATAATCATTTTGGGAGCTAATCAACTTATTTTTCAAAGTTTTAAGTTGAGCTTTTTGCTTAGTGCAAACATCCTGGAAAAATTCTACGGCTTCCGCAAGCTCATCTACAGAGGGCTTTCCCTCACCTTCATCATCACTACTACTTTCATCACTAGAGGATGGAATGCTTTTGTTACCTCTTGCCATAAGGCATTTGTGTGATGACGGTGATGAGCGTGATGAGGACCGGTGGCTACGCGTCCTTGGAGGTTCATCTTCACTTGAAGAATCATCCCAAGTTCTAACACTTGTTAGCGCCTTGCCTTTGCTCCTTTCCTTTTTGGGTTTGGCCATATTTGGACAGTTGTCCCTGAAGTGGCCCTTCTCCCCACATGCGAAGCATCCTCTCTTCCTTTGCTTTTTCCTGTCAATGTTAAAGAGAAGATCCTCGACCTGCAGGGGCACACCCATTAGATTAATCTTGCGGATCATCCTCATTACCTTTCCGACGTGTCGGATTGTTTCTTCGTCCTCGGAGGATGATGTGCATGGCTGATTATCTTCATCATCATCCCTTTCTTCTTCTTCCTCTTCTTCGCTTGAGGAACTTGGAGTGGGAGCCTTCTTTTTGCCCTTCCTCTCATCACATGCAAAAGCATATGGTCTTGAGGATGTTGGCTCCTCTCCCCGACTCATTTTTCGCGACATCTCAAAAGCCGCGATTTTCCCAATCACAATGGTCGGGGTCATGTTGCTCAAGTCCTCCATGTTGTGAAGGATGGTGATGATGCTCCCATATCTTTGTTGTGGTAGCAGGGAGATAATCTTCCTCACAATGTCCGCATCACCTAGCTTATTAATGCCAATCGAATTGAGCTCATTGATAATTAGATTCAAACGAGAATACATGTCTCTAACAAGCTCATCATCTTTCATAGCAAAAGAATTATACTCATTTAAGACAAGGCAATGTTTTTGCTCACGGACATTGGATGTGCCGTCATGGAGCTCATGCAATTTTAGCCAAATCTCATTAGCAGTTTTTAAGGTAAATACTTGATTAAAAATATCCATGCTAAGAGATTCATACAAGCAATTTTTGGCTCTAGCATTTAAATGAATTTCTTTTTCCTCACTCGTGGTGGGTTTCTCGGGATTCCTGAGGGGTTTCATCCCGTCACGAGTGACTCTCCAAACACCTAGATCAACAGCCTCTAGGTAACAAGCCATTCTAGCACTATAATATGGGAAGTTAGTGCCATCGAAGTGTGGTGGCCTATGGGTATCCATCCCTTCCTCCAAAAAGCGCCGGCTCTTTTAGCGGTGAAGCTAAAGCGTTTCAAATGAGCCAAACCGGCCTCTGATACCACTTGTAGGAAACGGGTGACGCCTAAGAGGGGGGGTGAATTAGGACTTCTAAAACTTTCGCTAAACTAGGCCACAATTAAATCCCTAGAGCAAAACCTATGCAAATAGTCAAACTAGAATGTGCAAACTAGGTTTTGTCTAAGTGTTGCTATCTCTACCGCAAAGGCTAAGTTTCAATCTACACTAGATATGTATGAATACAAGATTGAAACTTAAATGCTTAATATTAATGTGGAAACTTAAAGAGCAAAGTAGAGAAGCAAACTCTCGTGGATGACGCCGGTATTTTTACCGAGGTATCCGGAACCGTGCAAGGTCCCGACTAATCCTCGTTGGTGCCCCTACGCGAAGGGAAGCCCACGCGAGGGCCAAGCACCTCGGTCGAGTAACTGCGTAGAGAGCCGCGGGCCTTCTCCACACGCAAGTGGTGCTCCGCTTCTGGCTCCTCTCGGACGCTCCCCGCCGTCTCCACTATCGAGCTTCCGGCCGAAACGCCGCGGGCCTCGTTCCCTCCGGTACACGGTGGCGGCCGTGACACAAACGCGGTTGTCACGGTCTCGCAAGACTCTCGCCCCACTCGGTACAATTACAATGGCTCACGCAAGAGCCAAGGGGTTGTGAGGTTTATCTAAACTCACTCAACAATCTAGGGTTCACCTAGAGCAAGCGCTAAAACGGTCTAACTAACCTAAGCACTTCGCAAAGCACCTACGCTAATCACCGAGTGATTCTATTAAGCACTTGGGTGTTTGAGCACTTGGAAATGTCTACAATATGCCTTGGTATGTTGCTTGGGCTCCCACACCTCCAAATGGCCGGTTGGGTGAAGTATATATAGGCCCCAACTCAAATATAGCCGTTGGAAAGCAGTTCTGCAGCTTTCTGCGGCGCACCGGACAGGTGCACCGGACTGTCCGATGGTGCACCGGACATCCCACGTGTACTAGCCGTTAAAAGTAGCCGTTTGAGCTTCCGAAGATGGCGCACCGGACATGGCGCACCGGACGGTCCGGTGTGCACCGGACAGCCCATGTCCGCTTGTCGTATTTTGACCGTAACTTTTAGCTCCAAACTCCGATTTCGATGATCTTGTACTTTTTGGAAAGCTTATGAAATTCTCTACATCCCAGAGTTGAAGCCATACCAGTTTGAGCAAATTTGGCACACCGGACAGTCCGGTGTGCACCGGACATCCCATATGCTGCTCTTGTTTTTTCAGCAATTCCGACTTCGTATTGTGGGCATAACTTTTAGCTCCGAACTCCGATTTTGATGATCTTGGACTTTTTGGAAAGCTTATAAAATTATCTACATCTCAGAGTTGAAGCCATGTCAGTTTGAGTAGATTTGATTTTGTGAAACACTTCCAATTCAGTCAGCCCTTCCTCTCAACTTTGTCAAGTTCACTTTTGTTTTGCATCTTTGTATCTCACTTCTACTTCTTGATGTGTTGGACTCTTAGCATATATAAATTGTCTTCAATATGACTTTGTAATGTCTTATATGGGTATTATAATGTCTTCTTTGAGGTGTTGCATCCTCAGAGCCTCAGTCCAATCCACTTTGCATCCTGTGGACTACAACACACAAACACTTGGAAAATACATTAGTTCAAAGGTTGTGTTAATCATCAAACACCAATTTCTATTAAGCCAAATGGCCCGAGGTCCATTTTCCTTACAACCTATGTATCTGGACAAAAATAAAATTTGGTACAGAAACTTCAATTAAATCACAGCTATAGTGTAAAATACCCTTTTAAAACTTATCTTTGTTAATTTTGCACAAATAGTATCTGCATCAGTATCCACCTCAAATTTATAGGACAGATTACAGTGACAACTAGTAACTCACTGTAATTTTTACAGAATTTTTAGAAAGAGTTAAATCACTGTTGTAGTTCAAACCCACACTAGAATTTATAAATAGAAAATGAAAAAGGGGAATTAATAGTGGAGACTAATATTACCCTAACTAAACCAGCAAAACCCCTTGAGTACCCACTAAAAAGGGGCATTCCAAGTCTCAATCCATTTATGCTTAGGCAAGAAACTCAAAACCTAAATTGATAAGCCTAAAACCCCAAGAGCCTCTTATAACAAGAAAAACCTAAATGATTAACCAACTTAGTTTTTCTGCACTAAGGTGTAATTGCTATTAAATTCTGCATAATCATGGCATACATATTCTTATTCATTGCATTCGATAGATTGCAACCTCGTTGACGAAGAGTACGTCCTCGTGCCGGAGCAATGAGTTGCTCAGGAGGTAGCCCCGGATCCAGCACCAGAACCTGCCATCGAGGATCTTCCTGCCCCAGCTTTGGAAGGCAAGCCCCGGTTTTATGCATAACCATTATATATGCTATTTCACTACACTTAATGATTGTAGGCTTGTATTGTGCACTTAAGTGTAGGAGTTGACTGAAACCCTAGTTGCATGAACTCAGGATTCCTTTGAGATGGATACTAGTATGCTAGGTCGAGTAGCTACTTTATTAATTAGGGATCTCGGTAGAAGTCGAGTGATTTTTCTAGCACTCGCGCGAGGTCAGGAATTGGTTGTATCCATTTTGATATCGTACTGATGATAGTCTGTGGACAACGATCCAAGGGGATGCGTTGTCTACGAGAAAGAAATTGGAATAAGGATTAAGGTGTGGTACCCTGTGTCGAGCGTTTGAACGTACTAAGCACATGCCGAGAAATATGGTAAATCGGTAAGCCTAGTACCTAATTGAACCTAGCAGTGGACTTTACCCCTCACACGACCTGAGACGTGGTCTCCCATTCCAGTTATGGTGGGTACAAGTGCGGTCACTACACGACGGCAGTCGGGGTCAGTGAGGCATTGTACGCCAAGGCGGTGAGCCCTGATCTGCTGACGGGGAATCGATTGGGACGGTTGATGTGTGTGGGGACGGAGTGCCTCGCCACGTCTTGTGTTTAGGTTTACCTTGCAAGGATAAAAACTCGATTCGAATCGTCTGCTTCTCGCAGCTAATGAGACTGCTTGATCCATGCTGCTACATTGAGTAACAAGTGGAAATGTGATGACTTGGAAAAAGTTGTTGATTGATAAATGTTTGATACCATGTATGATTAAATAGGTATACATTTAGTCTTAAGAGAATCACACTTAAACTTGAAAAAGCTAAAACTTGATTTATAGACTCAGCTAGTGCTTTTGGCAACCGAACCCCTCAGCCAAACAGCTGCATGTCTAGAGGTAGAGGAGTAGACTCCTAATACCGGGTAAGTCTAGCTGAGTATTAGTATACTCAGCCTTGCTTGTGGCATAATTTTACATGTTCTCTGGAGGACATGGTTGCTGGAGTGACTTGGCCGTCCATCTTGCCACCGGGCTGGACAGTCGAGTGGGACCCTGCCTCGGCTGAGGAGGAGCATGAGGAGTAATGGGATAGGCTTCCCCATCTCTCTGTTTATTTATCGTTAGTTTTATTCCGCTGCACTTCGAACAATGATGACTACTTTTGCTAAAACTCCGATGATGATGTAATAAGTTTAATACTCCTTAATGTATGGTTTTATGCTTTATTGTATTTGCTCTGTGACTCACCATCGAGTGAGACTGTGGTACTTGATCCTGTCAGTGGCCTCGTCGGACTAGATCCGAGGGATTGACGGGTTATTCCCATTTAAGTGTGGTCTAGCCTCTAAGGCGTGGACGTAGGCACTTAAGTTGGAATAATTCGGGCAGTTCTGCCACATTCTCTCTTGTCTTCATTTGACTACTAGTTAGGTGCCCGTGCGTTGCAACAATATACAAAATATTCAACAAAATATTAGTGCACAATAATTTCATAAAAACGAACACCACATATATCATCAACCTTAAATAAGAGATCCCCAAGAAGTTCAATAGAACTTTGTCTTGTATGCCAATTAACAATAGGGAGAAGCAAAAGAGTCAAGAACTTATTCAACAAAGATTGAGTTCCTAAGTGCAGCATCACGAATAGATTATAAATTATTAGTAACACATTGTATTTACAGGAATATAGTCATATTATGGTAAATTGATTTCCTCAATGTTCTGGCAACTTTAGTCTCTGAAAGACTTGATGATTGCTTACTTGTTTATTTAGTTATCTTTGTTGTCGCTTTGGTCATGCCCTTCTTCACATCCAATTGAAGGTATCTCTAAGGCCAGTGATGATAGCCTATCAGGTGCCTATAAGAGGGAAAATCAATGCTACAATAGTTAAAACACCTCACGTATGAAATATGAAATCAAACTTTCAGGATATTGTTTCAAAGAGAATATAATGTCACTAAAATTAGGAAGGACAATTGACCACAAGTGTACCCGAGACTTCAACAATAGTAGAAACAATGGACATACTCCACTATCAAAACGTGGAATGATTGTGGCCCTTCATTGAAATAAGAATAAATTGCTCTGGATATAGTTAATGCAGATTAATGAAAATTCTGCACTCACCTGCGCGCTATCGCTCCACGCAACTCATCGACCTGCCCACCTTTGCCACCGGCATGGTCTTGCTAGCGGCTATAGTTGACTACCTTCACTGAGCTTACCCTGAAACCGGCTCTAGCCCTATGGGCCGTCTCCGGCATGGCCTCATCGGGAGGCAACTTCACGTACTCGGCTGCGTCCATCTCCATCTGAGTGATATGCACGGCGACGAACAGCCTCCAGGGAAGCTCCTCCTCAGGTTGGGACTCGACGAGGAACCCCATTTCGATGGTGACCAACATGACGGCGCCGAGCGCAAGGTGCAGAACGGCGCTGGCGATCGCCAAGCTGCCTATGTCCATGTCGATCTCGAGGTAGTCGTCACCCCTGTGGTAGTGGCACGTGAGCGTGTGCCCAAGCAGACAGGCCGCGCATGTAGCTGTTGATGGTGGCGCGGACGAGCCACGGCCCATCGACGACGCGTTGTTGCCGTGGATGAAGCGGCCCAGCAGCGAATTCGCCAGCCGGGACGGGCGCCTCCACCACCAAGTAGAACATGGTGTTGTACGCATCCGGTCGATCTGACACCTATGGGAACAGAAGCACGGGACTGAAGTCACACACAAAATCTCAGCAAGATGTGTGTGAGAATTTAATGCCTAAAAATAAGATGTTTTAATGCATTGATTCAGTCTTGACTGTCAGCAGTTAAATCCATCTTTAAATACTAAGATGTGCTCCAACCAGCCACTATCAATAGTAAATGACCCAGTGTAATGTTCTCTTCATGTAATACAGGTCCATTGTTTGTTTTCCAATAAGTCTACCACATATTAGTCAGAAAAGGAACATAACGGTTAATGTATGTTCATCTCCTAAACCAAGAAATCTAATAACCTGATATCCCATAAAACTTAAAGGTGCTGATGAAATGATGCAAGCAGTTCAACTTTAAAAGACAGTGATAGGTAAATTCAACACATCATGCAGGAAAATAATAAACAATTTGCTATCTGAGTAGTTGATAGTTTTGGGTTACTCTTTTGTGGATGACGGGAAAAAACTCACGAAAATTACCACTCTTTTGGAAAATAAGCATTTACATTAGGTCCAGATCAATTACAAGGCCACTCCTGAGAAAATTTCTGCAGACTACCATCAAACAGCAGAGAAGTGCAGAACAAGAATGTTTTGTTAAATAATGAGTAAGCAATTTCTTGGAGAAAAAAGGGAACATAAATTACACACAGTAGGTGTAAGGCTAAAAGTAAAGCATAACCATTGAGCAGGAAATGGAAAGGGGACAGAACATTTCACCTTTGTCAGTTATAAAATTATATGAAACTTTTTTCGGATAATGGAGGGAGCATTAACATTACATGAGTAGAAGTATCAGTTAATAAAACACTATGTACATGTACCTTAGTAACACAATAGTAAGTCTTCCCAGATTCCCATATGCGTCCTCCAAAGATGTATTCACGGTCACTGCAAAAGAACGGGAACTGGAAAACAAACAATATGTTGGAATTGAGCGATTAATATGAACATACACATGGAACAACAGAAGCTAGACAAACCCTTTTTATCCAGTGGACAATTGTTGCTCCATTATGAGGGAACTCATCCAAAGATTTGCATTACGCAAGCATGGGATCATCAAGAAGCTAGAAGTCATGGCCCCTAAGCTTGAAATGTTGGTCGTATGTGATGCCACTAAGGCATATATCTCTGCCCCAAACCTCTCCGTGGTAAGTTGGGACAGTGACACTGGCTACAACCCTCTGTGCCACCACTTCGCCAATGCTGCCCGTCACCTCCACCTGCTACACTTGGGCTCAAAGTGTGTATCCGCTTCTCTGATGCGTCAATTCGATGAAGTTGATGTGCTGAAGCTGAAGCTGAACCTCCTCAATTTTAAGGTGCATTGGTAGAAGCCATATATTTTCTAGAAAAACAATTGTTTTGCCTTCTGATCTTGTTATCACATTATTTGTCATCCTGGCAGGGAACAGAGGCATACACAAATTTATTGAATGAAACGGCTACACTACCCAAGTGTGAGGAATTAAAGTTATGAGTGTCATTAAGGTCTTACTGCCAGAACTTTGCATCAATCATGTTTCATATCTTAAGGAGCTGCAACAATACAAGGTGGATTTCGATAAAGGTCGATTCTGGCATGGTAATATCCATACTTCATGCTTCTGCAAATGTGTCCTTTAATTAATGGCTTGGTTCAAGGCAACTTTAGCCTTCTCTGATTTCTTTTTTTGGGGGGGAGGACCGGGGGAAGACCTTAATGGTTACTAAAAAATAACTAATCATATGACATAGGCAACTTTCGACCTAAATTATTCTTTGCATTTAGATTTCAGACACTAATATGTTATATGCACTGGTGGAGCTGCGTGTAGCTAGAGTGGATCTGCGTGTTTTATTTGACGAAGATGGAAATAATAAGAAAACTCACTTCTTTCCCCCATGCTCCTGCCATGGTGTCCGAGCAGGAGATCGCCAGTTGCGTAAAGTCCGTCCTCCGAGGCTCCGCTGGCGGGCCCAGGGAGGTCTCGCTCGTCGTGGTGCTGCAGCAGGCGGAGGCCACGCTCGGCGTCGACCTCTCCCACAAGGTGGGCTTTATCCGCGACCAGCTGGACCTCTTCTTCGGCCCGCGCCTCCAGCCGCCACCGCTGACCATGCCACAGCCGGCGCCTGTCGGTGTTTTGGGTCCGACCGCACACCCGGGGTTGCCCCTCAAGGTGTTTTTAGGAGTAGGACGGTGTCGACGACTGTAGCAAAATGGTTCGTGTCGATCACACGAGGGACAGTGGACAAGATTTACAGGTTCGGGCCGCTTAGAAATGCGTAACACCCTACGTCCTGGTGAGTATGTAACGAGGTTACAAGAGGGCTCTCTGGATTGAAGACACATAGAGTTAAGGTGGGTGGCTAAATAAGATAGGGTCGATCGTTCTGAAGGGGTGCCCCCTAGGCCTTATATACTCGACTGTGGGGCAGTACATGTGGATATGATAACAACAAGTAGCTAAAAGGTAGTGAACCTCTTGAGTTTATCCCTACGTAACCTTCGCCGACTTATCCTCGCACGACTCCGTTGCATGAGGGCTCCAGCGCGGGAAAGTCGGGTCTCCGTTGCGATTTACTCGTTCGACGTTGTGGGTCGTCCGGGTTTGCATCAATCCGGTCTTACGTCTTCTCTGCTTTGTTGGTTGTTTCTCCCCAGGCCCACGAAGGAATGACCTTACGATTTATTGGGCCCTTGGGCCTTTCGTGAGGTCTTTTACTCCTTTAGTGGATCCGGTGGATATCTATCCCCCACAAGCCCCCGATCTTTGGGTTAATTTAGAGGTAATCAACCCAAAGATCCCAGGTCCAAAAAATGACTTCCTGCTGCCTTCTCTTGCTCCGATCACTCATTTGACCGAAGCTTAGTTTCGTGCCTGTGCCTTAGAGGTCGGCATTTCGATTTGTAGGATTCTGAACTTCATTGGGTGCGCCGGAGGTGCACCCAATGGGTGTAGCCCCCGACCTTTGAGTAGATTTTAGAAAACAATCTACTCGAAGGTCTTCCCCAGAAATTATCTCCATTTGTGCTCCTGCATCTTGGTTGAGGGTTGGTCTTTTAATCTTGTCCCACGCCTTAGAAGTTGGCACTATTTCGGCTTGGAATGTTAATCCATGGGGTGCACCGGAGGTGCACCCAATGGGTGTAGCCCCCGACCTTCAAATGGATTTTTTAAGGATAATCCATTCGAAGGTCTTCCTTTTGTGCCTCTTTGCTGAAAATTATCCCTTTCGTTTGTAGAAATTGGCATGAAGCTATTTGCATTACACTTTGGAGGTCAGCATTATGTCATCAATATTTTGCTGCAGAGGTCAGCATATATTTTGTCTTTAGCAGCCGAGTTTGCAATCCATCCATATCTTGCTAGGTAGTGCAATTTATTTGCTTCTGCGACTGATTGGACGTTTGATGGACGTTCTCTGTCCAGTCTTCACGTCGCTTCTGTCGGCCATATATTGTACTTCGCTGGCTATATTTGGCTTTCCTCTGATCCTTACTGATATCTCATTTTTGTCTTGAGGTATTTACTGCGTTCTCTGCACGGATGTGACCGTTTTGAAAAATATACTGATAATTCCTGGGCGTCCCCCCCCAATGGGTGTGGGCAAGGGACGGCTTGGTACGCTGAGTGTTTTATCCGGCTGCTTTCAAGTAGTAATGCGATGGGACGGCTAGTGTAATCATATCTTTTGCGCTGTTGACCGGAGTCCCAATGGGTGTAGTGTTGCATGAAACGGCGTCAGCCGCCTGACGTGTCTCCAGACGGGTGGAAGTGCTTATTGAATGCTTTGCGACTGTTCAGTGACCACGGTTGGAGGTGAGCGGTTGCCTTTCCCTTCTATAAATAACGCCGTTGCTCCTCTGGTTTTTTCACATCTCTTCGCTGTTCTTTACTGCATCCTTCTCTTCCCTTCTGTCTGCTTCCTTCATGGGCATGAGTAACAAACGCAAGCGTGAGCCGACTCCTCCATCGGAGGACTTCGGCGACTCGGAATACTCGGAGGAGGAGTTCTCCTCCGAGTCCGAGGGGTCTCCGGCTCCCGTCTCTCCCCCGGCGTCGTCTGATGATTCAGACGACTCCCAGGGGATTGCCGCGGAAGTCTGGACGTACATCCGGGCCGTCGAGCGCTCCGGGCTCGAGGGCTCGGATGAGTCGGAGTTCTCCTCGAACGAGGAGGACTCGGACGGCGGCGAGGACGAAGATGACGACGACGACGACGGCGACGACGACGACGGTGGCGACGGCGACGGTGACGGCAGCGGCAGCGGCGGGGGCAGCGGCGGCAAGGGCAGCACCAGAGGCGGCAGCAGCACAGGCAGCACCAGAGGCGGCAGCAGCAAGGGCAGCACCAGGGGCGGCGGCGGCAACGACAGCACCAGGGGCGGCGGCGGTGGCAGCAGCAGCAAGGCCAGTGGCTAAACGCCACTGGTCTTTAGATATTAGTATAGTGTAGTTAGAATAATGTAGTAGTAATGTAGAGTAGTATAGTGTAGTATAGTAGTAGTAGTAATGTAGTAATAGTAGGGAAGCACCAACTCGCAAAGAGTTGGTTTGTAAGCTTATTATCTTCCCCTTAATGAAAAACTGACGTTGGCCCCTTCTCGATGACTCGCTTTCCCTGATTATAGAACTGATTCTTTTGAGACAGTAGATGAATAACTTGTGCATCACGCTGACGCTTCCAGAAGTAGCTGCCGAGTGATCTTGTAGTCGGTGTCGGTGTTTTAGAAGCAACGCCGAGCGATTGAAGGTCGACGTCGTCATTTTAGAAGTAATGCCGAGCTTTTGAATATGAGATCAGCGTTTTAAAGGCAATGCCGAGTGAGTGATGGTTGACATCGACATTTTAGAAGTAATGCCGAGCGATTGAATACGAGATCAGCGTTTTAGAGGCAACGCCGAGTGAGTGAAGGTCGACGTCGGCATTTTAGGAGTAATGCCGAGCGACTGAATACGAGAGCAGCGTTTTAGAGGCAACGCCGAGTGACTGGAGGTCGACGTCGGCATTTTAGAAGTAATGCCGAGCGACTGAATACGAGATCAGCGTTTTAGAGGCAACGCCGAGTGACTAGAGGTCGACGTCGGCATTTTAGAAGTAATGCCGAGCGACTGAATACGAGATCAGCGTTTTAGAGGCAACGCCGAGTGACTGGAGGTCGACGTCGGCATTTTAGAAGTAATGTCGAGCGATTGAATATAAAATCAGCGTTTTTAGAGGCAACGCCGAGTGATTGAAGGTCGACGTCGGCATTTTAGAAGTAATGCCGAGCGATTGAATCACGAGATCAGCGTTTTAGAGGCAACACCGAGTGATTGAAGGTCGACGTCGGCATTTTAGAAGTAATGCCGAGCGATTAAATACGAAATCAGCGTTTTAGAGTCAACGCCGAATGATAGCCGACCGCATGAGTTATTTTGAGGATGATAACCGAGTGATGAAGTGGCACGTCGGCTTTTTGGAAATAACTGCCGGATGACCACGTGGCATGCTGGGGTTTCGGAAATAACCGCCGGGTGATGACTGGGCACTTTTTGAAGCGGTATCTGGCTCGAGAATATCCCATAAGAGTTGCGCTTTTAGCCGCCTTTGCTTTCCGTGCCCTAGTTCTTGCATTCCCGCATCTGAATCTTCTCTGCCACTCGCCTCCTACTCTGCTCGCTGGTAAAAATCGAGATGGCGCCCAAGAGGAAAACTGCGAGCTCGTCTGCTGCGGTGATCCCTCCAATCGACCCCAACAGCCAGTTGCCTTTCGCAGGTAACCATATGTCCATTATTTCCGAAGCTGAACTCCTCCACCTCGTATCCATCGGGGTTCTTCCTCCGCGGGAACTCTGTTCTTGGCGGATTTGCCGTGGGACTACTGTCCCAACAGAGGATACCCACGAGTCTGTAGTTTACGTTCCTTTTCTTCTCCGCGGCCTCGGCCTTCCCATCTCTCCCTTTTTCCGCGGCCTCCTTGATTTCTACCACATTAACTTGACCCATTTGAACCCTAATTCCATTCTGCAAATCTCCATTTTCGTCCACTTGTGTGAAGCCTTTCTCGGCGTGCTGCCGCATTTCGGTTTATGGAAGTATCTGTATCATTGTCGCCCTGGGATGGCCGGGGGACAACATCAGTTGGTCGGAGGTGCCAGTTTGGAGATGCGCCGTGGACGGAAAACTGAGTATCTTGAGATTCACCTCAAGGATAGCAGTAAGGGGTGGCGTCTAGAGTGGTTCATAGTTGATAATTATGGAAATTCTCTCCCCTCTCGGTCGGGAAGACAGCCAGACGTTCGCACTCCGAGCTGGACCGAGTCTCCCACAGATCAGGAAGTGGCTGAGGCAGGTGTGTTGCTAGCTGAAGTTGGACTGCTGAAAGAGAGAGGTCTAACTGCTGAAGCTGTGGTCACTGACTTTGTTTTCAAGAACATTCAGCCACTGAAGGACAGGGCCTATCCGGCATATCTGTATCGAGGGCTAGCCGATTCAACTCGGGTTACCAATAAGAGAATTCCTTCTGTAGACTTGGTAAGCCGACTTGAAATGATCCTCAGGGGTAAGGTTTCAAATGTTGGTGCTCCAGTGGCATACTCGGCCTGGAACCTACCTCCTCCCAAAGCTTTCACCCTTTTTGTGTCAAATCCGCCTGTGACTGATGGCAATTTGGGCCTTAGAGTGCGACCTTCTGCTGAAGAGGTCAGTACTTTGGTTGCTTCGCTTGGGGAGATTCCCGATGATGAACGACAGGTTTATTTTGAAGTGCCCCTGAACCCTAGTGATGCGGACATAAATGACATGCTTGATCTGTTAGCTGAGGATTCATCCGACGCTGCTCCTGTTGGTACGTTGGCAGTGGTGCCCCTTCCATAGGTTGATACAACTTTGGATGTCCCGAAACCTGTCATTACTCGCCCGAGGCGCCCTAGCCAAACCAGTCAGCCTGAGCCTTCTACTGATGAGCAAAAGAAAAAGAGAAGACGCCTCCGGCGAGTATCCAGCTTTGATGAGGACGCCGGTACCTTAGTCCTTGCTGCTGAAGATGTGCCTGCAACTGGCCTTACTGACGCTGACCCCAATGGGTGTACCCAAACTGTTGCTGATCCCAATGTGGGTGCTCCATCTGTTGCTGATCCCAATGGGGGTGCTGCTTGCGTTGTTACTGTGGAAGATGAGGAGGAAGAAAATGAAGCTCTTTTAACTCGGAAAAACAGTCGGCAATTCATCGCCAGCGGTGGAAGAAGTGGAGTTCCTTCTCCTGCTTTGTCCGGCCTCATTGGTCTGCAAGAACTGTCCCTGGCCAACTTTGATCAAACTCTTGAGGATATGGTCCCAGAGGACTTGTTATCAGAGCCAGTGGATGATGATGCAACAGAGACTTGCGCTGCCGTGCCCGATGCTGGGTTGAGGTCATCCCGCGCCTCGTCGACCTTAGAGCGCGATCTCGAGGGTCGGGATGCTGACTTGGATTGTCCTGGTTCCATGGAAGTGGCTGAAGGCCCGTCAACCTTAGAGGTGGTTACTGTAGAGAGCCTGGGCCCCAAGAATGGTGCTGACATATGCCCAGCCCCCGAGGATGTCGCCGGGGATGACTTAGCTCGGGCGAAGAGCGTAAGCCACTGCCCAGCCCCCGAGGGTGTTGCCGGGGATGATCCGACTCAAGTGGGCAGTGCCAACTGTGACCCAGCCCCCGAGGGTGCCCGAGCAGGGTCTCCTTCCTGCACTTCCATGGACGTCCACGCGGGTTCACCTCCACACTCTGGCTGCATGGTGGTAGCCCAAACTCCGGACCAGGGAGTCGCTTTAGAGGGCAGCATCCCCGCTGATCCGGCGTTTGGCTCTGTTGAAGGCACTGAGCTGATTCCTACTGGTCCGTTGCAAGCTGCTTCGGGTGGTGGTCTTGCACCTGGTTATCAGCTGATTTCTCCTGATTTGGGGATCCCTTCGTTCTTTTCCAACCTCCAGGTACTGTGCTGTACTTTAGCTTGATCTTTACGTTGCATGAACTTTTGTCATTATGTTCATCTGTTCTTCTCATCAGGCTTTGGTGGATGGGATGGCCAGCCAGCTGAGATTGCAGGGTGTTTCCGTCCCAGAAGTGGCTTCGTCTCTTGCGTGTTGGAATCCAGTGTCGCTTCATCGTCGTGTATCCGAGTTGGAGGCAACTAACGCTGGTTAGTGCCCTTCTTTCTTCTTCTTCTTCGCCTTTTTCTGTGGACTGTTTTACCTTCTGACCTTGTTTTGTTTGATTACCTCTTGATAGGAATGACTCGGCAGATTGCAATTCTTGAGGAAAAACATTCCCGAGATCAGGCTGAAATGGCTCAACGGTGCGCTGACTTCGAGGAGAAGTATCTTCAGAGCCAAACTGAACTAAATCAGGTCTCCGCTGCTTTGGATGACGCCAATGTCCTGAGTTCTTCTCTTCATGCTCGGCTTGACTCTGAAAAGGTAACTTACAAAACCGTGTCTTGCCTTGCTATGCTTTTTATTACTTGCTTGGTTTCTGAAGGAGTTGATTTTTGTTTGCAGGAAGAAAAATGTATCCTTGCTGCTTCTCGTGACAATCTAGACAGATTGTATCGTGATTCCAGCAACTCGCTGACCATCTTGGAGGGGAGTCACCGCTTTACAATGGAGGAACTGGACAATCAGCGTTGTAGGCTGCAAGAATCTGCGGACGAAGTGACCCGCCTTAAGCAATTGATATCAGCAAAGGATGCCACCATCAAAGGACTCCGAGCTTCTAAGAAATCCATTGCCCAGGAGTTAGAGGCTGCTCAGCTGGCTGCTAAAGTTGCCGAAGAAACTGCTGCTACTCTCAAAGCCCAGCGCGATAAAGCCATGGACAAGGCTATTCGGGCGGGACGAATCTTGATGAGGAGACCCGGCGTGGTTGTTCCTGAAGACATAAAGGCCGACGTGAATGCTGCCTCCGATTCCTCGAATCGCCCTTCTTCGTCGGTCGTTCCTTAGAAAGACATTGGAAAATAGAGAAACATTTTGCGTGCTCTGAGCGCGCGGTTAGCGTGATCAAGTATTTGTTAGAAGACACCAGCTTATCATTCGAATGACATAATTACTCTCTTATTGTATCAGAATTTATTGGTTCGTAAGTTTGTGGTACTGCCGCATTATGAAATTTGTTTGCGGGATATGGAAGTCATCCCCTGAGTTATATAGGCGCGAGCATGCTGCGCCGGCTTAAGCCACCGCTTGACATCAGCCGATGGCTCCGTTAGTAGGGCATAGTGGTCACCCTAAGTTAAGTAAGCGTGAGCGTGTTGCACCGCCTTAAGTCGTTGCCGACTTAAGTCGATTGCTCCGTTTGTAGGGCATAGTGGTCACCCCGAGTTAAGTAAGCGTGAGCATGTTGCACCGCCTTAAGTCGTTGCCGACTTAAGTCGATTGCTCCGTTTGTAGGGCATAGTGGTCACCCTGAGTTAAGTAAGCGTGAGCATGTTGCACCGCCTTAAGTCGTTGCCGACTTAAGTCGATTGCTCCGTTTGTAGGGCATAGTGGTCACCCCGAGTTAAGTAAGCGTGAGCATGTTGCACCGCCTTAAGTCGTTGCCGACTTAAGTCGATTGCTCCATTTGTAGGGCATAGTGGTCACCCCGAGTTAAGTAAGCGTGAGCATGTTGCACCGCCTTAAGTCGTTGCCGACTTAAGTCGATTGCTCCGTTTGTAGGGCATAGTGGTCACCCCGAGTTAAGTAAGCGTGAGCATGTTGCACCGCCTTAAGTCGTTGCCGACTTAAGTCGATTGCTCCGTTTGTAGGGCATAGTGGTCACCCCGAGTTAAGTAAGCGTGAGCATGTTGCACCGCCTTAAGTCGTTGCCGACTTAAGTCGATTGCTCCGTTTGTAGGGCATAGTGGTCACCCCGAGTTAAGTAAGCGTGAGCATGTTGCACCGCCTTAAGTCGTTGCCGACTTAAGTCGATTGCTCTGTTTGTAGGGCATAGTGGTCACCCCGAGTTAAGTAAGAATGCAAGTCGATCGTAAACGAGCCGAGTATCTTTGAAATCTCTCTTTATTGATGACATATTTCCATTTTACAGAATACATTGTCGCCCCAGCTGTTTTGAAATACAGCTAAGGATAAAACTTTCTGTGGTGCTCTATGTTCCAGGAGTTCCCAACTTCTGTGCCATCCATCTGAGTGAGGCGATACGATCCGGGCCGAGTGGGTCCTTCCCATAAGGGTGATAACTTGTGCCGTCCCTCCCCCGTTAGAATTCGGCGGAGGACGAGGTCTCCTACTGAAAAGAACCGTTGCCGCACAGCCTTGTCGTGATAGCGCCTTAGAGTCTGCTGGTACCGTGCTGATTGGATTACTGCATTCAGCCGTTCTTCCTCAAGTACATCAACGTCCTCCAGCCTGGTGGCCTCGGCTTCTGCTATGCTTTCGAAGATCAACCTTGGCGCCCCAAATTTGAGATCAGCAGGTAGCACTGCCTCCGACCCATAAACCATGAAGAAAGGAGTGTTTCCATGCAGGGCTCGGCTAGTTTGGGTTCTCAGGCTCCAAACAACATAAGGCAATTCTCTTATCCACTTTCCTGCGAATTTTTCATTCTTATCGAAGACCCTTTTCCTGAGTGCTTCCAATATCATTCCGTTGGCTCGCTCAACCTGCCCGTTGGCTCTTGGATGTGCTACAGATGCGTACTTGATCTGAATGCTCTTTTGCTCGCAGAAGTCGAAGAATTCTGAACTGGTGAAGTTGGACCCTAAGTCGGTGATGATGCTGTTTGGTATCCCGAATCTGAATATTATGTCTTGTATGAATTCCACAGCCTTAGCAGAGGTTAAAGAAGCAATGGGCTTGAACTCTATCCATTTAGTGAATTTGTCAATCGCCACCAATACATGAGTATATCCCCCTTGAGCTTTCTTGAAAGGTCCAATCATATCCAGTCCCCAGCATGCGAAAGGCCAAGTTACCGGTATGGTCTGCAGTTGCTGTGCTGGCATATGTTGTTGCTTTGACAAGTATTGGCAAGCTTCACACCTCTGGACTAACTCGGCTGCATCGTTCTTCGCTGTCGGCCAATAGAATCCTGATCTGAAAACCTTTCCGACTAGTGTTCTGGATGCTGCATGAATTCCACATTGCCCTGCATGGACCTCCTCCAGAAGTTGCTTCCCAGTGGACGGGAGAACGCACTTCATGAGGATGCCTGACGCGCCCCTTCTGTACAATACTTCCCCAATGAGTGTATAGTGAGATGACTGCCTGGCAATGCGATCTGCCGAGTTCTTGTCATCTGGCTCTTCTTCATTCTTTATATACTTAATAATCGGCCGCCTCCAGTCATCAAGGTCTGACTCGGGTTGTTCTATGATGTTGCACTCTTCTGTTTGATCCATTGAGATACTCGGCTGAAGAATTTCTTGCACGAAGACCCCGGGTGGGACCTGAATTCGACTGGATCCGAGCTTGGACAGTACATCGGCTGCTGTGTTCCGATCTCTTTCTACATGATGAAATTCCAGACCTTCGAATTTATCTTCCAACTTTCGGACGGCAGCGCAGTATTTTCCCATTGAATCACTTGAACAATCCCATTCCTTGTTTATCTGGCTGATGACTACCAGAGAATCTCCGTATACCATCAATCTCTTGATGCCCAGTGATATGGCGATGTTCAATCCGTGTATCAAAGCTTCATACTCGGCTGCATTGTTAGAGGCCAGGAATAGCAACTGGAGGGCGTACTTGAGGTGTTCGCCTCCAGGTGCGGTGAAGAGAATCCCTGCTCCTGCTCCCTGCAGCTTCAGCGAGCCATCAAAATACATTCGCCATACTTCTGCAGTTTCTGGATTATCTGGTACTTGCTGTTCTGTCCACTCTGATACGAAATCAACCAGCGCTTGAGTTTTGATGGCAGTACGAGGTCGGAACTCGATGTCGTGGGATCCCAGCTCGCAAGCCCACTTGGCTATTCGGCCAATGACTTCCTTGTTGTGAAGAATGTCTCCTATTGGAAAACCAGTGACTACTATGACTTTGTGGTCGTCAAAGTAGTGACGCAGCTTGCGGGCAGTTAGAAGTACTGCATATAATAGCTTCTGAACCTGAGGATACTTTTTCTTCGAGGGGCCTAGAACTTCACTGATGAAGTAAACAGGATGTTGTACTGGATAGGCATGTCCTTCTTCTACTCGCTCGACTACCAACGTGGTGCTTACCACGTGAGTCGTGCAAGAGATATACAGCAGCAAATCTTCAGCCGGTTGAGTCGGCGTAGCTCGCCGGGGTGGTTTCAGTACTGGTGGTGTTGTCAAGAATTTCTTCAGTGCGTCTAGAGCGTCTTGTGCTTCTGAAGTCCATTGAAACTTATCCACCTTCTTGAGTAGCTTGTAAAATGGTAAACCTTTTTCTCCCAGCCTGGATATGAATCTGCTCAGAGCTGCCATGCATCCAGTAAGTCGCTGAACCTTCTTTTGTGACCGAGGAGCTTCCATCTTCATGATAGCTTCAATCTTCTCTGGATTAGCCTCAATTCCCCGGTGGCTGACGATAAACCCGAGCAACTTTCCTGCTGGTACCCCCAAAACACATTTTTCAGGATTGAGCTTCCATCTATATCTTCTTAGGCTGTTGAAAACCAGCTGTAAATCTTCGATGAAGTTCTCCGAATTCTCTGTTTTGATCACCACATCATCTACGTAAGCTTCCACACGCTTACCCCAGTGATCGGCTAAGCATGTTTGAATGGCTCTCTGATAAGTCGCTCCAGCGTTTTTGAGGCCAAACGGCATGGAGGTATAACAGAAAGCACCGAACGGAGTGATGAACGCCGTTTTTCCTCGTCTTCCTTTGCCAAACTAATCTGATGATACCCGGAATAGCAATCTAAGAAAGACAGCACAAAACATCCAGCGGTGGAGTCCACCACCTGATCTATCCTCGGGAGCCCGAAGGGATCCTTCGGACAGTGTTTGTTGAGATCAGTATAGTCGACGCACATGCGCCAATCCACTTTATTCTTTTTGAGTACAAGAACAAGGTTGGCTAACCACTCGGGGTGTAATACTTCTCTAATAAATCCAGCCGCGACCAAGCGAGCTAACTCGGCACGGATGGCCTCTCTCTTATCGGGCGTGAAACGACGTAGCTTTTGCCGGATCGGCCTCGCCTGGGGATAAACCTTCAACTTGTGCTCGGCCAGTTCTCTTGGGACTCCCGGCATATCCGCAGGTTGCCATGCGAATACATCTCGGTTATCTTGCAGGAACTGGACGAGCGTGCTTTCCTATTTGTCATCCAAGCTGGAGCTGATGATGGCTGTCTTGCGCTCATCAGCAAACCCCAGGTTGATTCGCTTGGTTTCTTCAGTCGGACGCATAGAGGTCGCGGCCTGAGCTTCGTTTGCCGGTACGGCGAGGTCCTCCTCAGGCTTAGAGTTCATCGGTGTCGAGGAAACCGTTGATGGCTTGGTGTTGAGGGCTGCTTGGATGGCCACTCGGAAACATTCTGCGGCGCCTTGGAAGTCGGCGCGCACAGTTATGATTCCTTGTGGTCCTGGCATCTTCAGTACCATGTATGTGTAATGGGGGATGGCCATGAATTTGGCCAACCCCGGCCTTCCGATGATGGCGTTGTACCCGCAGTCGAAGTTCGCCACCTCAAACCTCAGGAACTCGGTTCTGTAGTTCTCCGGAGTTCCGAAGGTGACTGGCATGTAGATGTGGCCCAGCGGGTATTCTCCCTCCGTCGGCACGATGCCGAAGAAAGGAGTGTCCGACTTGTGGAGCTCTTTGAGGTGAGCCCCCAAGCCTTGGAGTGTTCGGGGGAAGGTGATGTTGATGCTGCTCCCCCCGTCCACTAGCACCTTCTTCACCCGGCTCTCTCGGATCACCGGATCAACGAGGAGCGGGTATTTGCCTGGATGGTCGAAGTTGAGCCATTGATCTTCCCGAGTGAAGGTGATCGGGTGCTCTGACCACCGGTATGGGGCGGGAGGACCGGTAGTCGCCACCAGTATCTGGCGATCATTGAGCTTTTGTTGTCTCTTGTTCTCCTGCGACCCATGTCCGCCGAAGATGACGTTGACCTCCCTGTCGACGCGTGGGAAAGCTCCTCCTCCTCCCTCCTCCGGCTGATGAGGTTGTCGTGGTGTATCCGGTCCTCCCCTCGGCGGAGGAGGAGGTAGAGGTTGGAAGGGTCGGCCATGCCCAACGGAGTGCTTGAAGTCCCGGCAGTTGCGAAGAGTGTGGCGCATGTCCTTGTGGTATGGGCACTGGGCGTCGAGGATGTCGTCTAGCGTGCGCTCGCCTCCACGAGGTCCTCCTCGGGCGCGAGAGGCAGGTGGTCCGGCGGCGTGTACTTCTTCGCGAGGCCTCTTCTCTCAGCGTTTGTCGGGTGGCTGGTTCACGTCGCGTCGTGGTGCTGCCGGTACAGGCTTTGTTCCTCCGATGAGGTCCTGAGCTCGCTCGTCGGCGGTGATGTAGAGGTCAGCTTCCCGGAACAGCTCCTCGGAAGTAGTCGGCGCCTTGTGTAGTATGGCTCGGACAAAAGCCGAGTCGTTGGATCCTCTGTAGAAGTCCTCAATCACGGCCGCCTCCGTGACCTTGGGGATGCGATTTCTCATGGTCTGGAACCTTTTAAGGTACGACCGGAGAGTCTCATCCCCCCGGCGCTTGATGGATTTGAGGTCCCACGGTTGCGCTGGCTTGTCGGAGAGGGACTGGAAGTTGGCGGTGAAGCGTCGACTGAAGTCTCCCCAGTCGTCGATGCAGTGTCGGGGTAGATGTCGTAGCCACTGTAGCGCATCTTGCCCAAGGACGATGGGTAGGTATGCGGTCATAACGTCCTCAGATGCTCCGGCAGCCCGAGCAGCGGTGGTGTAGACGGCTAGCCAACCCCCTGGATCCTGCTTAGGTTCATACTTGTCGACATTGGATACCTTGAAGTTAGGAGGCCACTGGATGGCCCTAAGGCGTGGAGTAAGAGCGGACACTCCGCACGTGTCCTCCTGTCGTCGGGGACGATGTCTGTCCCGGGGAGGGGAGTTGTGATTGTGGTTCCTCGACCGTCCCCGGGTGGTTCCGCCAGTTGAGGCCGTTGCCGACTCAGTCCTGGTGGCCTGGCTCTGAGTCGGGATGCCATGATCCCGGTCGTACTCCTCCCGACGGCGAATCTCGTTTTCATGCCACCGCTCGCGCGAAGCATTGATGGAGCTTCGTGCGTCTCGGCGACTGTTGATGGCGTGTCGTAGATCGTTCGGCGGGTGAGCGAGCGGTAGTAGATAGTTGGCTGCCTGGGTGAACAAGCGTCGGTATCCCTCGGCGTCGTGAGTCTGAGGAAGTCCATCAGCTATCCGAGCTAGTACCCCTCCGACTTCGCTTGGCGTGTTCATAGCTCGGGCGAAGTTGGGATTCAGGTTGCGCCCGAAGAGTGGATTCTCCCGGCGTTGCCTTGCGTCTTGCTCGGCCTGCTCCTGAGCCCGCCGGCGATCACGTCGTCGGGAGTTCCTTCGTTCCCTGAAGACGCGTTCTTCCGGAGTTTCTCCTATCTCTGAGATCTCGTCTCGCGAGACAGGCTGCTACGGATCCCATTCTCCGGCGGCGTGATGTCGTCGAACGTTCCTGCGCCGGTTCCTCCGTCGGCGGGATTCTCGTTGAGGCGGCTCTTCTCCGGGCGCGGTCGGCTCGTCGTCAGAGACGGTGGGCGACTCCACTCTCCCGACGAAGAGGACGTCGGGGTAGAATGGTGCTGCTGTCGTGGCGACTTTCTTTCCGTTCTCTTTCGAGGCCAGAGGAACGGAAAGAACGACTTGCTTTTCCCTGGTCTCCTTCTTCCTTGCGATCCGTGTCCATTCTTTTGTCGGGGAAGTAGACAGCGGAGTCTTCCGGGTCAGCAAGCCCTCGGCTCCCGCCTTTCCGGAGACGATCTTTTCCCGGAGAGCTGGAGGTTGCGCCTCTCCGGCATTTTCGGGGTTTATTGGAGGAGACTTCTTTTTCGGCGGATCCGCGATACGGTGTAGAGTTCCCTCTTCATCCGCTATGGATGAGATTGTCCCAAAGCAGAATACGGATCCAGGACGCATGGTGATCTTGCTGTTGAAGGTGACGGCCATTGAGCTAGCTTGGATCGTCGACACCCCCCTACCTGGCGCACCAGCTGTCGGTGTTTTGGGTCCGACCGCACACCCGGGGTTGCCCCTCAAGGTGTTTTTAGGAGTAGGACGGTGTCGACGACTGTAGCAAAATGGTTCGTGCCGATCACACGAGGGACAGTGGACAAGATTTACAGGTTCGGGCCGCTTAGAAATGCGTAACACCCTACGTCCTGGTGAGTATGTAACGAGGTTACAAGAGGGCTCTCTGGATTGAAGACACAGAGAGTTAAGGTGGGTGGCTAAATAAGATAGGGTCGATCGTTCTGAAGGGGTGCCCCCTAGGCCTTATATACTCGACTGTGGGGCAGTACATGTGGATATGATAACAACAAGTAGCTAAAAGGTAGTGAACCTCTTGAGTTTATCCCTACGTAACCTTTGCCGACTTATCCTCGCACGGCTCCGTTGCATGAGGGCTCCAACGCGGGAAAGTCGGGTCTCCGTTGCGATTTACTCGTTCGACGTTGTGGGCCGTCCGGGTTTGCATCAATCCGGTCTTACGTCTTCTCTGCTTTGTTGGTTGTTTCTCCCTAGGCCCACGAAGGAATGACCTTACGATTTATTGGGCCCTTGGGCCTTTCGTGAGGTCTTTTACTCCTTTAGTGGATCCGGTGGATATCTATCTCCCACAGCGCCTCCCCTGCCAGAGGCTGTCGTTGCCCCCGCGGACGCCGTGCCTCAGCCTCATCATTAGGTTCTGCCGCAGGCACAGCCTTCGGCTCAGCAGATGCAGTCGCAGCCGTAGCAGCTCGCACCGCTTTGAAAGGGAAATGTGCCCTTGGGCCATTTCTAAGTGTTTTGGTGATTTAGTGTCCAACACAAGTGCCTAAGTGTCAAATGGTGGACAAAGTACAAATCAAGTATAAAGGTATGTTTCTCAGACTTAGTACATTGTTTTAGAGACTAATGTATTGTGTCTAAGTGGTGGAAACAGGAGAAATCAAATTGGAGGGAGATAGCTTTGTTTCAGCCAAAGCCAGCTCTGTTTGGGTGCACCAGACTGTCTGGTGGGGCGCCGGACAGTGTCCGGTGCGCCAGGCTGACTCAGGCGAACTTGCCGCTCTCGGGAAGAATTTAACGGCGTACGGTATAATTCACCGGACTGTCCGGTGTGCACCGGACTGTCCGGTGAGCCAACGGTCAGCCGGGCCAACGGTCGGCTGTGCGATCTGCGTGAGACACGTGGCTGAGCCAACGGTCGGGAGGGGGCACCGGACTGTCCGGTGTGCACCGAACAGTGTCTGGTGCGCCAATGGCTCCCAGGCGCCAACGGTCGACTTCGCCAGAGAAGGAAAGAAATCCGAACCGGACAGTGTCTGGTGGTGCACCGGACTGTCCGGTGCGCCAGGCGACAGAAGGCAAGAATTGCCTTCCTGGAATGCTCTCAACGGCTCCTAGCTGCCTTGGGGCTATAAAAGGGACCCCTAGGCGCATGGAGGAGAATATCAAGCATTCTCTAAGCATTATCTAAGCATTCCTAAGCACCAAGACATCGATTCCGCGCCTTTGATTCCTTGCGATAGCAATTAGAGCTCTAGTTGAGTTGTGTTGTGAGCTCTTGTTGCGACTTGTGTGCGTGGTGTTGCTGTGATTTCTTGTCTTGAGTGTGTTGCTCATCCCTCCCTTACTCCGTGCTTCTTTGTGATCATCTAAGTGTAAGCGCAAGAGGCTCCAAAGTGTGGAGATTCCTCGCAAACGGGATATAGTAAAGCAAGCAAAACACCATGGTATTCAAGTGGGTCTTTGGACCGCTTGAGAGGGGTTGATTGCAACCCTCGTCCGTTGGGACGCCACAATGTGGAGTAGGCAAGCGTTGGTCTTGGCCGAACCACGGGATAAACAACTGTGCCATCTCTGTGATTGATCTCTTGTGGTTATTGTGTTTTGTTGAGACTTCTCTCTAGCCACTTGGCATTACTTGTGCTAACTCCTAATCAAGTTTTGTGAGTTAAGTTTCAAGTTTTACAGGATCACCTATTCACCCCCCCTCTAGGTGCTCTCAATTGGTATCAGAGCCGTTCTCTTCAAGAAAGGGACTAACTGCCCGAAGAGATGGATCCTAAGGGGAAGGGAATCGTGATCAATGATAAGGAGAAGGAGTCCTTCGTCAACGAGCCCAAGGATGACAAGCCTACCGACTCGGGCTCGGGCCACAAACGCAAAGATGGGAAGAAGAAGAAGACAAGACGCATCAAGGAGATTGTCTACTACGAGGACAGCGATGAGTCCACTTCTTCCCAAAAGGACAACGACGACAACGACTATGACAAAAGAAAGACGGTTAATTCGAACTTTTCTTTCGATTACTCTCGTATTCCGCATAGCTCAAATGCACATTTACTTTCCATCCCTCTTGGCAAACCTCCACACTTTGATGGGGAGGACTACGGATTTTGGAGTCACAAAATGCGTAGTCACCTGTTCTCTCTCCATCCAAGTATATGGGAGATTGTTGAGAATGGAATGAAATTTGATAGCTCGGATAGTCCTATATTTATTAATGAACAAATTCATAAAAATGCACAAGCTACTACTGTGTTGTTAGCCTCTTTGTGCAGGGACGAGTACCATAAGGTGAGCGGCTTGGACAATGCCAAGCAGATCTGGGACACCCTCAAGATCTCTCATGAGGGGAATGACGTCACCTTGCTCACCAAGATGGAGTTGGTAGAGGGCGAGCTCGAGAGATTTGCAATGATAAGGGGCGAGGAGCCAACCCAAACATACAACCGGCTCAAGACCCTCATCAACAAAATAAGGAGCTACGGAAGCACGCGATGGACGGACCACGACGTCGTTCGCCTAATGCTAAGGTCCTTTACTGTACTTGATCCACATCTAGTGAACAATATTCGTGAAAATCCTAGGTACACCAAGATGTCGCCCGAAGAAGTTCTTGGGAAGTTCGTGAGCGGGCGAATGATGATCAAGGAGGCAAGATACGTGGACGACGCATTGAATGGTCCAATCAATGAGCCTCAATCCTTTGCTCTCAAGGCAACAAGATGCAAGGAGGCGCTACCTAGCAAGGTGGCACAAGTTGAGGCGGCAGGGCTAAATGATGAAGAGATGGCTCTCATCATCAAGCGCTTCAAGACGGCGCTAAAGGGTCACAAGGGGCAGCCAAGCAAGACCAAGACAAAGGGGAAGCGCTCATGCTTCAAGTGTGGTAAGATTGGTCATTTTAAAGGCTAAGGGAGAGGCACACCTTGGCAAGGAGTGGGACTCGGATTGTTCGTCATCCGACTCCGACAATGAAGGACTCGCCGCCACCGCCTTCAACAAGTCATCCCTCTTCCCCAACGAGCGTCATACATGCCTCATGGCGAAGGAGAAGAAGGTATGTAATCAAAACAATGACACTTATGATTCTTCTAGTGATGATGAGTCTAGTGATGAAGAAATAGATTACTCTAGTTTGTTCAAGGGATTGGATAGAACTAAAGTAGATAAGATTAATGAATTGATTGATGCCTTGAATGAAAAGGGTAGACTTTTAGAAAAACAAGATGACCTTTTATATGAAGAGCATGACAAATTTGTAGAGGCACAAAAATCTCATGCTTTAGAAGTTAAAAGAAATGAAATGCTTTCTTGTGAACTATCTTCTTGCCATGAGACAATTTCTAGCTTAAGGAGCAAAAATGATGGTTTGAATGCTAAGTTAGAGATAGCTAGTAAATCTAACTTTTGTGTAGAACATGTTATGATTTGCAATAGGTGTAAAGATTTTGACATTGATGCTTGTAGTGAACACCTAGTTTCAATTTCCAAACTAAATGATGAATTGGCTAGTCTTAATGCCCAACTTAAGACTAGCAAGAGTGATTTTGATAAGCTAAAATTTGCAAGGGATGCATACACGATTTGTAGACACCCCTCAATTAAGGATGGACTTGGCTTCAAGAGGGAAGCCAAGGACTTAACGAGCCATAAGGCACCCATCTCCATCAAGGAGAAAGGAAAGGCCCCTATGGCAAATAGTGCTAAAAAGAATCATGCTTTTATGTACCATGATAGAAGACAGTCTTATAGGAGTTGTAATGCTTATGATGCTTTTGACTCTCATGCCATGTTTGCTTCTAGTTCTTCCTATATGCATGGTAGAGATATGTCTATGAGATACTTTGTTCATATGCCTAGGAGAAATGTTGTTAATGTTCCTAGGAAAGTTAATGAACCCTCTACAATATATCATGCTTTAAATGCTTCCTTTGCTATTTGTACAAAGGATAGGAAGATAGTTGCTAGAAAATTAGGGGCAAAATGCAAGGGAGACAAAACTTGCATTTGGGTCCCTAAGGATATTTGTGCTAACCTTGTAGGACCCAACATGAGTTGGGTACCTAAGACCCAAGCCTAAATTTGCCTTGCAGGTTTATGCATCCGGGGGTTCAAGCTGGATTATCGACTGTGGATGCACAAACCATATGACGGGGGAGAAGAAGATGTTCACCTCCTACGTCAAAAACAAGGATTCCCAAGATTCAATAATATTCGGTGATGGGAATCAAGGCAAGGTAAAAGGGTTAGGTAAAATTGCTATTTCATCCGAGCACTCTATATCTAATGTGTTTTTAGTTGAGTCTCTTGGATATAATTTGTTATCTGTTAGTCAATTATGCAATATGGGATATAATTGTCTATTCACAAATGTAGATGTGTCCGTCTTTAGAAGAAGTGATGGTTCACTAGCTTTTAAGGGTGTATTAGACGACAAACTTTACTTAGTTGATTTTGCAAAAGAGGAGGCCGGTCTAGATGCATGCTTAATTGCTAAGACTAGCATGGGCTGGCTGTGGCATCGCCGCTTAGCACATGTGGGGATGAAGAACCTTCACAAGCTTCTAAAGGGAGAACACGTGATATGTTTAACTAATGTGCAATTCGAAAAAGATAGACCTTGTGCAGCTTGTCAAGCAGGCAAACAGGTGGGAAGCTCTCATCACACCAAAAATGTGATGACTACATCAAGACCTTTGGAGATGCTTCACATGGACCTCTTCGGACCCGTCGCCTATCTAAGTATAGGAGGAAGTAAGTATGGTCTTGTTATAGTTGATGACTTTTCCCGCTTCACTTGGGTATACTTTTTGCAGGATAAATCTGAAACCCAAGGGACCCTCAAGCGCTTCCTAAGGAGAGCTCAAAACGAGTTTGAGCTCAAGGTGAAAAAGGTAAGGAGCGACAATGGGTCTGAGTTCAAGAACCTTCAAGTGGAGGAGTACCTTGAGGAGGAAGGGATCAAGCACGAGTTCTCTGCTCCCTACACACCACAGCAAAATGGTGTGGTAGAGAGGAAGAACAGGACGCTTATAGACATGGCGAGGACGATGTTTGGAGAGTTTAAGACCCCCGTGCGCTTTTGGTCGGAAGCCGTGAACACGGCTTGCCACGCCATCAACAGGGTCTACCTTCATCGCCTCCTCAAGAAGACGTCATATGAGCTACTAACCGGTAACAAACCCAATGTTTCGTATTTTCGAGTTTTTGGGAGTAAATGCTACATTCTAGTGAAGAAGGGTAGGAATTCCAAATTTGCTCCCAAAGCCGTAGAAGGGTTTTCGTTAGGTTATGACTCAAATACAAAGGCGTATAGAGTCTTCAACAAATCATCGGGTTTGGTTGAAGTCTCTAGCAACGTTGTATTTGATGAGACTAATGGCTCTCCAAGAGAGCAAGTTGTTGATTTTGATGATGTAGATGAAGAAGAAGTTCCAACGGTCGCAATACGCACCATGGCGATTGGAGATGTGCGGCCACAGGAACAAGATGAACGAGATCAACCTTCTTCCTCAACAATGGTGCATCCCCCAACTCAAGATGATGAGCAGGAGGAGTGTGATCAAGGGGGAGCACAAGATGATCTTGCAATGGAGGAAGAAGCGCAACCGGCACCTCCAACCCAAGTTTGAGCGATGATTCAAAGGGATCATCCCGTCGACCAAATTTTGGGTGATATTAGCAAGGGAGTAACTACTCGATCTCGATTAGTTAATTTTTGTGAGCATTACTCCTTTGCCTCTTCTATTGAGCCTTTCAGGGTAGAAGAGGCCTTGCTAGATCTGGACTGGGTGTTGGCCATGCAGGAGGAGCTCAACAACTTCAAAAGAAATGAAGTTTGGAAACTGGTGCCTCGTCCCAAGCAAAATGTTGTGGGAACCAAGTGGGTGTTCCGCAACAAACAAGACGAGCTCGGGGTGGTGAAAAGGAACAAGGCACGACTTGTGGCAAAAGGTTATGCCCAAGTCGCAGGTTTGGACTTTGAGGAGACTTTTGCTCCTGTGGCTAGGCTAGAGTCCATTCGCATTTTGCTAACATATGCCGCTCACCATTCTTTCAGGTTGTTCCAAATGGATGTGAAGAGCGCTTTCCTCAATGGGCCAATCAAGGAGGAGGTGTACGTGGAGCAACCCCCTGGCTTCGAGGATGAACGGTACCCCGACCACGTGTGTAAGCTCTCTAAGGCGCTCTATGGACTTAAGCAAGCCCCAAGAGCATGGTATGAATGCCTTAGGGACTTTTTAATTGCTAATGCTTTCAAGGTTGGGAAAGACGATCCAACTCTTTTTACTAAGACTTGTGATGGTAATCTTTTTGTGTGCCAAATTTATGTCGATGACATAATATTTGGTTCTACTAACCAAAAGTCTTGTGAAGAGTTTAGCAGGGTGATGACTCAGAAATTCGAGATGTCGATGATGGGCGAGTTAAGCTAATTCCTTGGGTTCCAAGTGAGGCAACTCAAGGATGGAACCTTCATCTCTCAAACCAAGTACACGCAAGACTTGATCAAGCGGTTTGGGATGAAGGACGCCAAGCCCGCAAAGACTCCGATGGGAACCGACGGACACACCGAGCTGAACAAAGGAGGTAAGTCCGTTGATCAAAAAGCATACCGGTCTATGATAGGGTCTTTACTTTATTTATGTGCTAGTAGACCGGATATCATGCTTAGTGTATGCATGTGTGCTAGATTTCAATCCGATCCTAAGGTGTGTCACTTAGTGGCTGTGAAGCGAATTCTTAGATATTTAGTCGCTACGCCTTGTTTCGGGATCTGGTATCCAAAGGGGTCCACCTTTGACTTGATTGGATATTCAGATTCCGACTATGCTGGATGTAAGGTCGATAGGAAGAGTACATCGGGGACGTGCCAATTCTTAGGAAGGTCCCTGGTGTCATGGAGTTCTAAGAAACAAACCTCCGTTGCCCTATCCACCGCTGAGGCCGAGTACGTTGTCGCAGGACAGTGTTGCGCGCAACTACTTTGGATGAGGCAAACCCTCAGGGACTTTGGCTACAACTTGAGCAAAGTCCCACTCCTATGTGATAATGAAAGTGCTATCCGCATGGCGGATAATCCTATTGAACACAGCCGCACAAAGCACATTGGCATCCGACATCACTTTTTGAGAGACCACCAGCAAAAGGGAGATATCGAAGTGTTTCATGTTAGTTCCGAGAACCAGCTAGCCGATATCTTTACCAAGCCTTTAGATGAGTAGACCTTTTGCAAGTTGCGTAGTGAGCTAAATGTCTTAGATTCGCGGAACTTGGATTGATTTATAGCATACATGTGTTTATGCTTTTGATCATGTTCCTTATGCATTTTGTTGTTTACTTATGGTGCTCAAGTTGTACAAGCATTCCCCGGACCTTACTAGTCCATTTGCAAATGATGCACAAATTTAGGGGGAGATGTACTACAACTTGACCCTTTGAGACTAACTGTGTGCTTGAGTTTGCTTAATCTAGTCTCAAAGGAGTTTTGAAAGGGAAAAGGTGGACTTGGACCATGCAAGACTTCCACTGCACTCCGATGAAAGAGTAACTTCTTCCAAGTTCATCTTTGTACTCTTATTGCCTTTTTACTCTTAGTTGAAGATTTTGGTGAGGCAATGGGGTTAAAGGACCAAAATTGATCCCGTTTTGGTGCTTGATGCCAAAGGGGGAGAAAATAAGGCCAAAGCAATAAATGGATCAGCTACCACTTGAGATTTTTGAAAAAGTAGAGTTAGAGTTTTTGTTTGTCAAAATACTCTTGTTTGCCTCTTATTGTCAAAAGTTGGTCTCTTGTGGGGAGAAGGCTTAATTATGGGAAACAGGGGGAGTTTTTGAAATCTTTGATCAATTCTCTTAAAACAACTCTTGTTATGTCTCAACAAGTGTTTTTGACTTAGAGATAGGAATTTGAGGTTGATTTGCAAAAACAAACCAAGTGGTGGCAAAGAATGATCCATATATGTCAAATTTGATTCAAAACAAATTTGAGTTCTTATTTGAATTGATTTTGTACTTGTTCTACTTGCTTTATGTTGTGTTGGCATAAATCACCAAAAAGGGGGAGATTGAAAGGGAAATGTGCCCTTGGGCCATTTCTAAGTGTTTTGGTGATTTAGTGTCCAACACAAGTGCCTAAGTGTCAAATGGTGGACAAAGTACAAATCAAGTATAAAGGTATGTTTCTCAGACTTAGTACATTGTTTTAGAGACTAATGTATTGTGTCTAAGTGCTAGAAACAGGAGAAATCAAATTGGAGGGAGATAGCTTTGTTTCAGCCGAAGCCAGCTCTGTCTGGGTGCACCTGACTGTCCGGTGGGGCACCGGACAGTGTCCGATGCGCCAGGCTGGCTCAGGCGAACTTGCCGCTCTCAGGAAGAATTTAACGGCGTACGACTATAATTCACTAGACTTTCCGGTGTGCACCGGACTGTCCGGTGAGCCACCGGTCAGCCGGGCCAACGGTTGGCTCTGCGATCTGCGCGAGACACGTGGCCGAGCCAACGGTCGGGAGGGGGCACCGGACTGTCCGGTGTGCACCGGACAGTGTCCGGTGCGCCAACGGCTCCCAGGCGCCAACGGTCGACTTCTCAAGAGAAGGAAAGAAATCCGCACCGGACTGTCCGGTGCGCCAGGCGACAGAAGGCAAGAATTGCCTTCCTGGAATGCTCTCAACGGCTCCTAGCTGCCTTGGGGCTATAAAAGGGACCCCTAGGCGCATGGAGGAGAATATCAAGCATTATCTAAGCATTCTCTAAGCATTCCTAAGCACCAAGACATCGATTCCGCGCCTTTGATTCCTTGCGATAGCAATTAGAGCTCTAGTTGAGTTGTGAACTCATTGAGTTGTGTTGTGAGCTCTTGTTGCGACTTGTGTGCGTGGTGTTGCTATGATTTCTTGTCTTGAGTGTGTTGCTCATCCCTCCCTTACTTCGTGCTTCTTTGTGATCATCTAAGTGTAAAGGCGAGAGGCTCCAAAGTGTGGAGATTTCTCGCAAACGGGATATAGTAAAGCAAGCAAAACACTGTGGTATTCAAGTGGGTCTCTGGACCGCTTGAGAGGGGTTGATTGCAACCCTCGTCGGTTGGGACGCCACAACGTGGAGTAGGCAAGCGTTGGTCTTGGCCGAACCACGGGATAAACCACTGTGCCATCTCTGTGATTGATCTCTTGTGGTTATTGTGTTTTGTTGAGACTTCTCTCTAGCCACTTGGCATTACTTGTGCTAACTCCTAATCAAGTTTTGTGAGTTAAGTTTCAAGTTTTACAGGATCACCTATTCACCCCCCCCCCCCTCTAGGTGCTCTCACGCTTCAGCTGCAGCTCATGTTCCAGACCATTCACCAGCTCCCCGCCATCGCTCCAGTCCCTGCGGTCTCCGCGCCGCTGGCCATGCTGACCATGGCGTTCTACGCACCGCCGCCGCTCGCCTTTCGCTACACCACCAGCTTCGCTGGGGCCGCCACGGGTGGGACCGTCTCCTTCTAGCAGCCGACCCCTGGGGCTGGGGGCACCGCTTTCCCCACCGCTGCACCGCAGGTTGCCGAGACAACAAGGAAAGGTGAGTTGTTGATGGAATTAGGGTTTGCGTTCCGCGGATTTTGGTGATTTGTATGTACTCTGTCGCCTGCTCCTGCGGGATCTGCAATGCCTCCGCTAGGGCCACATTGTGCACGCGCCCATCAGGGGCGGAGGCAGCGGGCTTCTCCTTGAGCTGGACGAGGGTTTGCGCCAGCGTACCCAAAAGGGAGATGAGCATCGGGATGGGGTGGCGGGGACCGGCGGCATCGCTGGAGCCGGAGAAGAAGGCCAACTTGTGCTGGCCACCAAAGTGTCTCGCCGGGGGCAGGGCGGCTAGTCGCGGGATGGGGGAGTAACGCGACGGGGGAACTGGGGTGGGTTTAGGGTGTGGGTGGGGACATCGCGTGGCGCTACGACCATGTGATGACCATACGAGATCTTGGGCGGTGATCTCAGGCGGGATTGTTAGGGATGCTTACGGAGGTGGTCGGGGCGAGAGGCAGAATGATGCATGATGTAGACGCCTACACACCGGGCTTATAGAGTAGTAGAGATTTATTTGAGCACTTCAATGACATAGAGACACATATTCTCAATCTATGCAAACCCTCTAAGTCATAGGTTTTCATTATTTTGATCCCTCTTTAATCCATGTGCTCTTTTCAACTCAGTTTTTCCAAACTTAGCTCCTAGAACTTATTTTTTGCATACATGAACATTCAAGCCACTCTCAAGGGTACCAAAATGTTCCTAGGACATCTTAGAACTTATCCAAACACTTAAACTACTTAAGGTCACTCTTATCCAAATTTATGCCCTTTCTAACTGAGTTTTGAGCAATTGTTCATATTGAATCTTCTATTCTCATTCTTATAAACCTGCAATCGCTTACTTAGCAAACTAGTTAGACCATAATGTTATGATGATCGTTAAACACCAAAACAAATATAGAAATGGCTTAAAGCCCATTTCCCTTTCACATGCCAAAGTGGCAAAGTCCATTGTCACTGACGGGACAAGGTTTTTACCATCTTGTTTTGGGGAATCTATTCCATTTGTTGGAGATGAAGTTACATTTGAGTATGATTTATTATCCTCGGACCGGCAGAATAAACACGTGCATTCGTGTTTGGAAATGTTTTTACGTTGTGTTGTGCATACCATCCTAGCAAACTAGAAGCATTGGCTCCCTCTCGTCGAGTTCTGATACAAATCTACTTTCCATTCGGCGCTGGGCTGCTCTCCATTCAAGGTATTGTATGATTATGACCATATGTTGGCCACAACCTCCATGGTGTTCACCGATGCTGGCCAGTCCGTGGAGGAATTGGTTGCGGACTGGGCGGCTTATACTGCATTATTGAAGAGCCAGTTGTCCAGAGCAAAGAATCGTATAAAAATGTTTATTGATCACAAACATACTGATCGTGTGTTTCAGGTGGGGGGACTAGTGTTGCTATAGTTGCCGCCTTACATTTATTAATCGCTAGTGCATCATCCTTGTCCTAAACTTTCGTTCAAGATTTATTGGCCTTACCAAGTGGTCCGCAAGGTGGGGACAGTAGCTTATGAGTTAGTGTAGAGCACTAAAAGAGCACCAGACGGTCCGACCCTGAGGCCGGATGGTCCGCGGTCCAGACGGTCCGCACAAGCGCAGAACAGACTAGGGTTCCGAGTTTCTTGCTATGTTTGTTGGCGAGAATCTCGAGATTAGCTCAGAATTTTGTTGGTAACGGGTCCAGCCCCCTCCTCTATAAAAGCAGAAGAATACGACCGATTTAATCAATCAATCGAACACTCAATCAAAACAATTTACATTTATTCTTAGGAGTAGTTCTAGTCTAGTTCTAGGTTAGTCTTCCAATCCCCAAATTCTTCGCTTCTCTTCGACTCTACATCGATTAGAGGAGTCTAGGTCGGCCTGCCGAGCCTAGACATCTCCTAGGATCTCTCCTCCCCAATGGGGTCCCTCCCGGGAGCGAGATCCAGGCGCCGCCGGCGACTTCTGCCACCCCTGCGTACACGCGGACTGTCCGGCCCCTGGCCGCGGACCGTGCGCCCCTGTGCAGAGAGCACCGCCACGGTTCGTGTTGAGTGATTAGCGCCCGAAAAAGGTGTCAACTTACTTTTGGCGACTCCGCTAGGGACAACACGTCTAGACCCATCAAATCGGCCCTCAATGGCCGGTTCAAGGCATAGTTCTGAAGTCTCCCCCAGCAACATTATAGAGCCGACTTGGGAAACCTTGCCGGCTAATGAACAGCTCCAGTCCGAGGAGCACAAGGAGCAGCTGATTCAAGAGGCAAAGGCAAAGTTCCTGGCTAACTTCAAGGTGGACAGGAATAATAAAGTCGTCCGACAACGGGCGACGGATCCGGCTTCGCTCCGACCCACACCAGATATCCCCAATGTAAGTAACACAAACGAGCTACAATCTCTCAAGAATTATGTAGATGAACAGTGAGAACAAATGCAAAATATCATAGGGTGTATGCAAAATGATTATAGGAGACTAGTACGTGCATTTGATAAATCTACCATTGCAAATAGGTTGAATTAGGGGGAAACACACGTAATACATCGGCTATAGGTTGTCACGACCAGTCACAACCCCTTTATGGGATGCTGATGGACACATACCCTGAGCAACCGCAAATCGGCAGTAAACCAACTGATCTGCACATGTCTGGACCGTTCGCACGTGAGCACGGACTGTCCGGGCCCGCAACGGCCGGACCCATTTTTAATGAGTTACCCAGACATGCACCCAAGCCACAACATATGGCACATAATCTAAACTACCCAATCGGACCGTCCGCATATAATCACGGACGGTCCGAGCCAATGTCCGGACAGTCTGCGCATGACTTTTTTGAGGAGGATTGTTACCTGAATCCTCACCCGTCCGAGCAACACTTCCCATCACATTATGCAATGCATCAACCCATTAATACAAAATCCCGAGCCCAGGAAAGCTTTCCGGCCCCACCTAGAAGGCCATAAAGGAACTATTGGGGACTTGTTCTCAAATACTATGAGTTAAGAACAAGGCAACACAAGAAATATTAAACGTTAATGTCCTTCGTCCTTCGAAGCATTATTTCCCTTGGGATATAATGATTTTCGGACGAAGGTTATGAAGGACATACCTTCATCAGCGTAACATTTAATAATGAAGAGAGAATCATATGAAATATAAAAGACAACATGGACATCTATGTATTATTATCAATTCATTTCTATTTTATTATTATGGAAAAATAGAAATGATATCAAGTTACAAATGTACCTTTGGCTCGAAAGAAGGTAAGAGTACATGCGTGACGCAAAAGCAAATGCCAAATCAGCGTGAACAATACGGGGGCACTGTTCATCTATTTATAGGCACGGGACACAACCCATGTAAAATGACAATTATGCCCTTTACATTTGCTAATAACTCTATAGTAATCCATCGAGGTCTGAATAACTTTTTCCCTTTTAAGTCGGTTCCCCTTTCTGCCATCACGCCGAAGGTCCCCTGCGCATAGCTTCGGCTCTGCGTCAGCCTTTGCATTCTTTGTACTTCTTCATATTGTGGTTCTGATCCGAGTCCGAAGGTACCTGTTCATGTATTATACTCCAGAAACGTTGTTAAATCATGTTTTGAGGACCTTCGGAAGACGAAGGCCCCCAACAGTAGCCCCTCGCAAGGTTAATTTGTTAGAATAACGAATTCAGATTGCGATATAGACGAAGGCCCTAAGCCGAAGATCAGAAAAAACACCTTCCGTTTGCTAGAATAGCAACAGTCAATGACAGTCGGGGCCCTCCAACTTGGAACGCGCTGGGCATATAAATAAGAACTCACCCCGAGCACATTTGATACGCTTACCTTGCTTTGCTTGATTTCTTAGTTCTTGCTTTCCAACAGTTGCTTTGTTTCTTAAATTTTCTGAGCTTCGGATTACGGACATATTTTGACCATTTTCGAAGAGATGTCTCAAGAGAAGAAGACAATTGCTGAAATGAAGCTAACCAAAGAAGAGAAACTTCTTGAGGAAAAGACTGATGGATTCATTGAGTCAATTGCAAAGACCAATACAGAAAATATTACAAAGGAAATTCTAGAAGGCTTATCTGAAGATACCGATGACAGCGATAGTTATGATGAGGAAAGTGGGGGCGAAGACTCCGAAGATTGGCCCTGGCGTCCAAGTCACGCAGTCTTCGAGAAATCGACTATCAGACAAAGTCATCTTGATAACATGAGTGGAAGGTATTTTCGAGACATATCTATTGTGAGGGCTGACAACGGAGACAGGACTGTTCATGTTCCTGAAGAGAATGAAGTCGTAATCTACCGAAGCTTCTTCAAGGCTGGGCTTCGGTTCCCCTTAAGCAGATTTGTGGTTGAAGTTCTAAAGATATATGAGATTTTCCTTCACCAGATTACCCCCGAAGCAATTATCAGAATGGGGATCTTCGTGTGGGCCGCGAGGAGTCAAGGTTTGGAACCAAGTGCAAAATGTTTCTGCAGCATGCACGAACTTTTATATGAGACGAAGCCCTAGGGTAAGGAGCAGTATCATAAAAATTTTGGTTGCTACAACTTCGTTGCTCGTTCAGGCTCAAGCTGCCCAGTGCCAACCTTTCGGAAGAGATGGCCTGGAGACTGGATGAAAGAATGGTTCTATGTGAAAAATGATTTAAAGGCGAGGGAAGATATTAAAGAGATCATCATGCGCCCCATCTGGTCCCGCTTCGGCCTTTGGAAACCGAAGGTAGAGATTGATGAAGCAGCCGAAGGATGCCGAAGGGCCTTCGGCATAGTTTGCTCTTTCATCGGGACAAGGGACCTAGTCCAAGAACATGTGGCCTACATGATATGGCCATTGGTAGACAATTGGGAGATGCCAAAAGAGACCATCAGCAACCCTAACAAAGGTGGTTTGGTTCGATTAAAATATACCTTCAGGTTTAGAGACCAATTTATCGAACCAGACGACGACTGGCTAAAGTGTGTTGAAAACATCAGTGATGAACTACTTGGAGTCTACTCCAAATCTGAAGATAACACACTATCTGCGGCCTTCGGGAGCCGGAAAAAGAAGAGGCTAAATAGAGTTTTTGATGCTATTGGATTTATGTATCCTGACTACCGCTACCCGCCGAGGGGGCAGAAAAGAAAGAGTGCAACTTCTGGGAAGGATGTTACTTCAACTGCTTTGAGTGAGCCCGCGCCGAAGAGGAGAAAGGTGAAGGTTCTTACTCACTGACCGCGCTTTATTGAACGGGCCATAGTGCCCGAAATTGGTGGTGAGACCTCTTCGGCTACTGGAGCCAAAGAACCTGCGTTTACGCAGAAGATTGAAGAGCCGGCTGCAATGTCGAAGACATCCTCAACCAAATTAGCTGAGCCGAAGGCAGATAATATTAAAGAGATAGGGGTCAAAGGAACAAAGATATTAGAAGTTACAAGCCCTTCGGCAGAAGTGACAGTGCCGAAGGCACGAAAAGGTCTTACAGCGACCCCCAAGAGGAAAAGGATGGTCAACGTACTAGATGCGCTGGAGACGATAAAGACTTCAAGCTCTACTCCAGGAAAAACTGCCGAAGCTTCAAAAGCGCAGACTGAGACAAAACTAACCGAAGCCGAAGCTGCAAAGAGCCAGGCCGAGACCGAAGCCGGGCCTTCAGAGCCCGCCAAGGAGAAATCCTTGGAAACCGGAGAAGAGGAAACAGAAAAAGAAGTTGTAGAGCAAATTCTGCCTGAAAAAACTGCCACTCCTACTCCCGAAGCATCTTCCGAAGTTCTTGATTATATTGTACGACACGCTTCGGGAAAAAGGTTATCTGAAGAAGAAAAGCGAAAAGCTCAATACTATGCCCGGAAACTGAAATATCCAAAGGGGGCATTGATATTCAACGGCAGCGAAGAAGAAGATTTCTTGTATTGTCTCCCAGACAGCAAGGAGATTTCTGTCTGCTGGGAGATGAGCATAAGCTTCGGATTCCCGACACTAGAAGACGGGATTTTGGTGCTGTCGAAAGATGAATTGGCCGACAGCTTAGCATATAATAGTTTAAAGGAGTGAAAATAAGTTTTTTGTACTTAATTTTTTTATTTGCTTATACTTAATACCGCACTTCTTTTGCAGGGCCTAATTCTTAGCAACGCCCTCAGGGCGCAGAAAAGTGCCGAAGACGAAGGATGCACTATAGCTTTGAACAACCTTCATTCCGAAGTAATTGAACTAAGGAACGAAGGTCTTGAAAAAGATAAAATATTAAACTCATTGGTGAACAAAATAAAAGAAGATGAAGCTACTTCCAAAGCCCAAGCTGAAGCCCAGAAATGCGAAATTGAGGACCTTTGGAAACAGCTGGCTGAAGCAAAATTGAAATGTGCTATTGCCGAAGCTGACCGAGACGCCAGTGATTACTGGAAAAATTATTGGGAAAAAACAGTTGTAGAACTTCGCTCTTCAAAAGAAAGATGTTATGAAAAATCTGTAGAATATGTGGAAAAGATAAAAACTAGCTTAGCTAACGTTGGCGCATATTCAAGTGAAGACAACTTCGTACGGGGAGATCCTGAGGGGCCAATTGAGTGGATCAGCAGCGAGGCCGAAGCCTTTGAGCAAATTTTAAATGACCATGGGGACGTCTGCGCTTTCTCAGATGCAAGGGGAATTGCAGCTATTTTGGAGAAGTCAGGTTGCGATCATGTGAAAGCTTTGGCCCAAGCCAAAGCTACTTTGTCTATTGATGATACGACGGACCCCTCGGACGAAGCAAGCTTAGTTGGTGGAAAATTCTTTACTGACATCTGGGAAAATGGCGGCCGAGGGATGGCCCACGAAATAATAAAAAAGAGCGAAAAAGATACTCACGATGCTAAGGAAGCAACGAAGGCAGCTGAAAAAGCTGCAGAACTCGAAAGACGGATAGGTATTGCTTAATAGCTTTTAACTTTATTTTTATTTTTGTGACTTCGAACTTATTTATGTTTTCTACCGCAGCCGAACTATCTCCTCCCCTAGAGCCCTTCGAGTCATTTATCGAGCCAGAGGCAAAGGAATCAGCAGAAATTATTAACATGGCCGAAAGCATTATGGACGAAGTCGTGACTCAACTGCTTCGCAAGCTGCAGACAAAGTTTTGAAGGAAGAATAATAGATATTGTAAAAACATTGCTAGAACATTAATGTAAGATTTGCTGGACTGAGCTTGTATATTTGGTGCTCATGAGTTTTTAATGTAATGTATAAATGGCTTTGTAATTCATTTCTTTGCGATGTATGAAACTTTTATTGTACATACCGTTTTTGAGCCTTTGGCGAAAAAACACCTTCCCTTCTTTTCATGCTTCGTAAGGAAGAGTTTTTATGTTTCGTGAAAAATTCTCCAATCGTGGCAGAAACATTAATGCTCCGTCAGTAATAGACTTTCTTCCTCGATATCAGAGTACTTCATAAAAAATGCTTCAAGCGTCGCCATAACACTGATGCTTCGTCAACAATAGACTTTTTCCTCCACTTCAGAGCTGATAAAGCTGTATCTCTTCAAAACTTATTTTGTGCCTTAGCACAATTTCACTTTTTCGAAGTATTCTTTGAAGGTCAACATTGTATCCCCTTCTTGTGCCATTGATGCAACATGATGTATGATGTTATGTTATGCGAATGATGTGATGATGTTATGCTATGCAAAATGATATTTGTGCCGAAGACACACACACATCCCCACAGTGGAATACACAATCTCTTTGTCGTTTATTTTTTGGCTTCATCGCTTATTTTTCGATGTATCAGCGCTGACTTTTCGCTGTAAGTTCTGCATTCCCTTAGGAACCTCTTTTGAACGTCTTCGCCTTCTATTTCGACGGTATTCGCGTTGTCTTTTCGCGCTTCGCCTTATATTTCGGCGGTAATTGGCTCTGCATTCCCTTTGGAATGACTTTTGAGCAGAAAACTTACACTGCGCTCCCTTAGGAACGACTTTTTGTAGCTTCAGCAAACTTATGCTGCGTTCTGTAGAATGACTTCGACAAACTTACACTGTGTTCCATAGAACGACTTTTTGTAGCTTCAGAGATACTTGTGACTTAGGAACGATTTTTGTGCCTCAGCGACTTTTTGGACTCCGTAAGTCTATGGAGAAGATATATTTTCACTATGGCAAAAATGAAGCTATTACAAGGAATTGAAAACGACAAGAAAACTAAGTTTTCAACAATTGTTCCTTAGTAAAAAAGAGAATGACAATGAATGTAAAAGCTGATTTGGGGGTAGGATATCTCTTAGTAGATATGCTTCGACTCTGGCACAATACTGTTGACTGTGCGAGCTTCGGACTCCTCCCTGAAGTCTCTCTGTTGATGGGTCTGTTGACTCCCTTCTGGTTGTTGGCCGCGTGAATATGCAGGTTGTAGTGGTGGCGGAGGTGGAGGCTGTGGCCAGGATGCCTGTGGCTGACTAGCCGAAGCAACAGACGCTGCAGGATGGTTACCCACATACTCTGGTATGTAGGGTGAGTGATATGAAGCAGTATGCATGACCTGCTTCGGCTGGTTCTGCTGAGCTGCAGCTTCTGCTATTTCCTTCTGTTTCTGAATGGTGACATGGCACATGCTTATAGTATGGCCCTTGTCCTCACCACAGAATAAGCAATAAATTTTTCTGGGATGATCCCCAAACCTTCCTCCGAAGCCCCTAGGGCCTCTACCCCTTGGAGCTGGCGGACGAAGATAGCTTTGTTGATGCCCCGAAGCTTGCGAGGAATATTGTGGCCTCTGTTGCTGACTTCCTCTGTCGTCATTCTGGGTAGAGTGGATTGATCTAACATGCCTTGGGTGGATTCTCCCTCCGAAGCCCCTGGTCATCTCAGAGAATCTATAGGCCTCCTCCCTTCTTTGACGGAAATCATTATCAGCACGGATGTATTCATCCATCTTTTGAAGCAGCTTCTCCAAAGTCTATGGAGGCTTTCTAGCAAAATACTGGGCAGTAGGTCCTGGACGAAGCCCCTTGATCATGGCATCAATGACAATTTCATTGGGCACTATAGGCGCTTGTGCTCTCAGACGCAAGAACCTTCGGACGTATGCCTAAAGATACTCCTCGTGATCTTGCGTGCATTGAAACAGAGCCTGAGCTGTGACTGGCTTCGTCTGGAAGCCCTGGAAGCTTGTCACCAGCATGTCTTTGAGCTTCTGCCATGAAGTGATAGTTCCTAGCTGAAGGGAAGAATACCATGTCTGGGCCACAATCTTAACTGCCATGACGAAGGATTTGGCCATGACAGCTGCATTTCCTCCATATGAAGATATGGTTGCTTCATAGCTCATCAAAAATTGCTTCGGGTCTGAATGCCCATCATACATCGGAAGCTGAGGTGGCTTATACGATGGGGGCCATGGAATAGCCTACAGTTCTGCTGCCAAGGGAGAAACATCGTCAAAAGTAAATGTACCATGATTAAAATCATCATACCATCCATCATCATCGAACAAGCCTTCTTGATGAAGCTCCCTGTGTTGGGGCCTTCGTTCTTGCTCATCTTGAGCAAGATGGCGTACTTCTTCTGTGGCTTTGTCAATCTGCCTCTGAAGGTCGGCTAGTCGGGCCATCTTCTCCTTCTTTCTTTGTACTTGTTGATGAAGCATCTCCATATTTCTGATTTCTTGGTCCAACTTGTCCTCCTGGGGTGTTGGACTAGTGGCCTTCCTCTTCTGGCTTCGGGCCTCTCGAAGAGAAAGGGTCTCCTGGTTCGGGTCCAGCGGCTGCAGAGCGGCAACCCCTGTCGTTGAAGCTTTCTTCGGTGGCATGACGAAGGTCAGTGCTTGCCGAAGGTGGTCAAAAAGAGTTCACTAGAGGTGGGCGCCAATGTTGGGGACTTGTTCTCAAATACTATGAGTTAAGAACAAGGCAACACAAGAAATATTAAATGTTAATGTCCTTCGTCCTTCGAAACATTATTTGCCTTGGGATATAATGATTTTCGGACGAAGGTTATGAAGGACATACCTTCATCAACGTAACATTTAATAATGAAGAGAGAATCATATGAAATATAAAAGATAACATGGACAACTATGTATTATTATCAATTCATTTCTATTTTATTATTATGGAAAAATAGAAATGATATCAAGTTACAAATGTACCTTCGGCTCGAAAGAAGGTAAGAGTACAAGCGTGACGCAAAAGCAAATGCCAAATCAGCGTGAACAGTACGGGGGCACTGTTCATCTATTTATAGGCACGGGACGCAGCCCATGTAAAATTACACTTATGCCCTTTACATTTGCTAATGACTCTATAGTAATCCATCGAGGTCTGAATAGCCTTTTCCCTTTTAAGTCGGTTCCCCTTTCTACCATCACGCCGAAGGTCCCCTGCGCATAGCTTCGGCTCTGCGTCAGCCTTCGCATTCTTTGTACTTCTTCATATTGTGGTTCTGATCCAAGTCCGAAGGTACCTGTTCATGTATTATACTCCAGAAATGTTGTTAAATCATGTTTTAGAGGACCTTCAGAAGACGAAGGCCCCCAACAGGAACGATCAATCCTATGTGCCACATAGGGTAAATGACAATGCACCACATAGCTCAAACCAATGGGGGGAAGACAACATGCTAATATCCAGCAAACCCCACCTATGTTTGACCAGAGAGCCAGTGGTCTCGCACCGGCTGCCATCGATATAGTGAGGGGGAAATAGCCAGGGCATTCCAAGATAAGCTCGGAGTAAGCATGGTGCCTGGGGGGCAATCATATCGGAAATCTTATGACAGCCGATTTGATCACCACCCATACCCCCAAGGAACCAGGATATCCGAATTCGCAAAATTTTTGGGTGACCAAGAAAAAAACACGCGCGAACACATAGGCCAGTTCTTAGCATAATTAGGAGAATTGGCCGACACAGAAGCATTTTGAATGCGTTTATTTTCATTGTCTTTAACAGGAACCGCGTTCTCATGGTATGCCACTTTACCTCCTAATTCTATTTTGTCATGGGGGGAGTTAGAACAAAAATTCCATGATCACTTCTTTTCCGGTGATTATGAATTAGATCTAGTAGACCTAGTGGCCCTGCGACAGGGGAAGGACGAATCGGTTAATGAAAACATCCAGAGGTTCCGGGATACAAGAAACCGATGCTTCCAAATACACTTAGTAGAAAAACAACTAGCAGGATTAGCCTTTAATGGACTGCGATATTATTTAAAATAAAGATTAGAAGGCATCCAATTTTTCACGCTAGCACAATTACACGAGAGAGCTTTGGCCTGTGAAAGCCGAAGCAAAGAGATTGCCAAAACCGTTCGTCACAATGTCCATATAGTAGAATGCGACCAAAGTAGCTCGGACGACGAATCAACAGAAGTATATGCTGCTGAAATGGTTTGGCCAAAGCAGGCCAAATCTTCGGCTTGTTCCTCCTTGCAGCCGATTCAAAAGAAACGACAAGAGCAGGTTAAGTTTACATTTAATGTTGGTAAATGTGATAAAATATTTGATGAATTACTCAAAAATGGCAACATTAAAATAAATCACACTGTTCCATCCGCCGACGAGCTGAAACGTCGTGCATACTGCAAGTGGCATAACTCATTTTCTCATGCCACTAATGATTGTTCGTCGACAGATTCAATCGACCATTAACGAAGGACGATTGAAATTTCAGGAAATGCAGGTGGACACGGAGCCCTTTCCGATGAACATGATCGATTTTGAGGGCAAGAGGATCCTGGTTTGGCCAAACACAGCTAGGGGTGGTAATGGATCGTGATCCAAATAGTTCTTCACAAAATGTCAAGGCCCTAAATAAATTATAGTTCAAAAATAACTAGAAATAAAGCCCGATCCTAACCCGCTTCGATCCTTAAATCTTATAGTGCAAAAATTATAGCCCATTGTCAGCCCTAAACACATCCGATAAGGGCAAAGACAAAGAGATAATCATCGGCAACGCAAGAGAGGCCGATGGGAATTATAAAATTTCTTGCAGGAAAGTGGTGGCCGAGAAGACTCCCGATGGAGGGGAGACTCTTAAGGTGACCATCACGACCTCCAGCGCTAGGGGCAAGCGCAGACCAAGGGGCAGGAGCAGGAGCCCGTGTTGCGCATCTCGGATGGTCCGACGCACAGGCGCAGACGGTCCGGGACCACGCCGGACGGTCCGCAGAATCCCAGTGGACGGTCCGATCATACTTAAGACCCGCAACGACCGCGTACCTTCAAACCATGATGACCAGAAATAGGTATGTGGAAAACAAATACATTTAAAGCAGCTGGTCGGTTGGTCAAATCCGGGCCAACATTCGATCAATTATTGTCCAAATATGTGAAAAAGAAGGCCGGCCCCAGTGACCGGCCAGCAAAGCGACCTCTCTCACCCATTCATGAGCAATATCAGGTAAGACCGATTGGACCACCTCACCAATCGGAAAAAATGGAAGGTCATACTTTCCAATTAAGACATAACATACCTACATGGGCACCTCCACCCCCATATCCACCTATGCAATATCCATACACATACATACCTCCACCATATGTCCCAAATCAAATGTGGGGCATGCCACCATATCCACTTGGGATGCCACAGTACCTGCTTGGGGGAAACCCCAAACATCTGTATTCCACAGGTTAACACCACCAGTACAAGATCGATTGAGCGCCGCTCAATCCGGTCACCAGACACAGGCCCAACAAGATTGCCAGACTACTCGGCCTCAAAGGCCGACCAATCCGGTAGAGGGGCATATGCCTGCAGCAACAGAAAGAACGACAAAAAAGGACATCATCAAAATAGGTACAACGGACGTCGTCATAGAAAAAGAAAGTGAAGGGCTGATGATTTTTGGTGAATCGGCCAACACGAACAAAACAGAAGATACAGCTGCCTTCAAAATAGTCGATCCAAAATACTCCATGCCTCGATGGTGCCCAGCGGGATTGACACGGTCCCAAAAGCGAAAATTACAGCGCCTAAGAGAAAAAGAGAATCAGGAAAAGGAGGCAGAAAAGATATTCAATGACACACATCCACAGTACCCGCCACCGCAAAAGAAATGGAGATCAAAGGCCATTGAGGAAAAGCAATCAGCCACAAAAATAGAAAATAACACAACACTTGTGCAGCACCCTACAGGTATGGCAGACAACCCGGCTAAAAAGGACAGACCATCTACACAAGGCGCGGACCGTCCGACCCCTAAGGTTGGACCGTCCGCACCAGCCAAGACGCCTCCGACGATGTATCGACATCAATGGAGGAGGACGACCTACTGGGAGAAGACCTAGTCGACTATGAAGCTTCTCTAGAATGCCCAGGTATGGATGTAAATGTTATTACTTTTTCCGCCGATTGTACTATTGTCGGCGACGATGAACCTGTTGTTGCCCAGTTTGATTGTGGTCCTAAAGAAGCCACCTTTACTAATCCAAAGGAATCAGTAAATCATTTAAAGTCGCTCTACGTGCGCAGTCACATTGATGGGATACCGATTTCTAAAATGTTGGTAGATGGAGGGGCGACTGTAAATCTAATGCCTTATTCATTGTACAGAAAATTAGGTAAACAAGATGACGAACTTATCAAGACCAACATGACCCTCAGTGGTGTAGGAACTGATAGTTCAATCAAAGCCAGGGGAGTCACGTCCGTTGAATTAACCATCGGGACTAAGACCCTTGTTGCTGCATTCTTCGTCACTGATGTAGAAGGAAATTACAGTATAATCCTAGGCAGAGATTGGATTCATGCCAACCAATGTATACCTTCTACATTACATCAAATGTTTATACAATGGGTAGGCGATGATGTAGAACAAGTACATGCTGATGTATCGTCCTGTATCGCTGTGGCCGATGCCCCTGTACTTTGGACTTATGAGACTGCTACATGTCTCACAGGAGTAGATTTTTCTGATTACCAGTTCATAAGTATAGATAAGAAGGGTTTCGTTCCTGTAATGCTAGAGCTGATGGAGAATCAGCTAAATCCTAAAGAAAGTTTAAATGATGAGTACACAAAAAATTCATGAGTCCTTGGTCACGGACAGTTCGGCTTCTAAGGCCAGATGGTCCGGTCTTTCACAAAACAGTTCGGTCTTTAAGACCGAACATCTACCACAGCGTAAAGACAGTATTACGGACGATCCAGCCCCCGAGACTAGAGAGTCTGCCATCACACAAAGATCATCTGATTCCTCTGTAAGAGACATGATAGAGGAATTCAGAGATCTCGATAAACTAGGACAGGGGTTTACATCGGCCGATCCTTTGGAGGAGATCGACATAGGAGATGGTAAAACTCCAAGGCCGACTATTGGGGACTTGTTCTCAAATGCTATGAAATAAGAACAAGGCAACACAAAAGTTAATGATTAAAGACCTTTCGTCCTTCGAAGCATTATTTCCCTTAGGATATAATGATCTTCAGACGAAGGTCATGAAGAACGTACCTTCATCATATCAATATACAATGGAAAGCAGAATCATATGACATAGAAAACATGAATATTCATATGATATCATTCAACCATTTTTATTATATAATCATGAATAAACATGGATAATATTGAATTACATTTATACCTTCGGCTTGATAGAAGGTGAGAATCCGAGTGTGAGGTGCGAGTGAATACAAGCCAGCGTGAACAGTACGGGGTACTGTTCATCTATTTATAGGCACAGGGCATAGCCTATGAGATATTACATTCATGCCCTTTACAAAAGATTACAATTATGACACAGACTCTCATGGATCAATCATTCATTTCATCTTTAAGTCAGCGCAGTCCTTCGTCTTGAGACATGCCACTATGCTGAAGCTTTATGGATGATAGCTTCGGCACTGCTTTTCAGAGGATCCGCCGAAGGTGTTTCTTCTTATAGGATCTTCGGCGACGAAGCATACCCCCAACACCGACTTTTGTAAACAAGACCCTAGAGGCTGATCCTAGAAATGAATGATCGGTCTATTGAAGGAATCTTCGGATTGCTTTGCTTGGAATTACACTGAGATGCCGGGATTAAGCCGAGAGATCGTAGAGCATCGGCTGCCCATTTAGTCCGGTTTCAGACCTTTCAAGCAGAGAACTATAACATTTCGTCCAGATCTTCTCCCACGAATCAAGGATGAAATCCACCGGCTGCTAGAAGCTAATTTTATTAGACCTTGCAGATACGCAGAGTGGGTCTCCAATATTGTGCCGGTGGAGAAGAAGGAGTCATGTAAGGTTAGAGTATGCATTGATTTTCGCAATTTAAATAGAGCAACTCCTAAAGATGAGTATCCCATGCCCATAGCCGACACATTAATCAATAATGCATAAGGAAATAGAATTATTAGCTTTCTTGATGGTAATGCCGGATATAATCAGATTTTCATGGCCGAGAAAGATGCGTCTAAAACGACCTTTATATGTCCAGGCTTCATTGGTTCATTTGAGTGGGTTGTCATGACATTTGGTCTGAAAATTGTCGGTGATACTTATCAGAGGGGTATGAATTTGATCTTTCACGAGCTGTTGGAAAACACTGTGGAAGTCTACATTGATGATATTGTAGTAAAATCGGCTGAATTTAGTTCTCATTTAGCTGATTTGCGCAAACCTTTGATAAGATGCGTCAGTATGGCTTGAAAATGAACCTACATAAATGTGCTTTTGGAGTGCCGGCTGGTAAGTTTTTAGGATTTGTAATCCATGAACATGGTATAGAGATAGACCATGACCGAATCAAGTCTATTCCAAATGTGGGACCTCCGACCAGTAAGGTTGAAGTGCAGAAGTTTCTCGGCAAGGTGAATTATTTACGAAGGTTTATTTCTAACCTAGCCGGGAAGATTGATGCCTTCACCCCTATCCTTCGGCTTAAGAATGATGTCGAATTCGCTTGGGGGGCAGAGCAGTAGGACGCATTTGATCTCATTAAAAAATACTTGTCTTCGGCTCTCGTATTAAAAGCACCACAAGCAGGAGTACCATTCCGATTATACATTGCAGCTGAAGATAAGATCATTGGGGCTGTTCTGACACAAGAAACTGAAGGAAAGGAGCATGTGGTGACATATCTAAGTCGGAGGTTGGTGGATGCTAAAACGAGCTATACTTTTATTGAGAAGTTATGCTTATGCTTGTTTTATGCATGCACCAAGTGTAGATGTTATTTACTGTCTAGTCATTGCAGTGTTTCTGGTCAAGCTGATGTGATCAAATACTTGTTGCATAACCCAATTATGAGTGGTAGAATTGGTAAGTGGGCTCATGCACTAATAGAATATGACTTGGCTTATGAACCATTGAAATCTATGAGATGCCAGGTCGTAGCGTATTTTATTGTAGAACATCGAATTAATGATACTCATAAACTAGACATGTCATACCTCACTATTACTCCTTGTACTTTATATTTTGATGGATCAGTTTGCAATGAAGGGAAAGGAATTGGCATCGTACTTGTTTCACCAAGTGATGTCTCCTTCGACTTCTCTAGCCGATTGAAAACTTATTGCATTAACAATCAAGCCGAATATGAGGCCGTTTTGTTTGGCTTGGAACTTTTAAATTGTATGGGAGTAAAACATGTGAAGGCATTTGGTGATTCTCAACTTGTCATTCAACAGGTGTTAGAAGAATATCAATGTTTTGATGGTACTCTAAATAGTTACCTTGAAAAATGTTGGGGCATAATTCATTCTTTTGACGAATTCAGTATTCGGCATATCTCTAGAGTTGAGAATCATAGAGCTAACAATTTGGCACAAGATGCATCAGGTTATCGGATAAAGCGAGGGAGATTTCACAACACTGAAAGTCTGATAACCGATGCAGGGCCAATTCTCCAGGTCGCGGACCGTCCGAGTAAAGACCTCGGAGTGTCTGGGGTTACCAGGAATGTTCTCCTAATTGATTCGGCTGATAATGAAGTCGATGCAAGTGATTGGAGGACGCCCATAACTAATTATTTACGAAATCCCAATATCAGGACAGATAAGAACATTCGGCGTACAACTTTCAAGTATGTTTTGATGAGTGATGAACTCTACCGCCGAACAGTCAACGACGTCCTACTTAAGTGCTTGGGCCTAGATGATGGTATATTAGCCATGGCCGAAGTACATGAAGGAATTTGTGGTACCCATCAATCGGCTCCAAAGATGAAGTGGTTGTTGCGAAGGTCTGGTTTTTATTGGCCTAACCTGATAGCTGATTGTTTCAAGTACTACAAAGGATGCCAAGTTTGTCAAAAATTCGGCGACCTACAGTTGGTTGTTGCAGCTGAATTACATCCTGTCATCAAGCCTTGGCCTTTCAGAGGATGGGGATTAGACTTTATAGGAGAAATTCATCCTTCATCATCAAAGGGGCATCGGTTCGTGTTAGTTGCCACCGACTACTTTCAAGCAGAGAGCTAGAACATTTCGTCCAGATTTTCTTCCACGAATCAAGGATGAAATCCACCGGCTGCTAGAAGCTAATTTTATTAGACCTTGCAGATACGCAGAGTGGGTCTCCAATATTGTGCTGGTGGAGAAAAAGGAGTCAGGTAAGCTTAGAGTATGTATTGATTTTCGCAATTTAAATAGAGCAACTCCTAAAGATGAGTATCCCATGCCCATAGCCGACACATTAATCAATAATGCATCAGGAAATAGAATTATTAGCTTTCTTGATGGTAATGCCAGATATAATCATATTTTCATGGCCAAAGAAGATGCGTCTAAAACGGCCTTTATATGTCTAGGCTTCATTGGTTTATTTGAGTGGGTTGTCATGACATCTGGTCTGAAAAATGCCGGTGCTACTTACCAGAGGGCTATGAATTTGATCTTTCACGAGCTGTTGGGAAACACTGTGGAAGTCTACATTGATGATATTGTAGTAAAATCGGCTGAGTTTAGTTCTCATTTAGTTGATTTGCGCAAAGCCTTTGATAAGATGCGTCAGTATGGCTTGAAAATGAACCTACGTAAATGTGCTTTTGGAGTGCCGGCTAGTAAGTTTTTAGGATTTGTCATCCATTAACATGGTATAGAGATAGACCCTGACCGAATCAAGTCTATTCGGAATGTGGGACCTCCGACCTGTAAGGTCGAAGTGCAGAAGTTTCTCGGCAAGGTGAATTATTTACGAAGGTTTATTTCAACCTAGCCGGGAAGATTGATGCCTTCACCCCTATCCTTTGGCTTAAGAATGATGCCGAATTCGCTTGGGGGCAGAGCAGCATGAAGCATTTGATCTCATTAAAAATACTTGTCTTCGACTCCCGTATTAAAAGCACCACAAGCAGGAGTACCATTCCAATTATACATTGCAGCTGAAGATAAGGTCATTGGGGCTGTTCTAACACAAGAAATTGAAGGAAAGGAGCATGTGGTTACATATCTAAGTCAGAGGTTGGTGGATGCTAAAACGAGGTACACTTTTATTGAGAAGTTATGCTTATGCTTGTTTTATGCATGCACCAAGTGTAGATGTTATTTGCTGTCTAGTCATTGCACTGTTTCTGGTCAAGCTGATGTGATCAAATACATGTTGCATAACCCAATTATGAGTGGTAGAATTGGTAAGTGGGCTTATGCACTCATAGATTATGACTTGGCTTATGAACCATTGAAATCTATGAGAGGTCTGGTCATAGCGGATTTTATTGTAGAACATCGAATTAATGATACTCATAAACTAGACATGTCATACCTCACTATTACTCCTTGGACTTTATATTTTGTTGGATCGGTTTGCAATGAAGGGCAAGGAATTGGCATCGTACTTGTTTCACCAAGTGATGTCTCCTTAGACTTCTCTAGCTGATTGAAAACTTATTGCGCTAACAATCAAGCCGAATATGAGGCCCTTTTGTTTGGCTTGGAACTTTTAAATTGTATGGGAGTAAAACATGTGAAGGCATTTGGTGATTCTCAGCTGGTCATCCAACAGGTGTTAGAAGATATCAATGTTTTGATGGTACTCTAAATAGTTACCTTGAAAAATATTGGGGCATAATTCATTCTTTTGACGAATTCAGTATTCGACATATCTCTAGAGTTGAGAATCATAGAGCTAACAATTTGGCACAAGATGCATCAGGTTATCGGATAAAGCAAGGGAGATTTCACAACACTGAATGTCTGATAACCGGTGCAGGGCTAATTCTCCAGGTCGCGGACCGTCCGAGTAAAGACTCCGGACTGTCTGGGGTTACCAGGAAAGTTCTCCTAATTGATTCAGCTGATAATGAAGCCGATGCAAGTGATTGGAGGACGCACATAACTAATTATTTATGAAATCCCAATATCAGGAAAGATAAGAACATTCGGCGTACAACTTTCAAGTATGTTTTGATGAGTGATGAACTCTACCGCCGAACAGTCAACGACGTCCTGCTTAAGTGCTTGGGCCCAGATGATGCTATATTAGCCATGTCCGAAGTACATGAAGGAATTTGTGGTACCCATCAATCAGCTCCAAAGATGAAGTGGTTGTTGCGAAGGTTTGGTTTTTATTGGCCTAACATGATAGCTGATTGTTTCAAGTACTACAAAGGATGCCAAGTGTGTCAAAAATTCGGCGACCTACAGTTGGTCCCTGCAGCCAAATTACATCCTATCATCAAGCCTTGGCCTTTCAGAGGATGGTGATTAGACTTTATAGGAGAAATTCATCCTTCATCATCAAAGGGGCATCGGTTCGTGTTAGTTGCCACTGACTACTTTACCAAATGGACTGAAGCCGTTGCTCTGAAGAACATGACACACAAAGAGGTAATTGGGTTCATAACTAATCATATTATTCATAGATTCGGCATTCCCCAGACCTTGACTACAGATCAAGGAACTTCTTTTATGTCAAGGGAGGTACGTGAATTTGATGAATTATATAGAATTAAGTTGCTTAATTCGTCTCCATATTATGCTTAGGCCAATGGACATGCCGAGTCTAGTAATAGGACATTGATTAACTTGATAAAAAAGAAGATATCCGATAATCCTAAGCATTGGCATAAGATTTTGTCCGAAGCTTTATGGGATCACAGAATATCTAAACATAGTGCTACTAAAGTATCTCCTTTTGAGCTTATCTATGGGCAGGAAGCAGTGTTGCCTGTGGAAATCAGTTTGAATGCTGTCAGGTTCACCAGACAAAATGATCTAACCATCATTGATTATTATAATTCAATGATGGATAATATTGATGAGGTGACCGACAAGAGGGTGATAGCTTTGGGAGCAATAGAAAAGGACAAGATCATGGTAGCCAGGGCCTACAACAAGAAGGTCAAAGCAAAGTCATTTCAAGTAGGGGACCTAGTGTGGAAGACCATCCTGCCTCTAAGGAATAAAGACCGGAAGTTTGGGAAATGGTCGCCAAGCTGAGAGGGTCCTTATAAAGTAAAACAGTTAATGTCTGGTAACGCCTATTTACTACAAACATTACAAGGAAGGATTTACCCAAGGCTTTGAATGGGCGTTTCCTCAAACAGTACCATCCTAGTATGTGGCAAGATGCCTAAGAGAACCAATGTAATCACATCGAGTTAGTTGCTTTTGGTTTGCTCACCTCCACCAAAAGGCAGGGGGCATATGTTAAGCACTAAAAATAGTATCGGACGGTCGGTCCGCGCAAGCGCAGAACAGATTAGGTTTCCGAGTTTCTTGCTATGTTTGTTGGCGAGAATCTCGGAATTAGCTCGGAATTTTGTTGTTAACGGGTCCAGCCCCACTCCTCTATAAAAGCAGAGGAATACAACTGATTTAATCAATCAATCGAACCCTCAATCAATACAATATACATTTATTCTTAGGAGTAGTTCTAGTCTAGTTCTAGGTTAGTCTTCCAATCCCAAAATTCTTCGCTTCTCTTCGACTCTATGTCGATTATAGGAGTCTAGGTCTGCCTGTCGAGCCTAGACATCTTCTAGGATCTCTCCTCCCTGATGGGGTCCCTCCCGTGAGCGAGATCTAGGCACCGCCGGCGACTTTCGCCGCCCCCGCGTACGCGCGGACCGTCCGGCCGTCAGGTAGGAAACCTTAGCCCTGCGCTAGGCCGCGGACCGTCTGCCTCTGTGCAGAGAGCAACGCTATGGTTCGTGTTGAGTGATTGGCGCCCGAAAAAGGTGTCAATAGCTAGATCTACCATCGTCAGCATATATTCATCCAGAGCTCAAACCGTTTATGCCCAAGTATAATTCTGTGTTCTCGAAGCTTCCTTAGTTTGTGGATTTGGCTCGTTTGGATGTTTTTTCTGCTAAGATTTTGAATTGTTGCATTGTGCCGAAGGGCAGTCATGCCAGCACGCAAATCTTGATCCGTTGGTCCAATCTACTGGCCAATGCTGCGACATGGGCGGAATACCATGTGGTTCGTGCATGTTTTCAGACGTGCTTGTTTGGGAACAACGAATAAGCAAGTATTTGTTGAATAAGTAGATAGTTTCCAGCTTAAATTCTGAATATAAATCATGAATAATAGTAAAGACACTAGCATGTTGTTCCCTAATAGCCAAGCAACCATTACTCTTATAGAATATAGATCTATAAAAGTGTAAGGCTGATCAACAAATAATGGTTAATGTTGAGCATTGCTTTTAATAAGTTGGTCAAATTTTATTAGCAGTTACTAAGTTTAAGTATATACCAAACCATAGTAATAATAGATCAAAATTGATAATAAACCACAATACGATGCAAATGACTAATTAAATTTAATTTCATAAGTTACTCATATGAGAGTCCGAGCTGCTCATGACAGTGAGCACGGCTGATATACCAGTTTTACACTCTCCAGAGGTTGCGCATCTTTACCCACAACTCATGTTACCCATCTGCCAAGGGGTCATGAATCACATATACCTCTACCAAGGAAGCGAGACAGGGTAACACTACAAGGCCTTTACAAAGTTCCACTAGCTTTAGAAAATCTGCTACAGTTTCTGGAAGCGCAATGCAGGGATCCCCCATCTGACCGCCATCGCAGCAAAATTAACCCGAGAACCTCCCTACACCGACCACTCCCCTACTGCCCTTGCCCCTTTTAGGTAAGGTAATCCTCCACTAGCTTTCCTAATTAGTCAGCCAAGGACATCCCATACCACCCTTATGGTAGCACTGTTTTCCCGTGTGGTCGCTCCATGTTCCAATTAACATAATGATCTTATCATGAACAGTGAATAACAATTGATAATAAAAGCATGATCATAAATAATGTGTATCTCAATACCCAAAACCACATAAATCAATAACAGGCACTACCCAAAAGTTCAGTGGTAAACAAGGTATACAAATAGTCAAACTAGGGTGACCTATTGGGTCCCATCAAAATTAACCTATGCAAATCATAATGATTAATAGGAACATTTTTGGGTAAATAGAAGTGATCAAGGGCACAACTTGCCTTCAACAAGCACCTGCTCAGCAGTCTCCACCCGCTGAACACCTAAGCCCTCAGTGGCTTGGTCGTCTACTCGCAACAATACAAACAAGTATAGTATAGCAGAAATTAACATCACATCAAATAGCAGAACAGAATGCATGATAATATTCTACGCGTCATAACAAGATCATAGGAATAAGAATCACTAAATTCGGAGTTACCGAGGAGTTCTATCCGCCATATTGCATGTGGAGTTACAGGGGTAAAAATGCCTAGGCTAAAGGGGTACCGAGGAGTTCTATCCGCCATATTAGAATCCTGCGGCCAGGATTACAATACTAACTCACTGATCCCACGAACCGATCCTACGCGTGGGATGCGTGACCAATGACTAAGATTTTTAAAATGCGTGCGACCAACTGTATCCATCCGATCGAAACCAAACGTCACAACGCGCAACAACAAAACCGCACTTGCCGATCAGATCTCGGTCGCATGAATCTAATCTAATGGTCTGGAATTGTTTCCCCCATTCCGAAGAGGCGCGCAACGGAGTTGTCCCGACCGCGGCGGATTTCTCGCCGGAGATCGCTATACCGGCGCTAGTACATCAATGGACACATATTGCTAGCCTCTACACGCTCCTGGCTCGACAACGCACACGACCGAATGGACGCTTACCAGAGTATGACGGCACAGGTTTCGATCCACGAGATGTGGCGGCACCGCGGCGGATGGGGAATTACGGCGAGCGATTCGTCGACACCCCGGACACCACGCCCACGGCAATCGCAGCTAATGGATTCCTGATACATCGTCAGATCACCAGTGCCGGTCCTTGCTGGCACGGGGGCTCTACCGGCGTTGATTGCCTGCGGCGGCGGTGCACTGGCTACGGAGGCACTGGTCCTAGGTTTCGGAAGTCAAGGCGGTCGCGCTGGGCGAAGCTTTATACCGGGTCGACCACCCCCCTATCCTCCCCAGTTAGCCTAGCTTCGCAGGGTCAGTTGGTAACAGCCCACGCCGAGATCCACGGGAGGAAGAGAAACAAGGTCGGTAGCTGGGTCCCGCACACCAGAGGGAGAAGAGACTGACGGGCGCGAGGCAACAACTGACTAATGGGCCCACCCGCTAGCTAGCCAAGCGACGCGCGCGCCGGTACTGACCAGCGGGGTCCACCCGTCAGCGCTGGATGAAGTGCCACTAGGCTGGGGAGAGGAAGTGGGCCGAGCAAGCATGAATTAGCCCAGGTGTAGGTATATCCTTTTATTTTTCTTTTTATTTTATGTTTTCTTCTCTTTTTATTTTTGCTTCTCAAATTTAAATTCAAACTTAGTTGTGAGATTCATACTTGAGTTAAATGCCTACATTCAAATATCAGTAGGAATAGAACATATTTATTTATATATATTTATTTTCTCTATTTTGTATCATATTTTCCTTCTCCTTTTCCAATTTCTAGATTGCAAACTAGGTCTTAAATCCAAGTTTGTACCTTAATGTATTTCTATAAATATTATTATTATTATTAAATGCACACACAAATAAACTCCAACATGATGCATAGGTTATTTATGTGTCACTTGTTAATTATTCACTTTTAAATATGGTTATTCACATGTCCCAATGAGTAGAGGGCAAAACATGTAGGAGATCAACTCTCTTCATATTATTTACAAATTGGGTATTACAATGAGCCGATAGACTCGCGATCCGATCTGATCATGGTCCGATAAGGGCACAGATCCTTATCTGATTGCAATTGAATAAGGGCTCTAAACTTAATAGCCAAGCAACCACAACCAAAATAAAAATAGAAAATAGCAACAGGAAGTTGCGCCCCCGCAAGGCGAGGGGCCAAGTTTTGACGGACAAGTCACGCACACGTCACGCGCCTAGCTAGGCAAGGTGAGCGAGCGCACATGCATGTGGTGTTCCATCCTGTCCCCCCTCATCCATGACTTGGAGGGTGAGAGATGCCTCCAGATATAAACTAGTCCCACTCAACTTAGACTAGCAATGTGGTACTATGGTTCCCACCATCTTTTGCCATCTCTCCCATACAGGGGCTTTTGAGTTTTTCTGGAATTTAATTGAATTTCTCAATTTGGGCCAAGCCCATTAATCCAACAATCCCCCACCAGATCTCAAATGCCTATCTATAGTTTTGTCGTTTTTCACTACTGTTTAATATACTAGTGTTTCAGTAGAGACTGTTAAGTTGAACTTCTGCCTAGAACTTCAAGCTGTACCAATTCACAACTTGAACAATGGACTATGCCTTGAATTGCAAGTTTTGTGTGAACGAGGTTCACTCAGAGCCATAACCACTACCTAGCTACTAGTAGTCCCCTCTGTGGGTGGAGCATATACGTCATACTCCAAGGTCTCTTCATGAGTTTTCTAGAGATCACCTAGATCTCACATATTGCGCCATTAGATAGTCAAACTCATATAGGTGTGTTCTTTCAAGAATGTTCTATAATAGAACATCTTCGCTAATAAAGCCAATAGAAACACATTAAGGTTCAAAGCCAACCTGCCATACAACATTTGAGAGTATTGCATCTTCGCTTAGACTGGATTTCCAAGGCTTGTTTTTCCAAGGACTTAATTCACGGGATCTCCAATCACATAGACTGGATTTCCACTATGGCAACTCATACAGCTCTCATACTCATCTCTCTCTATGGGATTTCTATCACATTACATGGTAGACCCTTTGTAAAGAGATCTACTAGATTTTTATCTGTTGTAATATAAGTCACACTTATAACTTTAGAGTTTCTCAACTTCTTGACAGACTTCAATCGTCTTTTGACATGTCTTGATGACTTCGCATTATTCTTAGAACTTGTCACTTTGGCAATCATAGTATGATTGCCATAGTTCATATGGGTAGCCGATATTAGTTTTTCAACCACTGACAAATCCATCAAGAGTTCACGTAACCATTCTGCCTCAACAGTTGTTGTGTCAAGTGTAGCGAGTTCGGCTTCAATGGTTGACCTCGTCAAGATGATCTGCTTGCATGACCTCCATGGTACTGCATCTCCGCCAATAGTAAAAACATAACCACTAGTGGCATAAAGCTCGTCAAATCAGATATCCAGTTCGAATCACTATATCCTTCAAGTACTGCATGCTGACTAGAATAATTCCATAGCTCATTGTACCGTGCAAGTAGCACATAACCCCCTCAAGTGCATGCCAATGATCAATCCTAGGGTTTGACATGAACCTGCCCAATTTGCACACGACAAATAAAATATTGGGCCTTGTTGCACTAGCAAGATAAATGAGTGAACCAATAATCTTAGAATACCTCAATTGGTCTAAACTAATTCTCTTGTTCTTTCACAGTGTCACATTGGGATCATAAGGTGTTGGAGAAGGTTTGTAATCAATGAAGCCAAACCGCATCAAAACCTTTTCAACATAGTGAGATTGCGAGAGACTAATCCCACAAGCTGCCCTAGTCAGTTTAATGTTTAGAATCACATCAACTTCTCCTAGATCTTTCATATCAAAACACTTTGATAGAAAAGACTTGAATTCATTGATCACATCAATGTCTGTGCCAAATATCAATATATCAACATACAAAGCACAATATAACTCCTTCACCCCCACCATAGCGAGAATACACACATCTCTCTGCCTCATTAATGGCAAAGCCTGTAAATGTTAGTGTCATGTCAAACTTCTCATGCCATTGCTTTAGTGCCTGCTTCAGGCCATATAAAGATTTTAATAACTTGCACACCTTATTCTCTTGACCCTTTACTACAAATCCAGTAGGGTGTTCCATATAGATTTCCTTGTCCAACACTCCATTAAGAAAAGTTGTCTTCACATCCATCTGATGGACAAGAAGACTATACGAGACAGCCAAGGAAAGTAGTACTCGAATAGTAGTCATTCTAGCTACAGGTGATTAAGTATCGAAAAAGTCTTCACCTTGTTTATAAGTCCAGCCTTTAGCAACAAGCCTAGCCTTGTACTTCTCAATTGTACCATCAGACTTGAGCTTCTTTTTAAACACCCACTTACAACCCACAGGTTTATAGCCATAGGATCAATCAGTGACCTCCTGTGTACCATTTGAAAGAATTGAGTCCATCTCATTATGAACTGCTTCTTTCCAATCATCTACATCCGGAGATGCAAAAGCTTATGTAATGGTAGTGGGAGTGCCATCCATAAGGTACACAATGAAATCATCACCAAAGGATTTTTCAACCCTCTGCCTCTTGCACTTTCTAGTAGCATCATTGTCATCCTCCTCTAGGACAGTCTCATGTGGCTATTCAAAGTTCTCAACAGGTGTATTATGTACAAGAGTTATCTTAGAAGGGTATCTAGAATTTCTATGTAATTCTTTCATTGGAAATATGTGTTCAAAGAAAGTAGCATCACGTGATTTCGTAATAGTATCAACATACACATTGAATAGAAAATAGCATCACGTGATTTCATAATAGTATCATTGTCATCAAAGAAAGTAGCATCACATGATTCTCACATCATTGAATCTTCCCACTGATTGAAGGGGGAATGACTTAGGGCACAAGATTGAAGTAGAAATGCTTTGAATCGAGGAGGACATCCGTCACAAGGGTTTGGTTCGTTGTTTCTAGGGTTTGAACGTGGAGATGAAAGGTTTTTATAGCCCCATAAATCAGATTTGGCTGATTCTATGCGGCTGCGCAAATCCCAGTTGATCCGACCCTGATCCCGGTTGAACCAGCATTTCACTAGGAACTCTATAATTTCCCGGTTCAACTGGAAATTGGAAATCCGGTTGGACCAAAAATTTCCAGAGAGAACCTTCATGAATTCTGGTTTGTAGGATACAGTGACACCTAAGAGGGGGGTGAATTAGGACTTCTAAAAACTATCTCTAAACTAGGCCACAATTAAATCCCTAGAACAAAACCTATGCAAATAAACAATCTAGAATGTGCAAACTAGGTTTCGTCTAAGTGTTACTATCTCTACCGCAAAGCCTAAGTTTCAATCCCAGATGATCTAACTAGAAAGGCATGATTGAAACTTAAATACTTAATATAAATGTGGAAGGTAAAGAGCAAGGTAGGGATGCAAACTCTCGTGGATGACGCTGGTATTTTTACCGAGGTATCCGAAACCACACAAGGTTCCGACTAATCCTCGTTGGTGCCCCTAAACAAACGGTAGCCCACGCTAGGGCCAATCACCTTGGTCGAGTAACTCCGTAGAGAGTCGCAGGCCTTCTCCACATGCAAGTGGTGCTCCGCTTCCGGCTCCTCTTGGACGCTCCCCGCCGTCTCCACTATCGAGTTTTCGGCCGAAACGTCGTGGGCCTCGTTCCCTCCAGTACACGGTGGCGTCTATGACACAAACTCGGTTGTCACAGTCTCGCAAGACTCTCACCCCACTCGTTACAATTACAACGGCTCGCGCAAGAGCCGAGGGGTTGTGTGGTTTTTCTAAACTCACTCAACTAACTAGGATTCACCTAGATCAAGCGCATAAGCGGTCTAACTAACTTAAGCACTTCGTAAAGCACCTATGCTAATCACCGAGTGATTCTATTAAGCACTTGGGTGTATGAGCACTTGGAAATGTCTACAATATGTCCTGGTATGTTGCTTGGGCTTCCACACTTTCAAATGCCCGGTAGGTGGGGTATTTATAACCTCTCCCACAATTCTAGCCATTAGATAGAAAGCTGACTACTCTGTCGTCGGGCGCACCGGACAGTCCGGTGCACATCGGACATGTCCGGTGCCCTGGCCACGTCAGCCAACCGTTGAGGTTTGTAGCAGTCGACTATTGGATCTAACCGTTACCTAGACTGTCCGGTGCATACCGGATAGTCCGTAGCTACAGCCCCGAGAGTCCCTAGTTGGGGGCTCTCTGCGCAGACTTCCCGATGCCTCACCGGACAGTCCGGTACACACCGAACATGTATTGTTCATTGTCTGGTGCGCCACCAGAACGCTGGCTGACTGCCCTCTTCTTGGATTTCTTCACTGTTACCTTTGGCTTCTTTTGTTCTTGAGTCTTGGACTTCCACGCATCTTTTAGGTCTTCTTTTGAGGTGTCGCATCCTCAGAGCCTTAGTCCATTCTGTTGGGGGCCTTCTTCTGCGCCGAAGGTCCTCTAAGCAAAAACACCTTCGGCAGGACGATATGCAAGAAGATACGACATGAAGATATATGCCGAAGCTACAATTGAAAGAGCTTCGGCATGATGGCATACTTAAGACGAAGGATGGCACCGACTTAAAGAGGAAAAGACCGCATAGTCCCTGATAATTTGTACTATGATTATGATTAGTTAGTAAGGACATTAATGTAATTTTGTCCGGGCTGCGTCCCGTGCCTATAAATAGATGAATAGTACCCCCGTACTGTTCACGCTGACTGGTAATCCCTCACGCGTCACTCCTGGATTTATACCTTCTGTCAAGCCGAAGGTACAAATGTAATTTAAATATCGTTGATGTTTGTTCATGATTATGTAATAATAATGTGAATAGTCTAATGATTAAAAATATTTATTCATATTCTTTTCGTGTTTCACATGTATTTATCTTTATTCTTGCATATTGAAATGATGAAGGTGCGTCCTTCATGACCTTCGTCTGAAGATCATTATACCCTAAGTGAGATAATGTTACGAAGGACAAAGGTCTTTAACCATTAACATTTGAGTTGCCTTGTTTTTAATTCATAGTTTTTGAGAACAAGTGACCAACGTTGGTGCCCACCTCCGGTGAACTCACTTCCACTGTTGTGATGATGGCTTCGTACAACAACCAAGCTGTAGCACCTTCGGTCACGAAGCTGGTGCTCCCAATCACAGGTGGTTCAAGCTCAGAACTAACCAGCAAGAAGCAGAAGAAGGAAGCACAAAAAAGAGTGCAGAATGTTGGAGTGCAAGGACCCTTCATCAGATCTAAGTGGTCTCACATCCCAATTACCTTCTCCCAGGAAGATCTTCAGCTCAAAGATTATCCTCACAATGACGCCATGGTTATATCTTGTGTCATCAAGGGATTTTTGGTCCACAATGTTCTAGTTGACACAGGCAATGCAGCGGATATAATTTTTGCAAAGGTTTTCAGACAGATGCAAGAGCCAGAAGACAAGATATATGATGCAACACACCCTCTTTGTGGCTTCGGAGGAAGACAGATTGTGGCACTTGGCAAAATAACAATGTCAGTTACCTTCGGTTACGTCCATAACACGAGAACTGAACAAGTTGTCTTTGACAACGTTGATATAGAGTATCCATACAATGCAATCATTGGTCGAGGGACACTCAATGCCTTCGAAGCAATTCTTCGTCCAGCATATTTATGCATGAAGATACCTTCGGAACAAAGGCCCATTGCTATTCACGGGAGTCAGGAAGCTGCCAGGCAGGCCGAAGGGAGCTGAACGGATTCAAAGGCTATCCATAACATAGATGAAGCTGAAGCTTATCAGTAGTACAAGCACAAAAGAGAGAAAGCCGCTTCAGCGGATCAGCCGAAGAATAGAATCCCTTGTAGATGCAGCAGCTTCTTCGGAACTCATGAGCTTATTGGACTACTACTTGGGCTATCACCAAATTTGGATGAAGAAAGAGGATTAGCCAAAGACAAGCTTCATAACTCCCAGTGGTACTTATTGCTACCTTCGGATGCCCGAGGGGCTCAAAAATGCTGGAGGAAGCTTCAGCAAAATGACTGCCAAGGTTCTTCACTCTCAAATAGGCAGAAATGTGCTAACTTATGTTGATGACATTATAGTAAAAAGCATGAAACAAGAAAATCATGTTGCCGACTTGCAAGAGACATTTGCCAATTTCAGGCAAGCTGGTCTCAAGTTGAATCCAGAAAAATGTGTCTTCGGAGTGTAGAAGGGCAAGTTTCTTGGATGTCTAGTATCAACAAAGGGTATCAAAGCTAATCCAAGCAAGATCAAAGCTATCCTTCGGATGGAACCGCCAAATTCAAAGAAGGGGCTCAACGGTTGGCAGGAAGGCTGGTATCGTTGAACAGATTTATATCAAGATCAGCAGAAAGAAACTTACCATTCTTTGAAATACTGAAGTCAGCCGAAGTCTTTCAATGGGGTCCGGCTCAATAGAAAGCCTTCGAAGAGTTAAAACAATACCTGATAGATTTGACAACTCTAACTCCATCTTCATCAGGAACTCCGTTACTCTTGTATGTGGCTGCCTCTCATTGTGCAGTTAGTGCGGCACTTGTACAGGAGAAGCAAGATGGCCAAGTAAAAAGACAAGCACCAGTATACTTCGTCTCTGAAGTACTCAATTTATCAAAGAAAAATTACACATAATTGGAGAAGGTATTGTATGCTGTGTTGATGGCCTCCAGAAAGCTTCGGCATTACTTTCAAGCATATCATATAATAGTGCCTTCATCACAACCTCTGAAGGACATAATGAGAAACAGAGAAGCTACAGGAAGGATTGGAAAATGGGCTGCGCAGCTTAATGAATTCACCATTGTTTATGTACACAGATCATCAATTCAATCTCAGGCGTTAGCAGATTTTATTGCTGATTGGACGTCAGGGGCTCAGGGAGAAGAAGCAACAAAAGATGTCGAAGCCTGGACGGTATTTTGTGACGGCTCTTGGGGAACCTTTGGCGCAGGAGCGGCTGCTGTTCTAGTAGCGCCCTCTAAAGTCAGGACATGTTATGCAGTAAAGTTGCACTTTAGTTGTACAAATAACATTGCCGAGTACGAAGTTCTTCTCTTAGGGCTTTGGAAGCTAAAGGCAATGGGAATAAGAAGGGCAATCCTCAAAACTGATTCTCAAGTTATTTCTAGCCATGTAGGCAAAAGTAGCAAGGCAAGGGATCCGAAGCTTGAAAAATATTTGGATGCAGTCCAAAGATTGGAAGCTTCTTTTGAAGGATTTTCTGTAAAAAATATTCCAAGGGGGGAAAATGAGCATGCGGATTTGCTAGCCAAGTCAGTGGCACAAGGGCTCCCTTTGCCTTCGGAAGTGTTCTTTGAAACAATAAAAGCACCTTCAGTCGAACTTATGGAGAGAGCAGTGCTTGCAATATCACATGTACATAGTGAAGATTGGAGGACTGAGATTATATCTTTCCTCCAAGGCAACTGTCTTTTGGATGACAAAGTTTATAATAAAATAATGGAAGCAAGAACAAGACCATATGTGATCATAGAAGGGGAGTTATATAAATATGGAGTCTGCTCTCCATTACTCAAGTGTTTGTCCAGAACCGAAGGTCAAGAATTGATGAAGGAAATACATGCAGGATTATGTGGGTCTCATATTGGGTCTAGGCCTTTGTTGGGGAAGGTTTTTAGACAAGGATTTTACTGGCCGAAGGCAGCCTCGGATGCAGCAGATCTGGCTCAAAAATGTGAAAATTGCCAAAGATGTGCAAAAGACCAGAAACAACCTTCGTCTTTAACTTAGCTAATACAGCCAACTTGGACACTGCAAAGGTGGGGTCTGGATTTGTTAGGTCCACTTCCACCAGCACAAGGAAATTTGAAATACATCATCGTGGTAGTGGAGTATTTCTCTAGGTGGATTGTCACAACCGGTTTTAGAAGGCAAACCGAATGCGAACCATGTACGTGCCAGGATCAGCAATTCACGTACACAATAGTTACATAACTGGACATCATCACACAGTGCTCAAATAATAACATAAAAAGGGTAATAATAGTCGATTACATCATATGTCTGAGACATCCACATAGTCTTTACAATAATCAAAGTGCGGAAAAGAAAAGTAGATACACGTGGCCTTCACAGGCAGCCGACTGGGGGTTGCCGCTAACCCACGCCTAGAACTCGTCGTAATCTTGGAACTCCTGGAAGTCTCCTTCCACGGATTCATCCTCTCCTGAGCAGTGGTTGCAATGCAGACAACCTAGGGATGGGGGGGGTTTGGTGTGTAGAGCAAGGGTGAGTACACATCAACATACTCAGCAAATGTCCTGTTTGGCTGTAGTGGACTAGCTTTATGTGTGGGTAAGTCAAGCAGTTGCTTTTAGTTGGTCAGACTATTATTACTAGTAGAGAGAGCCAAGTTTTAGTATTAACCCACGTTATTACCCAAACGTACCCTTTCCAAACGGAAAGAATACCACTTACCATTACCATAGTCAATGCCAAAACCATCATTCTCATTGCCACCTGTAATCCGAACATCTCTGGTCAAGTATCACTAATCAATGGAGCTCCTTTGCCGCTCATAACCGTGAGCACGACTGATATATCAGTTTTCAAACACTCTGCAGAGGTTGCGCACTTTACCCACAAGCTGTGATTCCCTTACTGCCCGGAAATCATGACTCTCCATTGATCACTACCAAGGTGACCGAGCAGGGTATCACTACTGTTGGGGACTTGTTCTCAAATGCTATGAATTAAGAACAAGGCAACATAAAATGTTAAATAATAATGTCCTTCGTCCGCTGAAGCATTATCTCCCCGAGTATTTAATGAACTTCGGACGAAGGCCATGGACTGAATATCACGAAGGTCACACCTTCGTGGTTTGACATAAAACAATACGAGATAAAATATGAAATATTAAACATTAGAAAAATATCTATTGAAAACAAATGACATTATTCATATATTTCATAATATGAACTTAAATGTTAAGACATAATATTCAGGTACATTTATACCTTCGTCTTAGCAGAAAATAGTTCCAGCGTAATGCGTTAGCGATTACAGGATTGCGTGAATAGTGCCGGGGTACTGTTCACCTATTTATAGGCACAGGGTGCAACCTGCGTAAAATTACATTTAAGTCCTTTATAATTGACTACAATAATCAAGGGTATTTAAGTCAATCCATCTTTAAGTCGGTTCGGCCCTTCGTCTTGAGATCTATCATTGTGCCGAAGCTCTTTAGGTAATAGCTTCGGCACTTGCTCCTGAGAGGGTCTGCCGAAGGTGTTCTCTTTCTTTAGGATCTTCGGCTATGAAGCATACCCCCAACAGTAGCCCCTTCGCGGTGCTAGATCGTTTTTCGTAACGAGCTTGATCCGTGAAAAAGTCTTCTAGGCTTCGGGATGCCGAAGGTCCGAAAAACACCTTCCCTGAGCTCGTTGGCGAGAAACGATTAAAATAATCCGCGCTCGAGGTGGCTCCATCTTGCAGCAGTTACGCGCGCCCTAGCGATTCACCATCTCGGACCCTGTGGCCCACCATTCAGCGAGTGCGGGTGACTGTTTGTTCAGTGCGGGAGATCTTGACGATTCACCTTCCCACCTGCGGCACTATATAAACAGACGGGTAGGTGTGAAGTTACCACAACATTCATTGCTATTGCACTGTTTTGCTGCCAAAATTTTAGTCATAGCCGAAGCTTAATCATCGTGCTCGGACGAAACCTCGCTTTTGATTCTGCTTCGTCACAAAAGGAAGATCTTCGGGAAAATCAGAAAAGTCAACAACGAAAATATTTCAAGAAAGTCATAATCAAATGGCCAGAGTTCGCTCCACTGCTAGGGTTGATCGTGAGGGAGATGAGACCGAAGCTGCTGAGACTGTTCCGATTTCCGAAGCCATGAAGCGGTCTGGGCTGGTAACATCGGAGGACGTCCCTGCCGCTGGAGCAGGGCAAGTTGATGTTGAGGAAACCGATTCTGAGGATGATTATAGTTGCACGGTGCCGAGCAAACCCAGCCATTTGGATTTTGGAAAATCCACAGTCTCCGAAGGTGACCTACCTAAGATGTTGAAATTGGGCTATTTCAATGAAGAAAAGAAAGAGCTAGTTCGCTTTGGCGGAGAGGAAACTACTCCGAAGCCAGGAAAAGATGAAATAGTAGTTTTTAAGAGTTTCTTCAAAGCTGGTTTGAGATTCCCTTTGAATAAGATGATTGCTAATGTGCTGAAAAAGTTTGGGATCTACTTTCATCAGCTAACTCCTAACGCTATCGTTAGGCTTAGCGTTTACATTTGGGCTCTCCGAAGCCAAGGGGTGGAACCGTTTGCGAAAGGTTTCTGCCGAGTGCATGAGATGCATTACCAAACCAAGGCCAGAAGAGATGGGTTACATGAAAACTTCGGCTGCTACAATTCTGCCTACCGGACTACAAAATTTCCCGTGATCAGCTACCGAAGCAAGTGGCCGACTGGCTGGAAATCGGAATGGTTCTACGTCAAAGTTGACGATGATAAGGAGAAGTTGGTCCAGAGCCCGTTAGAGCTGATCTTCGGAGAGACCAGACCCCCGTGTAATATGACACCAGAGGGTCCAACCCAAATTGCACTAGCTGAATTCAGGATTATCGCAGAGCACATTGGCACTAGGGACTTAGTGCATGAATTTTTGGCTTTCAAAGTGTTTCCAACTATGAAAGAATGGCCCATGCCGAAGCTTGAAGGAAAAAAGAAGGAGGGAGAACTTATCCGGCTGCCCTACCATTACAAATTCAAGAGACATTTCAAAGTACCCTGCCAAGAATGGCTGGATACAATCGAAGTAATGTGCAACAAAATACTTGGAAATTATTCTAAAAAAGAAGATCAATTGATGACAGCGGCCTTCGGCACCCATCCGAAACGAAGGCTAAACCGAGTGATGGATGCTATAGGCTTTGAATATCCTGAGTACGAGCGACTGGACAAGGGTGCCGAAGGACAAAAAAGAAAGAGAGTAGCTAGCGTTCTGAATAAGGACGATGAAGATCAATCAAAGAAGAAAAAACAAGAGTCTGAGGCGAAAACAGTTGCTTCGAAGAAACGAAAGGCCTCGACTCCGAAGCAAAAATCAATTGATGAAAAAGAAAAGACTTCTGTGACATCCTCTTCTACTAAAATAGAGGAAATCCTAAAGGTAATGACTGAAACTTTGCCTGTCAAACTAAGTCCACTGGGGCTACATCTGACGAAGCTTTTTCAGAAGGAAAAGGAGCCCACAAAAACGAAGGCACCTAGGCCAAAGAGGAAAATAATCGTTACTGTGACAAAAGTTATTGAAGCAACACCACCAGGAGCTTCAGCTCCGAAGGTGCCAACTATTGAAAGCTCGACAGCTACTGAAGCTGTACCTTCGGAGGCTGCCGCAGAAGAGGCCAGAGCCGAAGATGCCAAATCCAAAGATATTAATTTAGAGAGCATAGCTGTTGATATAGACAAAATGCTACTAAACATGGCCGCGGAAGAAGCTGCCGCAGCCACCGAAGAGACTACGACCATAAAACCTGAGAAGGAAGAGATGACCGAAGATACTTCAGGAGATGAAACCTTTGACTTTCAAAACTTAGTTGGCCAAGAGCTGACAAAAGCTGAAAAAGAGGAACTTAAAGAATATGCTATATCCTGCGGGTATCGGCCGGGAGCGCTTCTCTTCGGTGGCATTGATGACGAAAGATTAGGCTGCATACGAGATCAGACTGGCGCGAAGGTTATCGGTACTCTATCAAAAAGTATCGGTTTCCCGAAGCTCGAAGCAGATATCAGCCGCTACCGACGACAACACATTGTCGGCAGTTTGTTTTATTCCAATTTTAAGGTAAACAACTTTTGTCCAACCTTTATTATTTGTAATATCATAAATGCTTTCTAACGAAGGTTATCTGTCCGCAGAGTATGCTTTTGAGCAAGGCTTTAAAAATGCAACATGACTTAAAGGATAAGAAGCACGAAGTTATAATCGAGAACTTGGAGAACAAGATAAAAGAGCAATCAATTGCCATCGAAAAGAAAAACTTCGAGCTTCAAACAGCCGAAGGCTTATTAGCGGATGCTGAAGCCAAAATAACAGAATTAAATTCGAAGCTTCTTTCTCAATCAGAAAATTTCGAACAAGAAAAGCTGAAGCTTGATGCAAAACTTGAGGCCGAGGTCCAAAACAGCTCGGAGCTGAAAGAATCTTTGACACGCCTTCAGAATAAATGCCTGGAGTTCAGCAATTGATGCGTTCAACAGCTGAAGCAGGTGTTCTATTTTGTTGGAGCCAGCAGCGAGAAATTCACTCCTTCGGCTGAAGACTTGTCTGGTGCCTTCGAGCATATTGAAGGTGAAATTAATGATCTTGACGAAGTCATAGCTGGGCATGGCGATTTCTGTGCCCTGGTTGCTTCTCGGGGCACAGATGTTGCCTTTTTGATGTCCGGCTGTGAACACGGAAAAGTTGTCAATAGACCCAACTTCAGCTTGTCACCAGCAGACTTAGACAACATTCCCAACCTGGTCCGAAGTATTGCGAACAGATTTATAAAATTAGTATGGTCAAAGGGTGGACGGAGCAAAGCTGCTGACGAAGCTCGAAGCCACCTTAAGCCGGTAACAAAATCATACCTTATGCTTAGCTTTTCTTTTGAATTTTGAATTTAGCTTATAATACTTACATACAGGATGACCAAGCCGAAGCTGAAGCTACGGAGTAGAAAGACGAAGCTCCATGAATGCTGACGAAGCTTGAGTAGTCTGTAGAAATAGCTCAAAAAACTCCTATGATAACTTGTATATGATGTAATTAAATTTCACTTTGTGGACTTTATCCATACCTTGTAATATAATCTTACCTTTCCGTCAATGTATAAAGTGCTTTGGTGTGGATGAAATTAATATTTTTGAGCCGAAGGCGAAAAACACCTTCCCTTCTTTGCGTACACAGCGAAGCATGAAATTGCATCTTTTCCCCCTTTTTTCGAAGCCTTCTCTTTCAAAAGCCGAAGCAAGTGTGTATGTTATGATGATGATGATCATATATATGTCTAAGTGAATGTTTATGAATGCAAATGTATGATGTAATGTATCGTGCAAATGAATGTTCAAAGATACATACGAAACCATAATCACAACTCTTATTCCCTTAGGAATAACAATTTTTTGCCGTTTATTTTTCGGCTTCACCGCTTATTTTTCGGTTTATCAGCGCTGACTTTTCGCTGTAAGCCTCCCTTAGGAGCTTCTTCGCCTTTTATTTCGGCGGTATTCGCGTTGACTTTTCGCACTTTGCCTTATATTTCGGCGGAATCAACGTTGACTTTTCGCTGTAAGCTCTGCATTCCCTTAGGAACGACTTTTGAGCATAAAACTTACGCTGCGCTCCCTTAGGAACGGCTTTTTGTAGCTTCGTCGTGCTCTGCATCCCCTTAGGGACGGCTTTCGAGCTTCTCCCTGTTTTTTCCTTTTTCTCTTTTGCACTCGATGGTGCGTGCCCAGTTTTTACATTTACATCTTCGGGGGATATTGCTCTTGTAGAGCTGTTATAAGAAAAAGAGAAATTAAATGCTATGGCCCCATTAAAAACCTTTCTCCCCCTTTGGAAAGGAAAAGGGTGCCATAGGAAAGAATAAAAAAGATTACATCAGGTTACACATAATACCGTCGAAGCTCATCCGCATTCCAAGATCTAGGAATGTCGTTGCCGTCCATATCCTTCAACCTGTAGGAACTGGGTCTTGACGAAGATACAGAAAAGGTCCTTCCCACTTCAACTGTAGCTTGCCTACTGTATCTGGGTTGGCAACTCTCCGAAGTACCAAGTGTCCTGGCTTAATATTTTTTAACCGAACCTTTCTGTCACACCACTTTATTATTTCGGCTTGATATTTATTGATATTCTCCACATCCTGAAGCCTGATCCCTTCTATAGCATCTTTTTCCACAGAATAATCAGCTTCGTCTTCTGCCGAAACCACTGTTCTTATTGATCCCGCTTTAGCTTCTTCTGGGGTTATTGCTTCGTCACCAAACAGCAACTTGAATGGTGTAAAACCTGTTGACCTTGACATTGTTGTGTTGTGGCTCCACACCACTTTGATTAATTCGTCCGGCCACTTCCCCCTGGGCTGGTTGAAGATCAACTTCATTATTCCTGTCATTATAATGCCATTAGCTCTTTCGACAAGTCCATTTGACTATGGATGCCGAACTGATGAAAAATGGATCTTTGTGCCAATTTGTTCACAAAACTCTCTGAAAGCTTCGGCATCAAACTACGTTCCATTGTCCACGGTAATGGCCTTCGGCACTCCAAAGCGACACACAATATTTTGCCAGAAAAACTTTTGAACAGTGACCGAAGTTATTGTGGCTAAAGGCTTCGCCTCAATACATTTAGAAAAATATTCTACTGCCACTACAACATATCTTAAATTCCCTTGTGCTGGTGGAAGTGGGCCTAGCAAATCAAGGCCCCACCTTTGCAATGGCCAAGTGGGCTGTATTAATTGAGTTAGAGACGAAGGTTGTTTTTGATCTCTTGCGCATTTTTGACAACCTTCGCATTATTGGACTAATTCTGCTGCATCTGAAGCTACCTTCGGCCAATAGAATCCTTGACGAAAAACTTTACCCAACAAAGGCCTAGATCCGATGTGAGATCCACACAGGCCTGCATGTATTTCTTTCATCAGCTCTATACCTTCAGCTCTGGATAAACATTTGAGTAATGGAGAATAGACTCCATGCTTATATAATTCCCTTCTATTATTACATATGAACGGGCTCTTCCGCTATTCTCTTATGATAAGCTTCGTCATCTGAAAGGAAATTGCCCTGAAGAAAGGACATGATCTCAGTTCTCCAATCTTCGCTATAAACAGGAGATATATTGAGCACTGCTCTTTCAAGAAGGTCAACCGAAGGTGCTTTTATTGTTTCAAAGAATACTTCCGAAGGTAAAGGCAGCCCTGTGCCGCTGACTTGGCTAGTAGATCAGCGTGTTCATTTTCTCCTCGTGGTATATTCTTGACAGAAAACCCTTCGAAGGAAGCTTCAAGTCTTCGAACTGTATCCAAATGTTTCTCAAGCTCCGGATCTCTTGCTTTGCAACTTTTGTCAACATGGCCAGAAATAACTTGGGAATCAGTTTTGAGAACCGCCCTTCTTATCCCCATTGCCTTCAACTTCTGAAGACCCAAAAGCAAAGCTTCGTATTCAGCAATATTATTTGTACAACTGAAATCAAGTTTCACTGCGTAGCATGTTCTGACTTTGGAAGGTGCAATTAAAATGGCAGTTGCACCTGCCCCGAAGGTTCCCTAGGAACCATCATAGAATATTGTCCAAGCTTCGACATCTTTACTTGCTTCTTCCTCCTGAGCCCCTGGCGTCCAGTCAGCGATGAAATCTGCTAGCGCATGGGACTGAATCGAAGATCTATGCACATAATCAATGCTGAACTCATTGAGTTCCGCAGCCCACTTTCCAATCCTTCCAGTAGCTTCTATGTTTCTCATAATATCCTTCAAAGGCTGTGATGAAGGAACAATTATATGGTATGCTTGAAAATAATGTCGAAGCTTCCTGGAGGCCATTAAAACAACATACAGCACCTTCTCCAATTCTGTATAATTTTTCTTTGATAAACGAAGAACTTCGGAAACAAAGTATACTGGAGCCTACTTTTTCAATTGCCCTTCAAGCTTCTCCTGAACAAACGCCGCACTTACTGCAGAGTGCGAAGCTACCACATACAACAACAGAGGAGCCCCTGGCGCTGGTGGAGTTAGAGTTCTTAAATCTATCAAATACTGTTTCAGTTCTTCGAAGGCTTTTTGCTGAGCTGATCCCCATTGAAAAACTTTGGCTGACTTCATCACTTCAAAGAATGGTAAATTTCTCTCTGCTGATCTGGATATAAATCGATTTAAAGATGCCAGTCTTCCTGTTAGCCGTTGAGCCCCTTTCTTTGTGCTTGGTGGCTCCATCCGCAGGATAGCTTCGATTTTATTTGGATTGGCTTCGATCCCTTTTGTTGAAACCAAACAACCAAGGAATTTCCCCTTCTTTACCCTGAAGACACATTTTTCCGGATTCAGCTTCAGACCAGCTTGCCTAAAATTAGCGAATGTCTCCTGCAGATCAGCAATGTGATTTTCTTGCTTCGTGCTTTTTACTATGATATCGTCAACATATGTTAGCACGTTTCTGCCTATCTGAGAATAAAGGACCTTTGCTGTCATTCTGCTGAAGCTTCCTCCAGCATTCTTGAGCCTCTCAGGCATCCGAAGGTAACAATATGTACCACTGGGGGTGATGAAGCTGGTTTTTGGCTCGTCTTCCTTCTTCATCAAAATTTGATGGTAGCCTGAATAACAATCTAGTAAACTCATGAGCTCTGACGAAGCTGCTGCGTCTACCAGAGAATCTATCCTTGGTAATGGAAATTCATCCTTCGGACAAGCCTTGTTGAGATCAGTAAAATCAATGCACATTCTCCATTTACCATTGGCTTTCTTCACCATAACAGTGTTAGCTAGCCATTCTGGGTATTTTACTTCTCTGATGACTCCAGCGCTAAGGAGTCTTTTCACTTCATTCCGAGCACCTTCGGCTTTGTCATTAGACATCTTCCGAAGCCTTTGCTTTCTGGGTCTGAAGGATGGATCAACATTGAACGAGTGTTCAATAACATCCCTGTTTACACCACAGAGATCATTAGCTGACCATGCGAAGACATCTTTGTTGTCGAACAGGAACCTTATTAGGGTTTTCTCCTGCTCTTCAGACAATTGAGATCCCAATAACACCTTCTGTTCTGCTATATCGTCGCATAAGAGCATGGGCTTCGGCTGATCAGCCGAAGCAGCCTTCTCCCTTCTGTACTTGTATTGCTCACAAGCTTCGGCTCCATCTATGTTATGGATTGCTTTTGAGTCTGCCCACTTTCCTTCAGCCTTTCTGGCAGCTTCCTGACTTCCATGAATAGCAATAGGCCCTTGATCCGAAGGTATCTTCATGCAAAGATATGTTGGGTGAAGAATTGCTTCGAACGAATTGAGTGTTCCACGACCAATGATTGCGTTGTAAGGGTATTCCATGTCAACAATATCAAACACAACTTGTTCAGTCCTTGTATTGTTGATAACTCCGAAAGTTACTGGCATCGTGATCTTGCCGAGTGCTACAATCTGCCTTCCTCCGAAGCCACAAAGGGGATGTGTAGCATCATGAATCTTATCTTCGGGCTCTTGCATCTGTCTGAAGGCCTTAGAAAATATAATATCCGCTGCTCTGCCTGTGTCAACCAAAACATTATGGACCAGAAATCCTTTGAAAACACAAGAAATAACCATAGCATCGTTGTGAGGGTAATCCTTAAGCTGAAGATCCTCTTGGGAGAAGGTAATCGGGATGTGGGACCATCTTGACTTGATGAAGGGTCCTTGCACCCCGACATGTTGTACCCTTCTCTGTGCCTCCTTCTTCTGCTTCTTGTTGGCTGGCTCTGAGCATGAACCGCCTGTTATCGGGAGTACGAGCTTCGGAGATGAAGCAACTCTAGTTCTGAACGAAGCCATCAGCTCAGAAAGTGGAAGTGAGTTCACCGGAGGTGGGCGCCAATGTTGGGGACTTGTTCTCAAATGCTATGAATTAAGAACAAGGCAACATAAAATGTTAAATAATAATGTCCTTCGTCCACTGAAGCATTATCTCCCCGAGGATTTAATGAACTTCGGACGAAGGCCATGGACTGAATATCACGAAGGTCACACTTGGGAGGGGAGAGAGATTTGGGGGGAGGAGGGGGGCGCGGCTGGGCCGCTCTTGGGCCCAAAGCTGGGGCGCGAGGGGGGGAAAGGGGAAGGGGCAAGGGCGGCTGGGCCAAAAGGGGGGAAAGAGGGAGGGGAGAGAAAAGAAAAGATTTTCCTTTTTGATATCTATTTTCTATATGAATGCTTCCACACTTTCAAACAATCAAAGAAATGCATGATTCGGCATGGTGCAGCAATCCAAAGAAAATAACTCTAGGATTTACTATTGTCACATGACCTAAAGTTTTGAAGACGGGTGAGGTTTTAGCGAAAAGAAATGGAAAGAGGGGTAACGCCCGAATTTAGCGAGCGAGAGAGAAAAGAAGAAAAAAAAATTCAACTCGGGGCGTTACAAACCGATCCCCCTTAAAAGAATCTCGCCCTCGAGATTCAGGGTTGGCTAGCAAAGAGCTCAGGGTATTTGGCCATCAGATCGTCTTCACGCTCCTAAGTCGCTTCTTCCTCAGAGTGATGATTCCATCTGACTTTGCACATTCTGATGGTCTTCCTCCGGGTGACTCTGTCTGCGGTCTCAAGGATTTGCGTTGGCTTCTCAACGTAGGTTAAGTCCTCCTGGACTTCAAGACCTTCCACCGGCAATTGCTCCTCTAGCACACACAAGCACTTCTTCAATTGAGACACATGAAAGACATCATGCACAACACATAAATTTTCTGGCAGGCTGAACTGATAGGCCACTTCTCCACGCCTTGCGAGGATTTGATACGGACCAATGTAGCGGGGTGCTAGCTTGCCTTTGACTCCGAACCTGCTGACTCCTCTGATCGGTGACACTTTCAGATAGACAAAGTCTCTGACTTCGAAACTCAGCTCTCTTCTTCTTGTGTCTGCATAGCTTCGCTGCCTTGATTGCGCTATCTTTAGATTCTCTCGGACCATCTTGATGTTCTCTTCAGCTTCAAGCAAAATGTCTGGCCCAAACACCTGCTTTTCTCCAGGCTGATCCCATTGCAATGGAGTTCTACAACTCCTTCCATAGAGCGCCTGAAATGGTGACATCTTCAAGCTGGCCTGGTAACTGTTGTTATAGGAGAACTCTGCATAAGGCAATCGCTTGTCCCATCCGGAGTGATCTTGCAAAGCACAGGCTCTCAACATGTCTTCAAGAATTTGATTGGTTCTTTCGGTCTGACCATCTGTCTGCGGATAATAAGCTGAACTGAAATTCAGGTGTGTGCCTAAGGCTTCATGCAACTGCTGCCAAAAATGAGAGGTGAATTGCGTTCCTCGGTCTGACACCATCTTCTTTGGCACACCATGAAGACAAACGATCCGAGACATGTACAACTCTGCCAATACTGCACTGCTGTAGTTGGTCTTGACAGGTATGAAGTGGGCCGACTTGGTTAAGCAGTCCACCACTACCCAAATGGAATCGTAGCCGGCTCGAGTGCAAGGCAATCCGACTATGAAGTCCATACTGATTTCATCCCATTTCCATTGAGGAATTTGCAACGGTTGCAATAATCCAGCTGGTCTCTAGTGCTCTGCCTTGATCCGCCGACAACTATCACACATATCGACATGCTCTGCGATTTCTCTCTTCATTCCGTACCACCAGAATTTCTTCTTCAGATCCTGATACATCTTCTCACTGCCAGGGTGAATCGAATAGGCTGTCTCATGAGCTTCCTTGAGGATCAACTCCCTGTTGGGGCGAGGGCGAAGACGCCACCCTTCGCTCGATGCCTTCGCCAACCTCGCTGCACCAACGGAGACAAGACGACTGGCAGACTTACCCTTTGTCCCACGCGTCGCTGGACGAAGGCCAGTGACGAGGTCGCCCCATCTCGTGGCCTCGTCCAACACGGAGGCCCACGTGTGATCCGGCCCATTGTAATAGGCCCTGCGTGGCCGCAGCGCATTACGGGCCTAATTTGTAAAGGTCTCCCTATAATTACAGTTTGTAACCCTGCTTTATGGGAATATTCCGGGGATAACCTAGGCGCCTGAGGGCACATGCGTCCTTAACTCAGGACGCTGGGCACTCAGATACCTATAAATACCCCCGCACAGTGCCCTTGAGAGGCCAGATTAACAGAGCTATTGCCATCTCGAGCCAAAACCCTGTTCACATTGCTTTCATCCTCCCGTTGGATCAACTTGCCCAGGAGAGCAAGTTCCAACATTTGGCGCCCACCGTGGCGTCGTGCTACGAAAAAACCACCCGTGATGGCACCCAAGAGAGCTAGCTCGAAGGCTGACGAGGCTGCGAAGGCAGCACTGCTGGCCGAGAAAAAGGGCAAGGCCCTCGCCCTCGTCGACACCACCCACCAAGAGGCCACCGAAGACGACGCTCTCAGCAAGAGGCAGCGCGACGAACAACCCACTCCCGAAGGCAGCCTCCGCACCTGCAGCTCTGGCGGACAACCACAACTTCCCCCAGGCTTCGCTCCACCGGAGGCCGCGGACGTCATCGAGGACGGCGAAGTCATCGGCATCTCAGCGGAAGAACAGCTACAACTGCGTGCCTTGCGTATCAAGAACCGAAATCTCCAGAAGCAAAAAGAGATACTTGAGGCCAAGCGCCAACGTGTGTCTGCACAAGCCAAGGTGCGATAGATGATACGCGACGAAGAGCAGAAGGCTCAGGAGCTCGAACAAGAGATCGCGCTCATGCAGCGCGAAGGCCACCTCGGCCTGCAACACGGCCCCCCTGCAACAGCGCGCACAAGTCGAAGACCTATACTTCCCCCAGCGCGGCCACGCCATACCGCACGCCGCGGGATTCCAAGGTGTCAACTACCTTGATGAGCGAAGTCCCTTGGCGCCACACCTGCAAGTGTCACCATGGCCCGCCAACTTTAGGGCACGGACTTATCCCAAGTACAACGGCAGCACTGACCCAGCACAGTACATCATGAGTTATCAGGTCATAGTTGCATCTTCCGGAGGGGACGACGCCACGATGGCCAAGTCATTCATCATCACCCTCGAAGGCCCAGCCCTCACCTGGTACACCAGGTTGCCCCCGTTGTCCATCAACTCCTGGAGAAGTCTCCGGGACAAATTCCTGCTCAACTTCCAAGGGTACCGCCCAGACACCGACGCCTTGGTCAAGCTTTCACTCTGCAAGCAGCTGGAAAAAGAGACTCTGCGGGAGTACTACCGCAAGTTTCTGACCCTCAAGTGACAATTGCCTTCGGTCGATGACCAAATCGCCATCCACTACGCCATCAGTGGCCTTCGGGCCGGCGTCCTTTACAGCCACTGCATCAGGGATCCGCCCAAGAACCTCCAGGAGTTGTATCAGCTATTTGAAAAATATGCCAGATCCGAAGAGCTCCACCAACGCAAAGTCGAGTCTCAGAGGAAACCCAAAGACACTCCACAGTCCAGCCACACATGGACGAGGCCTTCGCAGCCAGACTCCGGTCGGGACGGCCGCAATCAGCAGCAGGTGCACAACATCGCCAGCCAGCACCCCGCTGGCGAGGCCCCTCACCGCCAGGAGTATCCCCCCCCAGGGCCGCGGGAACGGAACTCGTGGTCGGGGCCGGGGACGTGCGCAGCAGCCGCGTAGATTTTACTGCATGTTCCACGGCGAAGACTGCGCCCACCCTACCAGAGACTGCCCAGAGACGAAAGCCACCAGAGACAGGATGGCACGGGCGCAGCCAGCCGACAACCCTAGGGTTGTCGCACACACATATCAGCAACCCCCTCCACCATACATCCATGGCCCCGCTCCGCATCCACCGCACCACGCATACCAGCACCACCAGGAGGCACAAATCGTACCTCCCCCACCTCCACACCAGCAACAGCAAAACATCCACCACCCCCACGCCCCAAAGCAAGAGGACTTCGCCGATCAGCCGTATCGCGGAGTCATTCATATGATCACTAGGGGGTCCAGCGCCGACTTCGACACAAAGCGGCAGAAAAGAAACCATTACCGCAGCGTCAACCACGTCGCCGTCACAGGCCCAGTTGTGCAGACAAAGTGGTCCCATGTGCCACTAACCTTCAACGCCCGAGACGTCGATCTGCGCAGCGCACCCCACATCGACGCCATGGTTATCAATTGCAGCGTGGCAGGCTGGGACCTGCATAAAGTCTTAGTCGACAATGGCAGCCAGGTGGATATCATCTTCCTCCATGCCTTCGATCGCATGGGCATAAGCCACAGCCTGCTCAATCCTTCGGACAACCCGCTGTACGGCTTCGGCGGCAAGGGCACCTTTCCTGTCGGCAAAATAGAGTTACCTCTCTCCTTCGGTGTAGCACCCAATGCCCGAAGTGAGCAAGTCACATTTGACATCGTCGACATGGTGTACCCATACAACGCCATAATGGGTCGGGGCTCCATCAACAAGTTTGAGGCAGCCATTCACGAACTTTACTTGTGCATGAAGATACCAGGTCCGCAAGGCGCCATCACAGTCTACGGCAACCAGCAGGCTGCGCGTAACATAGAACGAGACTTTGTCCCCGGACAAAGAAACATGCACTGCCTCACGGCCCAGCGCGAGGTCCCCGCGTCTGCCAGCCCAACTGACAAAAAACACGACAAAGCACAACTACAAAGCAACGACGGGACCAAGACTGTTCCCCTCGACCAGGCCACGCCCAAGCAGACGGTCACCATCAGCGAAGACCTCACTTCGCATGATGAGGAGAGACTCCTCTGCTGCCTGTCCAAAAATAAAGACGTCTTCACCTGGTCTGCCCTCGACCTAGTCGGAGTCAGTCACTCCATCATCGAGCACAGTTTAGGGATCGACCCTTCGGTGAGGCCGAAGAAACAGCGGCTGCGTAAGATGTCTGACGAGAAGACAGAAGCCGCCCTGCTTGAGGCCAAATTTATCGAGCCAATCACCTACCCCACATGGCTCACCAACGTAGTAATGGTGCAGAAGAAGAGCGGCAAGTGGCGGATATGCATCGACTTCACCAGTCTTAACAAGGCTTGCCCCAAGGACAACTTCCCGCTGCCTCGGATCGATAAAATCGTCGATAGTGCGGCCGGGTGCGAGGTCATGTCACCCTCGATTGCTTTTCCGGCTACCATCAAATATATATGAAGGAGGAGGACAAGGCCAACACCAGCTTCATAACACCCTTCAGCACGTATTGCTTCATCAGAATGCCGGAGGGACTCAAGAACGCCGGGTCCACTTTCTCTCGGCTCACCAAAACGGTGCTCGAGGGACAAGTCGGCAGAAATATATTTACGTATGTGGACGACATCGTCGTCGCCAGCAAAAGCAAGGAGGACCATCTTGCTGACCTCGCCGAAATGTTTGCGAATATGCTGGACGCACGACTTCGCCTAAACCCCGAAAAGTGCGTCTTCGGCGTTCGCCAGGGGAAAATATTGGGCTACCTGGTGTCACACCGCGGAATCGAGGCCAATCCAACCAAAATTCAGGCCATCATCAACATGACGCCCCGCAATCAGCCAGAGACGTCCAACGCCTGACAGGCAGATTGGCCGCCCTCAACAGATTCGTCTCCAAATCCGCAGAGCGAAGTCTCCCTTTCCTCAAAACTCTCCGCGGCGCAAAAGACTTCGCTTGGGGACCAGAGCAGGAGGCGCCCTTCGCCTCATTGAAACAGTACCTATCGAAATTGGTGATTCTTACAAGCCCCGACTCTTCGCTACCCCTGTTGCTCTATGTTGCGGCTTCGCCACATGCGGTCAGCGCAGCACTGGTTCAAGAGCATACCATAGAGGGTATGATCAGGCAATGTCGAGTTTATTGCGTCTCCGAAGTGCTCACACCATCAAAATGTAATATGACGGAACTGGAAAAGATTGCCTATGCAGTTGTTATGGCTTCGCGCAAATTGCGCCACTATTTCGAGGCATTCAAGGTCCGGGTCACCTTAGATAGGGGACTCGGCGAATTGTTTAGAAACCGGGAGGCATCAGTCCGGATCGCCAAATGGGCAGCCGAACTTTTCGGCTACCACTTCACATTTGAACCCAGGACAGCCATCAAGTCACAAGTCCTGGCAGACTTCGTTGTCGACTGGACTAGGCCAACAACACAACCGGACCCGTCTACAGAAAAAGTATGGACAATCCATTGCGACGGCGCATGGTGCCATGCGGGGGCAGGCGCCGCTGCAGTCATTACTTCACCCACACGGGTCAAGCACAGATACGCAACCCGCCTCAGCTTCTGTTTGGAGTCTGACACATGCACTAACAACATAGCAGAATACGAAGCTATCATCCTCGGCCTTCGCAAGCTAAGGGCCCTTGGTGTCACCACCTGCATCATCAGAACGGACTCCAAGGTAGTCGTCGGCCAAGTCGAGAAAGACTACGCAGCGAAGGACCCGCACTTATGCAGTACCTCGCAGCTATTCGTAGTCTCGAGAGGCAATTCAAAGGTTTCACCTTACAACATGTGGATCGTGCCAAGAATGACGAGGCTGACGCATTGGCCAAGGCAGCCGCCCGAGGCGAGTCCCTGCCCTCCGACGTGTTCTACCATGTTATCGGCACACCAGCCGTCCGCAGTCCCGAAGGGCTCCAAATAACCAATGACAGCGAGGGCCACCGCATAGTCAACCTCATTATGACCGAAGACTGGCGGGCACCAATAACCCTGTTCCTACAGGGGTACTATCATCCAACCGACATCAACGAGGCCAAGCGCCTCAAACATCGAAGCCGGGACTTCACGCTAATTGAAGGCCAGCTTTACAAGAAGGGGGTCAGTCAACCCACGCTTAAATGTGTCACCGAGACCGAAGGCGTCCAAATCCTGCGCAAAGTCCACAGCGGGATTTGCGGCTCTCACGCAGGGCCTAGGGCCCTAGCCGCAAAGGTGATCCATCAAGGTTTCTACTGGCCCGCAATGATCTGCGCCGCAAATCGGGTCACAAGGTCCTGCAAAGCCTGCCAGAAATTTTCTCCTCGATCAGGAAGCCCCTCGCAATTCACGAAGCTAGTCGCCCACACATGGCCTCTTCAGCGCTAGGGCCTGGACATTGTCGGGCCCCTGCCCACGGCTCAGGGGAACCTCAAGTTCACCTTCGTCGCGGTTGAGTATTTTACCAAATGGATCGAGGTGAGGGCTGTATCCACAATAACATCGAAGACTGCACAGAAATTCTTCTGGCAAAACATTGTTTGCCGCTTCGGAGTCCCGTCCGAACTCACAGTTGACAATGGCAAGCAATTTGACAACCAAGACTTCAAGGATTTCTGCTTCTCCATTGGCACCAAGCTTGCCTTCGCCTCAGTATACCACCCGCAATCCAACGGAGTTGTGGAACGCGCAAATGGCAAAATTTTCACAGCCATCAAGAAGATGCTCCTCGACGACAAAAAGGGCAAGTGGGCCGACCTATTACCCGAGGTAGTCTGGGCGCTGAACACGACTGAGTGCAGGGCGACTGGGTTCACCCCTTTCCGCCTTCTATATGGATCGGAGGCCATGACACCCCAAGAAATAAAACATGGGTCACCACGGACAGTCCCGTCAGCCACCCCCGACGTGGACGAACCTACTTCGAAGGACCTCATCGACGGAGACCGCGTCTTCGCCCTACAGGCTCTAAACAAATACCAAGCTCAAACAAAAGCATGGCGCGACCACACAGTCATCCCGAGGGAGTTCAGCGAAGGAGACCTCGTACTCGTCCGAACAGCACGGACAAAGTCCCGGGGCAAGCTGGAGCCCAAGTGGGAGGGCCCTTTCATCGTCAAGATGAAGGCGTCCCCCAGTGCGTACAGGCTCACAACGCCATCCGACGAAGACTTAGAGCACTCGTGGAACATTGACAATCTCCGCAAATTTTTTGTTTGACTCCTCAGGGCCAGCTCGCCCTTGTAATCCGCAAAACAATTTTATTCTGGCCTGCACTCTTTTCCTCCCGGGGGGTGAGGTTTTTAACGAGGCAGAGCCATGTAATATACAAACGAAAAATCCCCCACAAAAATCTACGTCGAAAAAAGACCGCATCGACGGTCTTCGACATTCGACCAATATAAAGTCACCGCGAGGGCCAGCACTAGCTACACTCGCGTGCGACAATCCGTGCAAAAGTCGCCTAAGGGTGCAGCCGGATTAGCACAACAAGTGCGCAAAATCGAAGTCTTCTACAAAAGACTATCCATGCAAAATTCGCCTAAGGGTGCAGCCGGATTAGCACAACAAGTGCGCAAAATCAAATTCTTCTACAAAAGACTATCCGTGCAAAAGTTGCCTAAGGGTGCAGCCGGATTAGCACAACAAGTGCGCAAAATCGAAGTCTTCTACAAAAAGACTATCCGTGCAAAAGTCGCCTAAGGGTGCAGCCGGATTAGCACAACAAGTGCGCAAAATCGAAGTCTTCTACAAAAAACTATCCGTGCAGAAGTCGCCTAAGGGTGCAGCCAGACTAGCACAACAAGTACGCGAAATTGAAAGCACATCACAGACGTGCAAAAGCCTACATCGAGAACTATCCGCGCAAAGTCCAACTACAGGCATAGCCGGACCGCAATAACAAACGTGCTCGACCAATTGCGCAATGCCCCTCTGAACATAACCAGATGCGTGAAGGTGCACAGCCTCATCATAAAACTATAGTTTCAAACGTACAGAGAGGGCATCACACCTTACACGGGTTCAACCTTCAGAATAATACCCATCTCCCTATAGTTAAAAAGCATTATCCTCAGCTCCTCACCCTCAAAAAGACTTCGCAACTCTCCCTCACCTACACTCACTCCAACCGGCGAGGACAACAGTTCCTGCTTTCCAGCCCTGCCCACACGAAGCCGACCACCATCCACTTCACTCACTCTACGCTTCGCCACCGCCCTTCGCTGCCTACGCCCATCACTCGGACCAGGCACAACTTCAGCATCCGCAACACGCGGAGAAGCCTCCGCCGCAGCCACATCCAAAGCTGCAAAGTAATCCAAGTCCTCATCCGAAGACTCTTCAGTCCACACAACCGAAATCCCCGAATCATCAAACTCAGAAAACTTAGGCGTAGACTCATCCGATTCATTTCCAGAAATCACGGTCGAAGACGCCACAAAATTAGCAGTAGCGGTTGCGTGCGCAGGCCCAAAATCCTGAACCTGCACAGCAACCAAGGTTCAGTAACACAGACAAAATTCTCTAACTACCCCCACACCCACTAAGCCACCTGCGAAGACCCAGCCACCGCCATGGGGTCCTCCTCTGCCGACTCCATTGCCGCCTTTGGGGGATCCTTCACCGTCGGAACAGTGGCCGGCGACGAGCCTCCACCAGCCACAGTAGACGCAGGGCCAGTGAGGGAGCCTTCACCGGCTTCCGGGTGCGGCGCCGGGTCGACCTCAGTTTCGGCCACCACAAGGTTGACCTCCGCTTCGGCCGGCGCGTCGTTCAGATGTCCGAAGTCCTCCACGGCCTCAGCACGCGCCATCTACAACACAGCACACCACTTCAGCACACACACATATACCCATATTTCACACACACGAAACAAAAGACAAACTTTACCTGATCCCTCGCCCGATCAGAACGCTCCCTAACCGCCTCCCGATCGAAGGGGCCCCACATCCGGTCGAAGAGGGCCCCCGCGGAGTCCTTCACAACAGGGTCTTCGACCTTAAAAATCTCGCGCCCAAAATCTTCATCAGATCGGTCGAAGACCTCATAGTGACTGCACCCCTCGCGGGACAGCGCGTTCATCGCCCCCTCGCAGGTGACGAGGGAGGCATAAGACATGAATCCCTCCACGATGGTCGGGAGCGCAAACAATTCCTCTTGCAGCCACTCGAGGAAGCGAAGGCCTGCCTCTCGGTCGGGCACTTCGAAGTCAGCACTCCGCGCGCCCAACTCGCGGTATGAATCCACGAGCTGTTTGAGCGTCCGCTCAACTTCCGAGCGCGTCGAGGCCTCGGCCCTCTCCATGCGGGCCTGCATGGCGTTGAACCGCCCCTCCCATTCCTCAGTGCGCTGGCTGGCGAGGCTCCCCTCCACCCGCGCCAATTTGGCCTCCGCCTGCGCAGCCTGCGCCTTGGCGATGGCCTGGTTGGCCTCCCTCCTCTCCTCCACCAGCTGGCACCGGAGGTCCGTCCTCTCGCCCTCCAGGGTGGCCACCTTCTCCGCCAGCTTGCGGCACTTGCTATTCGCGGCCGACTTTTCCCGGACGGCGTCAGCATGCTGAGCCCGAAGTCTCTCAACTTTGGCAGACACATCTGCACTAAGGGCCCCCGACGCCACGCGGTCGGCGAAGTCGGCCGCCTAACAGACTCACATTAGACCACAATCCCCATGGAAGCGGTAAACACCGAAGTCCAGCCCAACTTACTTGACTCAGCCGCTGTGACGCTTCCCTCAGCCGGCGGGACACAGTGCCCGCTTCGTCCTTGACGGCAGTGAGCGCCGAAATCTCACCGTCAGCGCTGAGAGCGCTACCCTTCACCCCAGGCACCACGGCAGACACCGTGGTCGCCACCGCAGGCGGAACAACAGCAAGTTGCCCCTCGCCCGATCCTGCAACATATCACAAGTTAAAAAAAACTTACCAACAAGATAGTCATCCACACTAATATTTGTGCCGAAGTCGGCAACGCATTTTCCCAGCGAAGGCAAGTCCCGGACCTTCGCAGCTCCGTCTAAGGCAGACTTGGTTCCGCCGGCGCCAGCCGCCTTCACGCTCTCTGGCACCTTGGTGGACCCAGGGGCGGCCGACTTCGCCGCCAGCGTAGGCTGGCTACCGCCGGGGACGGTAGCCTTCGCAGTTCCCCGCGCCCTCTTCGGTCTAGCTTCGGGGAGCCTGACGACCGCCCGGCGCTTCTGCGCAGCTTCCTGGCGATCCTTGTTCATCACTGCCGACACAACAGCAGTAATATTCCGCCCGTAAGGAAACACTCTCAAGTCACGAGCCATGCGAGACGTAAAGAAGTCTTTGCCGGCCGCGCGGGGGATAGGAACGTTCTTAGGCCACCGACCCCCAGTGACCTCCAGCATCCGCGCCGAAGACTCCCGGAGCTCGGGCGAAGACATCCATCCCCCGGGGGCCGCGCATGTCCCCACCAACTCCATAGCAAAACTATCGGAGACCCCTAGTTCTCCCATCGCAGTACCTAGCATCCTCTTCTTAGTGGATGGGGCGGCCTCCGGCGCGGGGTCGTCTTCAGTCTCCACCGCCGGTTTTTTCCCGTGGCGGTCGACAACGTCTTGCCCGGGATAACCGTCATACGGCAAACAATTCAACTCGAAGACCCTATTCAGGCGGTCGTTGGATCCACGTATATCCCAACTCCGCTGGGCCTCCGTCTTCGGCACGTAGAGACCAACAATTCGCACTGCCCCATCCTCCGCCTCACGCACGAATGCGGCGGGATCTCAGCCATGCAAATCCAGTGCGAAGGCAGGACTCCACCACGGGAAGGCATCTGGCGAGGGCATACTTCGCCCAGCGCCCAGCCACACGCCAAGGGCCATACCCCATACCCAACAAACTCCTCAACCAGATCGCGCCCGCTACTCATGCGGGTCACACACCGCAGGGCCCCTTCGTCTTCATCCTCCTCCGCTACTTTAAACTGCGGTTACGCTGAGTAAAAATGCGAACACATGACGACCATGGGGAGCCCCGGATGGTCTTCGACTGTGCCTTCGGCAACGTAAAACCAAAATTCCCACCAGTTGCCCCATTTATTGCGGGCGCAGGGAACCAACTCAACGACTTCCATCGAAGTCTTGCCGGTCTTCGGCGTAAATGTGCAAGATCCAAATTGAGCAACCTTATTTCCGATTTTCCTTTTCTGCCAATGCAGACAATAATGCTTCGCGAAGACTTCGACCAAGGGCTGCCCGCCGTACGAAGTCGTTGCCCAGACATATTTTGCCAGGGCCACCACGGCATTCGGCGTCAGTTGATGGACCTGGACGTCGAATCTATGCAGAACTTCTCCCACAAACCGATGAGCGGGCAGACGAAGGCCAGCGGCGAAAAAAGCTTCGAAGACGACCAACTCGCCTTCCAGCTCGGGGACCTCCTCTGCCCCCGGGACACGTGCCACTCCGCCGCCAAAATACCCAAGCTGTTGCATGTCTTCCACACGAACCGAGGACATCCACGACACGCCGAACTCCACTGTGTCGCCGGTGCGCAACTCCGCCCCCGCCACATCACTCAGCGTCCCCTCGGACGACGCGCCGGCCGGCGGTGTATCGGCAGCAGAAGAGGAAGAGGACGGCATGGCTACGTACCGTCGGTGGCGGTGGGCGGTCTGCTTCACACAGGCCAGATCTCCGACGAGCAAGAGAAAGGAGGGCAGACGAGCAGCGAGCGGTTTGAGAGGGAATTTAGGGTTTTCGCGGAGCGCGGAAAGATAAAGTTCAAAACGCGTCGCCCCCGCCCCCTTTTATACACAGGGCGCGGCGCTTCGGGAAACCCGCAATCCAACAGTACGGTGTCAATCAACGGTCATGTCAAAAACCCCCGCGGAACCACTTCGAGCGAGGGCAGCGTCTCCACCATCTAGCGAAGTCTTCGGCACCAGATGACTTAGTCGAACTGGTCCCTCGAACGGCAAATGTTGGGGCGAAGGCGAAGACGCCACCCTTCGCTCGATGCCTTCGCCAACCTCACTGCAACAACGGAGACAAGACGACTGGCAGACTTATCTTTCGTGATGCGTCACGATGCCCGATCTTCACGACGTAGGATCAATCTTCAGATAACTAGCTTCAAAGAAGCCAAGATAACTTGCTGCAAGTAGCGATAACTAGTGCAACCTGACAAATAAAACTCGAAGCCAACCACCGTCTTTAACCGGCAGCCTGAATCGAGGATTCGCCCAACCACACTCTCAAAGAACCAACCAACACAGCCTACAATCAATCGAGGAGACCTCGAAGGGAGTAGGAGCACCAATTGGGAGCGGTTGAAGCCGCCGCTTCTGCAATCCCGCGAAGGAATTCACAAGAGCAAAGTGGTAGAGATCACTCTCAATATTTGTTAGCACACAGCTGAACAAAGGGGTTCTGTTTTAGATTATCATAAGCTGCCTTACATCATAGACATAAGGGGGTATTTATACTAATAACAACCAGCCTTAGCGAGGTATAAACACAAAACAAAAGTATTTTCACGAGCTAATGTGAAGGAGCCTGTTGGGGACCTTCGGCATCCGAAGGTCCTCAAAAACAGGATTTAACAGTATTTCTGGAGTACAATGTGTGAGCAGGTATCCTCGGACAAGTCGGCGTTGCTGTAAACCGGAATAATACGAAGGTTGATACAGAGCCGAAGGTGTGAGCAGGAAAGCTTCGGCGTGACAGCAAAGAGTGGAACCGACTTAAAGATGAAAAGGCTATTCAGACCTCGATAGACTACTATAGAATTATTATCAAATGTAAAGGGCATGAATGTAATTTTGTAAGGGCTGTGTCCCGTGCCTATAAATAGGTGAACAGTATCCCTGTACTGTTCACGCTGACTTGGCATTCGCTTTTTGCGTCACACTTGTATTGTCATTTCCTTCCGATTGAAGGTACACTTGTGATTCAATAATATTTTTATTTATGCTCAATAATAAATGATTGTTCATGTTTTCTTTTATATTATTTATATTTTATCACCTTCGTCATTGTCTGATGAGTTCATGAAGGTATGTCCTTCATAACCTTCGTCCGCAAGTCATTACATCCTAAGGGAAATAATGCTTCGGAGGACGAAGGACATTAACGATTAACATTTTCTATGTTGCCTTGTTCTTAACTCTTGAAGTGCTTGAGAACAAGTCCCCAACATTGGCGCCCACCTCCGGTGAACTCACTTCCATTTCTTGAGCTTTTCAACATCTTCGGCAAGCATCACCTTCGTCATGCCGCCGAAGAAGGCTTCAGCACCAGGGGCTGGCACGCTGCAGCCGCTAGACCCCAATCAAGACGTCCTTTCTCTTAGAGAGGCACGAAGCCAGAAGAGAAAGGCTACCAGTCCAACACCTCCGGAGGATGATCTAGATCAGGAGATTCAAAATCTGGAAATCCTTCAGCAGCAGGTTCAATGCAAGAAGGAAAAGATGGCCAGGGTAGCTGAACTGCAGAGGCAGATAGACGAAGCCTCTGAAGAAGTTCGTCATCTTGCTCAGGACGAGCAACACCGAAGGCCTCAGCATCAAGACCTTCATCAGGAGGGTTTTCCCAACGAAGATGATTGGTATGACAATTTCCATCATGGGAATTTTGTTTTTGATGATGCTTCTCCTCTGTCCGCTGAGCTGCAGGCTACACCTTGGCCCCCGTCCTACAAGCCGCCTCAGCTCCCTGTATTCGATGGCCACTCAGACCCGAAGCAGTTTTTGATGAGCTACGAAGCAACAGTGTCTTCGTATGGTGGCAATACTTCAGTCATGGCCAAATCTTTCGTTATGGCTGTCAGAAGTGTTGCTCAAACCTGGTATTCCTCCCTTCGACCAGGAACGATCACTTCATGGCAGAAGCTGAAGGATTTGTTGTTAACCAGCTTTCAAGGATTTCAGACGAAGCCGGTCACTGCTCAGGCTCTGTTCCAGTGCACTCAGGACCACGAAGAATACCTTCAGGCATATGTCCGAAGGTTCTTGCGTCTGAGGGCACAGGCACCAACGGTGCCCAATGAAATTGTCATCGAGGCCATGATCAAGGGGCTTCGACCAGGTCCGTCAGCTCAATACTTCGCCAGGAAGCCTCCTCAAACTTTGGAGAAGCTTCTCCAGAAAATGGATGAATACATTCGGGCCGACAATGATTTTCGCCAAAGAAGGGAGGAGGCTTTCAGGTTTTCTGAAATGACCAGGGGCTTCGGAGGGAGGTTTTACCCGAGGCATGTGAGATCAATTCACAATTCTACACAAAATGATGACAGAGGAAGCCAACAGCAAAGGCCACAATGCTCCTCACAGGCTTCTGGACAACAGCAAAGCTCCTTCCTGCCACCAGCTCCAAGAGGCAGAGGCGCCAGGGGCTTCGGAGGAAGATTTGGCGATCAACCGAGAAGAATTTTTTATTTATTCTGCGGTGAGAACAAAGGCCATACTACCAGGATGTGCCATGTTACTATACAGAAGCAAAAGGAAATAGCTGAAGCAGCAGCACAACAAGCCCAGCCGAAGCAGGTCATGCATACAGCTTCGTATCATTCGCCCTACATCCCAGAATATGTGGGCAACCATCCTGCAGTCTCTGCTGCTTCGGCGAGTCAGCCTCAAGCTTCCTGGCAACAGCCTCCGCCTCCACCTCCGTTGCAACAAGGCCAGCAGCCAGAAGGGAGCCAATATGCTCCGCATCAAAGGGACTTCAGAGAACAGTCCGAAGCTCGCACGGTCAACAGCACTGTGCCAGAATCAAAGCACATCTATTGACAAATATCCTACCTTAATAGCAATCTTTTTCATTCAGTTTTATTTTCTGTAATAAAGGACATTGTTTAGGTTTCATGTAATTAGTTTCGTTGATTCCTACAAGAAAAATATGTTTTCTTCACAGGCTTGTGATAATAAAAAGGACCTTCGGACTATCGAAAATTCTTCGAAGCAACAAAAAGTCGTTCTAAGGAACGCAGAGTAAGTTTGACGAAGTCACAAAAAGTCGTTCCGAAGGGAGCGCAGTGTAAGTTTTCTGCTCCAAAGTCGTTCCAAAAGGAATGCAGAGCATACAGCGAAAAGTCAACGCTGATACCGCCTAAGTAAAAGGCGAAGAAGCTCCAAAGACGTTCCTAAGGGAATGCAGAGCTTACAGCGAAAAGTCAACGCTGATACCGCCTAAGTAAAAGGAGAAGAAGCTCCAAAGACGTTCCTAAGGGAATGCAGAGCTTACAGCGAAAAGTCAACGCTGATTCCGCTGAAGTAAAAGGCGAAGAAGCTCCTAAGGGAGGCTTATAGCGAAAAGTCAATGCTGATTCACAAAAAGATTATGTGTTTTATCGTGCAAATATGTGTGTATCTTCGGAATATCACCTTACATAGCATAGCATCATCACATCATCTTTGCATAACATAAGCATCATACATCATACTGCATGTGGCATAAGGAAATATGATATCAATCTTTGGAAAAACGCTTTGAAAAAGGGGCAAATCATGCCAAGTAACAAGGAGAAACAATATTGATCTCTGAAGTATAGCCTTGAAGAATGTTTCTACGAAGCTTCAAAACTTTCCAGGATACTTCGGATATTGTTGTGATAAATGGTAATTCTTCTTCACGAAGCATGAAAAGAAGGGAAGGTGTTTTTTCGCCAAAGACTCAAAAAAGGTACGTATGTAAAGTTTCATGCATCGTAAAGAATTGAACCATAAAGAAAAATAAAACAAATATGTTACATACAGGATTACAAGATATTACACATGTTACATTTAAAATGTTTTTACAATAGCATCTAGTCTTCCCTAAGTACCACTTCTGCAGCTTCGTTCAACAGTCGATCGACAACTTCATCCATAATAGCTTCAGCCATCTTTTTAATCTCATCGTCACCCTTAGGCCGTGCACCCGGAGATACTTCAGTAGGATCTGAGGAAGGACAGGACACGGCTACTTTGCTATTACAAATCGCAAACAAATCTTAAAGCCTAAGATTACAACACGATAAAAACTATTATTTAATACCTAATTGACCTTCGGCCTCTGCGCTCTTTTTAGCAGCCTCAGCTACTTCTCTAGCATCGTGGATGCCCTTTTCACTTCTTCGAATAATTTCTCCGGCCATTTCTCGGCCACCATTATCCCAGATATCGGTAAAAAACTTTCCACCAATTATGCTAGCTTCGGCCGAAGGATCTCTTGTATCTTCAAAGGACAAGGCAGCTTCGGACTGTGCTAAAATTTTTACATGTTCGCAGCCCTTCTTCTCTAAGATGGTGGCAATCCCTCTGGCGCCAGAGAAGGCACATATATCTCCTCGGCTATTTAAAATTTCTTCGAAGGCATCAGCTTCGTGGTCAATCCATTCAATGACACCTTCGGGATTGCCTCTCGAAAAGTTTTCCTCACTTGAGAATGCGCCGACCTTGGCGAAGCTAGCCTTTAATTTCTTAACACAATCTATAGATTTGTTGTAGCATCTCTTTTTGGATGAACGAAGCTCTTCAACAGTCACTTCTAGGTGATCTGCCCATTGATCGCTGAGTTCACGCTTTGTTTCTTCCAGTATGCGTTCTTCCTTGGCTCTGGCCAGTTGTTTCCGAAGGTCTTCAATTTCGCGTTTCTGAGCTTCAGCTTGACTTTTAAAAGCAGCTTCGTCTTCCTTTATTTTATTTATCAATGAGTATAATATTTTATCTTTTTCGAGACCTTCGTTCCTCAGTTCAGTTACTTCGGAACGAAGGTTGCTCAGGGCTATAGTACACCCTTCGTCTTCAGCATCTTTCTGTGCCCTGAGGGCATTGCTAAGTATCAAGCCCTGCAAAAAGACATACGTGTGCGTCAATAGGTTTTGTCAAACGAAAAATTTTTTGGACTCAACAAAAAAAAATACAAAAATTTTATTTGTCGCACCTTTAAACTATTGTAAGCCAGGCTGTCGGCCAGATCGTTCTTCGACAGCACCGAAAGTCCGTCTTCTAAAGTTGGGAATCCGAAGCTTCTGCTCATCTCGCGACAGACAGAAATTTCCTTGCTGTCGGGGAGACAATACAAGAAGTCTTCTTCTCCACTGCCATTAAATATTAACGCCCCCTTTAGATAATTCAGTTTTTGGGCATAGTGCTGGGCCTCTTGTTCTTCTTTTTCTGATAATTTTTTCCCCGAAGCATGACGAAAAACATAATCACGAATTTTGGGGGATGCTTCGGGGGCAACAACACTGGTTTTTTCAAGAAAAGTTGGATTTGTTATTTTTTCTTCCTCACTTTTCAAGGGTTTCACCTTTGCGGGCTCTGAGGGCCCAGCTTCGGCTTCAGCCCCTTGCTCTGGAACTTTAGAACCAGAAGTTTCAACTGTTGTTTCAGGAGTAACAGCAGCCTTCTTCGGAGGTGTGCTCGAAGATTTGATCGTTTCCAGTACATCTAGCACATTAGCCATTCTTTTTCTCTTCGGAGTTACGGCTGGCACTTTTTCATTTTTTGCTGTCCCAGTGATTGCTGTAGGACTCAAAACTTCTGATGTTTTGGAGCCCTCAGTTGCTTCTTTTACCTCTTCCATTTTTTCTGTGAATGGCACCTCGGCCTTCTCTTTCGTTTCCGGTAACAAAATGTTTGATTGCTCCAATTTTGTCTTTGTTGGCACTTCGGCCGTTTCTGCGACTTCTGGCAGAAAAGTTGGCTCGGCTGGTTTTTCAGCTTCGGTGGCCGAAGGAGTTTCTCCGGTAAACTCAGGCACCGAAGCTGGTTCAATATAGCGCGGCCGATGCGTAAGAACCTTTATCTTCTTCCTTTTCGGTTCTGGCTCGCTAGGAGCAGCTGCAGTTTCTTCCTTTGCAGAGGTTGTGTTTTTTCTCTTCTGCCTTCGAGTGGGATAGCAATAGTCAGGGTAGACAAACCCGATAGCATCAAATACCCGATTCAGCCTCTTCTTTTTTCGGCCTCCGAAGGCTGCTGACATTGCAGTATCTTCGGCCTTCGAGTAGGTCCCAAGCAGCTCATCACTTAAATTGTCAATGCTTTTCAACCACTCATCATCTGGCTCAATAAATTTATCCCCAAACTTAAAAGTGTACTTAAACCTGATAAGTCCACCTTCGTCGGCCTCTTTAATGGTTTCTTGTGGCATTTCCCATTTCTCCGCAAGCGGCCACACCCTGAAGGCGATATGCTCTTGTACTAAGTCCCTTGTTCCTATAAAAGAACAGACAATGCCGAAGGCTCTCTGGCATTCTTCGGCGGCTTCATTCATTTCAACCTTCGGCCTGCGAAGGCCGAAGCTTTGCCAAATAGGGTGCATAATTATGCCTTTGATGTCTTCTCGTGCTTTCAGATCATTTTTTACATAGAACCATTCTGTCATCCAGCCGCTGGGCCATCTCTTCCGAAAAGTTGGCACGGGGCAGCTTGACCCAGACCGAGAAACAAAATTGTAGCAGCCAAAGTTATTGTGATATTGTTCCTTACCCCAAGGTATTGTCTCGTATGATAATTCGTGCATATTGCAGAAACTTTTTGCATCAGGCTTCAGACCTTGGCTTCGCACGGCCCACACGAAGATGTTCAGCCTTATAATTGCCTCGGGGGTAAGTTGGTGAAGGTAGACTTCGAAAATCTTCAACACCTCCACGACGAAGCTGCTCAAGGGCAATCGCAGCCCAGCCTTCAAAAAGCTTCGGAACACTACGACTTCATTCTCTTCGAGGTGTGGACAAGTCTTCTCCCCTTCGTCGGCCCTCACAACGGACAAATCCCGGAAATACCTTCCTCTCATGTTAACAAGATGATTCTCTTTGATAGTTGATTTACCATAAACTGAATGGCTTGGTCGCCAGGGGCGATCTTCAGAGTCTTCGCCACCGCTGTCCACATCATAACTTTCACTGTCACCAGTATCTTCAGACAGACCTTCCAGAATCTCCTTGGTGATTTTTTCTGTGTTGGTCTTCGACATCACTATAAGAAACCCCAAGTTCTTCTCTTCATCAAGACTCAGCTTCATCTCAGCAGCAGCCTTCTTAGCAGCTTCAGACATCTTCGGAAATACTAAAAAACTGTTTTCAAATCCGAAGCTTCAAAGCTAAAAGCTTAGCAAATCACAGTGCACAAGAGCTAAAAATTGAGTAAGCGGGAGTGGTTGGCCAGAAAGCGTGCTAAATGAGTTTGCGGTATGGCCGTATTTATACGCTCGGTGCGTTGAAAATTCAAAGACCCCGCTTGTCAGTGAATGTTGCTATTCTAGCAAAGGGAAGGTGTTTTTTCGGACCTTCGGCGTAAAGCCTTCGTCCAGGTCGCAATCTGAATTCGTTATTATAAACAAATTAATATTGCGAGGGGCTACTTTTGGGGACCTTCGGCATCCGAAGGTCCTCAAAAACAGGATTTAACAGTATTTCTGGAGTACAATGTGTGAGCAGGTATCCTCGGACAAGTCGGCGTTGCTGTAAACCGGAATAATACGAAGGTTGATACAGAGCCGAAGGTGTGAGCAGGAAAGCTTCGGCGTGACAGCAAAGAGTGGAACCGACTTAAAGATGAAAAGGCTATTCAGACCTCGATAGACTACTATAGAATTATTATCAAATGTAAAGGGCATGAATGTAATTTTGTAAGGGCTGTGTCCCGTGCCTATAAATAGGTGAACAGTATCCCTGTACTGTTCACGCTGACTTGGCATTCGCTTTTTGCGTCACACTTGTATTGTCATTTCCTTCCGATTGAAGGTACACTTGTGATTCAATAATATTTTTATTTATGCTCAATAATAAATGATTGTTCATGTTTTCTTTTATATTATTTATATTTTATCACCTTCGTCATTGTCTGATGAGTTCATGAAGGTATGTCCTTCATAACCTTCGTCCGCAAGTCATTACATCCTAAGGGAAATAATGCTTCGGAGGACGAAGGACATTAACGATTAACATTTTCTATGTTGCCTTGTTCTTAACTCTTGAAGTGCTTGAGAACAAGTCCCCAACAGAGCCTCTTCGGGAGATCTGCAGAGTTGATTTCCGTGTGGCTGTTTGACTTCTGCGCAGTCTTCAGTATTTTGACAATAACTTCTTCTAGGAATCTTCAAATGACGTGGGACTGGTTGCATTGGAAAGCTAACTTGATAAGCTTTCTCACCATATATAGCATGCTTAATGAAACTTCGTAGAATGATGCAGTTTAATACGAAAACTTGGTCATCAAGCTGACTGTTGACCTTCTGACCAGTCGGCACTAAAGTAGGTCGGCTGCCTTTCTGGTAGATGTGGTTAAGTCGGCTTTAGATGCATTGGAAACTAGACTTCAAGAGCTTTCCAAAAAGTACTTATGGGCCTTCATAGCTTTTGGGAATCAAAAGATATGACTGTTTCTTCTGGACGGTTCTGTTGCACTGGACTGACCCGGATATAGCTCTTCTTGCTGATTCGCCCTTGATATGTTTTGTCCTTCCTCTTTGGTGAACCTAAGTAATATCAACATACACGACTTAGGTAGCATAAAATTCTCATTAGTGTTTAAATGAAATTCATAAAGTAGCGCGTGCACCTCTTGCTGTAGTTTCTTAGCTCGGCTACGTGTAATTGGTCCATCAAAGACTTGGGTTGGTGAATATGTTGGTTGTACTTGAGTTGATGTAGTATGACTTGGGGGTTGTAACATGTTACTTAATGGCGTGGTTATATCATCCTCCTCCCCTTGAAAAGGAGTCGTCCTCGACTCTGAAGTGCCTTCGCTTGTATATGGTAAGAGGTCAGCAACATTGAACGTGTTGCTCACGCCATAGCTTGGTGGAAGATCTATCTTGTATGCATTATCATTGATCTTGGCAAGAACACGAAATGGACCATCCCCTCGTGGCATCAATTTGGATTTGTGCTGATCAGGAAAACGCTCCTTGCGCAAGTGAATCCAAACCAAGTCCCCCGGCTCAAATAACACTTTCTTTCTATGCTTGTTCATACTTGCAGCCTTGCGCACTGCTTTGAGCTCAATTGCTTCCTTGGTCTTCTCATGTATCTTTTTTATATGTGCAGCATGCTTGGAAGCTTCCATATTGGTTCTTTCCTGCAATGGAAGGGGCAACAAATCTATGGGAGCAATAGGTTTGAACCCATATACAATTTCGAAGGGACATAAATTAGTTGTAGAATGTACTGCCCTGTTATAAGCAAACTCTACGTGTGGCAAACATTCCTCCCAATCCTTCAAGTTCTTCTTTACCATTGTTCGCAGCAGCATGAACAATGTACGATTCACCACTTCAGTTTGGCCATTAGTTTGGGGGTGGCATGTGGTGGAGAACAAAAGTTTAGTCCCAGCTTTGCCCATAATGTCTTCCAAAAATAGCTCACAAACTTCACATCACGGTGAGATACGATGGTCTTGGGCACTCCATGTAGTCTCACGATTTCTCTGAAAAACAAATTAGCAACATGTGAAGCATTGTCGCTCTTGTTGCATGGAATAAAATGAGCCATTTTTGAAAATCTATCAACCACAACAAAAATAGAATCTCTCTTTTTTCGAGTCATCGGCAGTCCTAAAACAAAATACATGCTTATGTCTTCCCAAGGAATTTTAGGAGCAGGTAAAGGAGTATATAAACCATGAGGGTTCAATTTTGACTTAGCTTTGTGACAGGTGACACAACGCTCCACAAATCTAATGACGTCTCTCCTCATCTTGGGCCAATAGAAATGATCACTGAGCATTTCATAAGTTTCTTTTGTCCAAAATGACCTGTTAGACCGCCTCCATGTGACTCCTGCAATAAAAGCAATCTAACCGAAGAATTCGGTACACAAAGTTTGTTAGCTCTAAACAAAAATCCATCATGTATATGATATTTTTCCCAACCTTTTCCATCTTTACAATGATTGTATGGTTCTGAAAATTCAGGATCATCATTATACATTTCTTTCAAATTTTCAAGACCCAAAACTTTTACCTCTAGTTGATTCAACAACACATTCCTTCGAGACAAGGCATCAGCGACCACATTGTCCTTACCTTTCTTATATTTCACAATGTATGGAAATGTTTTGATAAACTCAACCCATTTGGCATGGCGACGGTTCAGTTTGGCTTGCCCTTTCAAATACTTCAAAGCTTCATGATCGGAATGAATAACAAACTCTTTTGGCCATAAGTAGTGCTGCCATGTTTCAAGCGCTCGGACCAAAGCATACAATTCTTTGTCATACACAGAATAATTTAATTGAGCACCTCCTAATTTTTCACTAAAATATGCTATAGGTTTTCCTTGTTGCATTAAAACTCCTCCTATCCCAATCCCACTAGCATCACATTCTACTTCAAAAGTTTTAGTGAAATCAGGAAGAATAAGTACAGGTGCTTCAGTCAAACGTTTCTTCAATTCTTGAAAAGCATCTTCTTGTGAGTTTCCCCATTTAAATTCAACACCTTTCTTTGTCAATTCATTTAAAGGAGAAGCGATGGTACTGAAATCTCACACAAATCTTCTATAAAAACCAGCAAGACCATGAAAACTTCTTACTTGACTTACATTCATTGGAGCTGGCCAATCCTTGATGGCTTTCACCTTGGATTCATCCACCTCTATTCCTTTTGCTGAAACAACAAAGCCAAAAAACACAACATGGTCTGTGCAAAAACTGCACTTCTCAAGATTAGCAAATAATTTCTCCTTTCTTAGCTCATCTAAAACTTGTCAAATGTGTTTCACATGTTCATCAAAAGACTTGCTGTAAATTAGAATATCGTCGAAGTAGACAACAACAAATTTTCCAATGAAAGATCTTAAAACATGGTTCATTAATCTCATAAAGGTACTAGGAGCATTAGTTAACCCAAAGGGCATCACTAACCATTCATACAACCCAAATTTTGTTTTAAATGCAATCTTCCATTCATCTCCAGTTTTCATTCTTATTTGATGGTATCCACTTCTCAAATCAATTTTAGTAAAAATTGTGGAACCACTTAATTCATCAAGCATATCATCGAGCCGTGGAATAGGATGGCGATATCGAACGGTAATATTATTTATAGCTCTACAATCAACACACATCCTCCAAGATCCATCTTTCTTAGGTACTAAAATCACAGGAACAGCACAAGGGCTTAAGCTTTCACGAACAAAACCTTTATCAAGAAGTTCTTGTACTTGCCTTTGTATTTCCTTAGTTTCTTCAGGATTGGTTCGATATGGTGGACGGTTAGGAAGTGCAGCCCCTGGAATAAGATCGATTTGATGCTCAATCCCTCGAATTGGAGGTAGTCCAGCCGGTGTTTCTTGTGGAAACACGTCTTCAAAGTCCCGCAAAAGATCAGCCACAACACTAGGAAGAGATGTTATGTCGTTAGCAGAATTCAAAACATCTTTGTTCACAAGTACAAAGAGTACTTGATATGGGTTGTTCCTCACTTCTCTCAGCTCAGATTTTGTGGCTAGCATAACTAGATGTTCTCCCTCTTCTTTCCTTTTATCTCTTGAATTTGGCTTGTAGCACTCACTCACTGAATTGTAGATGGCACTCAACTTATTTTGCTCTTCTCCTCCTCTACTTGCTATACTAATTTCAGTTTTCTTTTGTAAGTGTTCAGCCATGATTTGTTGAGGGGTCATAGGCTTGAGTACAAACTTTCTCCCTTTCAGATCGAGCGTGTATTGATTTGTTCTTCCACAATGCTGAGAATATCGGTCATATTGCCAGGGTCTTCCTAGCAGCATGTGACACACAGACATGGGTGCAACATCGCACTCCACTGTGTCAACATACTCTCCAATCTTGAACGGAACTTTCACCTTATAACCAATCTTGATATCTCCTGATTCATTCAACCATTGGACATGACATGGATGAGGGTGTCGCTGCAACTTCAAACCAAGCTTGTCAACCATCTCACGACTTGCAAGATTATGGCAACTCCCTCCATCAATGATCACTTTTACTACTTTGTCTTGCACTTTGGCTCGCGTTTGAAAAAGATTATGTCGTTGTCCAATTTCAGCTTCTTTTATTTGAACACTCAAGATTTGTGTAACCACAAGAGTAGTACCATGCTCAAATTCACATCCCGTATGTTCTTCAGATTTATCAATGTCATCTTCATTTCCTGCTTCAGCTTCCTCTTCACTAGCTGATGTATATTCTCCATCATCAGTCACAAGGATCACACGATTATTTGGACATTCCTTTATGACATGACCACGACCTCCACACTTGAAGCACTGAATACCACTACTCTTGGATGTTGAACCCACTGATATTGAAGTGGATGCTGCTGGTTTATAACTCGGGTTTGGAGCAGCACCGTTCTTTCCACTAGAATTGCCTTGAATATTGGATCGCAGGCCCCCAGTTGAACCTTTTGTTGCTGAGGATGCAGCAGTAAACCTTGAGATTGATTTGCTTCCTCCAGTCATGGTTCGTGCACCATATGGCAAGGGCTTGCTGCTCTTAGCATCTTGTTGCAGCTGGCGTTCAGCTTTGGTGGCTTGATGTACCAAATCAATAAGACTTTGGTATGGCTGAAACTCAACAATACGCTGAATGTTGCGGTGTAACCCAGCCATGAAACGTGCAATGGTTTGCTCTTCGTCTTCATACACATTGGCTCTAATCATGGCCTTCTCCATCTCCTTATAGTACTCCTCAACAGAGAAACTTTCTTGCCTCAAATTCTACAATTTATCAAAAAGATCACGCCGATAATGCTTCGGCACAAAACGAATTCTCATTTCTCGCTTCATCTCTTGCCAAGTAATAATAGGGTCCTCTCCATCTTCTTCACGATCACGAAGAAGTTGCTCCCACCAAATCAGAGCATATCCCTCAAACTCAAGAGATGCCATTGCGAGTTTCTTCTCCTCTGAATAATTATGTAGGCGGAAGATTTTCTCCACCTTCAATTCCCATGTGAAATAATCTTCAGGATCAGACCTACCATCAAATTTTGGCATGGTAAACTTAAGTTTCCCAAATCTCTCTTCTTGGTTGACACCTCTATGATGACGACGACCATAGCGATGTTGAGACTGATCATCCCCAAATTCAGATTCTTCATTGTCATTATTTCTTCGATTCCGGCCTCTTCCTCTTCCATATGCAGCACCTTGATTTCTCCTCCCATGTTCACTTGCTCTTCTAGAATAATTTCCTTCATCTTCTTCCCCATCTTCATCATGGTTTCTTACACCGTCGGGGAGTCGACGACGACCTCTGATTTCAGCCATAAGTGTCTGAAGATCTTGTGCCAACAGATCTTGCTTGGCTTGTATGCTTTGTTTGAGCTCATTGAATTGTATTAGGGTGACACATTCTTCAATCTCAACGTTGGGATCCATCTTCCTGCGAAGTTAGTGGCAACAAGGCAACAAATATAGGTGGAATATGAAGCTATATAGAATCTCACAACCTCACCACTCTTACCAACCAAAGCTCTTATGAGTTCCCTGCGGGTTGCAAGAAAATGTGTGGTGGTAACAAGAAAGTGGTGGTTAAGCGAATACAAGACCAGAGTACCGATTAAGATGGCTTATATGTGGAGCTTGGTGGGGATTAATAAACAAGGGATACAATCTGAATTCTAGTTGTTGTTAAGTTAAATAACCATCCGACTAGAAGTTCCCTGCCTAGTGCTGACCACAAGATTCGAGTGATGTAAATAGATCAAACACACTCGCAAGAAATTTCAGATTTGATGCAGACAAGGAGTATGATTGGAATGCAAGTGTTGCAATCAGATCCAACCAAAATTTTGCACCAAATGACAATAGCAAATTGGTTGAATAACTTGATAAAATTTTCAGCACTTGTGCACATAAACAAACTGATTGTTCTACTTTTCTTTCACAATCTTGTTCAACACTTTTCTTTGGTACTTTTCTTTCTTCTCTTTTTTTTGATACTTTTTTTATAGAACTAAACACAGAGATCTGATATGATATTGCACACTTTATAATACTTAACAAAGAACTCAACCAACAGCTATAACTTTAATAGGATCAAAGTTAACGCGAAGGAAATGATGAGGGTTTTCAGATTTTTCTTTTTGTGGATATTTTCAGATATATATAAGAGGCTCAAAGGGAACACAAAGGATAGAGTGACCAGCAACTAAACAAAGACTGTAAGGACTGAAACTTAACAAAACTCACTGGAACAACAGATTGAAACAAAAGGCTATGACAAAATATTTTATGGCTTTTTGGTGGATAGGACGAACACAAAATATATGTAGCTAAGGGTAAAGAATCCTACCGTGGCAACTGAGGCTTTGATACCAGATGATGTGTCACGATGCCCGATCTTCACGACGTAGGATCAATCTTCAGATAACTAGCTTCAAAGAAGCCAAGATAACTTGCTGCAAGCAGCGATAACTAGTGCAACCTGACAAATAAAACTCGAAGCCAACCACCATCTTTAACCGGCAGCCTGAATCGAGGATTCGCCCAACCACACTCTCAAAGAACCAACCAACACAGCCTACAATCAATCGAGGAGACCTCGAAGGGAGTAGGAGCATCAATTGGGAGCGGATGAAGCCGCCGCTTCTGCAATCCCGCGAAGGAATTCACAAGAGCAAAGGGGTAGAGATCACTCTCAATATTTGTTAGCACAGCTGAACAAAGGGGTTATGTTTTAGATTATCATAAGCTGCCTTACATCATAGACATAAGGGGGTATTTATACTAATAACAACCAGCCTTAGCGAGGTATAAACACAAAACAAAAGTATTTTCACGAGCTAATGTGAAGGAGCCTCTTCGGGAGATCTGCAGAGTTGATTTCCGTGTGGCTGTTTGACTTCTGCGCAGTCTTCAGTATTTTGACAATAACTTCTTCTAGGAATCTTCAAATGACGTGGGACTGGTTGCATTGGAAAGCTAACTTGATAAGCTTTCTCACCATATATAGCATGCTTAATGAAACTTCGTAGAATGATGCAGTTTAATACGAAAACTTGGTCATCAAGCTGACTGTTGACCTTCTGACCAGTCGGCACTAAAGTAGGTCGGCTGCCTTTCTGGTAGATGTGGTTAAGTCGGCTTTAGATGCATTGGAAACTAGACTTCAAGAGCTTTCCAAAAAGTACTTATGGGCCTTCATAGCTTTTGGGAATCAAAAGATATGACTGTTTCTTCTGGACGGTTCTGTTACGCTGGACTGACTCGGATATAGCTCTTCTTGCTGATTCGCCCTTGATATGTTTTGTCCTTCCTCTTTGGTGAACCTAAGTAATATCAACATACAAGACTTAGGTAGCATAAAATTCTCATTAGTGTTTAAATGAAATTCATAAAGTAGCGCGTGCACCTCTTGCTGTAGCTTCTTAGCTCGGCTACGTGTAATTGGTCCATCAAAGACTTGGGTTGGTGAATATGTTGGTTGTACTTGAGTTGATGTAGTATGACTTGGGGGTTGTAACATGTTACTTAATGGCGTGGTCATATCATTTCGTCCCACGCGTCGCCGGACGAAGGCCAGTGACAAGGTCGCCCCATCTCGTGGCCTCGTCCAACACGGAGGCCCACGTGTGATCCGGCCCATTGTACCAGGCCCTACGTGGCCGCAGCGCATTATGGGCCTAATTTGTATAGGTCTCCCTGTAATTACAATCTGTAACCCTGCTTTATGGGAATATTCCGGGGATAACCTAGGCGCCTGAGGGCACATGCGTCCTTAACTCAGGACGCTGGCCACTCAGATACCTATAAATACCCCCGCACAGTGCCCTTGAGAGGCCAGATTAACAGAGCTATTGTCATCTCGAGACAAAACCCTGTTCACATTGCTTTCATCCTCCCGTTGGATCAACTTGCCCAGGAGAGCAAGTTCCAACACTCCCGAATAGACTGGACGTTGGGAACACACAAGTGGTCTTTGAACCATATCACACCTTCTGCATCTTCTCGAAAATCTTTGCCTCTGTCGTCTAGAATCAGTCGCCGGATCTCACTGATCTTCTCATCATTCTTCTGTGCTTCTTTGATTTCCCGCTCCAAGGTAGGTTCCAACTCAATTGTGACTCCTCGCGAATTGTTCAGAAATCCGAGACTCAACCTGTCAAACTCCTTGGCCAACTCATAAGGCATCAGACGAGCGACCATCAGATTGACTTGACTCTTTCTGCTCAAAGCATCTGCCACTACGTTCGCTTTGCCTGGATGGTAATGGATCTCCAACTCATAGTCTTTGATCAGCTCTAACCATCTTCGCTGCCTCATATTCAACTCTAACTGAGTGAATATGTACTTCAGACTCTTGTGGTCTGTGTAAACATCGCATTTCTGTCCATACAGATAGTGCCTCCATGTCTTCAATGCGTGAACCACTGCTGCCAACTCTAGGTCATGGATTGGGTAATTCTTCTTATGAACCTTCAGCTGTCGGGACCAGTAAGCCACAACTCTTCCCTCTTGCACTACAAGAAACTGATAAATGTTCGTGGGTAAAATTAAGAATGTGGGTACCCACGTTCTTACTTGAGTTAAGTTCATGGGTTATGTTAAGAACGTGGGTACCCACGTTCTTAAGTTAAGTTCGTGGGCCCTGGATAAAACCGTCGAACTTAACGAGTTAGGAACGTGGGTACCCATGTTCTTAAGTTAAGTTCGTTGGGCTTGTGGACACCGTCGAACTTAATCCTGAAAACCTAAATCCAAAAATCCCACACGCGTGTGGCTCTCTGTCTCACCCTGTCTCATCCCGCCCACACGCGCTCCTCTCTCACCAGCGCCAGGTCGCGCCGCCACCACGCCACCACGAGCGGGCCGCGCCGCCGCCGCGCCGTCGCGAGCGGGCTACGCCACCGCGGGCGGGTCACGCCGCCGCCCCGGCTTGCCAGACCCAGCGGGCCCCGCCGCCGCACCACACCACCGATCGAGCTCCAGCGTGTTTCTTTTTCTTCAGACCGTAAGAGATAAGCGGCAAGCAAATGGAGGAGTGGGACTGTGAGCCGCTGCGGAGCGCACGGTGCAGCCCTGCCGCCACCCCAAGCTCCCTGCTGCAGGACGAGCTGGCCGCACACGAGGTGTTCGTCGCGGTGCCCAAAGAGGTCAGCGACGGGAGGAGCACCCTTCTGTGGGCGCTCCGCATCTGGTCAAGGATGGATCCAAGCTTGCCATAGCTCATGTTCATTATTGCCCTGCGTCAGCGATCGCCCAGAGTAAGTTTATAGGGCTCAATATAGTAGTCTAATTTCATTTGTTTAGTTCAATATCAAAACTGCTTAGCTCTAAGATTTTTTTAGAACTAGGAAACATGTCTCAGTATCTGAATTTCGAAAGCAAAAATTGCATTTGTTTTACACCGCCTAGCACGTATGTGCAGATGGCAAAGGCTGAAACTAGAATTCGTTGCATCTGTCATACCAACATGAAACCAGAAGAAATCAAGGAGTACAGAAAGCAGAAGCGAGCAAAGGCCGAGAAGAGCCTAGATACGTATGTGCAGATGGCAAAGGCTGTTACATTCAGGTTGCCTGTGCGAAAGTAATAATCAAGACGGATGATGTAGCTGAAGGACTTGAGGAGCTCATCTCTCTTAATAACGTAACTGAGTTTGTCATGGGAGCAGCTGCAGACCGACACTTCTCTAGGTACGGATCAAACTAACAAAATCGCTCTACTTCCTTAAATTGGATGCACATCTTACTTCCATGATTCTGAATGATTAACGAGAACGTCACCATACTCTCTCACACTTGAGGAGCTGAGATACTTAAACAGGTTTTCTTCCAAGCTGTTTATCTGGTAGCAGTAACAAAATACTCTATTTTCTCTTCTAACAAGAAATGGATAGGAAGCTAGCATACTCAGACCAAGCAATTTCTTAAGAGCATACCTTGCAATCGCGCATTCTAACAGATGCTCTCAAACTGTAGAGAAATGAACATGCCAAAGTCGATGACAGCGCTCAAGCTTTTCAAGACAGCAGCTCCATCATGCAAGATGTGGTTTACTTGTAAAGGTCATTTGATATGTACCAGGTAAAGGGCGAGGTCCAGCTGACACCAGAAATTTTTAGCACTTCCAGACTTCTATATATCTACAAATAGTACATTCCATTTCAGCTGGGAACCCAATCTACTGTGTCCTTAAACAAGAACTCTCCCCTAATTGTCCCAAAATATAGTCAGTATTATATTTAGGATAGAAGGGTTGCTGAATTGTGAATTTTCAGATTTGGAATAGCGTCTAAGTCTGAATTTCCAAAGTAGTTTCTTGGATAGTTAACATCGCGGATCCTTTGCACGATGCATCATTTTAAATAACACGGTCCTGCGTCTTGAAATGAAGTCTGTTTTCACTCTCATGTTCATGTTCATGCACAAATATGGAAGCCACATTTTGTGTTTATCATGCTTTCCTATATCTTTGTGTACATGCATGTGATTTAATGCTGGTTGTGTATTTATAAGAATTTTGGTTTATTTTGTAGGATTCCGGCTCCCATCAAGTGACTCCTCCCCCTCACGTTGACTTTGCGGACAGATGTCTCAATTCTAGTGGTGGAGCTACGAACAACAATCCGATGTCCTGATCGAGAGCGACTGAGCTAATATTTGAACTTGTGTGTTTGAACTTGTGAACTTGTGTGAGTTTGTGAACTTATGTATTTGGACTTATGTGAATTTGCGAACTTATATATTTGGACTTGTATGAATTTGTGATATGAACATATATCAATGTGTTTGAAATCTGTATTCTATGTGATATATTGTGTTGCATGTGATATTTTGTGTGTCAAATTTTTCATTTTTGTATTTTTTATTTTTTTCTGGAAAAGGGTTAAGAACGTGGGTACCCACGTTCTTAAGGTTAAGAACGTGGGTACCGTCGAACTTATTGTGCAGTCCGCGCAGACCCACGCAGGGTTAAAAACGTGGGTACCGTCGAACTTATTGTGCAGTCCGCGCAGACGTCCGCAGGACACATAAGTTCGACGGCCATGTGGCCCCGTCGAACTTAAGGTTAAGAACGTGGGTGCCGTCGAACTTATGGGAACAAATTCAACGGCCCCCGTCGAACTTAAAAACACACGTTCTTAACATTAAGTTCGATGGTACCCATGTTCTTAACCTTAAGTTCGACGGTACCCACGTTCTTAAGGTTAAGTTCGACGGGGCCGTCGAACTTACTTCTCTAAGTTCGTCCAAAAATCGTCGTCGGCTATATTCGTCGGTAAACCCACGTTCTTACGGTAAGTTCGACGGCTTATTACATTAAGTTCGACGGTTTTTCACCCACATTCTTTAACCAGTTTCCTGTAGTGTTGCATCAACTCACATCCCAAACCTGTGTAACAAGCATCGCAATACACCGAGAAGGGCTTGTGCACATCAGGCAAGACTAAGGCAGGCGTTGTAGTCAACTTCTCTTTCAGCGCTTCAAAAGCCTCTTGACATTTCTGGGTCCACTTGAACTCGACCTTGTTGCCTAGCAACGCTGTCATTGGTTTCACAATCTTTGAAAACCCTTCAATGAATCGCCGATAGTATCCGGCCATTCCAATGAAGCTCTTGATTCCTCGTGCATCTATTGGCGCCTTCCAGTTCAGAATGTCTGCCACTTTCTTCGGATCCACAACCAATCCTTCTTTGTTGATTATGTGACCCAAGAACAGGACTTCACTGATCCAGAATTCGCACTTGCTCAACATTGCATACAACTGGTGCTCTCGCAATCTCTGCAATACCATCCTCAAATGATCTGCATGCTCTTCTTCGCTTTGAGAGTATATCAGAATGTCATCAATAAATACCACCACAAACTTATCAAGATAATCCATGAATACACTGTTCATCAAGTTCATAAAGAAGGCTGGTGCATTTGTTAGACCGAAAGGCATCACAGTGAACTCATACAAACCATACTTGGTAATGAATGTCGTCTTCGGAATGTCCGAAGGTCGGATCCTGAGTTGATGATAACCTGACCTCAGATCTATCTTGGAGAACACACTGGCTCCTCTCAACTGGTCGAACAAGTCTTCTATTCTGGGCAAGGGGTACTTGTTCTTGATTGTGACCTCATTCAGAGCTCGATAATCGATACACATCCTTCTGGTGCCATCTTTCTTCTCCACAAATAGGACAGGGGCGGCCCAAGGCGAGGTGCTTGGGCGGATGTAACCTTTCTCTGATAGCTCATCGATCTGCTTCTTAAGTTCAACCAACTTTGGTCCTGATACTCTGTAAGCTCTCTTAAAGATAGGGGCGGTTCCAGGAAGAAGCTCTATAGCAAACTCAACTTTCCGCTCTGGTGGCATACCTGGTAAGTCCTTTGGAAACACATCTGGGAACTCAGACACAACCTTGATACTCTCAATTGGGTATGCTTCACTGCTATCGACAGCCATCTGATAACAACTTCCTTTCTTTGGTTCAGGCGGGACTAACTCGGTCACCACTTCCTCTCCTAGTTGGGACACCAACTTGATTGTCCTCTTATCACAACTGATAACTTCCTGATACTTATCTAGCCAATTCATCCCTAGGATGACATCTATTCCCTGAGTACCCATTACTATGAGGTTAGCGGGAAACACTATCCCCCTCATTTCCACACTTACATTCAAACAAATGCTATCGGCTCGAATTCTACCACCGGCTGAGTCAATTTGAATGAGAGTTGACATGGTAGTAATTGGAAGATTTTGTGCTTTTACCCATGATGCAGTAATGAAAGAATGCGTTGCTCCAGTATCAAATAACACTTCTGCAATATGGGAGTCGATTGGGAACATACCTACTATCATGCCGGGGGTCTCCTGAACTGCTTTAGCCTCCAAGTGGTTCAGTCTCCCATGGTTATAGCGTGGTTGAGGGCGGTTGCCTGCTCCAGGCTGAGACACATTCTGCTTTGCTGGGGCATTGGGGACTGACTACTGTTGGGCTGCCTTCTTCGGACATTGCATCACCCAATGGCCTTGCTCTCCACAGTGGAAACATGCTCTGTTTCCAACCTGAGCTGGTGCTGCCTGACTGTTCTGCTGGTTTGCGGGGGCAGGAAGACGAGGTGCCTGCTGATTCTGCCTCTGAAACTGACCTCCTCCTGACTGATTGCTCTGAGGGTTCTAATACTGGTGCTGAGGATACTGCCTTTGGAACTGCTGATGCTGAGGTGGACGCTGATTCTACCTGAACTGATGAGGTTGATTGCTTGAGAAACGAGGACAACTGCTGCTTCCAAGCTGGGGTCCACCGATCTTGCGCTTATGATCCTCCATCTCCTTACGCTTCCTCTATGTCATGATTACCCTGTCAATCAAGTGCTGGAATGTCAGGAAGGTGTGATTCATCAGTTGGTACTGAAGAGGGTCAACCAAGCCTCTCAGGAAACGATATTGTCTCTTGGCGTCGGTGCTGACATCTTCAGGAGCATAGCGAGACAACTGCAGAAACCTGTCCCGGTAGTCACTGACAGGCGATGACCCTTGTTTGAGGGCCAAGAACTCCTCCTTCTTCACTGTCATCAGACCTGCAGGAACATGGTACTGACGAAAGCTTCCTCTGAACTCTTCCCATGTGATGGTGTCGGGGTTGGCATGGGTGGCGAGATAAGACTCCCACCATGACTGGGCTGCTCCTCTCAACAGACGGGGACCATACAGGACTTTCTCCCTATCATCACACTGAGCGGTATCCAACTCTTGCTCCACAATGCGCAGCCAGTCTTCAGCATCCATGGGGTCAGAATAATGAGCAAACGTTGGGGGATGACCTCTCATGAATTCATCACGCTTGTCTCTGGGCATCTGAGGCATCTGAGGTTGAGGTGGTGGCTGCTGCTGCTGCTGCTGAATGGCGGCCAGAGTCTGACCGATGGCTTGAACTGCCTGAGTCTGCATCAGGAACATCTGCTCGATGGACATCGGGGGCGGGGGAGGCAGTTGTTGTTGCTGAGGCACCTCATCCTGCTGAGCGGCTTGCTCCTGCTAAGCACGCCTTCCTCCTCTGCGCCTGTTTTCTGACATCTGCAGAATGCAATCACGCATCAGAACAGATCTTGCAAATCTTGCAGCATAAGAAAAGAGTATAGAATTCTCCATAACAATGAACAGATGAGCATCTTCACTGATCTCCAACACAGACCAACACAGCTTCTCAGATAAAGAGGAAAGTGCAGTAAAAGGCTTCCCAACTAGATAACTAACTTTGTGAACATATAACAGGTAAACCAGAATGCAGGGGATACCCACACTCTGGTGAGAGTCATTACAAAGATCCAAAGCAAACATAGTTCATCATGACAAACATAAATGCACAGGATAAGCAAACTACCCTGTCTAACTAAGACTAACTAAAAGCGATACTAACGCTAAGACTGTAGCTTCTACGTATATATTTCGTATTAATTACAAGATCCAACTCTAACGATCTATGGTTCTAGATTTATCTTGGTCTTGCAGTCGGGGTTGCCATAACGCTGGTGTCCACGCCGAGGTGAGCGGTACGGGTGCTGAGTCCCGACGGGAGCGGGGGAACCATCGTCCAGGTGACGACGTTCCGCACGCTCAACCCGCAGCAGGGCGATCTCAGCACGAGCCCTACTCAGCACGTCTAATGCATGGTCCAGCTCCGTGTTTAGCACGGCGGCTAGGTTGACTGTGCTGCTCAACCTAGGATTGTCCTCACCGACAGGTGAAACAATCACGCCTCCTGTGCTGCTAGATGGACGGTGGGAGTAATACTTTAGGTTGAGACCGTTAGCTACCCCACCGAGAACCGAGCAGTAGTGCGAAAGCGCACGCCGTGCAGCATCTTGCATGGCCGCCTCAGCTGAGTCCCGCTCAGAGATAGAATAGTGCTTTGAGCAGGCCTCCGCACCCTGGAGACTGTTCTCCGGACGGCGCACCAAGCAGGTCGCCTCCCAGTGGTCCGGGTAGACCCCGCGACTATGCTGGTAGACCACACAGCGATACTCGATAGACCAAGTACGCCGATTAAGTGCCCGACGTAGCAGGGTGTCGAGCGCATCGTGGAAGTGACACCCGTGAGCAGCGTCGCGAGTGATGGGCCGAGCAACCCATCCTTCCGGCTCCTAGTCAGCAGAAAAGTCGGTGTCGTGGCTCGAGCTGTTGTCGCCACCTACGTTGTCTAGGTCTCCTCCAGCATCTACTCCAGAGGCTGGGGCGCCTAGTGGTGGTGCAGGGGGCGCCTCCAGAGGAAGCACGGGGGAGCAGCTCCTCACAGACTCTTATCTCCTGCTGGAGCGAGAAAGAAGAGCCCTGCTGCTCCTGTCGTCGACGTTCCTGCTCCTCATGCAGGCGATGGTGCAGCCTCTCCAAGTGGCTGGACTGTCCGGTCACAGGACGGCGAAGCGGACGCTCAGCAAGGCGGGAGGGTAAGAAGGGGATGACAGACTTCCGTGCAGTGTGCCTAAGACGAGCCATCTACAAAAGACACCGCAAGCAAAAGAGTGAGAACAGAATTAATATGACCAGCAAGTAATGAACCATAAATAAATGAAGGATTAGAATAAAACACAATTTTCAGCAAGGTATAATATACAGTAGAACATAGTTTTGGTCGATATGACCAACTTTTGAAAGGATATCAAAGTCAAGGCAGGGATAGAGGTCTATAATCCTTAGAACGACCATTCTACTCTAGGTTAGCGGTCCTACAGTCAGCATGGCTTTGATACCACTTATGTCACACCCAGTTTTAGAAGGAAAACCGAATGCGAACCATGTACGTGCCAGGATCAGCAATTCACGTACACAGCAGTTACATAACATGGACATCATCACACAGTGCTCAAATAGTATGAAAAAGGGAAATAGTCAATTACATCATATTTCTGAGACATCCACATAGTCTTTACAATAAATCAAAGTGCGAAAACGAAACGTAGATAAACGCGGCCTTCACAGGCAGCCGACTGGGGGTTGCCGCTAACCCACGCCTAGAACTCGTCGTAGTCCTGGAACTCCTGGAAGTCTCCTTCCACGGCTTCGTCCTCTCCTGAGCAGTGGCTGCAATGCGGACAACCTGGGGGGTTTGGTGTGTAGAGCAAGGGTGAGTACACATCAACATACTCAGCAAGTGTCATGTCTGGTTGTAGTGGACTAGCTTTATGTGGAGGGAAGTCAAGCAGTTTCTTTTAGTTGGTCAGATTATTATTACTAGTAGAGAAAGCCAAGTTTTAGAGTTAACCCACGTTATTAACCCAAACGTACTCCTTTCCAAACGGAAAGAGTACCACTTACCATTACCAGAGTCAAAACCAAGACCATCACTCTCGTTGCCACCTGTAATCCGAACATCTCTGATCAAGTATCACTAATCAATGGAGCTCCCTTGGCCGCTCATAACCGCGAGCATGGCTGATATATCAGTTTTCAAACACTCTGTAGAGGTTGCGCACTTTACCCATGAGCCATGATTCCCTTTTTGTCTCGGGTTGTACGGACCCTTGAACACTCCCAAGGTGAGTAGGCAGGGTCCCACTATGTAGCCTTTACAAAGATTCCCCGAGGCTGTAGCCGCCCGTTAGGTTTCCTAAATGTACCGCACTCCTCCCCAAGGGACAAATCAACCTTGGCAGAGCGAGCCGCATACACCGAGCCCCATTGACGGCACGACGGCGAAGCGAACTACACCCCAGATCCTCTAATTATTCAGCTAAGGGCACCCCATTCCACCCTCATGGTTGCACTGTTTTCCCGGGCGGTCATCCAACGAACAAGTCCTTATGGAGAGGCACTAGAGAAACCGCTCAAGCCCCCTTAAAGACCGCAAGTATAACATCATAATAAAAGAAGGGAAAATAGTGTATCATTGATAATTCTCATCATGTTCATTGATTAGAGTTGAGCAATAGCATAAGACTAAGCAATAATAATCCAACCCAGATAGGTAAACAAGGACATGGATAACAAAGCTAGTCAAACCTTAGGTATAAATGTGTAATGCGGGAGGTGAATTAAAGAATGAATAGGACAGAGATAGGTCAAGGGACACTTGCCTCCACCCACCGACTGCTGCTCAGGGGCTTCTCCTGCGAGTTCTTCGGGCTCCCCAACCAAGTCGTTCTCTATGCGAGTGCAAACATACATACATCCATCCATTCAAATTAGGAAACAAACAGTACACCATACAAGAGAACAAGTAGATTAAACATGCATAGAATATGACATACGATATTGCATGTACCATGGTTAGAAAGAGACAGGGGAAGGTCTCGCAGGCGTTAAAGCTTATGCTCGAGGCGTATTACGGGTAGACGAATAACTAGACGTTATGTGATCTAGTTCTACTTAGCTCTAATAATAAGGATTAGCTACATGCACTAATAGAAACATGACCACTTTCAGTTGATCAACATTAAATGAGATAGACGATTAACTATATGAATTAACTAACGTAACCAATTTCCAAATTGAGTTTCCTATTTCATTAACATGGACAACGTGATTAGCGTGCATAAAATATACGGGGGGGGGGGGGGGGGGTAGACGGGCATGTCTAGGGGTAGACGAGAGCACGACGAGCTGTGCCAAGGCACCGCGCGCACCACGCGAGCAGCGCGCGCGCACGGCCGCACATACGCGCCACGAACTAGCCGTGCACACGTCGGGGCCGCGTGCTGGCCGAGCTCAAAGTCGCGCGCCATAGGCACGCTGGGCCGAGCTCGAGGCCGCGCCGGGGCCGTCACGACGCGAGCAGGACACTCCGGGGCGGGCGGGCGAACACGGGCGGGCGAGCACGGGCGGGACGGGCGACGCCGCGGGCAGGGGAGCGCGCGCGGGCGGGGCGGGGCACGTCGCGCGGGCGCCATGGCCGGCGAGGCCACGACCGGCCACCACGCCGGGGCAGGGTACGGCGAGGGCGCGACGGGCAGGGGCCGTCATGGCCGGGGCGGGCGGGCAAGGTCGGCGAGCGCGGCCGGGGCGAGCCGAGGGCGGGCGCGGCCAGGGCGGGCGCGCCGAGGCGGGCGCGGCCGGGGGCGGCGAGCTCGGGGGTGGGCGCGGCCGGGACGGGCAGGGCCAGCGAGCGCGGCCACGCCACGGGGAGAGCGTCGGCGGGCGGGGGAAGGAGGAGGGAGGGGAGAGAGAAGAGGAGAGGGGGAGGGAGGGGCTCACCGCGGGTGGGGAGGGCGGCGGCGGCGGTTTCGGGCGAGCAGGGGGTCGGGGCGGGTTGGGCAGGGGAGAGAGTGATTTGGGGGGAGGGGAGGGGGATGACAGGCGGGGCCCGCAGGGGAGGGGAGAGAGATTTGGGGGGAGGAGGGGGCGCGGCTGGGCCGCTCTTGGGCCCAAAGCGGGGGTGCGAGGGGGGGAAAAGGGGAAGGGGCAAGGCCGGCTGGGCCAGCCGGCTGGCTGGGCCGCGCGCGCCAAGGGGGGGCAGCTGGGCCAAAAGGGGGGAAAGAGGGAGGGGAGAGAAAAGAAAATATTTTCCTTTTTGATATCTATTTTCTATATGAATGCTTCCACACTTTCAAACAATCAAAGAAATGCATGGTTCGGCATGGTGCAGCAATCCAAAGAAAATAACTCTAGGATTTACTATTGTCACATGACCTAAAGTTTTGAAGACGGGTGAGGTTTTAGCGAAAAGAAGTGGAAAGAGGGGTAACGCCCGAATTTAGCGAGCGACAGAGAAAAGAAGAAGAAAAAATTCAACTCGAAATTCGGGGCGTTATAGAGGGGCGCGACGGGGGCGGGACTCACTGGGGAGGGGCGCGTGGCGGGGCGGGGCGCGCGCGGGGGAGGGGCTCGCCGGGGAGGGGCGCCGGGGAGGGGTGTGCGGCGGGGCAGGGGAGGGCGCGCGGGCAGGGTAGGGCGCGCGGGCAGGGGGAGGGCGCGCGGCCAGGGGGAGGAAGAAAGGGAGGGGGAGGGAGAGAGAGAGGGAGGGGGAAGGGGAAGCTCACCTTGGGGATCCAAACTCCGGCGATCACCGTCTCCAAAACCTAGGGCACCACGGGGAGAGAGAGGGAGAGGTGGGAGAGGGAGGTTACTGCACGGGAGAAATCAAATGAGAGAAAGAGACCAGGGGGAGGGGCGCGCATGGGGCAGGGGCGCTAGGGGCGCGCAGGCCGGACTGGACCGGACCGGGCCGGGCTGGGTCGGGCTGGGTCACATCGCAGATCAAAACCCACTACACGCACAACCACCAATCGGAATCCGAAACGGGACGAGACGAACACGTGACTAACCACGACATCAGACAAAGAAATATGCTTCAGCATGATGCAACACCCATGACATTTAGGTTTTGTTTACACATGACATAGACACCTGTCACTATATTGCTTTGAAATTGGGAAGAAGGAGCGAAACGAGAAAAGGAAAGAGAGTAACGCCTGAATTTGGTGAGTAAAAAGAAGAAAAAATTCTACCCCCCAAATTCAGGGCGTTACAAACCTATCCCCCTTAAAAGAATCTCGCCCTCGAGATTCAAGGTTGGCCAGCAAAGAGTTCAAGGTACTTGGCCATCAGATCATCTTCACGCTCCCAGGTTGCTTCTTCCTCAGAGTGGTGACTCCATCTGACTTTGCACATTCTAATAGTCTTCCTCCGGCTGACTCTGTCTGCAGTCTCAAGAATCTGCGCTGGCTTCTCTATGTAGGTCAAGTCCTCCAGGACCTCCAGACCTTCCACTGGCAACTGCTCTTCTGGCACACACAGACACTTCTTCAACTGAGACAAATGAAAGACATCATGCACTGCGGACAAGCCTTCTCGCAAACCGAGCTGATAGGCCACTTCTCCATGCCTTGCGAGAATCTGATACGGACCAACATAGTGGGGCGCTAGCTTGCCTTTGACTCCGAATCTTCTGACTCATCTAATAGGCGAAACCTTCAAATAGACGAAGTCACCGACTTCGAAACTTAGCTCTCTCCTTCTTGTGTCTGCATAACTTCGCTGCCTTGATTGCGCTCTCGATCCATCTTGATGTTCTCTTCAGCTTCAAGCAGAATATCTGGCCCGAACACTTGCTTTTCTCCAGGCTGATCCCATTGCAATGGAGTTCTACAACTCCTTCCATAAAGCGCCTGAAAATGGTGACATCTTCAAGCTGGCCTGGTAACTGTTGTTATAGGAGAACTCTGCATAAGGCAACCTCTTGTCCCATCCGGTCTGATCTTGTAACGCATAAGCTCTCAACATGTCTTCAAGGATTTAATTGGTCCTTTTGGTCTGACCATCTGTCTGCGGATGATAAGCTGAACTGAAATTCAGATGTGTGCCCAAGGCTTCATGCAACTGCTGCCAGAAATGAGAGGTGAACTGCGTTCCTCTGTCTGACACTATCTTCTTTGGCACACCATGAAGACAAACGATTCGAGACATGTACAACTCTGCCAATACTGCACTGCTGTAGTTGGTCTTGACAGGTATGAAGTGAGCTGACTTGGTTAAGCAGTCCACCACTACCCAAATGGAATCGTAGCTAGCTCGAGTGCGAGGCAATCTGACTATGAAGTCCATACCGATTTCATCCCATTTTCCACTAAGGAATTTGCAACGGTTGCAACAATCCGGCTGGCCTCTGATGCTCTGCCTTGATCCGTCGACAGCTATCACACATAGCCACATGCTCTGCGATTTCCCTCTTCATTTCGTACCACCATAATTTCTTCTTCAGATCCTGATACATCTTCTCACTTCCAGGGTGTCTCGAGTAAGCTATCTCATGATCTTCCTTGAGAATCAATTCCCGAATAGACTGGACATTGGGAACACACAAGCGGTCTTTGAACCATATCACACCTTCTGCATCTTCCCGAAAATCTTTACCTCTGCCATCTAGAATCAGTCGCCGGATTTCACTGATCTTCTCATCATTCTTTTGTGCTTCTTTGATTTCCTGTTCTAAGGTGGGTTCTAACTCAACAGTTACTCCTCTCGTATTGTTCAAAAAACCGAGACTCAACCTATCAAACTCTTTGGCCAACTCATAAGGCATCAGATGAGCGACCATCATATTGACCTGACTCTTCCTGCTCAAAGCATCTGCCACTATGTTCGCTTTGCCTGGATGGTAATGAATCTCCAATTCATAGTCTTTGATCAACTCTAACCATCTTCGTTGCCTCATATTCAGTTCTAACTGAGTGAATATGTACTTCAGACTCTTGTGGTCTGTGTAAACATCACATTTCTGCCCATACAGATAGTGCCTCCATGTCTTCAGTGCGTGAACCACTGCTGCCAACTCTAGGTCATGGATTGGGTAATTCTTCTCATGAACCTTCAGTTTTCGGAACGAGTAAGCCACAACTCTTCCCTCTTGCATCAACACGCATCCCAAACCAGTGTAACAAGCATCGCAATACACCGAGAAGGGCTTGTGCACATCAGGTAAGACTAAGATAGGCGCTGTAGTCAACTTCTCTTTCAGCGCTTCAAAGGCTTGTTGGCATTTCTGGGTCCACTTGAACTCAACTTTGTTGCCTAGCAAAGCTGTCATTGGTTTCGCAATCTTCAAAAACCCTTCAATGAATCGCCGATAATATCTGGCCATTCCAATGAAGCTCTTGATCCCTCGGGCATCTGTTGGCGCTTTCCAGTTCAGAATGTCTGCCACTTTCTTCGGATCCACAGCCAATCCTTCTTTGTTGATTATGTGACCCAAGAACATGACTTCATCAATCCAGAATTCACACTTACTCAACTTTGCATATAGCTGGTGCTCTCGCAATCTCTGCAATACCATCCTCAAATGGTCCGTATGCTCTTATTTGCTTTGAGAATATATAAGAATATCATCAATAAATACCACCACAAACTTGTCAAGACAATCCATGAATACACTGTTCATCAGATTCATGAAGAAGGCTGGTGCATTTGTTAGACCGAAAGACATCACAGTGAACTCATACAACCCATACTTGGTAATGAATGCCGTCTTCGGAATGTCCGAAGGTCGAATCCTGAGCTGGTGATAACCCGACCTTGGATCTATCTTTGAGAACACGCTGGCTCCTCTCAACTGGTCGAACAGGTCTTCTATTCTGGGTAAGGGGTACTTGTTCTTGATTGTGACCTCCTGGTGCCATCTTTCTTCTCCACAAATAGGACAGGGGCGGCCCAAGGCGAGGTGCTTGGCCAGATGTAACCTTTCTCTGACATCTCATCGATCTGCTTCTTAAGCTCAACCAACTCTGGTCCAGATACTCTGTAAGCTCTCTTAAAGATGGGGGCGGTTCCAGGAAGAAGCTCTATAGCAAACTCAACTTTTCGCTCTGGTGGCATACCTGGTAGGTCCTTTGGGAACACATCTGGGAACTCGGACACAACTTTGATGATCTCTAGTGGATCTGCTTCACTGCTATCAACAGCCATCTGATAACAACTTCCTTTTTTTGGCTCAGGCGGGACTAACTCGGTCACCACTTCCTCTCCTAGCGAGGACATCAACTTGATTGTCCTCTTATCACAACTGATAACTGTCTGATACTTATCTAGCCAATTCATCCCTAGGATGACATCTATTCCCTGAGTACCCATTACTATGAGGTTAGCGGGAAACACTATCCCCCTTATTTCCACACTTACATTCAAGCAAATGCTATCGGCTCGAATTCTACCACCGGCTGAGTCAATTTGAATGGGGGTTGACATGGTAGTTATTGGAAGATTATGTGCTTCTACCCATGATGCAGTAATGAATGAATGTGTTGCTCCAGTATCAAATAACACTTCTGCAATATGGGAGTCGATTGGAAACATACCTACTATCATGCCGGGGGTTTCCTGAACTGCTTCAGCCTTCAAGTGGTTCAGTCTCCCATGGTTATAGCGTGGCTAAGAGCGGTTGCCTGCTCCTGGCTGAGGCGCATTCTGCTTTGCTGGGCCACTGGGGCCTGACTGCTGCTGGGCTGCCTTCTTCGGACATTGCATCACCCAATGGCCTTGCTCTCCACAGTGGAAACATGCTCTATTTCCACCCTGAACTGGTACTGCTTGACTGTTCTGCTGGTTCGCTGGGGCAGGAAGACGAGGTGCCTGCTGATTCTACCTCTAGAACTGACCTCCTCCTGACTGATTGTTCTGGCGATTCTGTTGCTGGTGCTGAGGATACTGCCTTTGAAACTGCTGCTGCTGAGGTGGGTGCTGGTTCTGCCTGAACTGCTGAGGTGGATTGCCTGAGAAACGAGGGCAATTGCTACTTTCAGGCTGAGGTCCACTGATCTTACGCTTGCGATCCTCCATCTCTTTACGCTTCCTCTCTGTCATGATTGCTCTGTCAATCAGGTGCTGGAATGTGGGGAAGGTACGATTCATCAGCTGATACTGCAGAGGGTCGACCAAGCCTCTCAGGAAACGATATTGTCTCTTGGCGTCGATGTTGACATCTTCAGGAGCATAGCGAGACAATTGCAGAAACCTGTCCCAGTACTCACTGACAGACATTGACCCTTGCTTGAGTGCCAGGAACTCCTCCTTCTTCACTGTCATTAGACCTGAGTAACATGATACCGACGAAAGCTATCTCTGAATTCTTCCCAGGTGATGGTGTCGGGGTTGGCATGGGTGGCGAGATAAGACTCCCACCAAGACTGGGCTGCTCCTCTCAACAGACGAGGACCATACATAACTTTCGCCCTGTCGTCACACTGAGCGGTATGCAACTCCTGCTCCACAGTGCGTAGCCAGTCTTCAGCATTCATGGGGTCAGAAGAATGAGCGAACACTGGGGGATGACCTCTCATGAATTCAGCACGCTTGTCCCTGGACATCTGAGGCATCTGAGGCTGATGTGGTGGCTGCTGCTGCTGCTGAATGGCGGCTAGAGTCTGATCGATGGCTTGAACTGCCTGAGTCTGCATCATGAACATCTGCTCGATGGACATCGAGGGCGGGGGTGGCAGCTGCTGTTGTTGGGGTGCCTCATCCTATGGTGCTGCCTGCTTCTGCTGAACACGCCTTCCTCCTCTTCGCCTATTTTCTGACATCTGCAGAATGCAACCACACATCAGAACTTATCTTGCAAATCTTGCAGCATAAGAAAAGAGTATAGAATTCTTCCACAACACTGAACAGATGAACATCTTCACTGATCTCCAACACAAACCAACACAGCTTCTCAGATAAAGAGGAAAGTGGAATGAAAGGCTTCCCAACTAGATAACTAACTTCATTAACATATAACAGGTAAACCAAAATGCAGGGGATACCCACACTCTGGTGACAGTCATTACAAAGATCCAAATCCAACATAGTTCATCATGACAAACATAAATGCATAGGATAAGCAAACTACCCTGTCTAACTAAGACTAACTAAAAGCAAGACTAACGCTAAGACTATAGCTTCTATGTATATATTTTCGTATTAATTACAAGATCCGACTCTGACGATCTATGGTTCTAAATTTATCTTGGTCCTACAGTCGGGGTTGCCATAAGACTGGTGTCCACGCCGAGGTGAGCGGTACGGGTGCTGAGTCCCGACGGGAGCGGGGGAGCCATCATCCAGGTGACGATGCTCCGCGCGCTCAGCCTGCAGCTGGGCGATCTCAGCACGAGCCCTACTCAGCTCGTCTAGTGCATGGTCCAGCTCTGTGTTTAGCACAGTGGCTAGGTTGAATGTGTTGTTCAACCTAGGATTGTCCTCGCCAACAGGTGAGACAATCATGCCTCCTGTGCTACTAGATGGATGGCGGGGGTAATACTTCAGGTTGAGACCATCAGCTACCCCACCGAGCACTGAACAGTAGTGCGAAAGCGCACGTCGTGCGGCATCTTGCATGGCCGCTTCAGCTGAGTCCCGCTCAGAGATGGAATAGTGCTCTGAGCAGACCTCCGCACCCCGGAGACTGTTCTCTGGACGGCGCACCAAGCAGGTCGCCTCCTAGCGGTCCGGGTAGACCCGCGACTGTGCTGGAAGACCACACAGCGATACTCGATAGACCAAGTACGCTGGTCAAGTGCCCGACGTAGCAGGGTGTCGAGCGCGTCGTGGAAGTGACAACCGCGAGTAGCGTCACGAGTGATGGGTCGAGCAACCCATCCTTCCAACTCCTGGTTGGTGGAAAGGTCAGTGCTGAAGCTCGAGCTGCTGTCGCCACCTCCGTTGTCTGGGTCTCCTCCAGCAGCTACTCCAGGGGCTAGGCGCTCAGTGGTGGTGCAGGGTGCGCCTCTAGGGGAAGCACAGGGGAGCAGCTCCTCACAGACTCTATCTCCTGCTGGAGCGAGAAAGAGGAGCCCTGCTGCTCCTGCTCCTGTCGTCGACGCTCCTGCTCCTCATGCAGGCGGTGGTGCAGCCTCTCCAAGTGGCTAGACTGACCAGTCACTGGACGACGAAGCGGACGCTCCGTGAGACGAGAGGGTAAGAAGGGGATGACAGACTTCCGTGCAGTGTGTCTAAGATGAGTCATCTACAAAAGACATCGTAAGCATAAGAGTGAGAACAGAACTAGTATGACCAGCAAGTAATAAACCATAAATAAAATGAGGAATTAGAGTAAACAAAATATTTTTAGCAAGGTATAATATATAGTAGAACATAGGTTTGGTTGATATGACCAATTTTGAAGGGATACCAAAGTCAAGGTAGGAATAGGGGTCTATAATCCTTAGAACGACCATTCTACTCTAGGTTAGCGGTCCTATAGTTAGCATGGCTCTGATACCACCTATGTCACACCCGGTTTCAGAAGGCAAACCGAATGCGAACCATGTACGTGCAAGGATCAGCAATTCACGTACACAGCAGTTACATAACTGGACATCATCACACAGTGCTCAAATAATAACATAAAAAGGGTAATAATAGTCGATTACATCATATGTCTGAGACATCTACATAGTCTTTACAATAATCAAAGTGCGGAAAAGAAACGTAGATACACGCGGCCTTCACAGGTAGCCGACTGGGGGTTGCCGCTAACCCACGCCTAGAACTCATCGTAATCTTGGAACTCCTAGAAGTCTCCTTCCACGGCTTCATCCTCTCCTGAGCAGTGGTTGCAATGCAGACAACCTGGGGATGGGGGGGTTTGGTGTGTAGAGCAAGGGTATCGACATACTCAGCAAATGCCTTGTTTGGCTGTAGTGGACTAGCTTTATGTGGGGGTAAGTCAACTAGTTGCTTTTAGTTGGTCAGATTGTTATTACTAGTAGAGAGAGCCAAGTTTTAGTATTAACCCACGTTATTACCCAAACGTACCCTTTCCAAACGGAAAGAATACCACTTACCATTACCATAGTCAATGCCAAAACCATCATTCTCATTGCCACCTGTAATCCGAACATCTCTGGTCAAGTATCACTAATCAATGGAGCTCCCTTGGCCGCTCATAACCGCGAGCACGGCTGATATATTAGTTTTCAAACACTCTGCAGAGGTTGTGCACTTTACCCACAAGCCGTGATTCCCTTTCTGCCCAGAGATCATGACTCTCCATTGATCACTACCAAGGTGACCCAGCAGTGTATCACTACGTAGCCTTTATAAAGATTCCCTGGGGCTGTAGCCACCCGTTAGGTTTCCTAAATGCACCGCACTCCTCCCCAAGGGGCGAACCAAACTTGGCAGAGCGAGTCGCATACACCGAGCCCCATTAACGGCACGATGGCTAAGCGAACTACACCTCGGTTCCTCTAATTATTCAGCTAAGGGCGTCCCACTCTACCCTCATGGTTGCACTGTTTTCCCGGACGGTCATCCAATGAACAGGTCCTTACGGAGAGGCACTCGAGAAACCGCTCGAGCCCCCTTAAATGCCATAAGTATAACATCATAATAAAGGAGGGAAACAACGTATCATTGATAAATCTCATCATGTTCATTGATTAGTATTGAGCAATAGCATAAAGCTAAACAATAATAATCCAACCCAAATAGGTAAACAAGGACATGGATAACCAAAGCTCATCAATCCTTAGGTATAACTGTGTCGGGGACCATAATTAGGGGTACCCCCAAGACTCCTAAACTCGGTTGGTAACCACGATCAGCACAAAGCTGCAAAGGCCTGATGGGCGCAATTCAGGTCAAGGCTCCGTCCACTCAAGGGACACGATCTCGCCTCGCTCGAGCCCAGCCTCGGGCAGGAACAGTAGACCAAGGCAGATTCATGCCTCGCCCGAGGGCATCCTCAAGTAACGGGCGCACCTTCGACTCGCCCGAGGCCAAGCTCGGGCAGGCTTCGCAATGAAGCAACCTTGGCCAGATCGCCGCGCCAACCGACTGCATCGCAGGAGCATTCAATGCAAGGATCGCCTGACACCTTATCCTGACGCGCGCTCCTCAGTCGACAAGGCCGAAGTGACCGCAGTCACTTTGCCCCTCCACTGACTGACCTGACAGGAGAACAGCACCGCCTGCCCTGCTCCGACTGCTGTGCCACCTGCCAGGGTGAGGCTGGCAGCAGCCAAGTCCAGCCTCGGGCGCCATAGGAAGCTCCGCCTCGCTCGACCCCAGGGCTCGGACTCAACCTCGACCCCGGAAGACGGTCTCCACCTCGCCCGACCCTAGGGCTCAGACTCAACCTCGACCCCGGAAGACGGTCTCCGCCTTGCCCGACCCTAGGGCTCGGACTCCACCTCGACCTCGGAAGACGGTCTCCGCCTCGCCCGACCCTAGGGCTCGGACTCAACCTCGACCTCGGAGGAGTCACCGCCTCGCCCGACCTCGGGCTCGGACCGACCATGCCGCAGGGGGGTACATCATTACCCTACCCCTAGCTAGCTCAGGCTACGGGGAACAAGACCGACGTCCCATCTGGCTCGCCCCGGTAAACAAGTAATGATAGCACCTTGCGTGCTCCATGACGATGGTGGTTCTCAGCCCCCTACGGAAGCAAGGAGACGTCAGCAAGGATCCGACAGCCCCGACAGCTCTACTTCTACAGGGTTTGAGCACTCCTCCGACGGCCACGACATCACATGAACAGGGCAGCAACACCTCTCCAACAGCCACGTCGGCATGTACATAGGGCTCTGGCTCCTCTCTGCTAGACACGATAGCACATTGCTACATCCCCCCATTGTACACCTGGGCCCTCTCCTTACATCTATAAAAGGAAGGTCCAGGGCCCACATATGGGAGGGTGGCCGCGCGGGAGCATGGGCTGACGGGCAGGCTCTCTCTCTCTCTCCCTCGCGAACGCTTGTAACCCCCTACTGAAAGCGCATCCGCCCTGGGCGCAGGACAACACGAGCCGCGGTTCCCCTTATTGTTCCCCCCTTGTGTTCCGTCTCGTGCCGACCCATCTGGGCTGGGACACGCAGCGACAATTTACTCGTCGGTCTAGGGACCCCCCGGGGTCGAAATGCCGACAGATGGCGCGCCAGGTAGGGGCCTGCTGCGTGTTGACGAATAGCTTCCCGTCAAGCTCCAGATGGGTAGTCTGCAGCAACCTCTCCAGCCCGGGACGCTGCTCCTTTTCGGGAGTCTTGAGTTCATGTCCCTCGACGGCAGCAACGACATGGTACTCCTTCCTCCGCCACACGACAACGACAATGGTGGCCTTCAGCCCGCCCGCCGGTGGCGGAATCGACGACGTCTTCCCCCCGTGGCGGAAGAACAGCATCCAGCTCTGTCCCGCCACCTTCCCCGCCGCAGGAGGAAGAGGCGGGGCAACCATGGCCAAGCAGGAGGCGGCACCTCGTTGGCTATCGAGCGAGTCGACGACACCGGCGCCCCAGCGGGGGACACGTCGGGCGTTGACCTCGCGTCTGAGACGAAGACGAGCGTCGTTTCCCCGCAACGCGCAAGCTCCGAGCGGACAGATGATGCCAGCACGCTCGCGAAGGACTTGCTGGACGTCAGCCTCGTGCCTAAGATAACGGTGCAGTCCGTCCCCGACGCTACTTCGTCACCATCCGTCGATCAAGAGGTACCGTCCGTTTTCCATCCTGTGCCTTTTAGATTCAGCTTCGACCCACTGAGTGACCCCGCTTCGGTGGACGCTTTCATAAAGGCATATCCAAACCTTCCGGGGTACCATATGTGGTCAACCTGGGACCGACTGACGGCCGTCTCGACCTACGGGCCCCCGGGGTCCGAGGAAGATGACGAGCTCGACTATGGTTGGGATTTCTCTGGGCTCGGGAAGCCTAGTGCCATGCGGGACTTCATGACCGCATGTGACTACTGCCTCTCCGATTGCTCCGATGGTAGCCACAGCCTCGACAACGAGGACTGCGGCCCAAGTCGCGAATGTTTCCACGTCGATCTAGGGGGTCTCGACGAAGGCAATCACCTTGGTATGCCGAAGGACAGCGATCCCCCTAGGCCTTCTCCTCGCGTTGACATCCTTCGAGAGTTAGCTGTGGTCCCAGTCCCTACGGGGGGTCAGGACGCACAGCTCGAGCAAATCCACGAGATGCAGGCCAGGCTCGACGAGGAAGCAGGACAACTTATGCAGCTCCGGCAGAACATCGGGCAGGAGTGGGCAGGCCGAGCGCCAGCCGGAGAAGCACGTCATCTGGCCCAGGACGTCCAGCACCGCATCGCTGATGATGCCAGGGGAGGGCTGCCCCGGCTTCCAGTGGGGTCGGCCAGAACCTGGCTGCAGTGGCAATACTACTTCGAGCGATGTTGGAGCCATCCACCATCGAGGGGCGACGTATCTAGGGAGAACTGAAGAATCTCCTGGAGGATGCCGCGGTCCGACGAGCCAAAAGCTCTGCCTTCCGAAGGTAGGGGTACCCCCCGGAGCATCGCGTCGTGACTTCCCGATTCATGCGGGAAGCCTCGGTCCACACCGGGCGCACGCGGGCCGCAACGCCTGCAGCCCCGGATCGCCTCGGCAACGAGCACCACCGCCGCGACCGTCGAGCCCACCTCGACGAAAAGGTGCGCCGAGGCTACCACCCCAGGCGTGGAGGACGCTACGACAGCGGGGAGGACCAGAGCCCCTCGCTCGGACCACCCGGTCCACAAGCTTTCAGCCGGGCCATACGACGGGCACCGTTCCTGACCCGGTTCCGAACCTCGACTACCATCGCCAAGTACTTAGGGGAAACAAGGCTGGAACTGTGGCTCGCGGACTACTGGCTGGCCTGCCAGCTGGGTGGAACGGACGATGACAACCTCATCATCCGCAACCTCCCCCTGTTCCTCTCCGACGCCGCCCGAGCCTGGCTGGAGCATCTACCTCCTGCGCAGATCTCCAACTGGGACGACCTAGTCAAAGCCTTCACCGGCAACTTCTAGGGCACATACGTGCGCCCTGGGAACTCCTGGGATCTCCGAAGCTGCCGCCAGCAGCCAGGTGAGTCCCTGTGGGACTACATCCGGTGATTCTCGAAGCAACGCACCGAGCTACCCAACATCACCGACTCAGATGTCATCGGCGCGTTCCTCGCCGGCACCACTTGCCGCGACCTGGTGAGCAAGCTGGGTCGCAAGACCCCCACCAGGGCGAGCGAGCTGATGGACAACGCCACCAAGTTCGCCTCTGGCCAGGAGGCGGTCGAGGCCATCTTCCGGAAGGACAAGCAGCCTCAGGGGAACCCGCAGGAAGACGTCCCCTAGGCGTCCGCCCAGCGCGACACAAAGAAGAAGGGCAAGAAGAAGTCGCAATCGAAACGCGATGCCGCTGACGCAGATCTTGTCGCCGCCGCCGAATACAGGAACCCTTGAAAGCCTCCCGGAGGGGCCAACCTGTTCGACAAGATGCTCAAGGAGTAGTGCCCCTATCATCAAGGTCCCATCAAGCACACCCTTGAGGAGTGCGTCATGCTTCGGCGCTACTTCCACAAGGCCGGTCCCCCGGCGGAAGGTGGCAAAGCCCATGACAACGACAAGGAGGGCCATAAGGCAGAAGAGTTCCCGGAGGTCCATGACTGCTTCATGATCTACGGTGGGCAAGTGGCGAACGCCTCGGCTCGGCACCGCAAGCAGGAGCGCCGAGAGGTCTGCTCGGTGAAGGTGGCTGCGCCAGTCTACCTAGACTGGTCCGACAAGCCCATCACTTTCGACCAAGGAGACCACCCCGACCGCGTGCCGAGCCCGGGGAAGTACCTGCTCATTGTCGATCCCGTCATCAGCAACGTCAGGCTTACCAAGGTCCTCATGGACGGAGGCAGTAGCCTCAACATCATCTACGCCGAGACTCTCGGGCTCTTGCAGATCGATCTGTCCACGATCCGGGCCGGTGCGACACCCTTTCACGGGATCATTCCCGGGAAGCGCGTCCAGCCCCTTGAACAACTAGATCTGCCCGTCTGCTTCGGGACTCCCTCAAACTTCCGAAAGGAAACCCTCACGTTCGAGGTGGTCGAGTTCCGAGGAACCTACCATGCAGTACTGGGGAGACCATGCTACGCTAAGTTCATGAACGTCCCCAACTACACCTACCTCAAGCTCAAGATGCCGGGCCCCAACGGGATCATCATCGTCGGCTCCACGTACCGACACGTGTACGAATGCGACGTGGAGTGCATGGAGTACGTCGAGGCCCTCGCCGAATCCGAGGCCCTCATCACCGACCTGGAGAGCCTCTCCAAGGAGGTGCCAGATGCGAAGTGCCACGCCGGCAACTTTGAGCCCGCAGAGGCGGTTAAGTCCATCCCTCTCGACCCCAGCAACGACGCCTCCAAGCAAGTCTGGATCGGCTCCGAGCTTGACCCCAAATAGGAAGCAGTGCTCATCGACTTTCTCCGCGCAAACGCCGAGGTTTTTGCATGGAGTCCCTCGGACATGCCTGGCATACCGAGGGATGTCGCCGAGCACTCGCTGGATATACAAGTTGGAGCCCGACCCGTGAAGCAGCCTCTGCGCCGATTTGACGAAGAAAAGCGCAGAGCCATATGCGAGGAGATCCACAAGCTGATGGCTGCAGGGTTCATCAAAGAGGTATTCCATCCCAAATGGCTAGCCAACCCTGTGCTTGTGAAAAAGAAAGGTGGGAAATGGCGGATGTGTGTAGACTACACCGGTGTAAACAAAGCATGTCCGAAGGTTCCCTACCCTCTGCCTCGCATCGATCAAATCGTGGATTCCACTGCTGGGTGCAAAACCCTGTCATTCCTCGATGCCTACTCAGGGTATCACCAAATCAGGATGAAAGAGTCCGACTAGCTCGCGACCTTTTTCATCACACCCTTTGGCATGTACTGCTATATTACTATGCCATTCGATTTGAGGAATGCAGGCGCGACATACCAAAGGTGCATGAACCACGTGTTCGGGGAGCACATTGGCCGAACGGTCGAGGCTTACGTCGATGACATCGTAGTCAAGACAAGGAAAGCCTCTGACCTCCTCTCTGACCTTGAAGCGACATTCAAGTGTCTCAAGGCGAAAGGCGTAAAACTCAATCCCGAGAAGTGTGTCTTCGGAGTCTCTCGAGGCATGCTCCTGGGGTTCATCGTCTCCGAGCCGGGCATCGAGGCCAACCCAGAGAAAATCGCGGCCATCACCAACATGGGGCCTATCAAGGACTTGAAAGGAGTACAGAGGGTCATGGGATGCCTTGCGGCTCTGAGCCGCTTCATCTCGCACCTCGGCGAAAGAGGCTTGCCCATGTACCGCCTCTTAAGGAAGACCGAGCGCTTCACTTGGACCCCCGAGGCTGAGGAAGCCCTTGGGAACTTAAAAGCACTCCTTACAAGCGCGCCCATCCTGGTGCCCTCGCTGCGGGAGAAGCCCTCTTGATCTACGTAGCCGCAACCACTCAGGTGGTCAGCGCCGTGATCATAGTCGAGAGACGAGAAGAAGGGCATGCATTGCTCGTCCAGAGGCCGGTCTACTTCATCAGTGAGGTACTGTCCGAGACCAAAATCCGCTACCCGCAAATTCAAAAGCTACTGTACACGGTAAATCTGACGCGGCGAAAGTTGCGACACTACTTCGAGTCTCATCTGGTGACTGTGGTGTCATCCTTCCCCCTAGGGGAGATCATCCAGTGTCGAGAGGCCTCGGGTAGGATTGCAAAGTGGGCGGTGGAAATCATGGGCGAGACAATCTCGTTCGCCCCTGGGAAGGCCATCAAGTCCCAAGTCTTGGCGGATTTCGTGGCTGAATGGGTCGACACCCAGCTTCCAGCAGCTCCGATCCAACCGGAACTCTGGATCATGTTTTTCGACGGGTCGCTGATGAAAACAGGAGCGGGCGTGGGCCTGCTCTTCATCTCACCCCTCGGGAAGCACCTCCGCTACGTGTTGCGCCTCCATTTCCCGGCGTCCAACAACGTGGCCGAGTACGAGGCCCTGGTTAACGGGTTGCACATCGCCATCGAGCTAGGGGTTCGGCGCCTCGACGCTCGTGGCGACTCGCAACTTGTCATCGACCAAGTCATGAAGAAATCCCACTGCCGCGACCCGAAGATGGAAGCCTACTGCGACGAGGTTCGGCGCTTGGAAGACAAATTCTACGGGCTCGAGCTCAACCACGTCGCCCGACGATACAATGAGACTGCGGACGAGCTAGCTAAAATAGCCTCGGGGCGGACAACGGTCCCCCGGACGTCTTCTCCCGAGACCTACATCAACCCTCCGTCAAGACCGACGACACGCCCGAGCCCGAGAAGGCCTCGGCCCTGCCTGAGACACCCTCGGCTCAGCCCGAGGCACCCTCGGCCCCCGAGGTTGAGGCTTTACGCGTCGCGGAAGAGCGGAATGGGGTCCCGCCAAATCGAAACTGGCAGACCCCGTACCGCAATATCTCCACCGAGGGGAGCTACCCCTCGACAGAGCCGAAGCTCGGCGACTAGCGCGGCGCTCCAAGTCGTTCGTCTTGCTGGGTGACGGAAAGGAGCTCTACCACCGCAGCCCCTCAGGCATCCTCCAGCGATGCATATCCATCTCTGAAGGTCAGGAGCTATTGCAAGAAATACACTCGGGGGCTTGCGGTCACCATGCAGCACCTCGAGCCCTCGTTGGAAACGCCTTCCGACAAGGTTTCTACTGGCCAACTGCGGTGGCCGACGCCACTAGGATTGTACGCACCTGCCAAGGGTGTAAATTCTATGCAAGGCAGACGCACCTGCCCGCTCAGGCTCTGCAAACAATACCCATCACCTGGTCGTTTTCTATGTGGGGTCTGGACCTCGTCGGTCTCTTGCAAAAGGCACCCGGGGGCTTCACGCACCTGCTGGTCGCTATCGACAAATTCTCCAAGTGGATTGAGGTCCGACCCCTAAACAACATCAGGTCCGAACAGGCGGTGGCATTCTTCACCAACATCATCCATCGCTTTGGAGTCCCGAACTCCATCATCACCGACAACGGCACCCAGTTCACTGGCAGGAAGTTCCTGGACTTCTGCAAGGACCACCACATCCGGGTGGATTGGGCCGCCGTAGCTCACCCCATGACGAATGGGTAGGTAGAGCGTGCCAACGACATGATTCTACAGGGACTCAAGCCAAGGATCTACAACGACCTCAACAAGTTCGGCAGGCGATGGATGAAGGAACTCCCCTCGGTGGTCTGGTGTCTGAGGACGACGCCAAGCCGGGCCACGGGCTTCACGCCGTTATTTCTAGTCTATGGGGCCGAGGCTATCTTGCCCACAGACTTAGAATACGGTTCCCCGAGGACGAGGGCGTACGACGACCGAAGCAACCGGACAAGCCGAGAAGACTCACTGGACCAGCTGGAAGAGTCTCGGGACATGGCCTTACTACACTCAGCACGATATCAGCAGTCCCTGCGACGCTACCACGCCCGAGGGGTTCGGTCCCGAGACCTCCAGGTGGGCGACTTGGTGCTTCGGCTACGACAAGACGTCCGAGGGCGCCAAAAGCTCACTCCTCCCTGTGAGGGGCCATTCATCATCGCCAAGATTTTGAAGCCCGGAACATACAAGTTGGCCAACAGTCAAGGCGAGGTCTACAACAACGCTTGGAACATACGACAGCTACGTCGCTTCTACCCTTAAGTCGTTCATATACCTCATTCTCTTTACATACACAAATAAAGTCTAACCATCAAGGAAGGGTCAGCCTTGCCTCAGCAAAGCCCGACCCTCCCTCGGGGGCTAGAAGGGGGGAACCCCCTCTACATCAAAATTTTCCTCGGAAAAAGTCTTTCGGCCAGAACATTTTTCGCGCTTTTCGACTACTTCGATAGTGGGATCCTGAAAACGACGGAGTACACGTAAGCGGCAAGGCCGACCGAGCCGAGGGACTCCTACGCCTCCGGGATACGGATACCTCACTCATCACCTTCTGCGATAAGTAACTCACGCTCGGATAAACGATTCTGCTGACCGAACAAGTCTTAACGCTCAAAAACTTTTCTGCCGAAACGATTTTTCGTGCCTTCTCGACTATATCGATAACAGAATCCCGCGGACGAGCAAGAGTACACGTAAGCGGCAAGGCCGACCGAGCCGAGGGACTCCTACGTCTCCGGGATACAGATACCTCACTCATCACCTTCCGCGATAAGTAACTCTCGCTTGGATGAGCGATTCTGCTACCAACAAACAAGTCTTGATACTCGAAACAAGAGGATAAGAGACGCAGCTTTATAACACGACAATGATATGTTTGGGCCTCGGCGGCCGCAAAAAACATACGCACACTACAGACAAACTGTTCCTGCAGGTTCAGACATCGATAGGGGGAGCAGCAGCACCCTCGGCGTCGACTCCACCTTCGGCAGAATCTGACCCGGCCTCAGACGGCGACACGGGCGAAGGATCTCCACCTCGAAGGAAGATGCCAGCGCTGCGCCTGGACCATCGCTTCCAGGGTCTCCTCCAGGAACCCGACCCGGGCAGACGGCTGGACCGGCCGCTCCATAGCCTCAGCCAGCTGCCCCCCAAGGACACCAGCCCGGCTCATGGCCTCGGCAGCCCGACTCTAGGGTTGGCCCCGCTAGTGGACGACCCGGCCAGGCTCCAGCCGCCGCTGCTAGGCCTCCTCGGCCTAGGAAGCCCTCTGCTCCTAGGCCGACAAAGCCCCATTTTCGAGCCAACTCCGCCTCTGTCCATGCTGACACCGCTGCCTCCGGCTTCGGCTCGTCGCAGAGCAGCCGAGAGTTCCTTAACTAAGCGAGAGAAGCCTTGAGCGGCAAGGCCGACCGAGCCAAGGGACTCCTACGCCTCCGGGATACGGATACCTCACTCGTCACCTTCTGCACAGGGCAACTTGCACTTGGTTAAGCGGTTCAGCTAGCCGACAGGCGAGTCCTGGTGTTCGAAATGAGGAAGAAACACGGTATCGCACCCAAGATACCAAGATGTTCAGGCCCCGATAGCCACAATGAACAGACACCGGTACTCAAGGTGCCATTACAAACGGAACTCCGGTTCCACTCCCGCGGGTATGAACAACCTCCACATCGGAGGGCCTGCGGGACGACAACTTCCAGGTGGCTCGCCGCCGCCCACTCCTGCAGCAGCGACAACGACCTCCGCTCCGGGCGGCCAAACAGCAGCAGCGATGACCTCAGGGCAGACGCTGCTGCGACAAGGCCCTCGCCCACGTCCCCACTCGAGGGGCGAGGACAAGCTATCAGAGCCAAAGAGCCAGAGGCCCAGAGCGCAGATGGCGCCGACGATCTCGTCGGCGACGAGGCCTTCTCCAGCTGCCACCTGCCCACCAGAAGATCCCCACTCAAGTCCTCCCGGACGGGCGAGCACCGACCTCCGCGCGGAGGCGTCGTGCCAGAGCGAGGGCAGGACAACCCAAGAACATGAACGCCGCCCTAGCAGTGTGCGACGTCTTGGGCGGCCACCCGGTGCGCGCGGTGCAACAGCCGCCCGTACGGCGGGCAGATAGCCGCACTCCGCCCAGCGGTGGGAGGTGGCACCGGAAGCTGCACCAGAGCCAGCTGAGCCAGCGAACCAGGCATGCTGGAGCTGACGACGCTTGCCGCCGACCGGCCCAGCGTTGTCGAAGTTCGCCCCCTCCTCAAGGCCGGTGAGCGCCCTTCTCCCCCAATCACTGAGGGAAGGAGCGGGTCACCAGCCCCTGCGGGGGTAGGGCCCCGGCTCGCCTCGCCCTCCTCCCCAGCAAGGATGATGAAGATCCTTGAAGCTGAGGGCAGGGCAGAGGCCGTAGCCCGGCTTGTTTCTCCCCACCAAACTGACCATTGGTGAGAGGATGCAGTCGGGCAGCCTGATGAAAATACTTGAATACAAGCGATGGCTGAAAGGTGCCAACCTCCATGAGGTTGCGCCCCTCCCACGACAAGACGAAGGCAACGCGGGCGCTCCCCATCCGGGGGCTCAGAAGGCGGAAGGCGCGATGCATGAGGAGAGTGCGAAGGCATGGCTACCACCCAGGAGGTCGATCCCTTTTTAAAGGCGACTCTCCCCACTCCCATCCTCAGGCATCGCGGACTAAGTCTTCACCAACGCGCTCCAGGGTCCTCCGCCTACGACACAGGGGCTGGGTCCCACACGACGTGCAAGCTGGCCCAGCACAGAAGAGGCCAAACCGCCTCGCGCGGAGCGTGTAACCGCTCAGCGGTTACAAGCACTCCTCCATCATCGCCTAAACCAGCGGGTGAAAGGGCGGACCGCCATGCAGGCGGCATGCAACTGCACCACGACGATGCACCCTCTCGACTTCCACGCATCCAGCATGGAGGCCCAGGCCCACACGTCATGTAATCGGCGCGCCGGATACTACGTGCGAAAAACTACACCGTCACTTACGCCAGTCCCGCGCCTTCTCGACTGCGGAACCGGTGCCACGACTCGAGGCAACCCTGCGCATGGCCCAACAGTGCCAACCAAGCACATCGGTCACAGGTCAGTCAGCCGCAGGAGAAGGCGCGACGATCGATATGGCCGAAAGTGGGCCGGCAGTAATGATGGTGGAAGGCGGGCGGAGGCAGCAGTCAAATCATCTGCAGGCTCACGTCCCCTCCTGGAGCAGCAGGGGAGCCCTCTCCCACGGCATAAAGACGACGCGCCCGTGTTCTGTCCCTCGAACGGCTCGCGCAACGGTTGCCACGCGAACCACCCGTCCCATCGCATTAACTCCGCGGCAGGGCAGGCGACACCTTTGGCAGGCGAAGCGGGCGACGCTTCACCTCCGCCATAATGACCGCGTCACAAAAAAGGTGTGCCACGTCGTTCAATCTCGTACCCTTTTCCTCTTCCCCTTTCTCTCTCTTGCTACAGGGACCGGGAAAGGGGATACTCCGAAAGGGATCCTTCTCTACGAAGGAAGCGGGCCCCAATCCCTCCTACTGATCAGGGGTTCGAAGGCTGACCCCTCGGAAGGGTTCGACAGCCACCCCAGAGCACTCGGGCTCCACGCCCACTACTGGTCAGAGGTTCGAAGGCTGGCCCCTCGGAAGGGTTCAACAACCGCCTCAGGCCACTCGGGCTCCGCGCCCACTACTGATCAGGGGTTCGAAGGCTCGCCCCCCGAAGGGTTCGACAGCCGCCTCAGAACACGCAGAGCGAGGGATGACTTTGGGTACGTCCGATACATGGCCGAGGCTCGGGCTACGCTCCCGAGGTACCCTAGGACATTTCCGAGACCAGCAGGAGCGATTCTGTAACGGAATCCCATCAGTGGGAGGCATCGAGCCCTCGAACCCTATCAAACGGGACCGGGTCCGGCAAATCACCTGTAGGTACTTTTGGAGCGCGCCTCTGGGCCACTAGCCGACCCTTATCGAACGGGGCACGGGCGTCCACTCGGATCACCCGTTAGCAACTCACTAGAGACACAATGTTCGGCGGCCTCCGAGGGCAACATGGCGCTTTCCCCCCTCCTCCTTGCGGAAAGGCGACAAAGGGGCATATGAAAAAAGCCGAGTCAGTCCTTGACCGTCCTCTTGCCCTGTGCGGAGGCTCGGGGGCTGCTCTCGCAAACCCGGCTCCAGCCAAACCATTGACGGCGTCAACATACCAGCCCGAGGGCTCGGAACCTGACTATGCACCCAGGCAACGACCAGTTCGCATGAGGGAACAACCAGACCAGCCGAGGCATCACGAAAGGCATTAAGACCTCGAAGGAGTCAAACCACTCCTCCGAGGCCTCGGGGGCTACACCCGGCGGGTGCGCTCGCGCGCACCCACCGGAACAAAGTGTAACCGAGAAAGGTCGGTCCCCTTGCAAAAATTTGCGACAAAGCCTCCAAGCGAGTACTAACACTCCCTTTGAGGCTCGGGGGCTACTGTCGGGGACCATAATTAGGGGTACCCCCAAGACTCCTAAACTCGGCTGGTAACCACCATCAGCACAAAGCTGCAAAGGCCTGATGGGCGCAATTCAGGTCAAGGCTCCGTCCACTCAAGGGACACGATCTCGCCTCGCCCGAGCCCAGCCTCGGGCAGGAACAGTAGACCAAGGCAGATTCACGCCTCGCCCGAGGGCATCCTCAAGTAACGGGCGCACCTTCGACTCGCCCGAGGCCCAGCTCGGGCAGGCTTCGCAGTGAAGCAACCTTGGCCAGATCGCCGCGCCAACCGACCGCATCGCAGGAGCATTCAATGCAAGGATCACCTGACACCTTATCCTGACGCGCGCTCCTCAGTCGACAAGGTCGAAGTGACCGCAGTCACTTCGCCCTCCACTGACTGACCTGACAGGAAAACAGCACCGCCTGCCCTGCTCCGACTATTGTGCCACCCGCCAGGGTGAGGCTGATAGCAGCCAAGTCCAGCCTCGGGCGCCATAGGATGCTCCGCCTCGCCCGATCCCAGGGCTCGGACTCAACCTCGACCCTGGAAGATGGTCTCCGCCTCGCCCGACCCCAGGGCTCGGACTCAACCTCGACCTCGGAAGACGGTCTCCGCCTCGCCCGACCCCAGGGCTCAGACTCAACCTCAACCCCGGAAGACGGTCTCTGCCTCGCCCGACCCCAGGGCTCGGACTCCACCTCAACCTCGGAAGACGTTCTCCACCTCGCCCGACCCTAGGGCTCGGTCTCAACCTCGACCTCGGAGGAGTCACCGCCTCGCCCGACCTCGGGCTCGGACCGACCACGCCGCAGGGGGGTACATCATTACCCTACCCCTAGCTAGCTCAGGCTACAGGGAACAAGACCGGCGTCCCATCTGGCTCGCCCCGGTAAACAAGTAATGATAGCACCCCGCGTGCTCCATGACGACGGCGGTTCTCAGCCCCCTACGGAAGCAAGGAGACGTCAACAAGGATCCGACAGCCCCGACAGTTGTACTTCTACAGGGTTTGGGCACTCCTCCGACGGCCATGACATCACATGAACAGGGCAGCAACACCTCTCCAACAGCCACGTCGGCATGTACATAGGGCTCTGGCTCCTCTCTGCTAGACACGATAGCACATTGCTACATCCCCCCATTGTACACCTGGGCCCTCTCCTTACACTATAAAAGGAAGGTCCAGGGCCCTCGTACTGGAGGGTGGCCGCGCGGGAGAACGGGCTGACGGGCAGGCTCTCTCTCTCCCTCGCGGACGCTTGTAACCCCCTACTGCAAGCGCATCCGCCCTGGGCGCAGGACAACATGAGCCGCGGTTCCCCATATTGTTCCCCCTTGTGTTCCATCTCGCGCCGACCCATCTGGGCTGGGACACGCAGCGACAATTTAATCATCGGTCCAGGGACCCCACGGGGTCGAAACGCCGACAAACTATGTAAATGCGGGAAGTGAATTATAGAATGTATAGGACAAAGATAGGTCAAAGGACACTTGCCTCCACTAACCAGCTGCTGCTCAGGGGCTTCTCCTGCGAGTTCTTCGGGCTCTTCAACCAGATCGTTCTCTATACGAGTTCAAACATACATTCCACATATTTAATACAAAAGAACAGTACACCATACAATGGAATGCAATAATCAAACAGACGTTCAATGCGGGGCTCGCAATTACGGTTAAGCGAGAAAGAGGAAATGAAGGTCGAGTCTACGGTCGAGAAGCGATCACGTTACATAATTATAAATTAAACCACTCGTTTAATAGAAGGGTATTAATTTGGCCACTGCGTTTAGCATAAAGTAAGGTCATGTTCCACATTTCATCATTATAAATAGATAAAGATGAATGAAAGGGAGTGGTCGCACGGTGAGACGCGCGACACAACATTTAAATTGAATTAAGAAATAAACAACTCACCGCACGACAGAGCGCGCAACGAGATTCTTGCATTAATTATAGATAAACATTAAGCATTGTGCGACGAAACGCACGATGGCTTACTTCAACAGAACTGCATTTAAAACGAATCGTCGTGCAACGAAGCGCGCGACGCAGCACCTTAATAAATATAAATTTAAAAAGAATCGTCGCGCGATGAAGCACGCGACGCAGCACATTAATAAAGACGAATTTAGAATGAACCGTCGTGCGGCGAAGCGCGCGACGCAGCACATTGAGTAAACTAAAATTAAAATGGATTAAGACGAGAGTTGAACGCAGCGTGACTACATCACAGGTGCGCGGGGCACGAGGCCGCCGGGGCACGGGCTCGGGCAGGGGCGCGCGACCAGGGCGCGGGGGGGCTCACCGGGGAGGGCCAGGGAAGGGAGCTCGCCGGGGAGGGGCTCGATGGGGCGGGGCTCGCCAAGGAGGGGCGCCAGGGAGGGTCCACGGTGGGGAGGGGCTCGCGCAGGGGTAGTGGCGCGACGGGGGCGGGGCTCGCCGGGGAGGGCCACTGGGGAGGGGGCTCGCTGGGAAGGGGCGCCGGGGCGGGGCGCGCGCGGGGGAGGTGCTCGCCGAGGAGGGGCACCGGGGAGGGGCACGCGGCGGGGCAGGGGAGGGCGCACGAGCAGGGGGAGGGCGCGCGGGCAGGGGGAGGGCGCGCGGCCAGGGGGAGGAAGAAAGGGAGGGGGAGGGAGAGAGGGAGGGAGAGGGAAGGGGAAGCTCACCTCGGGGATCCAAACTCTGGCGATCATCGTCTCCAAACCCTAGGGCACCACGGGGAGAGAGAGGGAGAGGTGGGAGAGGGAGAGGGAGGTTACTGCGTGGGAGAAATCAAATGAGAGAAAGAGACCAGGGGGAGGGGGCGCGCGCATGGGGCAGGGGCGCCAGGGGCGCGCGGGCCGGACTGGGCTGGGTTGGGCCGGGCTGGGTCGCATCGCGGATCAAAACCCACGACACACACAACCACCAATCGGAATCCGATCGCGAACCGAAATCCGAAACGAGACGAGACGAACACGCGACTAACCACAACATCAGACAAAGAAATATGCTTCAGCATGATGCAACACCCATGACATTTTGGTTTTGTTTACACATGACATAGACACCCGTCACTATATTGCTTTGAAATTTGGAAGAAAGAGCGAAACAAGAAAAGGAAAGAGAGTAACGCCTAAATTTGGTGAGTAAAAAGAAGAAAAAATTCTACCCCCCAAACTCAGGGCGTTACATGGATCGAAGCAAAGCCCTTAGCCACAATAACTTCAGCCATAGTACAGAAATTCTTTTGGCAAAACATTGTTTGTCGCTTCGGCGTGCCGAAGGCAATAACTGTTGACAATGGAGCTCAATTTGATGCTGAAACGTTAAAAGATTTTTGTGACCGAATTGGTACAAAAATTCATTTTGCATCAGTAAGGCATCTAGAATCAAATGGGTTAGTAGAGAGAGCAAATGGAATTATAATGACAGAAATAATGAAGTTAATCTTCAATCAACCTAGAGGAATGTGGCCAGAAGAGTTGATCAAAGTGGTGTGGAGCCATAACACAACTGTCTCAAGGTCAATAGGTTGTACACCTTTCAAGCTCTTATTCGGTGACGAAGCAATAACACCAGAAGAAGCAAAGACAGGATCAATAAGAACCACAGCTTCAGCGGAGGACGAAGCTGATTCTCAAATAACAAAAGACACTATAGAAGGGACCAGACTTTAGGCCATAGAACACATCAATAAGTATCAGGCCGAAACAATAAAATGACGTGATAGGAAAGTTCGATTGAAAAATATCAAGCCAGGTCATTTGGTGCTTCGGAGAGTAGCCAACCCAGATACAGTGGGCAAGTTACAGCTGAAATGGGAAGGTCCTTTTATGGTAGTATCTTCGTCAAGACCCGGTTCTTACAGATTGAAGGATATGGACGGCAACGACATACCTAGATCTTGGAATGCGGATGAGCTTCGGCAGTACTATGTGTTATTGATGTAATCTTTTCTATTTTTCCTATGGCACCCTTTTCCTTTCAGGAGGGGAGAAAGGTTTTTAATGGGGCCATAGTTTATAATTTTCATTCTTATTTATCCCTATGCAATACAAGGGCCAAAATCCCCCAAAGATGTAATATGTAATATCAGAACCTGCACCATCGAGTGCAAAAGAAAACAGGGAAAAGCTCAAAAGACGTCCCTAAGGGGATGCAGAGCTGTAATCACCCAAGGATGACGAAGCTGCAAAAGTCGTTCCTAAGGGAGCGCATCGTAAATTCCGAAGCCGCAAAAGTCGTTCCTAAGGGAGCGCAACATAAGTTCCGAAGCTCAAAAGTCATTCCTAAGGGAATGCAGAGCCAAATACCACCGAAATATAAGGTGAAGAAGCTCCAAAGTCGTTCCTAAGGGGATGTAGAGCATAAATGCCACTGAAATAGAAGGTGAAGATGCTCCACAGTCGTTCCTAAGGGGATGCAGAGCTCAAATGCCACCGAAATAGAAGGTGAAGAAGCTCCAAAGTCGTTCCTAAGGGAATGCAGAGCTTAAAGACTCCAAAGTCGTTCCTAAGGGGATGCAGAGTCTGGGTGTGGTTTGGTGTGCGTTTGGGACATTCATTTGCATATTACATCACATCATTCATTGCATTCAATTAGACATTCGTAGGGTCATCATCATCATGACATAAAGCACGATCAACAGAAATACTCCGGCTTCGACGACAAAGTGCTTCGATGAACACGAAGAAGCTTTGTTTCAAACATACAGGCATTTTATGCAAGGAAATGCTTCGATGTGTACAAAAAGAAGGGAAGGTGTTTTTCGCCTTCGGCTCAAAAGATACGAATTTCGTCCACAGCAAAGCAATTCATACATGGATAAAAAGGTAAAAATATGTTACAAGTTATGGACAAATATACACAGTACTGTTTAATTCTCAATTACAATTTTTTGCAAAGATAATGCAAATATTCCTAAGCTCTATTGATGCGTCATGATGCCCGATTTTCACGATGTAGGATCAATCTTCAGATAACTAGCTTCGAAGAAGCCAAGATAACTTGCTGCAAGCAGCGATAACTAGTGCAACCTGACAAATAAAACTCGAAGCCAACCACCGTCTTTAACCGGCAACATGAATCGAGGATTCGCCCAACCACACTCTCAAAGAACCAACTAACACAGCCTACAATCAATCGAGGAGACCTCGAAGGGAGTAGGAGCACCAATTGGGAGCGGATGAAGCCGCCGCTTCTGCAATCCCGCGAAGGAACTCACAAGAGCAAAGGGGTAGAGATCACTCTCAATATTTGTTAGCACACAGCTGAACAAAAGGGTTCTATTTTTAGATTATCATATGTTGCCTTACATCATAGACATAGGGGGGTATTTATACTAGTAACAACCAACCTTAGAGAGGTATAAACACGAAACAAAAATATTTTCACGTGCTAATGTGAAGGAGCCTCTTCGGGAGATCTGCAGAGCTGATTTCCGTGTGGCTGTTTGACTTCTACGTAGCCTTCAGTATTTTGACAATAACTTCTTCTAGGAATCTTCAAATGATGTGGGGCTAAATGCGTTGGAAAGCTGACTTGATAATCTTGCTCACCATGTATAGCATGCTTAATGAAACTTCGCAGAATGATGCAGTTTAATACGAAAACTTGGTCATCAAATAGACTGTTGACCTTCTAACCAGTCAGCACTAAAGTAGGTCGGCTGCATTTGTGGCAGAATTTATTAAGTCGGCCTTAGAAGCATTGGAAACTAGACTTCAATAGCTTTCCAAAAAGTACTTATGGGCCTTCATAGCTTTTGGGAATCAAAAGATATGACAGTTTCTTCTGGACGGTTCTGTAGTGCTGGACTGACTCGGACATAGCTCTTCTTGCTGATTTGCCTTTGATATGTTTTGTCATTCCTCTTTGGTGAACCTAAGTAATATCAACATACACGACTTAGGTAGCATAAATTTCTCATTAGTGTTTAATTGAAATTCATAAAGTAGCGCGTGCACCTCTTGCTATAGCTTCTTAGCTCGGATACGTGTAATTGGTCCATCAAAGACTTGGGTTGGTGATGATGTTGGTTGTACTTGAGTTGATGTAGTATGACTTGGGGTTGTAATGTGTTGCTTAATGGCATGGTCGTATCATACTCCTCCCCTTAAAAAGGAGTCGTCCTCGACTCTGAAATGACTTCACTTGTATATGGTAAGAGGTCAGCAACATTGAACGTGTTGCTCACGCCATAGCTTGGTGGAAGATCTATCTTGTATGCATTATCATTGATCTTGGCAAGAACACGAAATGGACCATCCCCTCGTGGCATCAATTTGGATTTGCGCTGATCAGGAAAACGCTCCTTGCGTAAGTGAATCCAAACCAAGTCCCCTGGTCCAAATAACACTTTCTTCCTATGCTTGTTCATGCTTGCAGCCTTGCGCACTGCTTTGATCTCAATTGCTTCCTTGGTCTTCTCATGTATCTTTTTTATGTATGCAGCATGCTTGGAAGCTTCCATATTGGTTCTTTCCTGCCATGGAAGGGGCAACAAATCTATCGAAGCAATAGGTTTGAACCCATATACAATTTCGAAGGGGCATAAATTAGTTGTAGAATGTACTGTCCTGTTATAAGCAAACTCCATGTGTGTCAAACATTCCTCCCAATCCTTCAAGTTCTTCTTTACCATTGTTCGCAGCAACATTGACAATGTACGATTCACCACTTCAGTTTGTCCATCAGTTTGGGGGTGGCATGTGGTGGAGAACAAAAGTTTAGTCCCAAGCTTTGCCCACAATGTTTTCCAAAGATTGCTCACAAACTTCACATCACGGTTAGATACAATGGTCTTGTGCACTCCATGTAGCCTCAAGATTTCTCTGAAAAACAAATTGGCAACATGTGAAGCATCGTCGCTCTTGTTGCATGGGATAAAATGAGTTATTTTTCAAAATCTATCAACCACAACAAAAATAGAATCTCTCTTTTTTCGAGTCATCGACAGCCCTAAAATAAAATCCATGCTTATGTCTTCCCAAGGAATTTTAGGAGCGGGTAAAGGAGTATATAAACCATGAGGGTTCAGTTTTTACTTAGCTTTGTGACAGGTGACACAACGCTCCACAAATCTGATGATGTCTCTCCTCATCTTGGGCCAATAGAAATGATCATTCAGCAGTTCATAAGTCTTCTTTTGTCCAAAATGACATGTTAGACCTCCTCCATGTGACTCCTGCAATAAAATCAATCTAACCAAAGAATTTGGTACACAAAGTTTGTTAGCTCTAAACAAAAATCCATCATGTATATGATATTTTTCCCAACCTTTTCCATCTTTATAATGATTGTATGGTTCTGAAAATTTAGGATCATCATTATACATTTCTTTCAAATTTTCAAGACCCAAAATTTTTACCTCTAGTTGATTCAATAACACATTTCTTCGAGACAAGGCTTCAGCGACCACATTGTCCTTACCTTTCTTATATTTCATTATGTATGGAAATGTTTCGATAAACTTGACCCATTTGGCATGGCGACGATTCAGTTTGGCTTGCCCTTTCAAATACTTCAAAGCTTAATGATCGGAATGAATAACAAACTCTTTTGGCCATAAGTAGTGCTTCCATGTTTCAAGCATTCAGACCAAAGCATACAATTCTTTGTCATACATAGAATAATTTAATTGAGCACCTCCCAATTTTTCACTAAAATATGCTATAGGTTTTCCTTGTTGCATTAAAACTCCTCCTATCCCAATCCCACTAGCATCACATTCTACTTCAAAAGTTTTAGTGAAATCAGGAAGAATAATCACAGGTGCTTCAGTCAAACGTTTCTTCAATTTTTGAAAAGCATCTTCTTGTGAGTTTCCCCATTTAAATTCAACACCTTTCTTTGTCAATTCATTTAAAGGGGAAGCGATGGTACTGAAATCTCGCACAAATCTTCTATAAAAACCAGCGAGACCATGAAAACTTCTTACTTGACTTACATTCGTTGGAGCTGGCCAATCCTTGATTGCTTTCACCTTGGATTCATCCACCTCTATTCCTTTTGTTGAAAAAACAAAGCCAAGAAACACAACATGGTCTGTGCAAAAATTACACTTCTCAAGATTAGCAAATAATTTCTCCTTTCTAAGCTCATCTAAAACTTGTCGAATGTGTTTCACATGTTCATCAAAATACTTGTTGTAAATTAGAATATCATCGAAGTAGACAACAACAAATTTTCCAATGAAAGTTCTTAAGACATGGTTCATTAATCTCATAAAAGTACTAGGAGCATTAGTCAACCCAACGGGCATCACTAACCATTCATACAACCCAAATTTTGTTTTAAATGCAGTCTTCCATTCATCTCCAATTTTCATTTTTATTTGATGGTATCCACTTCTCAAATCAGTTTTAGTAAAAATTGTGGAACCACTTAATTCATCAAGCATATCATCTAGCCGTGGAATAGGATGGCGATAGCGAACGGTAATATTATTTATAGCTCTACAATCAACACACATCCTCCAAGTTCCATCTTTCTTAGGTACTAAAATCACAGGAATAGCTCAAGGGCTTAAGCTTTCACGAACAAAACCTTTATCAAGAAGTTCTTGCACTTGCCTTTGTATTTCCTTAGTTTCTTTAGGATTGGTTCGATATGGTGGACGGTTAGGAAGTGCAGCCCCTGGAATAAGGTCGATTTGATGCTCAATCCCTCGAATTAGAGGTAGTCCAGCCGGTGTTTTTTGTGGAAACACGTCTTCAAAGTCCTGAAAAAGATCAGCCACAACACTAGGAAGAGATGTTATGTCGTTAGGAGAAATCAAAACATCTTTGTTCACAAGTACAAAGAGCACTTGATATGGGTTGTTCCTCACTTCTCTCAGCTCAGATTTTGTGGCTAGCATAACTAGATGTTCTCCCTCTTCCTTCGTTTTGTCTCTTGAATTTGGCTTGTAGCACTCGCTCACTGAATTGTGGATGTCACTCAATTTCTTTTGCTCTCCTCCTCCTCTACTTGCTGCACTAATTTCAGTTTTCTTTTGTAAATGTTCAGCCATGATTTGTTGAGGGGTCATAGGCTTGAGTACAAACTTTCTCCCTTTTAGATCTAGCGTGTATTGATTTGTTCTTCCACAATGCTGAGAATATCGGTCATATTGCCAAGGTCTTCCTAGCAGCATGTGACACACAGACATGGGTGCAACATCGCACTCCACTGTGTCAACATACTCTCCAATCTTGAACGGAACTTTCACCTTATAGCCAATCTTGATATCTCCCGATTCATTCAACTATTGGACATGATATGGATGAGGGTGTCGCTGCAACTTCAAACCAAGCTTTTCAACCATCTCACGACTTGCAAGATTATGGTAGCTCCCTCCATCAATGATCACATTTACTACTTTGTCTTGCACTTTTTCTCGCGTTTGAAAAAAATTATGTCGCTGTCCAATTTCAGCTTCTTTCATTTGAACACTCAAGATTTGTGTAACCACAAGAGTAGTACCATGCTCAAATTCACATCCAGTGTGTTCCTCAATTTTATGAGTGTCTTCTACATTTCCTGCTTCAGCTTCCTCTTCACTAGCTGATGTATATTCTCCATCATCATTCACAAGGATCACACGATTATTTGGACACTCCTTTATGACATGACCACGACCTCCACACTTGAAGCACTGAATACCACTACTCTTGGCTATTGAACCTACTAATGTTGAAGTGGATGCTGCTGGTTTATAACTCGTGTTTGGAGCAACACCGTTCTTTCCACTAGAATTGCCTTGAATATTGGATCGCAAGCCTCCAGTTGAACCTTTTGTCGATGAGGATGCAGAAGTAAACCTTGAGATTGATTTGCTTCCTCTAGTCATGGTTCGTGCACCATATGACAAGGGCTTGGTGCTCTTAGCATCTTGTTGCAGCTGGCGTTCAGCTTTGGTGGCTTGATGTACCAAATCAATAAGACTTTGGTACGGCTGAAACTAAACAATATGCTGAATGTTGCGGTGTAACCCAGCCATGAAACGTGCAATGGTTTGCTCTTCATCTTCATACACATTAGCTCTAATCATGGCCTTCTCCATCTCCTTATAATACTCCTCAACAGAGAAACTTCCTTGCCTCAAATTCTGCAATTTATCAAAAAGATCACGCCGATAATGCTTCGGCACAAAACGAATTCTCATTTCTCGCTTCATATCTTGCCAAGTAATAATAGGGTCCTCTCCATCTTCTTCACGATCACGAAGAAGTTGCTCCCACCAAATCAGAGCATATCCTTCAAACTCAAGAGATGCCATTGCAAGTTTCTTCTCCTCTGAATAATTATGTAGGCGGAAGATTTTCTCCACCTTCAATTCCCATGTGAAATAATCTTCAGGATTAGATCTACCATCAAATTTTGGCATGGTAAACTTAAGTTTCCCAAATGTCTCTTCTTGGTTGATGCCTCTATGATGACGACGACCATAGCGATGTTGGGACTGACCATCATCATCCCCAAATTCAGATTCTCCATTGTCATCATTTCTTCGATTCCGGCCTCTTCCTCTACCACATGCAGCACCTTGATTTCTCCTCCCATGTTCACTTGCTCTTCTAGAATAATTTCCTTCACCTTCTTCCCTGTCTTTATCATGGTTTCTTGCACTATCAGGGAGTCGACGACGACCTCTGATTTCAGCCATAAGTTTCTGAAGATCTTGTGCCAACCGATCTTGCTTGTCTTCTATGCTTTGTTTGAGCTCATTAAATTGCATTAGGGTGACACATTCTTCAATCTCAGCGTTGGGATCCATCTTCCTGCGAAATTAGTGGCGACAAGGCAAAAATATAGGTGGAATATGAAGCTATATAGAATCTCACAACCTCACCACTCTTACCAACCAAAGCTCTTATGAGGTCCCTGTGGGTTGCAAGAAAAATGTGTGGTGGTAACAATAAAGTGATGGTTAAGCGAATACAAGACCAGAGTACCGGTTACGATGGCTTATATGTGGAGCTTGGTGGAGAATAGTAAACAAGGAATGCAATCTGAATTCTAGTTGTTGTAAAGTTAAATAACCATCCAACTAGAAGTTCACTGCCTACTGCTGACCACAAGATACGAGTGATGTAAGTAGATCAAACACACGGGCAAATAATTTTCAGATTTGATGCAAATCAAGGAGTATGGTTGGAATGCAAGTGTTGCGATCAGACCCAACCAAAATTTTGCACCAAATGACAATAGCAAACTGGTTGAACAACTTGATGAACTTTCAACACTTGTGCACATAAACAAACTGATCGTTCTACTTTTCTTTCACAATCTTGTTCAACACTTTTTTATACTCTTTTTTTATAGAACTAAACACAGAGATCTGATATGATATTGCACACTTTATAATACTTAACAAAGAACTCAACCAGCAGCTATAACTTAAATAGGATCAAAGTTAACGCGAAGGAAATGATGAGGGTTTTCAGATTTTTTTGTGGATATTTTCAGATATATATAAGAGGCTCAAAGGAAACACAAAGGATAGAGTGAACAACAACTAAACAAAGACTCTAAGGACTGAAACTTAACAAAACTCACTGGAAAAACAGATTGAAACAAAGGGCTATGGCAAAAATATTTTATGGCTTTTTGGTGGATAGGACGAACACAAAATATATGTAGCTAAGTGTAAAGAATCCTACCATGGCAACTGAGGCTTTGATACCAGATGATGTGTCACGATGCCCGATCTTCACGATGTAGGATCAATCTTCAGATAACTTGCTTCGAAGAAGCCAAGATAACTTGCTGCAAGCAGCAATAACTAGTGCAACCTGACAAATAAAACTCGAAGCCAACCACCGTCTTTAACCGGCAACCTGAATCGAGGATTCGCCCAACCACACTCTCAAAGAACCAACCAACACAGCCTACAATCAATCGAGGAGACCTCGAAGGGAGTAGGAGCACCACTTGGGAGCGGATGAAGCCGCCGCTTCTGCAATCCCGTGAAGGAATTCACAAGAGTAAAGGGGTAGAACTCACTATCAATATTTGTTAGCACACAGCTGAACAAAAGGGTTCTATTTTTAGATTATCATAAGCTGCCTTACATCATAGACATAGGGGGGTATTTATACTAGTAACAACCAGCCTTAGCGAGGTATAAACACTAAATAAAAGTATTTTCACGTGCTAATGTGAAGGAGCCTCTTCGGGAGATCTGCAGAGCTGATTTCCGTGTGGCTGTTTGACTTCTGCGCAGCCTTCAGTATTTTGACAATAACTTCTTCTAGGAATCTTCAAATGACGTGGGGCTAAATGCGTTGGAAAGCTGACTTGATAAGCTTTCTCACCGTGTATAGCATGCTTAATGAAACTTCGTAGAATGATGCAGTTTAATACGAAAACTTGGTCATCAAACAGACTGTTGACCTTCTGACCAGTCAGCACTAAAGTAGGTCGGCTGCCTTTCTGGCAGATTTGATTAAGTCGGCCTTAGAAGCATTGGAAACTAGACTTCAAGAGCTTTTCAAAAAGTACTTATGGGCCTTCATAGCTGTTGAGGGTATGCTTCGTAGCCGAAGATCCTAAAAAGAATACCTTCGAAAGGTCTTCTCAGAAGCAAGTGTCGAAGTTATTATCTATGAAGCTTCGGCACAAAGACAAATCTCAAGATGAAGGATCGAACCGATTTAAAGATGAATTGACTTGAAGACCCATAATGTTTTGTGTCATTATTGTAGTTGATTGTAAAGGATATAAATGTAATTTTCGGCAGGTTGCATCCTGTGCCTATAAATAGGTGAACAGTATCCCGGTACTGTTCACGCGATCCTGTAATCACGGTCACGTTACGCCCAGATTATTGTTTTCTGCCAAGGCGAAGGTATATATATTCCTAAATATTATGTTTCAATACTTGTGTATTCATATAATAAAACATGTGAATATATTTTGTGTTTTATATTTCATTTTTCATTGTTGTCTTAAAAAATATGATCACGAAGGTGAAACCTTCGTGATACCTTACTTATGACCTTCGTCCGAAGCTCATTAAATCCTTGGGGAGATAATGCATCAGCGAACGAAGGGCATTTATGCTTAACATTTTTGTGTTGCCTTGTTCTTAATTCGAAGCATTTGAGAACAAGTCACCAACATTGGCGCCCACCTCCGATGAACTCACTTCCACTTTCTGAGCTGATGGCTTCGTTCAAAGATGGAGTTGCTTCGGCTCCGAAGCTTGTACTCCCGATAACAGGCGGTTCATCCTCATAGCCGGCTAATAAGAAGCAGAAGAAGGAGGCACAGAGAAGGGTACAACATGTAGGGGTGCAAGGACCCTTCATCAAGTCAAGATGGTCTCACATCCCGATTACCTTCTCCCAAGAGGATCTTCAGCTCAAGGATTACCCTCACAATGATGCTATGGTTATCTCTTGTGTTATCAAAGGATTTCTAGTCCACAATGTTTTGGTTGACACAGGCAGTGCAGCGGATATTATATTTGCTAAGGCCTTCAGATAGATGCAAGAGCCCGAAGATAAGATCCATGACGCCACACATCCCCTTTATGGCTTCGGAGGAAGGCAGATTGTAGCACTTGGCAAGATCACGATGCCGGTTACCTTCGGATTTATCAACAACACAAGAACTGAACAAGTTGTGTTTGATATTGTTGACATGGAGTACCCTTACAACGCAATCATTGGTCGTGGTACTCTCAATGCTTTTGAAGCAATTCTTCATCCAGCATATCTTTGCATGAAGATACCTTCGGATCAAGGGCCTATTGCTATTCATGGAAGTCAGGAAGCTGCCACAAAGGCCGAAGGAAACTGGACAGATTCAAAAGCAATCCATAACATAGATGGAGCTAAAGCTTGTGAGCAGTACAAGTACAGAAGGGAGAAAGCTGCTTCGGCCGATCAGCCAAAGCCCATGCTCTTATGTGATGACATAGCAGAGCAGAAGGTGCTATTGGGATCTCAATTGTCCGAGGAACAGGAGAAAACCTTAATAAGGTTTCTGTTCAACAACAAAGATGTTTTTGCATGGTCAGCTAATGATCTCTGCGGAGTCAACAGAGATGTTATTGAACACTCGCTCAATGTTGATCCATCCTTCAGACCCAGAAAGCAGAGGCTTCGGAAGATGTCTGATGACAAGGCCGAATGTGCCCGGAATGAAGTGAAAAGACTCCTCAGTGCCAGAGTCATCAGAGAAGTGAAATATCCAGAATGTCTAGCCAACACTGTTATGGTAAAAAAGGCCAACGGCAAATGGAGGATGTGTATTGATTTTACTGATCTCAACAAGGCTTGTCCGAAGGATGAGTTTCCATTACGAAGGATAGATTCCCTAGTTGACGCAGTAGCTTCGTCAAAGCTTATGAGTCTGCTAGACTATTATTCAGGCTATCATCAAATCTGGATGAAGAAAGAGGATGAGCCAAAAACCAGCTTCATAACCCCTAGTGGAACATATTGTTATCTTCGGATGCCTGAGGGGCTCAAGAATGCTGGAGGAAGCTTCAGCAGAATGACAGCGAAGGTTCTCCATTCTCAAATCGACAGAAATGTGCTTACCTATGTTGATGATATTATAGTAAAAAGCATCAAGCAAGAAAATCACATTGCTGATCTACAGGAGACATTCGCTAATTTCAGACAAGCTGGTCTGAAGCTGAATCCAGAGAAGTGTGTCTTCGGAGTAAAGAAGGGAAAATTTCTTGGTTGTCTAGTCTCAACAAAAGGAATCGAAGCTAATCCAAATAAGATCGAAGCTATTCTTCTAATGGAGCCGCCAAGCACAAAGAAGGGGGCTCAACGACTAACAGAAAGACTGGCATCTCTCAATCGTTTCATATCTAGATCAGCAGAGAGAAATTTACCATTCTTCGAAGTGCTGAAGTTAGCCGAAGTCTTTCCATGGGGATCAGCTCAGCAGAGGGCCTTCGAAGAGCTGAAGCAGTATTTGATAGACCTAACGACGTTAACTCCACCAACGCCAGGGGCTCCTTTGTTGTTGTACGTGGCAGCTTCGCACTCAACAGTGAGTGCGGCACTTGTTCAAGAAAAACTTGAGGGACAAACCAAAAAGCAAGCCCCAATATACTTCGTCTCCGAAGTTCTTAGTCTATCAAAGAAGAATTATACAGAATTGGAGAAGGTCTTATATGCCGTCTTAATGGCATCTAGGAAGCTTCGGCATTATTTTCAAGCATATCATATAATTGTTCCTTCGTCACAACCTTTGAAGGATGTCATGAGGAACAGAGAAGCTACTGGAAGAATTGGAAAGTGGGTTGCGGAGCTCAATGAGTTCAGCATTGATTATGTGCACAGATCCTCAATACAGTCCCAGGCGTTAGCAGATTTCATTGCCGATTGGACGTCAGGGGCTCAAGGAGAAGAAACAACTAAAGATACCGAAGCATGGACGGTATTTTGTGACGGTTCTTGGGGATCCTTCGGGGCAGGAGCAGCTGCTGTGTTAATTGCACCATCCAAAGTTAGAACTTGCTACGCAGCAAAACTTGATTTTAGCTGCACAAATAATATTGCTGAGTACGAAGCTTTGCTTTTGGGCCTTCGGAAGTTAAAGGCAATGGGGATCAGAAGGGCTGTTCTTAAAACCGATTCCCAGGTTATTTCTGGCCATATTGACAAGAGTTGTAAAGCAAGAGACCCGAAGCTTGAAAAATATTTAGACACGGTCCGAAGAATTGAAGCTTCCTTTGAAGGGTTTTCTGTCAAAAATATTCCTCGAGGAGAAAATGAACATGCTGATTTGCTAGCCAAGTCAGCAGCATAGGGGCTGCCCTTACCTTCGGAAGTATTTTTTGAAACAATAAAAGCACCTTCGGTTGAACTTCTTGAAAGAGCAGTCCTTAATATATCACCTGTTCACAGTGAAGACTGGAGAACTGAGATCATTTCTTTCCTTCAGGGTAATTTCCTTTCAGATGACGAAGCTTATAATAAGAGAATAGAGGCAAGAGCTCGACCATATGTTATAATAGAAGGGGAGCTGTACAAGCATGGAGTCTGTTCTCCACTACTCAAATGTTTATCCAGAGCCGAAGATATAGAATTGATGAAGGAAATACACGCAGGCATGTGTGGATCTCATATTGGATCTAGGCCCTTGCTGGGAAAAGTTTTTCGTCAAGGATTTTATTGGCCAAAGGCAGCTTCGGATGCAGTGGAATTAGTCCAAAAGTGCGAAGGCTGTCAGAAATGCGCAAGAGATCAAAAACAGCCTTCGTCTCTGACTCAGTTAATACAACCTACTTGGCCATTGCAAAGGTGGGGCCTTGATTTGTTAGGCCCGCTACCTCCAGCACAAGGGAATTTAAAATATGTTGTAGTGGCAGTGGAATATTTTTCTAAATGGATTGAGGCGAAGCCTTTAGCCACAATAACTTCGGTTACTGTTCAAAAGTTTTTCTTGCAAAATATTGTTTGTCGCTTCGGAGTGCCGAAGGCCATTACCGTAGACAATGGAACGCAGTTTGATGCCGAAGCCTTCAGAGAGTTTTGTGAACAAATTGGCATGAAGATCCATTTTGCATCAGTTCGGCATCCGGGGTCAAATGGACTTGTCGAAAGATCTAATGGCATTATAATGATAGGAATAATGAAGTTAATCTTCAATCAGCCCAGAGGAAAATGGCCAGATGAATTAATTAAAGTGGTGTGGAGCCATAATACAACGGCATCAAGGTCAACAGGCTTTACACCGTTCAAGCTATTATTTGGTGACGAAGCAATAACTCCGAAAGAAGCAAAAGCAGGATCAATAAGAACAGTAGCTTCGGCAGAAGACGAAGCTGATTATTCTGTGGACAAAGATGCTATAGAAGGGATCAGGCTTCAGGCCGTGGAAAACATCAATAAATTCCAAGCTGAAACAATAAAATGGCGTGATAGAAAGGTTCGGCTAAAGAATATCAAGCCAGGACATTTGGTGCTTCGGAGAGTGGCCAATCCAGACACAGTAGGCAAGCTACAGCTGAAGTGGGAAGGACCTTTTCTGGTAATATCTTCGTCAAGACCCAGTTCCTACAGATTGAAGGATATGGACGGCAATGACATTCCTAGATCATGGAATGCGGATGAGCTTCAGCGATATTATGTCTAGATGTAATTTTTTCTATTCTTTCTTATGGCACCCTTTTCCTTTCCAAAGGGGGAGAAAGGTTTTTAATGGGGCCACAGCATGTAATTTTTCTGTTTCTTATTTCAGCTCTATAAGAGCAATATCCCCCAAAGATGTAAATGTAAAAGCTGAGAACGCACCATCGAGTGCAAAGGAAAAAGAAAAGAGAACAGGCAGAAGCTCAAAAGTCGTTCCTAAGGGAATGCAGAGCTTACAGCGAAAAATAAACGCTGATTCCGCCGAAGTAAAAGGCGAAGAAGCTCCTAAGGGAGGCTTACAGCGAAAAATAAACGCTGATTCCGCCGAAGTAAAAGGCGAAGAAGCTCCTAAGGGAGGCTTACAGTGAAAAATAAACGCTGATTCCGCTAAAGTAAAAGGCGAAGAAGCTCCTAAGGGAGGCTTATAGCGAAAAGTCAGCGCTGATTTGTTATTATGGTCTCATATGTGTTTTCAAACATTCATTTGCACGATACATCACATCATACATTTGCATTCATAAACATTCATTTAGACATACATAGAATCATCATCAGCATAACATGCAAACTTGCTTCGGCTTCGAAAGAGAAAGCTTCGAAAAAAAGAGAAAAAGAGGCAATTTTATGCTTCGATGTGTACGCAAAGAAGGGAAGGTGTTTTTTGCCTATGGCTCAAAAGTATTAATTTCGTCCACACCAAAGCATTTCATACATGGACGGAAAAGTAAGATTATATTACAAAGTGAAATTTAATTACATCATACTTTATACAAGTTGTCACAAGAGTTTTTTGAGCTATTTCTACAGACTATTCGAGCTTCGACAGCATCTCTGGAGCTTCTTCCTTTTATTCTACAGCTTCAGCTTCGGCTTGGTAAACCTGTATGTAAATACTATAAGCTAAATTCAAAATTCAAAGGAAATGGTAATCATAAGGTATAATATTGTTACCAGCTTAAGATGGTCTCGGGCTTCGTCACCAGCTTTCTCTCGCCCACCCTTTGTCCATATCACCTTTATAAATTTATTCGCAATGCTTCGGGCGAGGTTAGGAATATCATCTAGAATTGCTGGTGATAGGCTGAAATTGGGCATGTTGATAATTTTTCCATGCTCACAGCCAGATTTCAGGAATGCAGCAGCGGTGCCCTGAGAAGCTACCAGGGCACAAAAGTCGTCGTGTCCAGCAATAACATCATCGAGGTCATCAATCTCACCTTCGATGTGTTCGAAGGCTCCTGGTAGATCTTCAGCCGAAGGAACAAATTCTTCACTACTGGCCCCGACTGAATAAAACACCTTCTTCAGTCGTTGAACACATTGATTGCTCAATTTCAAACATTTGTTCTGAAGGTCTATCAATGATTTTTTCAAAAGTAAACCATTCTGGATTTCAGCCTCAAGTTTTTCATTAAGCTTCAGCTTTTCTTGTTCAGAACCGAGAAGCTTCGTATTCAGTTTCGTTATCTTAGCTTCAACTTCTGCTAGCAAACCTTCAGTTGTTTGCAGTTTGAATTCTTTTTTCTCAAAAGCAGTTGTTTGATCTTTTATTTTGTTTTCTAAGTTTTCAATTATAACCTCCTACTTTTTGTCTTCTAAATCTTGTTGCATCCTCAAAGCTTTGCTCAATAGCATACTCTGTACACGAACAACCTTCGTTAGAAAACATTTTTTATGAAAATAAAAAGATAGAGGGAGATTGTTTACCTTGAAATTGGAATAAAACAAACTACCGACGATGTGTTGTCGTCGGTAGCGGCTAATATCGGCTTCGAGCTTCGGGAAACCGATACTCTTTGATAGAGTACCGATAACCTTTGCTCCGGTCTGATCTCGGATGCAACCTAGCTTTTCATCATCAACACCTCCGAAGAGAAGTGCCCCTGGCCGATAGCTGCAAGAAATGGCATAATCTTTTAATTCTTCTTTTTCGGCTTTTGTTAATTCTTGACCAACCAAGTTTTGAAAATTGAAAATTTCATCCTCCAGTGTTTCTTCGGCAATTTCTTTCTTTTTCTCAGCCTCTGGGGCCAAAGCCTCTTCGGTGGCTCCAGCAGCTTCTTCTGCAGCCATGTCTAGCAGAATTTTATCTATATTAAGAGCCACATTTTCCAAATTAATGTCTTTGGTTCTGGTAGCTTCGGCATCTGTGGCCTCTGAAGGTGCAGCTTCAGTAGCTGTTGTGATTTCAATAGCAGGCACCTTCGGAGCTGAAGCCCTGGGTGGAGTCGCTTCAATTACTTCTGTCAGAGTAACAATCCTTTGCCTCTTTGGCCTAGGTGCCTTTGTTTTTGTGGGCTCCTTTTCCTTATGAAAAAGCTTCGTCAGATGAAGCCCCAATGGACTTAGTTTGACAGGCAAAGTTTCAGTCATTACCTTTAGAATTTCCTCTATTTCAGCAGCAGAGGATGTCGCAGAAGTTTTCTCTTCCTCATCAGCTGATTCTTGTTTTGGGGTCGAGGCCTTTCTTTTCTTCAAAGTAACTGTTTTCGCCTCAGTTTCTTGTTTCTTCTTCTTTGATTGATCTTCGTCGTCTTTATTTAAAGCACTAGCCACTCTTTTTCTTTTTTTCCCTTCGGCACCCTTGTCCAGTCGCTCATAGTCAGGATATTCAAAGCCTATAGCATCCATCACTCTGTTTAGCCTTCGTTTCGGACGAGCGCCGAAGGCCGCTGTCATCAATTGATCTTCTTTCTTAGAATAATTTCCAAGAATTTTGTTGCACATTACTTCAATTGTATCCAGCCATTCTTGGCAGGGTACTTTGAAATGTTTTTTAAACTTATAGTGGTAGGGCAACCGAATAAGCTCCCCTTTCTTCTTTTCCCCCTCTAGCTTCGGCATTTCCCACTCCTTCATAGTAGGGAATACTCTGAAGGCCAGAAATTCCTGCACTAAGTCTCTAGTGCCAATATGATCTGCAATTACTCAAATTTCAGCCAAGGCAATCTGGCTCGGGCTCCCCTGTATCATGTTGCACGGAGGTCTTGTTTCTTCGAAGGTTAGTTCTAACGGACTCTGGACCAATTTATCTTCATCTTCGTCAACTTTGACATAAAACCATTCAGATTTCCATCATGCTGGCCATTTGCTCCGGTAACTAATCACTGGGAACTTTGTAGTTTTGCGGTAAGCAAAGTTGTAGCAGCCAAAATTTTCATGCAAACCATCTGCCCTAGCCTTGGTTTGGTAGTGCAGTTCGTGTACTCGGCAAAAACCCTCGGAGAATGGTTCCACCCCTGGCTTCGGAGGGCCCAGATATAAACACTCAGCCTAACGATAGCGTTAGGTGTCAGCTGATGCAGGAAAATCCCATATTTCTTCAACACGCCAGCAATCATCTTATTTAGAGGGAATCTTAAACCAGCTTTAAAAAGACTTTTGAAAATCACCACTTCATTTTTTCCCGGCTTCAGGATAGTTTCTTCTCCACCAAAACAAATCAATTCCTTCTTCGCTTCACTAAGATAGCCCAACTTCACCATCTTAGGAAAATCAGCTTCGGAGATGGTGGACTTCCCGAAGTCCAGGTGGCTAGGCTTGCTCGGCACTGCACTGCTGTAATCATCTTCGGAATCAGTTTCTTCAGTAGCGGCCTGCTCTACTTCGGCAGTAGGGATGTCCTCCGGCGTTACCAACCCAGAGCGCTTCATTGCTTCCGAAATAGGAACAGTCTCAGCACCTTCGGTCTCATCTCCCTCACGGTCGACCCGAGCAGTAGAGCGAACTCTGGCCATTTGATTATGATTTACTTGAAATTTTTTGGTATTGACGTTTTGTTTTCTCTGAAGCTCTTACTCTTGTGCCGAAGCAGAATCACAAGCGAAGTTTTGTCTGAGCACGATGATTAAGCTTCGGCTGTGACTAAAAATTTGGTAGCAAAACAGTGCAATAGCAATGAATGTCGTGGTAACTTCACACCTACCCGTCTGTTTATATAGTGCCGCAGGTGGGAAGGTGAATCGGCAAGGACTCCAGCACCGAGCAAACAGTCACCCGCACTCACTGAACGGTGGGCCACAGGGTCCGAGAAGGTGAATCGCTAGCGCGCGCGTAATTGGTGCAAGGTGGGGCGCGTGCGACGATTATTTTAATCGTTTCCCGCCAACGAGCTCAGGGAGGGTGTTTTATGGATCTTCGGCGTTCCAAAGTCTAGAATACTTTTTCACGGATCAAGCTCGTTACAAAAAATGATCTAGCACCGCGAAGGGGCTACTGTTGGGGGTATGCTTCGTAGCCGAAGATCCTAAAAAGAACACCTTCGAAAGGTCTTCTCAGAAGCAAGCGCCGAAGCTATTATCTATGAAGCTTCGGCACAAAGACAAATCTCAAGACGAAGGATCGAACCGACTTAAAGATGAATTGACTTGAAGACCCATAATGTTTTGTGTCATTATTGTAGTTGATTGTAAAGGATATAAATGTAATTTTGCGCAGGTTGCATCCTGTGCCTATAAATAGGTGAACAGTATCCCGGTACTGTTCACGCGATCCTATAATCACGGTCACGTTACGCCCAGATTATTGTTTTCTGCCAAGGCAAAGGTATATATATTCCTAAATATTATGTTTCAATACTTGTGTATTCATATAATAAAACATGTGAATATATTTTGTGTTTTATATTTCATTTTTCATTGTTGTCTTAAAAAATATGATCACGAAGGTGAAACCTTCGTGATACCTTACTTATGACCTTCGTCCGAAGCTCATTAAATCCTTGGGGAGATAATGCTTCAGCGGATGAAGGGCATTTATGCTTAACATTTTTGTGTTGCCTTGTTCTTAATTCGAAGCATTTGTGAACAAGTCCCCAACAATAGCTTTTGGGAATCAAATGATATGACTGTTTCTTCTGGATGGTTCTGTAGCGCTGGACTGACTCGGACATAGCTCTTCTTGCTGATTTGCCTTTGATATGTTTTGTCCTTCCTCTTTGGTGATCCTAAGTAGTATCAACATACACGACTTAGATAGCATAAATTTCTCATTAGTGTTTAATTGAAATTCATAAAGTAGCACGTGCACCTCTTGTTTTAACTTCTTAGCTCGGCTACGTGTAATTGGTACATCAAAGACTTGGGTTGGTGATGATATTGGTTGTACTTAAGTTGATGTAGTATGACTTGGGGTTGTAACGTGTTGCTTAATGACGTGGTCGTATTATCTATGCAGGAAGGCTTAAAGAGAAGCTTCATCTCAGCAACCTTCAAAATGTGCTTTGAGTTATCAACCTTCGGCACTGCTATCCTGCAGACAAACAATGGTATAAGGTAAAAGTAATTATAAGAATCAAGGCAAGCAATAGGTATAAGTTCCGTACTAGTTTAAGCAGGTTTCAGGCTTCGTCCCCAGCCAACTCTCGTCCACCCTTTGCCCAAATCCGAGTGATGAATCTATTTCCGATGCTTCGGGCTTCACTAGGAATATCAATCAAATCTGATGGCGACAGACTGAAGGTTGGTCTGTTTACTGTCTTCGCATGCATGCAACCGACCTTCAAGAATGTAGCAGCTGTGCCTCGAGAAGCTAGCAGAGCACAAAAGTCACCATGCACAGCTATCACTTCATCGAGTGCATCAACTTCATTTTCAATATGCTTGAAGGTATCTGATATGTCCTCAGTCGAAGGGGTAATATATTCAGAGCTGGCCCCAACCGAGCTGAAGAACCCTTTCAACCGTTGCACGCAGCGGCTGCCAAATTCCAAGCATGTATTCCGCAGATCCTTCAGAGATTTCTGTAGCTTTGTATTTTTATTAGCTTTGGCTTCATATTTTGCTTGCAGTTCTTTCTTCTCTTGTTCGAAGCTCTCTGATTTTTCTTTTAAGGTTGTTTGACTTTGGAGAAGCTCCTCGCTTAATCTAGCATTTTCAGCTTGAATCTCTGCAAGTGAACCCTCTATTGCTTGAAGAAGGAAGTCCTTCTCTAGAGAAGCTTCGTAATCCTTAACTTTACTCTCCAAGCCCTCGATTATGATTTCATTTTTCTTGTCCTCGAAGTCTTGTTGCATCCTCAATGCTTTACTTAGTAGCATACTTTGTGGAAATAAGCTGACATCAGAAAATTTTGATCCATCACAAAGATAAACATAAATCTAGGCAAAAGAATGTCACCTTGAAATTGGAGTGAAAGAGACTGCCGATGATATGTTGTCGCCGGTAGCCGCTAATATCAGCCTCAAGCTTCGGAAAACCGACACTCTTCGATAGAGTGCTGACTATTTTTGCCCCGGTGCGATCGCGAATGCATCCTAAGGCTCCTTCATCAATTCCACCAAAGAGCATAACTCCTGGATGGTAGCCACATGATATCCCATGTTCCTGTAGCTCCTTCTTCTCAGCCTGGGACAATTCTTGACCTACCAGGTTCCGAAGGTCAAAGTCCCTTTCTTCTGAAGCAGCATCAGCAATCTTTTTTTCCTTTGTCAGGCATTGCGGCCATGACCTCTGCAGCCGCAGCTGTCTCTTCTGCAGCCACATTCGAAAGAAGTTTATCAATTCCTGACAATGTACTTTCAAGATTGGCAGCTTCGGCAGCAGCTGCAGCTTCGGCAGATGTTTCAGCTTCGGCAGTGGCCTCGGCACTTGCAACAGGCATTATTTTGGACGCCGAGCCTGCAGTGGTGTCCATTCAATGGCTTGCATAACGTTAACAATTCTTCGCTTTTTCTCACCCTCAGTCTTCTCCTTTACAGCTGAGGGTTGATCCTTCTTCTATAAAAGTTTCATCAGTTCTGGACCTAGAGGACTTAGCAGCTTCATGGGTAAAGATTCAGTAGCAGGAGGCGTCGAAGGAGTCTCTGAGAGCACCTAGAGGGGGGGTGAATAGGTGATCCTGTAAAACTTAAACTTAATGCCACAAAAACTTGATTAACGTTAGCACAGATAATGCCAAGTGGCTAGAGAGGAGTCTCAACAAAACACAATATCCACAAGAGATCAATCACAGAGATGGCACAGTGGTTTTATCCCGTGGTTCGGTCAAGACCAACGCTTGCCTACTCCACGTTGTGGCGTCCCAACGGACGAGGGTTGCAATCAACCCCTCTCAAGCGGTCCAAAGACCCACTTGAATACCATGGTGCTTTGCTTGCTTTACTATATCCCGTTTGCGAGGAATCTCCATACTTTGGAGCCTCTCGCCCTTACACTTTAGATGATCACAAAGAAGCACGGAGTAAGGGAGGGATGAGCAACACACTCAAGACGAGAAATCACAGCAACACCACGCACACAAATCGCAACAAGAGCTCACAACACAACTCAATGAGTTCACAACTCAACTAGAGCTCTAATTGCTATCGCAAAGAATCAAAGGCGCGGAATCGATGTCTTAGTGCTTAGGAATGCTTTGAGAAGGCTTGGGTGTACTCCTCCATGCGCCTAGGGGCCCCTTTTATAGCCCCAAGGCAGCTAGGAGCCGTTGAGAGCATTCCAGGAAGGCAAATCTTGCCTTCTGTCGCCTGGCGCACCGGACAGTCCGGTGCACCACCGGACACTGTCCGGTGCGGATTTCCTTCCTTATTTGGCGAAGCCGACCGATGGCAGCCTTGGAGCCGTTGGCGCACCGGACACTATCCGGTGCACACCGGACAGTCCGGTGCCCCCTCCCGACCGTTGGCTCGGCCACGTGTCCCGCGCAGATCGCGCAGCCGACCGTTGCCCCGGCCGACCGTTGGCTCACCGGACAGTCCGGTGAATTTTAGCCGTACACCGTTAAATTCTTCCCGAGAGCGGCAAGTTCGCCTGAGCCAGCCTGGCGCACCGGACACTGTCCGGTGCACCACCGGACAGTCCGGTGCACCCAGACTGAGCAAACTTTGGCTGAACTTAGCTATCTCTTTTCCAACTCGATTTTTCCTGTTTCCAGCACTTAGACACAATACATTAGTCCATAAAACAATGTACTAAGTCTAGAAACATACCTTTTGACATGATTTGCACTTTGTCCACCACTTTGCATAGATTTAACACAAAAGCACTTGGGTTGGCACTCAATCACCAAAATACTTAGAAATGGCCCAAGGGCACATTTCCCTTTCAATCTCCCCCTTTTTGGTGATTTATGCCAACACAACATAAAGCAACTAAAACAAGTGCAATATCAATGCAAATGAAAACTCAAAATTGTTTTGATTCATATTTGGCATATATGGATCACTCTTTGCCACCGCTTGGTTTGTTTTTTGCAAATCGACCTCAATTTCCTAACTCTAAGTCAAACACACTTGTAGAGACATAAAGAGAGTTGTTCCAATAGAAATTGATCACAGTATCAAAAACTCCCCCTATTTCCCATAATCAACCATTCTCCCATAAGAGACTAACTTTTGATAATAAGAAGCAAACAAGAGTATTTTGACAAACAAAAACTCTAACTCTACTTTTTTCAAAATTCGGAAGTGGTAGCTGATCCATTTATTGCTTTAGCCTTATTTTCTCCCCCTTTGGCATCAAGCACCAAAACGGGATCAATTTTGGCCCTTTAACCCCATTGCCTCACCAAAATCTTAAACTAAGAATAAAAAGGCAATAAGAGTACGAAGATGAACTTGGAAAAGTTACTCTATCATCGGAGTGCAGTGGAAGTCTTGCATGGTCCAAGTCCACTGTTTCCCTTTCAAACTACCTTTGAGACTAAATTAATCAAACTCAAGCATATAGTTAGTCTCAAAAGGTCAAGTTGTAGCACATCTCCCCCTAAATTTGTGCATCACTTGCAAATGGACTTGTAAGGTCCGGGGAGTGCTTGTACAACTTGAGCACCATAAGTAAACAACAAAATGCATAGGAACATGATCAAAGGCATAAACACATGTATGCTATAAGTCAATCCAAGTTCCGCGAATCTAAGACATTTAGCTCACTACGCAACTTGCAAAAGGTCTGCTCATCTAAAGGCTTGGTAAAGATATCGGCTAGCTGGTTCTCGGAGCTAACATGAAACACTTCGATATCTCCCTTTTGCTGGTGGTCTCTCAAAAAGTGATGCCGGATGTCTATGTGCTTTGTGCGGCTGTGTTCAACAGGATTATCCGCCATGTGGATAGCACTCTCATTGTCACATAGGAGTGGGACTTTGCTCAAATTGTAGCCAAAGTCCCTGAGGGTTTGCCTCATCCAAAGTAGTTGTGCGCAGCACTGACCCGCGACAACATACTCGGCCTCAGCGGTGGATAGGGCAACAGAGGTTTGTTTCTTAGATTTCCATGACACCAAGGACCTTCCTAAGAATTGGCACGTCCCCGATGTACTCTTCCTATCGACCTTACATCCAGCATAGTCGGAATCTGAATATCCAATCAAGTCAAAGGTAGACCCCTTTGGATACCAGAGCCCGAAACAAGGTGTAGCAACTAAATATCTAAGGATTCACCGCTACTAAGTGACACTCCTTAGGATCGGATTGAAATCTAGCACACATGCATACGCTAAGCATAATGTCCGGTCTACTAGCACATAAATAAAGTAAAGACCCTATCATTGACCGGTATGCCTTTTGATCAACAGACTTACCTCCTTTGTTAAGGTCGGTGTGTCCGTCGGTCCCCATCGGAGTCTTTGCGGGCTTGGCGTCCTTCATCCCAAACCGCTTCAGCAAGTCTTGCGTGTACTTCGTTTGAGAGATGAAGGTGCCGTCCTTGAGTTGCTTCACTTGGAACCCAAGGAAGTAGTTCAACTCGCCCATCATCGACATCTCGAATTTCTGCGTCATCACCCTGCTAAACTCTTCACAAGACTTTTTATTAGTAGAACCAAATATTATGTCATCGACATAAATTTGGCACACAAAAAGATCACCGTCACAAGTCTTAGTGAACAAAGTTGGATCGGCTTTCCCAACCTTGAAAGCATTAGCAATTAGAAAGTCTCTAAGGCATTCATACCATGCTCTTGGGGCTTGCTTAAGTCCATAGAGCGCCTTAGAGAGCTTACACACGTGGTCGGGGTACCGTTCATCCTCGAAGCCAGGGGGTTGCTCCACGTACACCTCCTCCTTGATTGGCCCGTTGAGGAAAGCGCTCTTCACATCCATTTGGAACAACCTGAAGGAATGGTGAGCGGCATATGCTAGCAAAATACGAATGGACTCTAGCCTAGCCACAGGAGCAAATGTCTCCTCAAAGTCCAAACCTGCGACTTGGGCATAACCTTTTGCCACAAGTCGTACCTTGTTCCTTGTCACCACCCCGTGCTCGTCTTGTTTGTTGCGGAACACCCACTTGGTTCCCACAACATTTTGCTTTGGACGAGGCACCAGTGTCCAAACTTCATTTCTTTTGAAGTTGTTGAGCTCCTCCTGCATGGCCAACACCCAGTCCGGATCTAGCAAGGCCTCTTCTACCCTGAAAGGCTCAATAGAAGAGACAAAGGAATAATGCTCACAAAAATTAACTAATCGAGATCGAGTAGTTACTCCCTTGCTAATTTGGTCGATGGGATGATCCCTTTGAATCATCGCTCGAACTTGGGTTGGAGGTGCCGGTTGCGCTTCTTCCTCTATTGCAAGATCATCTTGTGCTCCCCCTTGATCACATGCCTCCTGCACATCATCTTGAGTTGGGGGTTGCACCATTGTTGAGGAAGAAGGTTGATCTTGCTCATCTTGTTCCTGTGGCCGCACATCTCCAATCGCCATGGTGCGTATTGCGGCCGTTGGAACTTCTTCTTCATCTACATCATCACAATCAACAACTTGCTCTCTTGGAGAGCCATTAGTCTCATCAAATACAACGTCGCTAGAGACTTCAACCACACCCGATGATTTGTTGAAGACCCTATACGCTTTTGTATTTGAATCATATCCTAACAAAAACCCTTCTACAGCTTTGGGAGCAAACTTAGAATTTCTACCCTTCTTCACTAGAATGTAGCATTTGCTCCCAAATACACGAAAGTAAGATACATTGGGTTTGTTACCGGTTAGAAGCTCATACGAAGTCTTCTTGAGGAGGCGGTGAAGGTAGACCCGGTTGATGGCGTGGTAAGCCGTGTTCACGGCTTCCGACCAAAAGCGCTCGGGGATCTTGAACTCTCCAAGCATCATCCTTGCCATATCGATTAGCGTTCTGTTCTTCCTCTCTACTACACCATTTTGCTGTGGTGTGTAGGGAGCGGAGAACTCGTGCTTGATCCCTTCCTCCTCAAGGTACTCCTCCACTTGAAGGTTCTTGAACTCGGACCCATTGTCGCTCCTTATCTTCTTCACCTTGAGCTCAAACTCGTTTTGAGCTCTCCTTAGAAAGCGCTTGAGGGTGCCTTGGGTTTCAGACTTATCCTGCAAAAAGAACACCCAAGTGAAGCGGGAAAAGTCATCAACAATAACTAAACCATACTTACTTCCTCCTATGCTTAGATAGGTGACAGGTCCGAAGAGGTCCATATGTAGTAGCTCCAGGGGTCTTGATGTGGTCATCACATTCTTGCTGTGATGTGCTCCTCCCACTTGTTTACCTGCTTGACAAGCTGCACAAGGTCTATCTTTTTCGAAATGCACGTTAGTTAAACCTATCACGTGTTCTCCCTTTAGAAGTTTGTGAAGGTTCTTCATCCCCACATGTGCTAAACAGCGATGCCACAGCCAGCCCATGCCAGTCTTAGCAATTAAGCATGCATCTAGACCGGCCTCCTCTTTTGCAAAATCAACTAAATAAAGTTTGCTGTCTAGTACACCCTTAAAAGCTAGTGAACCATCACTTCTTCTAAAGACAGACACATCTACATTTGTGAATAGACAATTATATCCCATATTACATAATTGACTAACAGATAACAAATTATATCCAAGAGACTCAACTAAAAACACATTAGATATAGAGTGCTCATTTGATATTGCAATCTTGCCTAAGCCTTTCACCTTGCCTTGGTTCCCATCGCCGAATATGATTGAATCTTGGGAATCCTTGTTCTTGACGTAGGAGGTGAACATCTTCTTCTCCCCCGTCATGTGGTTTGTGCATCCGCTGTCAATAATCCAGCTTGAACCCCCGGATGCATAAACCTGCAAGGCAAATTTAGGCTTGGGTTTTAGGTACCCAACTTTTGTTGGGTCCTACAAGGTTAGTACAAATATCCTTAGGGACCCAAATGCAAGTTTTGTCTCCCTTGCATTTTGCCCCTAATTTTATAGCAACTATCTTCCTATCCTTTCTACAAATAGTAAAGGAAGCATTTAAAGCATGATATATTGTAGAAGGTCCATTCATAACTTTCCTAGGAACATGAACAATATTCTTTCTAGGCACATGATGAATATTTTTCCTAGGCGTATCTCTACCATGCATATAGGAAGAGCTAGAAGCAAACATGGCATGAGAGTCAAAAGCATCATTACAACTCCTATAGGACTGTCTCCTATCATAGTACATAAAAGCATGGTTCTTTTTAGCACTACTAGCTATAGGGGCCTTCCCTTTCTCCTTGGCGGAGATAGGAGCCTTATGGCTTGTTAAGTTCTTGGCTTCCCTCTTGAAGCCAAGTCCATCCTTAATTGAGGGGTGTCTACCAATCATGTAGGCATCCCTTGCAAATTTTAGCTTATCAAATTCACTTTTGCTAGTCTTAAGTTGGGCATTAAGACTAGCCAATTCATCATTCAATTTGGAAATTGAAACTAGGTGTTCACTACAAGCATCAATGTCAAAATCTTTACACCTAGTGCAAGTTGCAACAATTTCTACACAAGATGTTGATTTACTAGCTATTTCTAACTTAGCTTTCAAATCATCATTTATACTCCTTAAGCTAGAAATTGAATCATGGCATGTAGACAACTCACAAGAAAGCATTTCATTTCTCTTAATTTCTAAAGCAAGAGAATTTTGCGCGCTAACAAATTTATCATGCTCTTCATATAAAAGGTCCTCTTGCTTTTCTAATAATCTATTCTTATCATTCGAAGCATTAATCAATTCATTTATTTTATCTATCTTAGATCTATCTAAGCCCTTGAATAAACATGAATAGTCTATTTCATCATCATCACTAGACTCATCCTCACTAGAAGAAGCATATGTAGTGTTTCGAGTACTTACTTTCTTCTCCTTAGCCATGAGACATGTGTGATGCTCGTTGGGGAAGAGGGATGACTTGTTGAAGGCGGTGGCTGCGAGTCCTTCGTTGTCGAAGTCGGACGTGGAGCAATCCAAATCCCACTCCTTTCCAATATGTGCCTCGCCCTTTGCCTTCTTGTAATTCTTCTTCTTTTCCCACTTTCCACTCTTCTTTTCCTGGTCACTATCATTATCAGGACAGTTAGCGATAAAGTGACCAATCTTACCACATTTGAAGCATGAGCGTTTCCCCTTTGTCTTGTTCTTGTTTGGATGCTCCTTGCGACCCCTTAGTGCCGTCTTGAAACGCTTGATGATGAGGGCCATTTCTTCATCATTAAGCCCGGCTGCCTCAATTTGCGCCACCTTGCTAGGTAGCGCCTCCTTGCTCCTCGTTGCTTTGAGAGCAATAGTTTGAGGCTCTTGGATTGGGCCATTCAGTGCGTCATCCACGTATCTAGCCTCCTTGATCATCATCCGCCCGCTTACGAACTTTCCAAATATCTCCTCGGGCGTCATCTTGGTGTACCTAGGATTCTCACGGATATTGTTCACAAGATGAGAATCAAGGACAGTAAAAGACCTTAGCATTAGGCGGACGACGTCGTGGTCCGTCCATCGCGTGCTTCCATAGCTTCTTATCTTGTTGACAAGGGTCTTGAGCCGGTTGTACGTTTGGGTTGGCTCTTCTCCCCTTATCATCGCGAATCTCCCGAGTTCGCCCTCCACCAACTCCATCTTGGTGAGCATTGTGACGTCGTTCCCCTCATGAGAGATCTTGAGGGTGTCCCAAATTTGCTTGGCGTTATCCAAGCCGCTCACTTTGTGGTATTCATCCCTGCACAATGAAGCTAGAAGAACAGTAGTAGCTTGTGCATTTTTATGAATTTGCTCATTAATGAACATGGGACTATCCGTACTATCAAAGTGCATTCCACTCTCTACAATCTCCCATATACTAGGATGGAAAGAGAACAAGTGACTACGCATTTTGTGACTCCAAAATTCGTAGTCCTCTCCATCAAAATGAGGAGGTTTACCAAGTGGAATAGATAATAAATGAGCATTTGTACTTTGAGGAATACGAGAGTAATCAAAAGAAAAGTTCGAGTTGACCGTTTTCTTTTTCTCGTAGTTGTCGTCGTCCTTTTGGGAAGAGGAAGATTTGTCGCTGTCGTAGTAGACTATCTCCTTGATGCGCCTTGTCTTCTTCTTCTTCCCGTCTCTTCTTTTGTGGCTCGAGCCCGAGTCCGTAGGCTTGTCATCTTTAGGCTCATTGAAGATAGACTCCTTCTCGTTGTTGTTGACCACCATCCCCTTTCCCTTAGGATCCATCTCTTCGGGCGATTAGTCCCTTCTTGAAGAGAATGGCTCTGATACCAATTGAGAGCACCTAGAGGGGGGGTGAATAGGTGATCCTGTAAAACTTAAACTTAATGCCACAAAAACTTGATTAAGCGTTAGCACAGATAATGCCAAGTGGCTAGAGAGGAGTCTCAACAAAACACAATATCCACAAGAGATCAATCACAGAGATGGCACAGTGGTTTTATCCCGTGGTTCGGTCAAGACCAACGCTTGCCTACTCCACGTTGTGGCGTCCCAACGAACGAGGGTTGCAATCAACCCCTCTCAAGCGGTCCAAAGACCCACTTGAATACCACGGTGCTTTGCTTGCTTTACTATATCCCGTTTGCGAGGAATCTCCACACTTTGGAGCCTCTCGCCCTTACACTTTAGATGATCACAAAGAAGCACGGAGTAAGGGAGGGATGAGCAACACACTCAAGACGAGAAATCACAGCAACACCACGCACACAAATCGCAATAAGAGCTCTAATTGCTATCGCAAAGAATCAAAGGCGCGGAATCGATGTCTTAGTGCTTAGGAATGCTTTGAGAAGGCTTGGGTGTACTTCTCCATGCGCCTAGGGGCCCCTTTTATAGCCCCAAGGCAGCTAGGAGCCGTTGAGAGCATTCCAGGAAGGCAAATCTTGCCTTCTGTCGCCTGGCGCACCGGACAGTCCGGTGCACCACCGGACACTGTCCGGTGCGGGTTTCCTTCCTTATTTGGCGAAGCCGACCGTTGGCAGCCTTGGAGCCGTTGGCGCACCGGACACTGTCCGGTGCCCCCTCCCGACCGTTGGCTCGGCCACGTGTCCCGCGTAGATCGCGCAGCCGACCGTTGCCTCGGCCGACCGTTGGCTCACCGGACAGTCCGGTGCACACCGGATAGTTCGGTGAATTTTAGTCGTACGCCGTTAAATTCTTCCCGAGAGCGGCAAGTTTGCCTGAGCCAGCCTGGCGCACCGGACACTGTCCGGTGCACCACCGGACAGTCCGGTGCACCCAGACTGAGCAAACTTTGGCTGAACTTAGCTATCTCTTTTCCAACTCGATTTTTCCTGTTTCCAGCACTTAGACACAATACATTAGTCCATAAAACAATGTACTAAGTCTAGAAACATACCTTTTGACATGATTTGCACTTTGTCCACCACTTTGCATAGATTTAACACAAAAGCACTTGGGTTGGCACTCAATCACCAAAATACTTAGAAATGGCCCAAGGGCACATTTCCCTTTCAGTCTCCTCTGTTTCCTCAGTTATCTTTGGCTCCGGAGTTTCAGCCTTCCTCTTCTTCGAAACTGCCGCCTTCGGCTGAGGAGTGGATTTTCTCTTCTTTGGAAATTTCTCATCTTCCTTAACCATTCTAGCAGCTTGCCTGCTCAAAATGCTGACAATTCTTTTTCTTTTCACCCCTTCAGCATCTTTGTCAAGCCTTTCATAATCAGGGTATTCAAATTTCAAGGCGTCCATTACCTGGTTCAATCTTCGTTTCGGCCGGGTACCGAAGGCTGCAGTCATTAGTTGATCTTCCTTTTTGGTATAATTCCCAAGTATCTCATTGCACATGGTCTCAATCATGTCTAGCCATTCTTTGCAAGGCTTCTTGAATTGTTTCTCAAACTTGAAGCGGTAAGCAAGCCGAACAAGTTCATGCTTCTTCCCCGCTTCTTTCTTCTTCGGCATTCCCCAACCACTTGACATCGGATATGTTTTGTTCGCCAAGTATTCTTGCACCAAGTCCCTGGTACTGATCTGCTCAGCTACCACTCTAAATTCTACTTCAGCCAGCTGACAAGGTGACCCCAGTTGCATATTGCACAAGGTCCTGGTCATTTCGAAGCTCAAACTAAGCGGACTCATAACCATGGTCATCAGCTTCTCCCTCTTTTTCTCGTCAGCCTTCATATAGAACCATTCATTTTTCCAACCAGTTGGCCATTTCGTACGGTAACTAAGGACGGGTGCCTTTGTATCCTTTTGATACGCAGAATTTTAATAGCCAAAATTTTCATGAAGGCCATCTGCCCTGGCCTTCGTCTGATAATGCAGCTCATGCACTCGGCAGAAAGCTTCGGCATCTGGACTCATCCCTTGGCTTCAGAGGGCCTAGATATAGACGCTGAGTCTAACAATGGCGTTGGGAGTCAGCTGATGAAGATATATTTCGAAGTTCATTACAACTACCCCTATCATTTCATTCAGGGGGAATCACAGCCCTACTCTGAAGAAGCTCTTGAAAATGACAACTTCATCCTTCTTCGGCTCTGTGATAGTCTCTTCTCCAGCAAATCGAATAAGTTTACTCTCAGCTTCTCCAAAATAGCCCAATTTCATCATCATAGGCATGTCATCTTCCATCACAGTAGATTTTTCAAAATCTAGATGACTAGGCTTCGTTGGGATCAGAATGCTGTAGTCTTCTTCACTCTCACCAATATTTTCACCTTCAACCATAGTTTGTTCAGCTTTGGCATTAGAAGCACCTTCGTCAGCCACAACCAGACCGGATCGCTTCATTACTTCTAAAATCGGTGCTGTTTTAGCGGCCTCGGTTTCGTCCCCTTCACGAGACACTCTAGCAGTTGATCGCACTCTGGCCAGTTCGATGGTTTTTACCATTTGACGAAGCTAACCTTAAGCGGTGAAGCTTTTGCTCGAAAGCGCAATGCAGAAAGCTTCGGCTATGGATAAATTTTTTAACAGCAAAACAGATCAATGGCAATGAATGTTGTGGTAACTCCTCACCAACCCGTTTGTTTATATAGTGCTGCAGGGGGGAAGGTGAACCGCTAGGCCGCTTGCACTCGCTGAACGGTGGACCGCTCGACGCCTGGAATATTATAATCGTTTCTCGGCAACGAGCTCAGGGAAGGTGTTTTTCGGACCTTCGGCATTCGGAAGCCTTCGAGTTTTTCGTGGATCGAGCTCGTTACGAAAAACGATCTAGCACCGCGAAGGGGCTACTGTTGGGGGCCTTCTTCTCCGCCGAAGGTCCTCTAAGCAAAACCACCTTCGGTAGGACGATATGCAAGCAGATACGACATGAAGATATATGTCGAAGCTACAATTGAAAGAGCTTCGGCATGATGGCATACTTAAGACGAAGGATGGCACCGACTTAAAGAGGAAAATACCGCATAATTCCTGATAATTTGTACTATGATTATGATTGGTTATTAAGGACATGAATGTAATTTTGTCCGGGCTGCGTCCCGTACCTATAAATAGATGAACAGTACCCCCGTACTGTTCACGCTGACTGGTAATCCCTCACGCGTCACTCCTGTATTAATACCTTCTATCAAGTCGAAGGTACAAATGTAATTTAAATATTGTTGATGTTTGTTCATGATTATGTAATAATAATGTGAATAGTCTAATGATTAAAAATAATTATTCATATTCTTTTCGTGTTTCACATGTCTTTATCTTTATTCTTGCATATTGAAATGATGAAGGTGTGTCTTTCATGACCTTCGTCTGAAGATCATTATATCCTAAGGGAGATAATGTTACGAAGGACGAAGGTCTTTAACCATTAACATTTGTGTTGCCTTGTTCTTAATTCATAGTTTTTTAGAACAAGTGACCAACACATTCCTCTTTGCATCCTATGAACTATTGTAACACCAAAAATCCTATTTCAGGATTTATAGGAGTTTTTCGAGAAAGTTTGAGTTAAAATGTCTTTCAATATATTCCTTTCTTTATAAAGTATATGTTGCTAAAGTAAATGAATACTAATATTAAGGGTTGAGATTCAAAACCTAGATAAAAAACTAAAAGTTAGTATAACAACTAAAAGAAAGGCTTTCAACCTATTTATTTATTATTCCCTTTATAAACCATATAGTTAGAGCACTTTTTAAAATTAGTTAAAAACAATAATGAAGATTATATGTTAACTTCTCCTAAAACTTAATGTGTAATAAATATTTAAGTGTGAATGAACTTTTATTTTTACATTCAAATATAACTTCCTACTAGTGTGCGAGTTCAATAAATTACGCATTCCACTAAAATAAATTAGTAAATAATGCAAAATATATGAATTTTGTTGCATCATGCTGGGTAATTTGTTTGCACATTTAAATTGAGTTTGAAATTTTAAAAGCAGATTAAATCAAAACTTGAAGTTAGAATTTAGGAACTAAAAGAAATATAAACAAAATGGAAAGGGAGGACATACCTCATTTCGGGCTTGAAACCTCTCCTCGGCCCAACTCCGTCTCGGCGTCCACCCTGGCCGGATGGGCCAAATATGCCCCGTCGGCCAATTACTTTTCCCCACCTTTTTCTTTTTCTAGCGTGTATGGCGCGTGGGCCCCACCTCGTTAGCTCCGGCTTTCCTTGCCCAAACGTCTTCCACTGCTGACGCCTGGGACCTGGTCATCAGCCTAATCGGTCGCGCGCGCTCTAGCCTCTCAACCGCGCCGCGCCTCATTCCCTTGACCCTGCCACGTGGGCCCAGCGTGTCGGACATCGTCTTCCTGGGTTCAAACAAAAGCCAGCTCAAGTTGGTTGCAAAAACTCCGCCGAGAATCACCACCTCATGCTCCACCTTAGGCTCTATATAAACCATCCGCGACCCCCTCCTTGTTCCCAAATGGGTCAAACCACAGTCGTGGGTAGATGGGGGAGGAACGGGGGATCTCGCGACTGCCATCAGCGCTCCTCACCCTTGATGCCTATCGGCGCCTGCTGGGAGGTCATGGGCATTCACCACAGCATGAGGAAGCCCCCCAAGAAGTACCGTGAGCAAGAAATCGATCTCATCATCTGGGAATTCCTCATCGATGATGTGGCGCCGCTGCGAGCCGCTTAGTTCAGTGCCCTGACATCATATCACAGCCACATCGACCTGGGTAATACCCTTACCATCTTATTCGCCATTGGACCATTTAAGTGTAGCACTGTACTACTTGGGTAGAAGATCACCAGTAACCTCGGGATTGCTCACCATGGTCGTTGCTCAGCCGTGGAGACACGGTTTGCCGCAGACAAAACTCTCTACGCAACTACCTCTGGTGATGAGCCCCACACCCTATTCGCCACGACCGTAGCATCATGGGCGCCTTGTGGCGTCGAATTTGGCAACCAGGATGGAAGTCAGGGCTTTTCCGGCCATGGCACCGCCACGAGTCAGCGCTGCGCCACCGTGCTGATGCGGACCGCTGCTTCGCCTCGACTAGGTTGGGGAAGAAGCCCCTCTGGTCGTCAGATCCATGTTGTGCGCACTGGATTAGATCTAGGGGTAACCAAATATGAGCCGTTGATCGGGACACCGGGGATCGAGATCATATCATCACATCCTTCTAGCCACGTTAGATCCAAACCGTAGGATGTCTGGTGAAGGCGTAGGATTAGATCTTGGAGATTTTGGATCGTGGCCGCTGATTTTGGATCTTGTGGTCACCAGTGGATACCGGTTCATGGGTGGGATAGTTTTATCTTGTCCATCGATTTTTTATCGATCGGCCATGGCTCTGCGATACCCCTTCGTTGTGTGTTTTTTTTCTAAAAGTGACCCTTCTTTATTTTAAAATCAGCCCGCCGTCTGCCTAGACTCAAGAATCATCGTAGATGGGTCCACAGATTTATAGAACCGCCCCTGGACTTCAAAAGAATAGTGGTCGCGGTCCAGGAATTTCTGTATAATGATAAAATTAATTCTAAAATGATTTTTAATATAGAAATAATTCCATAATCTTGTTTAATTCCTACTTAATTCATTTGAACTCCTTTTTATCCATTCTAGTTGCATTAAACTCATATTAATATTATTTATCATCTAGCAACATTATTTTGTCATGAAACATAGGTTAAAAACTATGCACTCAATCTATTCTACATACGACATTTAAACTTCGGAAAATCATAACTCTTTAACCGTAACTCCGAATTTAGTGGTTCTCGAACCCACGATCTCGTTACGATGCATAGATCATTATTCTTTGATATGTTCTCATGATTGGTGTGATGTTAATTTTTGCCTATACCATGTTTGTTTGTATTGCTATGAGTAGCAGCGAGGTTACAAGTCACTTGAAGACCTAGTTTGGAGACGTACCACGGAATCTCAAGTCACAGGCAAGTTGTGCCCTTGATCACTCTTCTTTACCTAATAATGGTCTATGTTAATCACTGTGACATGCTCAGGATAATTCGATGGGACCTAATAGGTTTCCCTAGTATTGTTTACCCCACACCTTGCAAACAAAAGAACTATCGGGTAGATTTACTATTGCTCTACCTGTTTTCGGGAAATTAATGTTATATTATGATCTTGTTCCAATTTTGCTGTTGTTTTAATTATTGTTCATGATAAGATCATTATGTTAATTGGAACATGGAGCGACCACCTGGGAAAACAGTGCTACGAGAAGGATGGTATGGACACCCTGGCTGACTAATTAGAAAAGCTAGTGGAGGAATACTTTACCCGAAAGGGGCAAGGGTGGTAGAGGAGCTATGGTATAGGGAGGTTCTCGGGTCGATCATGTTGCGATGGCTTTTCAGATGAGGGATTCCTATATTTCCCTTCTCAAAAACCGTAGCGGGTTTTCTGAAGCTAGTGGAACTTTGTAAAGGCCTCATAGTGCTACCATGCCTCGTCTCCTCGATAGAGATTTTTGGGAAGTCATGATCCCTTAGAAAATAGGTAACACGACATGTGGGTAAAGATGCGCAACATCTGCATAGTGTAAAACTGGTATATCAGCCGTGCTCACGGTCATGAGCGGCTTGGACCCTCACATGATTAATTTATGGAATTAAACTTAATTTGTCATATGCATTGCATTGTGGATGTCATTATTATTTTGATCTCTTATTTATTTGGGTTGGTATCTACTTATACTTAGCAACTGCTAATAAAACTTTGACCAACTTTAAAAGAAATGCTTAGCTTTAACCATCTCCTTTGTAAGCCATACACTTCACATTACGTCACACCCGGATTTAAGGGATAAAGTCGGGTGCGTCTAATATGTGCGCCAAAGAAGAACATCACATATAATGACGAAGTGTATAGAGATAAATGTCACAATCATTATTACATAGTGGAAGAGTCTTATAAAAAAAGATAATAATAAAGCGAACTAAATAATTATTCCTTGGCGCTATCAAGATGACTGGGAGACGCCACCTAGATAAGCTCATACTCCTCATTGTAGGCCTCCTCTTGCACTATCTGTTCTTCTCATGTCGGAGGGGGGGGTTATATATCACAATGGTTAAAGATGAGTGTTGCTTTTAATAAGTTGGTCAAATTTTATTAGCAGTTACTAAATGTAAGTATATATCAAACCAGAGTAATAATAGATCAAAATTAATAATAAACCACAATGCGATGCAAATGACCAATTAAATTTAATTCCATAAGTTAATCATGTGAGGGTTTGAGCCGCTCATGACCGTGAGCACGACTGATATACCAATTTTACACTCTACAGAGGTTGCACAACTTTACCCACAAGTCATGTTACCCATCTGCCAAGGGGTCATGAATCCTATATACCTCTACCAAGGAAGTGAGGTAGGTAACACTACGAGGCCTTTACAAAGTTCCACTAGCTTCAGAAAACCTGCTACAGTTTCTAGGGAGCGCAGCAAAGGAATCCCCCGTCTGAAAAGCCATCGCAGCAAAATCAATCTGAGAACCACCCTATACCGACCACTCCCCTACTTCCCTTGCCCCTTTTGGGTAAGGTAGTTGTCGGCGTTTCGACCCCGGGGGGTCCCTGGACCGACGAGTAAATTGTCGCCGCGTGCCCCAGCCCAGATGGGTCGGCGCGAGACGGAGCGCGAAGGGGGGAAAACCAGAGGGAGACAGGCGTAAAAGGGGAAACCCGTGACCTTCGTGTTTGTCCCGCGCCCAGGTCGGGTGCGCTTGCAGTAGTGGGTTACAAGTGTCCGCGTGGGAGGGAGCGAGAGGCCTGCACGCGCCGTCCCGTCCTCCCCCGCGCGGCCAACCCTCTCTAAGAGGGCCCTGGACCTTCCTTTTATAGGCGTAAGGAGAGGGTCCAGGCGTACAATGGGAGATGTAGCAGTGTGCTAACGTGTCTAGCAGAGAGGAGCTAGTGCCCTAAGTACATGCCGTCGTAGCAGCCGGAGCGGTTTTGGCACCCTGTTCGTGTGATGTCGTGGTCGTCGGAGGAGCGCTGGAGCATTGCGGAAGGACAGCTGTCGGGGCTGTCGAGTCCTTGCTGACGTCTCCTTGCTTCCGTAAGGGGGCTGAGAGCTGCCGTCGTCATGGAGCACGCGGGGCGCCATCATTATTTGTTTTACCGGGGCGAGCCAGATGGGACGCCGGTCTTGTTCCCCGTAGCCAGAGCTAGCTAGGGGTAGGGTAATGATGGCCCCTCCTGTGACGTGGTCGGTCCGAGCCCTGGGTCGGGCGAGGCGGAGGCTCCTCCGAGGTCGAGGTCGAGTCTGTCTTTCGTGGTCGAGGTCGAGCCCGAGCCCTGGGGTCGGGCGAGGCGGAGTTCGTCGTCTTCCGGGGCCGAGGCCGAGTCCGAGCCCTGGGGTCGGGCGAGGCGGAGTTCATCGTCTTTCGGGGCCGAGGCCGAGTCTGAGCCCTGGGGTCGGGCGAGGCGGAGCTTCCTATGGCGCCCAAGGCCAGACTTGGCTGCTGTCAGCCTCACTCTGTCGAGTGGCACAGCAGTCGGAGCGGCGTAGGCGGCGCTGTCCTCTTGTCAGGCCGGTCAGTGGAGCGGCGAAGTGACTGCGGTCACTTCGGCTCTGTCGACTGAAGGGCGCGCGTCAGGATAAGGTGTCAGGCCATCCTTGCATTAAATGCTCCTGCGATACGGTCGGTCGGCGTGGCGATTTGGCCAAGGTTGCTTCTTGGCGAAGACTGGGCCTCAGGCGAGCCGAAGGTGTGTCCGTTGCTTGAGGGGGCCCTCGGGCGAGACATGAATCCTCGAGGGTCGGCTGCCCTTGCCCGAGGCTGGGCTCGGGCGAGGCAAGATCGTGTCCCTTGAGTGGACCGAGCCTTGACTTAATTGCACCCATCAGACCTTTGCAGCTTTGTGCTGATGGGGGTTACCAGCTGAGATTAGGAGTCTTGGGGTACCCCTAATTATGGTCCCCGACAGTAGTCATCCAATAGCTTTCTTAATTAGTCAGCCAAGGGTGTCCCATACCACCCTTGTGGCAGCACTGTTTTTCCGGGTGGTTCTCCATTTTCCAATTAACATAATGATCTTGTCATGAACAGTAAATAACACATTTATAATAAAAGCATGACCATGAATAATGTGTATCTTAACACCCAAAACCAAATAAAGCAATAGCAGGTACTACCCAAAAGTTAAGTGGTAAACAAGGTGTAAAGATAGCCAAACTGGGGTGACCTATTGGGTCCCATCAAAATAAACCTATACATATCATAATGATTAACAGGAACATTATTGGGTAATTAGAAGTAATCAAGGGCACATTTTGCCTTCAATGAGGTCCTTCTCAATATTTTCCACCTACTGAGCTTCTGAGTCCTCAGTCACTTGTCCGTCTACTCGCAACAATACAAGCAAACATGGTACAAGAGAAATTATCATAACACCAAACATGATAACATACAACATTATAATATTCTACACATCGTAACGAGATCATAGGTTCGAGAATCGCTAGATTCGAAGTTACGGTTAAAGAGTTATGATTTTCCAAAGTTTTAAGTGTTTAGTATAGAATAAATTAAGTGGAAAATTTTACTCTATGTTTCATGACTAAACAAAGTTATCAGGTGATGAATAATATTAATACAAAATTAATGCAACTGGAATGGATTAAAAAGGAGTAAAAATGAATTAATTACGAATTTATTAAGATTCTGGAATTATTTTTATATCAAAATCATTGTCCCTAATGTAATTTACAGGGTTTAATATCCTATGGACCGCGGCCACCATTATTCGAGAACATGGGGTTAAATCTACAAATTTCAGGGCCTGGTTTATACATTCCTTCAATACTGCAGGATGGCGGGTTGATAATAAGAAAGAACAAGGGCTCTTTTGCAAGACTCGCACATGAAGGCGTATGCAAGGATCACGACCGTCCGATCTAAACCAAGCGTCAGGATTAAATCTGCACCCCCAGAACCAATGCACTATGCCAACCTTTTGTGGCGGAACTGCCCGAATTATTTCAACTTAAGTGCTCAAGTCCCTCCTTAGAGGCTAGACCACACTTAAATGGGAATAACCTGTCAATCCCTCGGATCTAGTCCGACACGGCCACTGACAGGATCAAGTACCACAATCTCACTCGAAGGTGAGTCACAGAGCAAATACAATAAAGCATAAAACCATACATGTCACAATGTTAAATTATTACATCACCATCATCATCATCGGAGTTTTTGCAAAAGTATCCATCATTGTTCGAAGTGCAGCGGAATAAAACTAACGATAATTAAACAGAGAGATGGGGAAGCCTGTCCCATCACTCCTCATGCTCCTCCTCAGCCGAGGCAGGGTCCCACTCGACAGTCCAACCCGGTGGCAAGGTGGACAACCAAGTTATCCCAGCAACCATCTCCTCCAGAGAACCTGTAAAAAATTATGCCACAAGCAAGGCTGAGTATACTAATACTCAGCTAGACTTACCCGGTGTGAGGAGTCTACTCCTCTACCTCTAGACATGCAGCTGTTTGGCTGTGGGGTTTGGTTGCCAAAAGCACTAGCTGAGTTTCTAAATCAAGATTTTAACTTAATCAAAGTTAAGTGTGACTCTCTTAAGGCTAAAAGTGGACTATCTACTCATACATGGTAGCAAGCATTATTAACAATCAACATCTTATCTCAACTCATCATACTTTCACTTATTACTCAATGCAGTACAATGGATCAAGCAGTCTCATTAGCTGCGAGAAGCAGACGATTCGAATCGAGTTTTTTATCCTTGCAAGGTAAACCTAAACACACGACATGCAGGGGCACTCCGTCCCCACACACATCAACCGTCCCCATCGATTCCCTGGCAACAGATCAGGGCTCACCGCCTTGGCGTACAATGCCCCACTGACCCCGACTGGCCGTCGTGCAGTGGCCGCACTTGTACCCACCATAACCGGAATGGGAGACCTCGTCTCAGGTCACGTGAGGGGTAAAGTCTGCGGGCAGGTTCACTCAGGTACTAGGCTTACCGATTTACCATATTTCTCGGTATGTGTTTAGTACGTTCAAACGCTTGACACAGGTATCCGCACGTTAATCCTTATTCCATTTTCCATCTCGTAAACAACCAATCCCCATGGATTGTTGTCCATCAACTAGTATCATGACAGTGTGAAAGTGGTTACAATCGATTTCCTGATCTCGCGCGAGTGCTAGAAAAATCACTCGTCTTCTACCGAGATCCTAATTAAATAAAGCAACTACTCGACCTGTCATACTAGTATTCATCTCAAAAGGGATTCTTGGGATCATGCAACTAGGGTTTCAAACAACTCCTACACCTAAGTGCACAATCAAACCTACAATCATTAAGTGAAGTAAAATAGCATAAATAACAGGTTATGCATAAAACCGGGGCTTGCCTTCCAAAGCAGTGGCAGGCAGGTCCTCTGGTGCTGGCTCGGGTGCTGGATCTGGGGCTACCTCCTGAGCAGCTCCTTGCTCCGGCACGAGGATGTACTCTCCGTCGGCAAGATTACAGTCTATCGAATGCAATGAACATGTATGTCATGATTATGCATGATTTAATAACATTATGTAAAAGAAACTAAGTCAAGAAGTAACTTAGGGTTTCTTAGTCATGTGGGGCTTCTAGTGGTATATATATATAGATACATAGACTTATGACCCTTTAAACTTAGGTTTTCTTTTAGGATAACATAGTGGTTTGGTATTGCTTTGATATATTTTAGTGGACAGATTACAAAGTTTTTGGGACAACATTTATTCACATCTTTCATTTTTCTTTCCTTAATTTTCATTTAGGGCTTTTAGTGTAGGTTTGAACTTCAACAGGGTTTTAATAATTTCCAAAAATTCTGTAAAAATTACAGTGGGTTGTCACTGGCTATTCTAGCTTGTTTTAAGAATTTGAGGCTTAAAGTATAAAAGTTGGGCTTTAAACAAAAATAACAAAAGTTAGGCAAAATGGGTCACTTCACACTACACCTCCTAGTTAAGGGTAGGTTCTGTCCTAAAGGTTATTTTTGTTGGCATCCTCTGGTAATATTAGGCCTCTGTGCTAAAAATCACAGAAAACTAAGGGGTGGTTATTTAGTTATGATTTTCTTAAGTTTAATGTCAACAAGGCACTTTCTACTACATTATTATTTGAAAAAATGTCAAACAGCAGATTTCATATTTTTCTTAAGTTCTCTCTAATAAAACAATAGTTATCCCAAGGGTGGGGGTGTTTTTACCTTGGGGTTATTTTTGTAGAGTTTTTCTAAGTTTCACTTGTTTTATTAAAACAACAGGGATCTTACTTATTTTACACTAAAACAGGGTATGATATATTTTTCCAGTGAACTATATTGAATAAGTAACCTAACAAAAATAGAGGTACTCTCTGGTTCATTAATTAAGTTACATTTTCTATTTTCCTTATCCTTAAGCATATTATAGAATAAGGGGTAAAACTAACTTAAATGGAGTGGACAGAGAGGTTTAACATTTTTAAACAGGTTAGTAGGTAAATATAAACTTCTCCAAATTTTCCTAACCCTAGTCAAATAGCCTAACTATTTTTCTTACTATTATTTAGCTTTTGGCCAAAACTAATATTAAATCAGAACTTTTAAGTTTTCCACATCACCAAGGGGTTTTATATTTTTCTTAAATAGGTTACATTATTTGGAGTCTGACAAAATTGGTTTGACCAAATTTGGATGATTTAAACAGAAGTTATGCATTTTTAAAGTTGCTGTCCAATTTAAAAACAGATTTAATTAAGGTTTTCTGGAAAAACAGTTTACACCGAGGTCCCTGGGTTTAAACTAAATCCACCTTTACAATTCTACCCCCACGCCACTATTCCCCTGTGTCTCTGACATTACACAAAACCCCCCGACCTTTCTTTCCTCTCACCCGCAGTCCTTCCCTTCACTGAAACAGTAACCGCGGAAAGAAAAGGGCGGCGCGGCTTACCGGCGGCGAGGGAGGTCCGGCGAAGGGTGGGGTCGGCTCGGGGAGACTCTGGCGGTCACGTCGAGGTACGGCTCGGCGTCGGAGGTGGCCGGAATCGCCCGGTCCACGCGTGCAGGCGGGTGTCCTCGTCGGCGGCGAGTATACCGGCCAAACTACGGCGAACTGGTGCAATCCGAGGGCACGGTGAGCATCACGGGGTTACGCAGCGACTGTGTGCACAAGGAATCGAAGGGTGGTGGAGTGGTTTACCCGGTCCACGTACTCCGGCGGGGTCGAGAGCTCCGGCGAGCGTGGACTGGCTTCTCCGGCGAAGGAAACTCCGATTCCTTGCTCGGGGAGCCTCACGGGGGTGTGCACAAGCTTCTCCGAGGACAGGACGGGGTTGGGGATGGCTCTGCTGGCCGGTCTATGGTGGCAGAGGGGTTGGGCGGCCGTGGACTCGCTGCGCACGGGCAAACGGCGACGAGCTAACTTCGGTGAGGTGTGGAGGGTGCGCGGAAGGGTGTAGTCGAAGCCTGGGAGGGCTTTATAAGCTCGGGCGCGGGCCACGGCGCGGGTTTGGCTCGGGCGCGGCGCGGGGCAGGCGGGGACGCGCGCGAGCGTGCTCTGGCGCGGGCAGAAGGTGTCGAACACGTGGAGGTGAGTTTCTTCCCGTGTTCAAACGTCTCCAGAGATCGCAAACGTGCGAATCTCGCCATGAATCCGGCGCAGACCTCCTCCTGGCACCTAGGGCTATCTCACATGTGTGAGTTCCAAGGGATGATACGCCCTAGATCGGGAGATAGACGGGCGCCAAATCTGGCTTGTCTCTCTGCCCACTCAGCGACAAAACTGATGTCAAGTGCTGTCAAACGTCTGAGTCTCGGTCTCAAATTTTTCCAGGGGGTGCCTTAAATGGTATAGCACATTTTTGGTATAGAACCCAAGTGGTTTTGGCGCCATCTTCAAAGTGAACACGGCTGGTCTTTGATTTAGGGTTAAAATGTGACTTAGAGGGAAATAGAGAGCTCTAGCTCTCTCTCCACTTGGAGATTTGAATTGGGGTTTCTCCAGGGCCTTTTTGCAATATTTCCCTCTCTTAATTGATGGTTATAATGTTGCTTAGGGTTTGGGCAAAGTTACACACACTTTGCATTCTTGTTCACTCACTTTCCCCCCCTTACTTAGAGTTTTGGAAGACAGGGTTTTGGAGAGGTCTAGGGTTCTTCTCCCCCTATTATCCAAGGTAGTAAGTGTGCAAGGATTAGAGTAATGCTTCTTATGTCATTGGCAACTTGATTAGCACATGAGCTCCAAAGTTCCTATGTGGTGCCCTAAGTCTTCACCATTGAACACAGCTTCTAGTGCCAAAGTGGCTCTAGCCAAGGTAACACCTGGGGTGTTACAGCCCTCCCCCCTTAAAGGAATCTCGTCCCGAGATTTAGGTAGAGTCCCTTGGAGGGGTGCTTGAAGGTGTGATGGTGGTGTTTTTCCTTTACACTTAAGTTTCTCTTGTTAACTGCTCTTCGAATGTCATCCTCTTTGCAACTTCAGAAGGAAGCCCTTCTTAAGTTAAATCCACAACTTAGACTATCCTTGTTATCTAAGTTTTTCTTATAATTGGATTCAAAGGGCAGGTGGGGGTGGGGTTTCGGGGTTACATACCGACTCCTTTGGGTAGAAAGTCGGGGAAGCGAGAGCGTAGAAAATCCTCAGTTTCCCATGTAGCTTCTTCTGCTGAATGGTGACTCCACTGAACCTTATACATTCTGACCGACCTTGCCCGAGTTGATCTCTCCTTTTGATCTAATACCTTGACGGGGTACTCTTGGTAGGACAAGTCTGGTTCTATCTCAATGTCTGGTTCTGGTAGCACTTCAGTGGGTAGACGAACGCATTTCCGCAGCTGAGATACATGGAACACATTATGAACTGCTGACATGTGAGGTGGCAATTCCACTTGATAGGCCACGGGTCCACAACTTGCCTTGATCTCATAGGGTCCAATGTAGCGAGGAGCTAACTTGCCCCTGATCCCGAATCTCTGAAGATGGCTTCCGCCTCTTATCATGATAGCTCCTTTGCCTGGCCTGAGCAGCTTCTAAGTTCTTGGTAATAACCCTGACCTTTGCCTCTGCCTCGAGTACCAAGTCTGGCCCAAAAATTTCTCTTTCTCCTGCTTGAGACCAGTTTAGTGGGGTCCTGCACCTTCTCCCATATAATGCCTCAAAAGGTGCCATCTTCAGACTGGACTGGTAGCTGTTATTGTAAGAAAACTCTGCCAAAGACAGACACTTGTCCCAATCCTTTCCATAATGTAGTGCACATGCCCGCAACATGTCCTCCAAAATCTGATTCACCCTTTCTGTCTGGCCATCTGTTTGTGGGTGATATACTGAGCTTCGGATTACTTGGGTTCCAAGTGATTCTTGCAGTTTTTCCCAAAAGCGTGCCACAAACAGTGCTCCTCTGTCAGATATAATGGTCTTTGGAATACCGTGCAATCTTACTATCTGATCAACATAAATTTCAGCGTACCTCTCTGTCTTGTGGGTGGTGTGCACTGGCAAGAAATGAGCAGTCTTGGTCAATCTGTCCACGATAACCCAAATAGAATCATGGTGCCTGGAGGTATTGGGTAATCCCACTATGAAGTCCATGCAAATGTCCTCCCATTTCCAAGATGGTATGGGAAGGGGTTGCAAATGGCCTGCTGCCTTCAAGTGACTAGCCTTAATTCTCTGGCAGGTGTCACATTCGGATATGTACTTGGCAATTTCCCTTTTCATTCTAGTCCACCAATATAGAGATCTGAGATCATGGTACATCTTGTTGCTACCAGGGTGCATGGAGAATTTGGAAAGGGGAGCTTCCTCCAGTATCTTCTTTCTGAGCTCAGGGTCCTTAGGAACAACCAATCGATCTCCAAACCATAGAATTCCCTTGCTGTCCTGTCGGAAACACTTGTATTTCTCTGCCTTTTGCTTGATCATATCCTTGATAACCTGAACACCCTTATCCTCAACCTGTGCCCTGACAATCTGTTCTTGCAATGTGGGCTCCACCGAGATATAGCTTAGTTTACCCGAAGAAACAACTTCCAGGTTCAGTTTGCACAACTCATCACACAGGGTGGTCACTCCCACATCCATGCTCATACAATTACACTGGGCCTTTCTGCTCAAGGCATCTGCCACAACATTGGCCTTACCTGGGTGGTAATGCACTTCTAAATCATAGTCCTTGATCAACTCTAACCATCTCCTTTGCCTCATGTTCAGATCTGCCTGAGTGAAGATGTATTTGAGACTCTTGTGATCAGTGTAGATGTTACAGTGAGCTCCCATCAGGTAGTGTCTCCATATCTTAAGAGCATGAACTACAGCTGCCAATTCTAGATCATGTGTAGGGTAGTTCTGCTCATGGGGCCTGAGTGCCCGGGAAGCATAAGCAATCACTCTGTTCTCTTGCATCAAGACACATCCCAAACCAGTACCAGAAGCATCACAGTAAACTTCAAATGGTTTGGTATTGTCGGGTTGAGCTAGCACTGGGGCTGTTGTCAAATGCTGCCTCAAGGTATGGAATGCACCTTCACACTTTTGGCTCCACTCAAATTTGACTCCCTTCTTTAACAGTTCAGTCATTGGCTTGGCAATTCTGGAGAAATCCGGAATAAATCGTCGATAATACCCTGCCAATCCCAGAAAACTCCGAATCTGCTTCACTGTAGTCGGGGGTTTCCAATCCATGACCTCTTGTACCTTCTCAGGATCAACTGATATCCCATCCTGAGAAATCGTGTGACCCAAGAATTTAATCTCTTTCAGCCAAAACTCACACTTACTCAGCTTAGCATACAACTGATGATCACATAGTCTCTGAAGTACAGTATGCAAGTGTTTAGTGTGCTCGGCTTCGTTCTTGGAATAAACCAGTATATCATCAATGAAAACGACCACGAACTTGTCTAACTCCGGCATGAATACGGAGTTCATCAAGTACATAAAATAAGCCGGGGCATTGGTCAGCCCAAAAGACATCACCAGAAACTCATACAGTCCATATCTGGTAGAGAAAGCCGTCTTGGGAATATCGCTGGCACGGATCTTTATTTGATGGTATCCTGAGCGAAGGTCTATCTTGGAGAATACCTTGGCTCCTACCAACTGATCAAACAGAACATCAATGCGGGGCAGCGGGTATTTGTTCTTTATAGTCACCGCATTGAGAGGACGGTAGTCAACACACATCCTCAAACTCTCATCCTTTTTCTTCACAAATAATGCTGGACATCCCCATGGTGAAGTGCTTGGACGAATAAACCCTTTGTCCAACAACTCTTGCAATTGTTTCTTCAACTCTGCCAATTCCGCGGGAGGCATCCTATAAGGTCTCTTGGAGATAGGAGCAGTCCCGGGTTGCAATTCGATGGCGAACTCAATATCTCGGTCAGGTGGCATCCCTGGCAATTCATCTGGAAAAACATCGGGGTAGTTACAGACTACTGGAATCTTTTCCACCGGGGATTCTAACATAACAAAGGCACAATATTGGGTACAACCCTGGTCAGGTAAGAATAGTGTGGTCTCACCACAAGTTGGTGAGTGCACCTCAATGGCTCTGGCTGCAATATCCATAACTGCTTGGTGCCTGGTCATCCAGTCAGCTCCCAATATAATATCCACACTATCCAACCCCATTATCATTAGGGTAGTTTTGAAAATGAGACTACCCAGCTTAATTGGTACGTGCCTACAGATCTGATAGGAGGCAACCCTGCCTCCTGGGGTTGAGATTGTAATACCCCCATTGGTGTGGTGAAAAGGCAATTGGCACTTGGCACTAAATTTGGTACTGATAAAACTGTGTGATGCACCAGAATCAAAAAGAACAATAGCAAGATAATTCAAAACTGTAAAGATACCAGTCAAGACGGGTGCTCCCTCTGGAATGTCAGCCATGGTGGTGAAGTTCAGCCTGCCTTGCCTTACTTGCACCTTCTGTCTCTTGCCTTGGTTCTGATTGACATTCTGCCCCTGCCTCTGCTGGTTCCTGGGGCAATTCTTGGCATAATGCCCAGTGTTGCCACAAGTGAAGCACCTGTTGTCATTGGCTTGGCGGTACTGCTGCTGCTGTTGATTGCCCCTCTGAGCTGGAAATTGGGTGCGGTTGGGTGCCTGCTGCTGCTGCTGCTGAGGTCGGATTGCCCATCGCCCTTGCTGCTGCTGGGGCCCCCTGCCCTGGGTGTCGGACATAATCCTGAAGCGCTGTGGCTGAGCTGAGGGTCCTGCCACGGGGGTCTTCCTCTTCTTCTCTGCCTGCCTAGCTGTAATGCAGTCCTCTTGGGAGATAGCCATGTTTACCAACTCGTTGTAGCTGTTGGCCCTGACGGTGTTGAGACGATCCCGGAGCTTAGTGCTGAGCCCCCTTCTGAATCTGTCCCTCTTCTTCTCATCTGTATCTGCATGATATCCCGCGTACTGGCACAAGTCATTAAAGGCCTGGGCATACTGCAACACTGTCCTGTTGCCCTGAGTGAGTGCCAAGAACTCATTGAGTTTCCTGTCCATGATCCCGGCGGGTATATGGTGTCCTCTAAAAGCTGCCTTAAACTCCCTCCACTCCACCTCTCGGTCCTCTGGCTGCATAGCAAGAAAATGATCCCACCAAGTCCTTGCGGGTCCGCGAAGCTGCTGGGTGGCGAACCTGACTTTGGTGACCTCTGAGCAAACTCCATGGAGTAGTGGGAATTTGGATTCCACCACTCGCAGCCATACATCTGCGTCAAGTGGGTCCTCCGCCCTTGTGAACAGTGGAGGCTGGGTGCTGAGGAATTCCTGATAGGTGGCCGCCGCGGGGTGACGTTGGTGGTCCCCACCACCATAATGCTGAGGTGGTGGCTGACGTTGAGCCAGCTGCCTCAGGATCTCATTCTGCTGAGCCATGAGCTCCTGCAGAGTGGGAGGTGGTGGTGGCGGTGGAGGAACGCGCTCGTTCTAGCCACGACGCTGCCTTCCGGCCATCTGAAAAACCACATACTTACTTAACACCACAGTTCCAATTTCAAGATTTCATCACTGGGAAAAAGTTAAAACAGCATGATAGACTCTGACTTCAACAAAAGGGGTTTTAAGAGGCATAATTTCTTCCTTCCAAAATTAAACTGATAATAGCATCCATCAAACAAGCTCCCAAGAGAGTTTAACACGATTACATCAAATTGTTCCACAACGACTCAACTCTATCTAGCCTAGTACCCCAAGGGTGCAAAAGCTAAGCTAGCTGCGAGGAGTCCGACTGCCCAACTTCTAAGCCTACCCTGGTCACCTAGTGAGCGAACGAAGCAACACTTGACTCGGGGGAGGGTGGTCTTCCCGAGCCAGCAGTGTCCACACTGGAGGCAGGCTCATCTCCTCCCTCAATGTCGACGTCCTCGTTGGCCTCCTGGTCCTGGATCTCCTGGTGATGCATGTCCAGGTGCTCGTTAGCCTCAGCAAGCTGCTGCTGAGTGTTAATGAGCTGATCCTCGAGAACCTCGATGGTGTTCTCCCTGGTGCCTACCAGCTCCTCCAACTCCTGAATATCAGTGGATAGCTGCTCCACCTGCAAATCCTTCTCCACCATTTCTTGAGATAAATCAACCACGAGCTCCTCTCTGTTATCCAGCGTGATCTTTGTTGCCTCCAGCAGTGCCATCAAATGGGACATTGCCTCACCGCGCATCACCTGCAGACGGTACAACGCATTCATGCACCGTACGGTCAAGTGCGCAGTCTGACCTGGGTAAATGGCCCAGATGTCCTTGGCATGCTCCACCCGATCCTTCCACATTGGGTCGTCCTCCTTCTCAGCGGGGAACAAGCCAATGGGGTGGGTAGCTAGCTCCAAGGGATGGAATCCGCAGAAGGTAGTCAATCCATGCAGAGCGATCGCCTCGATCGTGTCCTCTGCTCGGTACCCGAAAGACTCGGAGTCCAAAGAGCGCCATCCTGGCTGCAAGGGATGAGGCTCCAAGGTCATCCTCACCCGGCAGCGAGGCACTCGGTGCTTCTCGAACTGCTGCACCACGTACTGAGGGGGTGTCGTGTATCCGCCCCCCTGAAGTACTTCCCACAAGATGCGGGGAAAGCCCTCTCGTGCAAGCCCGTCAGTGTGGGTCAGTGCATTTCCGTCATCGGAGGATCCGTGGGAAGTCATCTGTGTACGGTTAAGCGTAAGTAAAAGAGAAAGAATTATAAAAGAACAAGGAAAAAATAAAACTCAACCCTTCTTTAGTTAATGAAAAGGCACTGGAGACCTAGTTGGTTGTTATCTTGTTTTTAAGTCCTTTACTCAGTTATCCATTTGCTTAATCATGAATGCATGCATGCTCGTCCTGAACGACCTCACAATAAGATAAAAGAAGTAGGGAAGAACTCCCATCCTGTAAAAGTGGCCTGTAGGGCCTAGTTACTTAGCCACCTAGCTACCCTTCTAGTAACCTAAGGCTTCACGTCCTAGGTCTATCCTGCTCGTCCTACTATCTATCCAACCTTGTTTCTATCAAGTTTTATTTAGAAAATTTATGGTATTTACATTTTATTGATTCCTCTGTGGTGGTACAAGCTCCGATACCAGCTGTGGCGGAACTGCCCGAATTATTCCAACTTAAGTGCTCAAGTCCCGCCTTAGAGGCTAGACCACACTTAAATGGGAATAACCCGTCAATCCCTCGGATCTAGTCCGACACGGCCACTGACAGGATCAAGTACCACAATCTCACTCGAAGGTGAGTCACAGAGCAAATACAATAAAGCATAAAACCATACATGTCACAATGTTAAATTATTACATCACCATCATCATCATCGGAGTTTTTGCAAAAGTATCCATCATTGTTCGAAGTGCAGCGGAATAAAACTAACGATAATTAAACAGAGAGATGGGGAAGCCTGTCCCATCACTCCTCATGCTCCTCCTCAGCCGAGGCAGGGTCCCACTCGACAGTCCAACCCGGTGGCAAGGTGGACGACCAAGTTATCCCAGCAACCATCTCCTCCAGAGAACCTGTAAAAAATTATGCCACAAGCAAGGCTGAGTATACTAATACTCAGCTAGACTTACCCGGTGTGAGGAGTCTACTCCTCTACCTCTAGACATGCAGCTGTTTGGCTGTGGGGTTTGGTTGCCAAAAGCACTAGTTGAGTTTCTAAATCAAGATTTTAACTTAATCAAAGTTAAGTGTGACTCTCTTAAGGCTAAAAGTGGACTATCTACTCATACATGGTAGCAAGCATTATTAACAATCAACATCTTATCTCAACTCATCATACTTCCACTTATTACTCAATGCAGTACAATGGATCAAGCAGTCTCATTAGCTGCGAGAAGCAGACGATTCGAATCGAGTTTTTTATCCTTGCAAGGTAAACCTAAACACACGACATGCAGGGGCACTCCGTCCCCACACACATCAACCGTCCCCATCGATTCCCTGGCAACAGATCAGGGCTCACCGCCTTGGCGTACAATGCCCCACTGACCCCGACTGGCCGTCGTGCAGTGGCCGCACTTGTACCCACCATAACCGGAATGGGAGACCTCGTCTCAGGTCGCGTGAGGGGTAAAGTCTGCGGGCAGGTTCACTCAGGTACTAGGCTTACCGATTTACCATATTTCTCGGTATGTGTTTAGTACGTTCAAACGCTTGACACAGGTATCCGCACGTTAATCCTTATTCCATTTTCCATCTCGTAAACAACCAATCCCCATGGATTGTTGTCCACCAACTAGTACAATCGATTTCCTGATCTCGCGCGAGTGCTAGAAAAATCACTCGTCTTCTACCGAGATCCTAATTAAATAAAGCAACTACTCGACCTGTCATACTAGTATTCATCTCAAAAGGGATTCCTGGGATCATGCAACTAGGGTTTCAAACAACTCCTACACCTAAGTGCACAATCAAACCTACAATCATTAAGTGAAGTAAAATAGCATAAATAACAGGTTATGCATAAAACCGGGACTTGCCTTCCAAAGCAGTGGCAGGCAGGTCCTCTGGTGCTGGCTCGGGTGCTGGATCTGGGGCTACCTCCTGAGCAGCTCCTTGCTCCGGCACGAGGATGTACTCTCCGTCGGCAAGATTACAGTCTATCGAATGCAATGAACATGTATGTCATGATTATGCATGATTTAATAACATTATGTAAAAGAAACTAAGTCAAGAAGTAACTTAGGGTTTCTTAGTCATGTGGGGCTTCTAGTGGTATATATATATAGATACATAGACTTATGACCCTTTAAACTTAGGTTTTCTTTTAGGATAACATAGTGGTTTGGTATTGCCTTGATATATTTTAGTGGACAGATTACAAAGTTTTTGGGACAACATTTATTCACATCTTTCATTTTTCTTTCCTTAATTTTCATTTAGGGCTTTTAGTGTAGGTTTGAACTTCAACAGGGTTTTAATAATTTCCAAAAATTCTGTAAAAATTACACTGGGTTGTCACTGGCTATTCTAGCTTGTTTTAAGAATTTGAGGCTTAAAGTATAAAAGTTGGGCTTTAAACAAAAATAACAAAAGTTAGGCAAAATGGGTCACTTCACACTACACCTCCTAGTTAGGGGTAGGTTCTGTCCTAAAGGTTATTTTTGTTGGCATCCTCTGGTAATATTAGGCCTTTGTGCTAAAAATCACAGAAAACTAAGGGGTGGTTATTTAGTTATGATTTTCTTAAGTTTAATGTCAACAAGGCACTTTCTACTACATTATTATTTGAAAAAATGTCAAACAGCAGATTTCATATTTTTCTTAAGTTCTCTCTAATAAAACAATAGTTATCCCAAGGGTGGGGGTGTTTTTACCTTGGGGTTATTTTTGTAGAGTTTTTCTAAGTTTCACTTGTTTTATTAAAACAACAGGGATCTTACTTATTTTACACTAAAACAGGGTATGATATATTTTTCTAGTGAACTATATTGAATAAGTAACCTAACAAAAATAGAGGTACTCTCTGGTTCATTAATTAAATTACATTTTCTATTTTCCTTATCCTTAAGCATATTATAGAATAAGGGGTAAAACTAACTTAAATGGAGTGGACAGAGAGGTTTAACATTTTTAAACAGGTTAGTAGGTAAATATAAACTTCTCCAAATTTTCCTAACCCTAGTCAAATAGCCTAACTATTTTTCTTACTATTATTTAGCTTTTGGCCAAAACTAACATTAAATCAGAACTTTTAAGTTTTCCACATCACCAAGGGGTTTTATATTTTTCTTAAATAGGTTACATTATTTGGAGTCTCACAAAATTGGTTTGACCAAATTTGGATGATTTAAACAGAAGTTATGCATTTTTAAAGTTGCTGTCCAATTTAAAAACAGATTTAATTAAGGTTTTCTGGAAAAACAGTTTACACCGAGGTCCCTGGGTTTAAACTAAATCCACCTTTACAATTCTACCCCCACGCCACTATTCCCCTGTGTCTCTGACATTACACAAAACCCCCCGACCTTTCTTTCCTCTCACCCGCAGTCCTTCCCTTCACTGAAACAGTAACCGCGGAAAGAAAAGGGCGGCGCGGCTTACCGGTGGCGAGGGAGGTCCGACGAAGGGTGGGGTCGGCTCGGGGAGACTCTGGCGGTCACGTTGAGGTACGGCTCGGCGTCGGAGGTGGCCGGAATCGCCCGGTCCACGCGTGCAGGCGGGTGTCCTCGTCGGCGGCGAGTATACCGGCCAAACTACGGCGAACTGGTGCAATCCGAGGGCACGGTGAGCATCACGGGGTTACGCAGCGACTGTGTGCACAAGGAATCGAAGGGTGGTGGAGTGGTTTACCCGGTCCACGTACTCCGGCGGGGTCGAGAGCTCCGGCGAGCGTGGACTGGCTTCTCCGGCGAAGGAAACTCCGATTCCTTGCTCGGGGAGCCTCACGGGGGTGTGCACAAGCTTCTCCGAGGACAGGACGGGGTTGGGGATGGCTCTACTGGCCGGTCTATGGTGGCAGAGGGGTTGGGCAGCCGCGGACTCGCTGCGCACGGGCAAACGGCGACGAGCTAACTCCGGTGAGGTGTGGAGGGTGCGCGGAAGGGTGTAGTCGAAGCCTGGGAGGGCTTTATAAGCTCGGGCGCGGGCCACGACGCGGGTTTGGCTCGGGCGCGGTGCGGGGCAGGCGGGGACGCGCGCGAGCGTGCTCTGGCGCGGGCAGAGGGCGTCGAACACGTGGAGGTGAGTTTCTTCCCGTGTTCAAACGTCTCCAGAGATCGCAAACGTGCGAATCTCGCCATGAATCCAGCGCAGACCTCCTCCTGGCACCTAGGGCTATCTCACATGTGTGAGTTCCAAGGGATGATACGCCCTAGATCGGGAGATAGACGGGCGCCAAATCTGGCTTGTCTCTCTGCCCACTCAGCGACAAAACTGATGTCAAGTGCTGTCAAACGTCTGAGTCTCGGTCTCAAATTTTTCCAGGGGGTGCCTTAAGTGGTATAGCACATTTTTGGTATAGAACCCAAGTGGTTTTGGCGCCATCTTCTAAGTGAACACGGCTGGTCTTTGATTTAGGGTTAAAATGTGACTTAGAGGGAAATAGAGAGCTCTAGCTCTCTCTCCACTTGGAGATTTGAATTGGGGTTTCTCCAGGGCCTTTTTGCAATATTTCCCTCCCTTAATTGATGGTTATAATGTTGCTTAGGGTTTGGGCAATGTTACACACACTTTGCATTCTTGTTCACTCACTTTCCCCCCCCCCCTTACTTAGGGTTTTGGAAGACAGGGTTTTGGAGAGGTCTAGGGTTCTTCTCCCCCTATTATCCAAGGTAGTAAGTGTGCAAGGATTAGAGTAATGCTTCTTATGTCATTGGCAACTTGATTAGCACATGAGCTCCAAATTTCCTATGTGGTGCCCTAAGTCTTCACCATTGAACACAGCTTCTAGTGCCAAAGTGGCTCTAGCCAAGGTAACAACTGGGGTGTTACACCTTTGGATCTGGATCCAATGGTCCGCAACTGATTTCGTGACTCAATGCAAGGGCTCGATCCCACCCGTTCAGATCAGGATCGACGGATCTGATTCATCATAACCCTGCTCGGCTTCCTATGCGTCAGATCTCCATCCAATGGTGTAGATCTAATTGGCAAAGCGCTAAGCTGCACTCAATCACCACCATCCAATAATGGACGAACGACCAGGGGACTCTCTCTCCCAACTCCCCGCTACGACGACCGCGCGAGCACCATCCACGGTGGATGCCTCGTCGGCAAAACACCGCTCGGTGTCTGAGTACCCGGCTACCTAACCACGAGGATTTTACCCCATATTTGGAACACCGCGAGTTGCCAGGTAGAGCGCTCGCTAGGGATGGAGGCATATGAACGCGCCCACTTGGGTTGCCGCTCTGTGGTAGAGGCCTAGCTCCGACGAGCAATTGTCGGAAGTACATCGTCCACCATTGAGCAATTTCGGATGCGAATGAGAGAGGAGGAACGGGGGTAGACTCGAGAGTAGACTCACGATGATTGGAGCAGCGAAGATGTCTATCCATGCTCCCCCAATGGTGCGGTATGAGCTCCCCAATGCGACCACTTCTTCCTCTCGGTGTCGACATTTCTGGTGGCGACGCAGAGTGGTTGAGGACGAGGCGGGGACCGATTGGTGGTTTATATCATGGGGAAGGATAGGATTCGGGCGGCGCCGAAGAGTCCGACATATTCTCTCCTGGCCGCGCATTGCTCGTGAGGTCGTTGATGCATCTGAGCGAGCGAGCCCACATCGCGGCGACCGGGTGTAACAACGTGCGAGCGTGAGCAGCTTACGGAGTGGGGCCATAGGCCAGTGACGGACTCACATGCGCATTGGAATGACGGCTAGGCCCTCCATGTAGGCGCGGCGAACCTGGGGCTAGGCCACGCGGTAGGAGAGGGTTAATGGGTCGGATTCCTGGGAGCGGCCCAACACGAGCTGTTCTATTTTTTCTTTTTATTTTCCCATTCTTTTCTTCCTTCTTTCAAATTTTAAATATTCAACTAAATTTGAACTCTTGTTTTGAACTTCACAATTCCAAATATAATTTCAATATAAATAATGCTTCCACTAGTTGCCATAACAATATTTATCATGATTACTATTACTATTATTTTTTCCACTCTTTTGTTTCTATGTATATAATTTCTTTTCTAGAGTCCAATTTCATGTCAAAGTTAGATTTGTTTTAATTATGAATTTGAGTTTTAATGCACAAACAAAGGAAGTCCAGCATGATGCATAATTTTCAGGTGTTTTTTTGGGTATTTATTTGAAAGAAATTGTGTCTCATGCATAAATCACCTCATCAAAAGAGCTCCTTTATTAATTTCAGTGACAAAGGTCATGAGTACTCTATACTAGGGTTTACAAATCCTACCCCCCTTAAAAGGAATCTCGACCTCGAGATTAAGAGGAACTAGGGAAGAGGTGGGGAAATTCTATTCGTAGCTCTTCTTCTCTCTCCCAGGTGGCTTTGTCTTCTGCATGGTGACTCCATTGTATTTTGCACATCTTGATTACTTTATTCCTCGTAACACGAGTCAAAGTATCAAGGACCTTGATAGGGTACTCAGTATAAGTCAGATCATCTTGAACAATAAGATCCTCCATAGGAAGTTGCTCTTCTGGTACCGTGAGGCATTTCTTCAACTGGGATACATGGAAGACATCATGTACATCTGCAAGATGGTCGGGTAGTTCCAGTTGGTAGGAAACCAACCCCACTTGCTTGAGGATCATGAAGGGTCCAATAAAGCGAGGGGACAACTTCCCTTTAACTTTAAACCTCCTCATACCCCATATCGGTGACACCTTCAAATACACGTGATCACCCTCCTTAAACTCTAACTACCTTCTCCAGGTATCTGCTTAACTTTTCTGCCTTTATTGCATATTTCTCAAGTTCTCCCTTATCAACTGAACTTGTTCTTATGCCTCTTGTATAATTTCTAGCCCAAAGAACTGCCTTTCACCAGTTTGATCCCAATATAGAGGAGTCCTGCATTTTCTGCCATATAAAGCCTCAAACGGGGACATCTTCAAATTGGCCTGGTAACAGTTATTGTAAGAGAACTCCGCATATGGTAAACTCTTATCCCAACTGCCACCATGTTTAAGAGCACAAGCTCTTAACATATCTTCTAGTACTTGGTTGGTCCTCTCGGTCTGTCCATCAGTTTGAGGATGGTAGGTCGAGCTGCAATTCAACTTCGTGTCTAAGCACTCATGCAACTTCTGCCAAAACTGAGAAGTGAACTGGAATCCTCGGCCAGACACGGTCTTCTTAGGTACTCCGTGTAGACAAACTATTCGGGCCATATACAACTCTGCTAGCTTGGCCCCCATGTAATTAGTCCTCACAGGAATGAAGTGAGCCACTTTTGTTAGTCTGTCCACAATCATCCAAATAGAGTCATACCCAGCAGAAGTGCGGGGTAGACCAACAATGAAGTCCATACCAATTTCTTCCCAGTTCCACTTGGGTACCTTTAGTGGGCGACATAATCCAGCTAGTCTCTGATGTTCAGCTTTTACCCTCTAGCAAACATCACACACTGCCACATGTGAAGCAACATCCCTTTTCAGACCATACCACCAATACTTTTGTTTCAGATCTTGATTCATCTTTATACTACCAGGATGGATGGAGTAGGCTGAGTCATGTGCTTCCTTCAATATGGTTTCACGAAGACTATAAATCTTAGGGACACAAATCCTATTCTTGAACCAGATTGTGCCCTGCTCATCTTCCGTGAAGTCTGGACCTCTACCTTCTGCCATCAGATCTTTGATCTCTTGAATTTTAACATCACCGATCTGACCCTTTCGTATTTCTTGTTCTAAGGTAGGTTGCACTTCTATGGTAATTCCTTCCGTGCGAGCCACTATCCCCAGATTGAGCTTCTCAAAGTCTCCTACTAACTCATCGGGTAACTGAGCGATAATAGCTGCATGAACATGCTGCTTCCAACTCAAGGCATCCGCAACCAGATTCACCTTGCCCGGATGATAGTGAATCTCCAAGTCATAATCTTTGATGAGCTCCAACCAACGGCATTGCCTAAGGTTGAGATCTCTCTGAGTGAATATGTACTTTAAGCTCTTATGATCAGTATAGACTTGGCACTTAGTCCCCATTATATAATGCCTCCAAATCTTGAGAGCATGCACAACGGCTGCCAGTTCTAAGTCATGAGTGGGGTAGTTCAACTCATGTTTCCGCAACTGGCGAGACACGTAGTCAATGCCATGTCCTTCTTGCATAAGAACACATCCCAAGCCCTGGCGACATGCATCACAATATATGTCAAATCTCTTCTGCAGATCTAGCATAATCAACACTGGGGGTGACATCAATCTAAACTTTAGTTGATTGAAACTCTCTTGACATTCATGAGTCCACTTAAACTCCTTTTTCTAGTAGTGAGGTCATAGGCTTCGCTATCTTGGAGAATCCCTCAATAAATAGCCGATAATAACCTGCGAGTCCCAGGAAACTCCGGATTTTAGTGATCGAGCTTGGTATCTTCCATCCCACTATCTCTCTCACTTTAGCCGGATTCACTGATATTCCTCCATTAGAGATGATGTGCCCAAGAAATGGTACCTCATCAAGCCAAAACTCACACTTTCTATACTTGGCATAGAGTTGATTATCCCTTAACTTTTGTAGTTCTTATCGTAGATGTTTCTCATGATCACTATCATTCTTGGAATAAATTAGAATATCGTCGATGAATACCACAACAAACTTATCAAGATACTCCATGAACACCTTGTTCATCATATTCATGAAGTAGGCTGGTGCATTAGTTAAGCCAAATGACATGATTGTGAACTCATATAGACCATATCGAGTAGAGAAAGTTGTCTTGGGAATATCAGAAGGCCTAATCTTTATTTGCTGGTAACCCGATCTGAGATCAATCTTAGAGAATACCCTGGCACCTCTCATTTGATCAAATAAATCTTCAATATGGGGTAAAGGATACTTATTCTTAATTGTGACATCATTAAGTGATCTATAATCAACATACATCCTCTATGAACCATCCTTCTTCTGTACAAAACAGAATCGGTGCTCCCCAAGGTGAGGAACTTGGACGAATGTACCCCGTCTCTTGTAACTTTGTTAGTTGTTTCTTGAGTTCTTTTGATTATTCAACTGACATCCTATATGGCCTTTTAGAAATAGGAGCGGTTCCAGGTAAGAGATCAATAATAAATTCAACTTCCCTATCCAATGGCATTCAAGGTAACTCCTCTAGAAAGACATCTGGGAAATCTCTAACCACACGGATGTTTTTGCCCACAAATTTTCCGTCTACTAGATATATGGCGGGTCCGGTAGAGGGGGTTATAGTAATCATGACTTCGAATTTTTCTCCCTTTGGACTGGTGAGTTCTACGGTTTCCCTAGCACAATGTATAATAACCTTTGCTTTCCTTAACCATGACATATTGAGTATCAGATCTATACTACTTTCCTCTAATACTATAGGCATAGACCAGAATTCCCTTCCAATGATTGTCAGTGTTAATCTGTTGGTCATATAGTTTGCTTCAATAGGCCCTTTAGGGGTGATTACTATCATGGGTTTTTGCATATTTTGAAGTGGTAACTCATTTGTGTTGACATAGTGAGCAGAATGAACAAATGCGTAGCTCTAGAATCAAATAATAGAGCTGCAAGAACTAAATTAATATAAAACATACCGATAGCAAAATAAGCTCCATCAACAGTAGCATCAACATTGACTTGGTTGACTCTGGCTATGCTGAAACCCTTGCTGGAAGCCGGAGTCTGTTGCTTGCCCTAAACATTGCTTCGAGCGGGTGTGTTGGGGATCCTCTTTTGACAAGCATTGGCATAGTGCCCAACCTCACCACACTTGAAGCAAGTAGTGAATGTACTCTGCACAGCAGGTCTCACCGGGATGCTAGTGGGGGCAGCCTCACGAGTATGTGGAGTCTGCGGAGTCACCTGCGGTGTATACTGAGAAGGTCATTAGTAAGACTCCTGCCCTCCTCTAGGACAAGCTGGTGTACCCTGGGGTGGAACATAGCGAGGACGGATACTACTGCTCCCCTGCCCCTGGGTTATAGCCTTCCTCTTCATCTCGCCCAGCTGAACACGTTTGTGTTCAACAGCTATAGCCTTGTCTAGAAGCCTCTGGAAAGATGGGAAGGTGTGACATACCAACTGATACTGAAGTGGCCAACAAGTCCCTCCATGAAATGCTCATGCTTCCTTTCATCATCAGCAACCTCGACTGGAGCATACCTTGACAGCTAAATAAATTTATCGCGGTATTCACTAACTGACATGTTGCCTTGCTTAAGTGACAAAAATTCCTTCTTCTTAATTTTCATAAGGCCAGTAGGAATATGGGAAGCACAGTAGGAGTCCCACCAATCAGCAGCGGGGCCAGTGAGATGACCCGACGCATAGAGCATAGTACATTGAGAAATATTAAGCATCTTCTCCACTGATTTCAGCCAATCATCAGCATGTAGGGGATTTGGAGAGCTGGAGATTATGGGTGGCTTGTGACTCATGAATTCCCGGTGCTTGTCCTGGGGTGGAGCTGGTGGTGGTGGTGGAGGTACTGGTGGTTGTTGTTGTCATTCCAGCCGTTCTTGTCTCATCTCTTGTCGCATTTCTGGTCGTTCTTGGCGCATCTCCTGACGTTCCTGTCGCATCTTTGCTTGCATTTCCATCATAGTATTTGCCATCTGCTGTAGCTGCTGCATTTGAGCGGCACCCACTGGATCTATCCCAGCCAGTGGAGGGTTTGGTGGATTCATTTCTGGTCATGGTTGGTTAACAATCCTCCTGCTATGGTGGTTGGCAGGTAGATCGATTCCGCCTCCCTCCCTGGTATTGACCATCTAGGTTAGAAACACATGGTAAGATAGAATTGCAGATAAGACGAGTAATTACGAGACATGATCTTTTGGGGGTTTTATTAGCTCAGTAGATTAGTGTGTCACCTAATAATACTAATACATTACCTTATGGTGGTACATGCTAGAATGCCCTGCTATGCTATTTCAGTCAATCAAAGAAGCAAATCAAGCAGTTATCATCAAAACAAACATCCAAACATTTTAGATAGGGAATTCCAAATATTTTTTGTCTTAGGTCTCCTATCTCTTTAGAGGGTCTTAGATGTAGGATTCCAAGGTGTGAAATCCTTCTAGCCTTTCTAGAGTAGATAAGGTAAGAGTAGTCAGAGTAGAACAGCCAAATGTGAGACATGATCAAGAAAAGTATAGAAAGAATCAGAGTAAAGGTAAGTAGGTAAGGGTATTGTCCAGTTCTATCTAGGTTTTGTCTTACAGTCAACATTTCCTATGATACAACTTCTGTCACACCCGGATTTAAGGGATAAAGCTAGGTGCATCTCATATGTGCGCTAAAGAAGAAAATCACATATAATGACAAACTGTATAGAGATAAATGTCAAAATCATTATTACATAGTGGAAGAGTCCTACAAAAATAAATGATAATAATAAAGTGAACTAAATAATTATTCCTTGGCGTCATCAAGCTGGCTGGGAGACGCCACCTAGATAAGCTCATACTCCTCATTGTAGGTCTCCTCCTGGACCACCTATTCTTCTCATATGGGGGCTTTATATATCACAAGGGTGATCTCACAAAAGATCATAGCTCAATAAGTTGTGGGGAATAATGTGCATGAACTCACCAAAGGTGGGAGTTCATGTGAAGTGTAAGGCTAATCAACAAATAATGGTTAAAGCTGAGCATTGCTTTTAATAAGTTGGTCAAATTTTATTAGCAGTTACTAAATGTAAGTATATACCAAACCATAGTAATAATAGATCAAAATTAATAATAAACCACAATGCGATGCAAATGACCCGTTAAATTTAACTCCATAAGTTACTCATGTGAGGGTCTGAGCCGCTCATGATCGTGAGCACGGCTGATATATCAGTTTTACACTCTGCAAAGGTTGCGCATCTTTATCCACTTGTCGTGTTACCCATCTTCCAAGGGGTCAAGAATCCCATACACATCTACCAAGGAAGCGAGGCAAGGTAACACTACGAGGCCTTTACAAAGTTCCACTAGCTTCAGAAAACTCGTTATAGTTTCTAGGGAGCGCAGCATAGGAATCCCCTGTCTAAAAAGCCATCGCAGCAAAATCAACCCGAGAACCTCCCAATACCGACCACTCCCCTACTGCCTTGCCCCTTTTGGGTAAGGTAGTCATCCACTAGCTTTCCTAATTAGTCAGCCAAGGGCGTCCCATACCACCCTTGTGGTAGCACTATTTTTCCGGGTGGTTCTCCATGTTCCAATTAACATAATGATCTTGTTATGATAGTAAATAACACATTTATAATAAAATCATGATCATGATAATGTGTATCTTAACACCCAAAACCACATAAAGCAATAGCAGGTACTACCCAAAAGTTCAATGGTAAACAAGGTATAAAGATAGCCAAACTAGGGTGACCTATTAGGTCCCATCAAAATTAACCTATGCAGATCATAATGATTAACAGGAACATTATTGGGTAAATAGAAGTGATTAAGGGCACAACTTGCCTTCAATGAGCTCCTGCTCAGTTTTTTCCACCTGCTGAGCCTCCGGGTCCTCAGTCACTTGCCCGTCTACTCGCACCAATACAAGCAAACATGGTACATAAGAAATTAACATCACACTAAACATGAGAACATACTACCTAATAATATTCTATGCATCATACATGATCGTAGGTTCGAGAATCGCTAGATTCGGAGTTATGCTTAAAGAGTTATGATTTTCCGAAGTTTTAAGTGTTTAGTATAGAATAAATTAAGTGGAAAATTTTACTCTATGTTTCATGACTAAACAGAGTTATCAGGTGATGAACAATATTAATACAAAATTAATGCAACTGAAATAGATTAAAAAGGAGTAAAATGAATTAATTACAAATTTATTAAGATTCTGGAATTATTTTTATATTAAAATCATTATCCCTAATGTAATTTGCAGGTTTAATATCCTATGGACTGCGGCCACCATTATCCGAGAACATGGGGTTAAATATACAAATTTCAGGGCCTGGTTTATACATTCTTTCAATACAGCAAGATGGCGGGTTGATAATAAGAAAGAACAGGGGCTCTTTTGCAAGACTCGCACGCGAAAGGGTATGCAAGGATCACGGCCGTCCGATCTAAACCAAGCGTCAGGACTAAATTTGCGCCCCCCGGAACCAATGCGCTATGCGGACCCTTGGCTCCAGATCCAACGGTCCACAACCGATTTTGTGACTCAATGCAAGGGCTCGATCCCACCTGTTCGGATCAGGATCAATGGATCTGATTCATCATAATCATGCTCGGCTTCCTATGCGTCTGATCCCCATCCAATGGTGTAGATCTAATTGCAAAGTGTTAAGCTGCAATCAATCACCGTCGTCCGATCATGGACGAACGGACAGGGACTCTCTCTTCCAACACCCCGCTGCGACGGCCGCGTGAGCACCATCCACGGCGGACGCCTCGCCGACAAAACACCTCCCAGTGTCTGAGTACCCGGCTACCTAACCACGAGGATTTTACCCCACGTTTGGAACACCACGAGTTTCTAGGTAGAGCGCTCGCCAGAGATGGATGCATAGGAACGTGCCCACTCGGGTTGCCGCTCCACGGTGGAGGCCCAGCTTCGATGAGCAATTTTCAACAGTACATCGTCCACCATTGAGCGATTTCAGGTATGAACAAGAGAGGAGGAAAAGGGGTAGACTCGAGAGTAGACTGACGATGATTGGAGCAGCGAAGATGTCTATCCACGCTCCCCTGGCGGTGCGGTCCGAGCTCCCCAACGCGACCACTTCTTCCTCTTGGTGTCGATGTTTCTGGTGGCGGTGCAGAGTGGTTGAGGAGGAGGAGGGGCCCGATTGGTGGTTTATATCATGGGGAAGGATAGGTTTCAGGTGGTGCCAAAGAGTCCGGGAGATTCTCTCCTGGCCACGCATTGCTCTCGAGGTCATTGACGCATCTGAGCAAGCGGGCCCACATGGCGGCGTCCCGGAGTAACAATGCGTGAGCATGACCAACTGACGGAGTGGGGCCAGAGGCCAGTGACAGACTCACACGCGCATTGGACCGGTGGCTGGGTCCTCCATGTCATCGCGCCGAACCCTAGGCTGGGCAGCACCGTGGCAGATGGTTAATGGGCCGGATTCCTGGGAGTGGCCGAACACGAGCCGTTCTATTTTTTCTTTTTCTTTTCTTCCTTCTTTCAAATTTGAAATATTCAACTAAATTTGAACTCTTGTTTTTAACTTCACAATTCCAAATATAATTTCAATATAAATAATGCTTCCACTAGTTGCCATAACAATATTTATCATAATTACTATTACTATTTTTCCATTCTTTTGTTTCTATGTATATAATTTCTTTTCTAGAGCCCAATTTCATGTCAAAGTTACATTTGTTTTAATTATGAATTTGAGTTTTAATGCACAAACAAAGGAAGCCTAGCATGATGCATAATTTTCATGTGTTTTATTGGGTATTTATTTGAAATAAAATGTGTCTCATGCATAAATCACCTCATCAAAAGAGCTCCTTTATTAATTTCAACGACAAAGGTCATGAGTACTCTATACTAGGGTTTACACATGAGCCCCACTTTAATTGAGCTCATGCACATTATTCCCCACAACTTGTTGAGCGATGAACGTATGTGAGCTCACCCTTGTTGTACTCACATCCCCAGGTCAAGGACAGGTACTACAAGATGAGGAGCATGAAGGATGTCACGATGAGTTCGTGAGAGGTCTAGGCCGTCGTTTCCTAGTCAACTATGGTTGCTAGATCGTTGTCTTTTTATGATGCAATTATTTAACTATTTTATATAGAACTCCATTATATATTAAAGATGTGACATTATGTACCATGGGTCATCATATGTGTGAGACTTGATCCTAGCACACATTTGATTCACGCCCTGGTTTGGCCCCCTAAAACCCGGGTGCGACAACTACAAACACAAACACTTGCAAACACATTAGTCCATAAGGTTATGTTGATCATCAAACACTAAAATAACATTAGTCCATAAGGTTATGTTGACATTCCTTACAATGAACTGGCATAGAACCCAATTGAACCGGTATGCACAGGAAAAAGCAACTTTTGAAGTAAATGAGAAAGAGAACAAATGGTGGTTGCGCAACTTTTCAAAACAAGGATTTAGATGTGGATAAACTTAGTTGGTGCATACCATCCTTACCTTGTGAAAAGGCTAAGCATGCGAAGATCCCTATTATTAAGATAGAACAATACAATAGCTTGGGAATCTTCGCTAGAAACCATCTGTAGATCTTTATTTTTCACCTCTTGGTTTCACGAAAGCTTATTGATTTTATGCCTGTGCATCCTTTCATGATTTAAAACTGACATACACTAGGAGCAAACTCATTAGTATAATTTTATTTGTTTTGTCTATTAATCACCAAAACCCTCAAGAGGTTGATTGCACTTACATGATTCCTTAAGTATGTTCATGAACAAGTCAAAAATCCATGCGCGGATTCAAAATCCCGAGAATAATGGGGTTTTGTTGGGGGTTTTCTCAAACCAACTCGAAATGGGATGATCTATGATCACGATGAAAAACTTCTTGAACTAGATGTTCGTTGTGGTCTAACAAGTGATCTTCACCCAAGCCCAATTCCTAACACAAACCTCAACTCAAAAAAACAAAGGTTCTCTCAAAAACGAAAGAGGGAATACAAGAATCGAGAGCAGAGACAAAATCGAATAAAAAACTATAGCCACCACAAACTGAGCACATGATTCCACGAACTACAGCCCACCCATCTATTTATAGAGAATTATTCCACTAGTCTAAACTACCCCTAGATACATAGAGCCTATCCACTTAGACAGGGGTGAAATGAACCAACTCCTAGAATATGCATCTAACGGGCACGTGCTCCACACAAAGTTGCTTCGCATCGATGCACCCTTCGTGATGACGCCATGTTCTGCCTTCGATTCCCGCCAGAACCGCACCACTGAGTTTTGAGGCCCAAACTTAGCAAAGCCGCCATCTGTAGTGTCGGGTGGTTTTAAGGCTCAACCACCAAACCCCCATGAGTAGCGCACCGCATGCGCTTCCCCACATCTTGGACACGTGTCCTACGGGTCCTCGACCATGCCGACAACACTATCCACTCTACCATGTCCACGCGTCGATGTGTGTCCTAGGTGTCAGCCACCATGGCTAGTCACCCGGCTTCTCTTGTCCCTTGGTCAAGTCCTAGCGCTCGTCCTTCGCTGCTCCTGGTCCATCGGCACGAACCAATATGACCTTCACCTCTGTCGTCGACCATTGTCCCTGTGCTCGACACGTACACACCATAAGCCAATAAACATGGTTGCACAACACATAATCTCATACTCTGGTTAGTCCACCGACTCCACCAAAGTACTACCCATGTTGACAACCACTCATCATCAACCTGAATCACAAGGGACAAGTCAACCTTGTGTTCGCAATCTCCCCCTTGACGAGTGCATTGTCAGCACCACCATCATAACGACTCAAAGATCAGCAGAAAGAGAAAGAAGAAGAACTCACTCGAATGACTAAAATCCAGACAAATGCCAAAACAGGTCATTTAGAGCGAGCAAAGCTTGGTCTCCAAAGAAATGGGAAATGGTTGAACACGACCAAGCAAGAGAAGCTAGTCCTCAAGAAGAGGCAAAAAGGGTTCAGCACCACTAGACAGATGTCGAAAACAAGCTAGAGCACAAAATTAGTAAGAGTACTAAAATTAAAGCTAGTTCCACTAGAAAGAGGCAAACTGTTAAACACAACTAGCAAAATCTCAAAACAATTCCCTTTCAAAATCCTCTCCAAACTCTAAAAGAGACCCCCTCGATAGTGTAACGCCCCGAATTTTGGAGTTGAATTTTTCTTTCTCCTTCACTCATCAAATTCGAGTGCCACCTCTCCTATTTTTTATTTTCCTCTCGCCATGCCTCGTTCTTTCTCAAAATTCTAAAGAGAATTAACTCTAGGTCGTATATTAATAAATCCTAGAAGTGGATTCTTCCTTTGGTTGTTGCATCATGCCGAGCCACACATCAATTTTCCCTTGTGTGTAATTGCTTGGTTTTCATAAAGTATGCACTAAGTAGAAGGTTATAGCTAAATAGAAAATAAGAAAAACCCCCCAAACCCCCTCTCTCTTGGGCCGGTTCCCCTGGCGCAGCCCAGCCGCGGCATGCACTTCCCCCTCCCCCTTTCTCTTTCCCCCCTCTCGTCGTGGGCCAGTTTGGAGCCCCGCGGCCCAGCCGCATCTTCCCCCCCCCCGCGGCCTTTCTTTTTTCGCTTTCGCGTCGTGGGCCGACGATGCAGCGGCCCCACTCGGCGCGGCCTAGCCACCAGCGCGTGGGCGTGGCTCGCTCGCCCGGCCGGTGCAGACGACGGTTTTGGCAGCCGCCGCCGCTGCATGTGGGGCCCGCCTGTAAGCCCCTGAAGTCGTCCCTTATTCATCTCCCTCTCCCCAAAGACGCGCATTTCTCTCTCCTTTTTCCCCGCGCCGTTCTCTTGCCCGCAGCCGCCCGCAGCCGTCCCTACCCCTCGGAACTGCCGCCGTCGCGTCCATCTGCTCGGCCTCGTTCTGCTGTGAGTCCCGCCCCTCTCTCCTCCCTCGCCCCCCTCTCTTCCCGGTTGCCCTCACGGCTCGGCGCGCGCGGCCTGGAGCTTGGTCCAGTGCCCATGGCGCGCGGTCGTGGCCCAGCTGTGGCGAAACCGCCCGAATTATTCCGACTTAAGTGCCTAAGTCCCGCCTTAGAGGCTAGACCACACTTAAATGGGAATAACACGTCAGTCCCTCGGATCTAGTCCGACAAGGCCACTAACAGGATCAAGTACCACGTACTCACTCGATGGTGAGGCACAGAGCAAATACAATAAAGCATAAAACCATACATTAAGGGAGTATTAAATTTATTACATCATCATCGGAGTTTTAGCAAAAGTAGTACTCATTGTTCGGAATGCAGCGGAAATAAACTAATGATAAATGGAGAGATGGGGAAGCCTGTCCCATCACTCCTCAGGCTCCTCCTCAGCCGAGGTAGGGTCCCACTCGACTGTCCAACCCGGTGGCAAGATGGACGACCAAGTCACTCCAGCAACCATGTCCTCCAGAGAACCTGTAAAATTATGCCACAAGCAAGGCTGAGTATACTAATACTCAGCTAGACTTACCCGGTGTGAGGAGTCTACTCCTCTACCTCTAGACATGTAGCTGTTTGGCTGAGGGGTTTGGTTGCCAAAAGCACTAGCTGAGTCTAAAAATCATGTTTTAGCTTTTTCAAGTTTTAGTGTGACTCTCTTAAGACTAAAGGTATACCTATCTAACCATACATGGTATCAAACATTTAGCAATCAACAACTTTTTGCCAAGTAATCACATTTCCACTTGTTACTCAATGTAGCAGCATGGATCAAGAAGTCTCATTAGCTGCGAGAAGCAGACGATTCGAATCAAGTTTTAAACCTTGCAAGGTAAACCTAAACACACGACGTGGCAAGGCAATCCGTCCCCACACACATCAACCGTCCCCATCGATTCCCCGTCAGCAGAGAGGGGCTCACCGCCTTGGTGTACAATGCCTCACTGACCCCGACTGCCGTCGTGCAGTGACCGCACTTGTACCCACCATAACCGGAATGGGAGACCACGTCTCAGGTCACGTGAGGAAGGCAATCTGCTGCCCGATTTACCATATTTCTCGGCATATGTTTAGTACGTTCAAACGCTTGACACACGGTACCACACCTTAATCCTTATTCCAATTTCCGTCTCGTAGACAACGCATCCCCATGGACCATTGTCCACAGACCATCATCATTCCGATATAAAAAATGGATACAATCAATTCCTGACCTCGCGCGAGTGCTAGAAAAATCACTCGACTTCTACCGAGATCCCTAATTAGTAAAGCAGCTACTCGACCTAGCATACTAGTATACATCACAAAAGGAATCCTGAGGTCATGCAACTAGGGTTTCAAACAACTCCTCACTTAAGTGCACATTCAATCCTACAGTCATTAAGTGTAGTAAAATAGCATAATAAATAGGTTATGCATAAAACCGGGGCTTGCCTTCCAAAGCTGGGGCAGGCAGATCCTCGATGGTAGGCTCTGGTGCTAGATCCGGGGCTACCTCCTGAGCAGCTCCTTGCTCCGGCACGAGGATGTACTCTCCGTCAGCGAGGTTGCAATCTATCGAGTGCAATGAATAGGAAAAATGTATGTTATGACATGCAGGATGTAGTAACTATTATGCATAGTGAAGAAAAACTAAGTTAGGTGATAACTTAGGGTTTCCTCGTTATAAGAGGCTCTTAGGGGTTTATGCTTATTTATTTAGGTTTGAGGTTTGCTTAGAGGAAAATATAGTGGATCAAGGCATAGGTTGCTCTGAAAGGCTCTAGTAGGTACTTAAGAGTTTTGCTGTTTTGGTTAGGGTAACATTGATCTCCACTACTTAATTCTTCCTTTTATTATCTTTTCATGCGCTTAAGTTGGGTTTGAACTACAACAGTGCTTTAAAAATTTCTATAATTTCTATAAAAATTACAGTGGGTTAATGTTGGTCACTGTAGTCTGTCCTATAATTTTGAGGTAAAAAATAATTAGAAAAAGCCCTGGACAAAAATAACAAAAATTGGGGCAGAGGGGTCACTTTGCACTACATCTCTCATCTAGGTGTGGGTTCTGTACTAAGAGTTATTTTTGCTGGTATCTATGGGTAATGACATGCTTCTGTGCCAAAAATCACAGAGGGTTACTTAGTGGTTATTTAGTTATGCTTTTCTAAGTTTTAATGCCAAAAAGGTACCTATAACTAACTTGTTATTTGAAAAATATCAAACAACAGAACTCATATTTTTCCTATGTTTATAATAACAAAACATTAGTTATCCCAAGGTTTGGGGTGTTTTCTCGTTAGGGTTATTTTCCTAGGGTTTTTCTAAGTTTTCCTTGTTTTCATAAAATAAAAGGGTATCTCATTTCTTTTGTACTAAACAAAGGTTTAACAAAATTTTCTAGTGAACTATACTGTATAAGGGAGCTAACAAAAATATGGTTGTTCCTTGGTTCTTATTTTAAACTACCTTTTCTATTTTCCTTATCTTTAAGCTAGAAATGATTTAAATGGCAAACTCTACCTTAATTTGGTGTACTGAGGGTTTACTGTTTTGAAATAGATTAGGAAGTGATTATATACTTCTTTGAATTTTCTTAACCTCAATCTAACAGTGTAGCTATTTTTCCCTATTTCATTTAGCTTTTGGCCAGATAATCATATAAATCAAAACTTTGAAATTTTCTGCAACACTTAGGGGTTTTGTATTTTTCCTAAGTAGTTTACATTATTTAGAATCTGGCAAAATTGGTTTGACTTGATTTGGGTGAACAAAACTAAAGTTATGAATTTTTCAAGTTCTGTTTGTATTTAAATCAGAAATATTAAAAAGGTTTTCTGGAAAACCAATTTGCATCGAAGACCCTGGCCTTTTCCTAAAACAATCCCTTCACTTATACCCCTACGCTACTATTCCTTTGAGTCGCTGACACTTCAAAAACCCCCCTGGCTTTTATCTCTTCTTCCCCGAGGTCCCTCCCCCCCCCTTTTGAATAGTACCCGCGAAAGGAAAAATGGCGGCACGGCTTACCGGCGGCGAGGGTGGTCCGACGAAGGGCAGGGTTGGCTCCAAGAGGTCCTTGCGGTCACAACGAGGTACTACTCGACGGTGGTGATGGCCGGAATCGGCCGGTCCATGTGCGCAGGCGGGCGAGCTCGTCGGCGGCGAGTGCTCCGGCCTATCCACGGCGATACCGGTCCATCCAAGGGCACGGGGAGCTTCACGGGGTGTCAAGGAATCGACTTGTGCAAGGAATCAGAGAACAACTCATCATGGAGCTCGGTCCATGCTTGCCGGCGGTCGGGTGAAGTCCGGCGACCGTGATCTGGCTTCTCTGGTGAGGCAGAGTTCGATTCCTCGCTCGGGGAGCTTCACCAAGGCACGCAAGGTCTACTCCGAGGGTCGGATGGGGTTGGGAAAGGCACTGCTGGCCGGTCTACGGTGGTGGGGGATCGGGCGGCCGCTGGTACACCGTGCGCGGGGCAATGCCGGTGATTTAGTGCTCCGGTGAGGTCGAGAGCGTGCGGGGGAGTACGGTCGAAGCCTCTGGTGGCTTTATAGGCGCGGGCGCAGGCAATGGCACAGGCTCGGCTTGGCGCGACGCGGGGCACACGGGGCGGGCGTCGGGCGAGCTCTGGCGAGCTCAGTGCGCGTCGAACACGTGGAGGTTTGTTTCTGCTCTTTTTCTATCTCCTGCTGCGCAGCCAAACGTGTGAATCTTTCCCTAAGACCTTTGAGAGATCTCTTCCCTGCACCTAGGGCTACCTAGTTCATGTGAGTTCCAAGGGGAGATGTGGTCGGGTTTGAGAGATATGGGGGTGGGAAGTTGGCTCTATCTGAGCTGTCCACACCGAGACAAAAACCGTGCCAAGTCGTGTCAAACGACTTAGGGTTGGGTTCAAACTTTTCCAGGGTGTTCTAGAGGTCTTTAGGCGCCACTTTGTCAATTGGGCCAAGTGGTTTTGAAGTTTGAAAAAAGGGTGAACAAGTTTGATCTTTGGAAGAGGGTTCGTTTTGAACTTAGAAAAATTCTGAATTTTCTCTTAGGTTTTTCCCTTTGGTGAACCTTTTGGGATTTTTCTGAAACCTTTTTGGGGTCACTTTCTTACTATTTTTTTAGGGTATTAAGTGTACTACAACTTTTATAATTGGCCCAAGTCATGATCATGGGGTTTTCATAGCCTTTTGGTCATACTCACTTCTAGGACTCCAATTGTCCAAAGGGGTTTGAATTAGGGTTTGGGCAATTCTCCCCACTATATGTGCATGATAAAGACAAGGCATGACTTCTAAGATGGGTTGCACTTACTTAGGATCTTGATTCCCAAGTTTGGTGTATTTTGCTCAAATTAAACTACATGTGATGATGGGTTTATTAGTGTAGTCTTGGGTGAACAGCCTAAGTAACACCTGGGGTGTTACAGCCCTCCCCCCTTAAAGGAATCTCGTCCCGAGATTTTAGGTAGAGTCCTTTGGAGGGGTGCCATGAAGGTGTGCTGGTGTGTTGCTCTTTCCTTTATCCAAGCTTCTCTAGTTAACTGCTCTTCGAATGTCATTCTCTTTGCAACTTTAGAAGGAAGTCCTTTTTGAGTCATTTTCAAAGCTTACAATAACTTTAACATCTAAGTTTTTCTTATATTTAGATTCAAAGGGCAGGTGGGGGTGGGGTTTTGGATTACGTACCGACTCCTTTAGACAGAAAGTCGGGGAAGCGAGAACGTAGAAAATCCTCTGTTTCCCATGTAGCATCTTCTACTGAATGGTGACTCCACTGGACCTTATACATTCGGATCGACCTTGCCCGTGTTGATCTCTCCTTTTGATCCAATACCTTGACAGGGTGCTCCTGATAAGACAAGTCTGGTTCTATCTCCAATTCTGGTTCAGGTAGTACTTCTGTGGGTAAGCGGACACACTTCCGCAGCTGAGACACGTGGAACACATCATGAACTGCTGACATATGGGGTGGAAACTTCAATTGATATGCCACGGGTCCACAAATCTCTATGATATCGTAGGGCCCAATGTAGCGAGGGGCTAACTTGCCCTTGATTCCAAATCTCTGAACACCTTTGGTGGGTGACACCTTAAGATAGACATGATCTCCCACTTCGAACTGTAAAGGCTTCCTCCTCTTATCATGATAGCTCTTTTGCCTGGCCTGAGCAGCCTCTAAATTTCTCTTAATGACTCTGACCTTCTCCTCTGCTTCAAGAACTAAGTCAGGTCCAAAAATTTCCCTTTCTCCAGCTTGTGACCAGTTTAGCGGTGTCCTACACCTTCTCCCATACAAGGCTTCAAAAGGTGCCATCTTCAAACTGGTTTGGTAGCTGTTATTATAAGAGAACTCTGTCAGTGAAAGACACTTGTTGAAAGTCGCCTAGAGGGGGGTGAATAGGGCGAAACTGAAATTCTTAAAAACAATCACAACTACAAGCCGGATTAGCGTTAGAAATATAAACGAGTCCGCGAGAGAGGATGCAAAACAAATCGTAGGCGAATAAAGAGTGTGACACGTGGATTTGTTTTACCGAGGTTCGGTTCTCGCAAACCTACTCCCCGTTGAGGTTGTCACAAAGACCGGGTCTCTTTCAACCCTTTCCCTCTCTCAAACGGTCCCTCGGACCGAGTGAGCTTCTCTTCTCAAATCACTTGGGAATCAAACTTCCCGCAAGGACCACCACACAATTGGTGTCTCTTGCCTCAATTACAAGTGAGTATTTGATCACAAGAAAGGATGCGAAAGAAAAGAATGCGATCCAAGCGCAAGAGCTCAAGAGAACACAACAAATCACTCTCACTAGTCACTAAAGCTTTTGTGGAATTTGGGAGAGGATTTGATCACTTGGGTGTGTCTTGTATTGAATGCCTAGCTCTTGTAAGTGGTTGGAAGCTGGAAAACTTGGATGCAATGAATGGTGGGGTGGTTGGGGTATTTATAGCCCCAACCACCAAACTAGCCGTTTGGTGGGGCTATCTGTCGTATGGTGCACCGGACAGTCCGGTGCACACCGGACATGTCCGGTGCGCCAGCCACGTCACCAATGCCGTTGGGATTCGACCGTTGGAGTTCTGTCTTCTAGGCCCGCCTGGATGTCCGGTGGCACACCGGACATGTACTGTAGAGTGTCCGGTGTGCCAGCGCGCGCGTGCCTGACTTCTGCGCGCTCTGGCGCACATTTAATGCGCCAGCAGGTGACCGTTGGCGCGAGGTAGCCGTTGCTCTGCTGGTTCACCGGACAGTCCGGTGTACACCGGACAGTCCGGTGAATTATAGCGGAGCAAATTTCCGAAGCTGGCGAGTTCTAGAGCCGCTCTTCCTTGGGGCACCGGACACTGTCCGGTGTACACCGGACAGTCCGGTGAATTATAGCGAAGCGCCTCTGGATTTTTCCGAAGGTGACGAGTTCGACTTGGAGTCCTCTGGTGCACCGGACACTGTCCGGTGGCACACCGGACAGTCCGGTGCGACAGACCAGAGGTGCCTTCGGTTATCCCTTTGCCCTTTTGTTGAACCCAACTCTTGGTCATTTTTATTGGCTAAGTGTGAACCTTTAGCACCTGCATAACTTATACACTAGAGCAAACTAGTTAGTTCAATTTATTTGTGTTGGGCAATTCAACCACCAAAATCAATTAGGAAAATAGGTGTAAACCTAATTCCCTTTCAATCTCCCCCTTTTTGGTGATTGATGCCAACACAAACCAAAGCAAGTATAGAAGTGCATAATTGAACTAGCTTGCATAATGTAAGTGCAAAGGTTGCTTGGATTTTGAGCCAATATGAATACTTATGATATGCGCATGGATTGTTTCTTTCATTCTTAATATTTTGGACCACGCTTGCACCACATGTTTTGTTTCTGCAAGTTCTTTTGTAAATCTTTTCAAAGTTCTTTTGCAAATAGTCAAAAGTAAATGAATAAGATCTTTGCGAAGCATTTTCAAGATTTGAAATTTTCTCCCCCTGTTTCAAATGCTTTTCCTTTGACTAAACAAAACTCCCCCTAAATGGAATTCTCCTCTTAGTGTTCAAGAGGGTTTTTAATATATCAATTTTTGAAATACTATTGAGAATCATACCAATTGAAAAAAAAACTCTTTTTAAAATTAGGTGGTGGTGCGGTCCTTTTGCTTTGGGCTACTACTCTCTCCCCCTTTGGCATGAATCGCCAAAAACGGAGTCATTAGAGCCCTTAGAATTACTCTCTCCTCCTTTGGTCATAAATAAATGGGTGAAGATTATACCAAAGATGGAGTGATGCTCGGAGTGATGGCGAAGGATGAGTTACAGAGTGGAAGCCTTTGTCTTCGTCGAAGACTCCAATTCCCTTTCAATATACCTATGACTTGGTTTGAAATAGACTTGAAAACACATTAGTCATAGCATATGAAAGAGACATGATCAAAGGTTTATAAATGAGCTATGTGCAAATCAACAAAAGAAGTTCCTAGAATCAAGAATATTTAGCTCATGCCTAAGTTTGTTAAAAGTTTGTTCATCAAGAGGCTTGGTAAAGATATCGGCTAATTGATCTTTAGTATTAATGTATGAAATCTCGATATCTCCCTTTTGTTGGTGATCCCTTAAAAAGTGATACCGAATGGCTATGTGCTTAGTGCGGCTATGCTCGACGGGATTATCCGCCATTTTGATTGCACTCTCATTATCACATAGAAGAGGAACTTTGGTTAGTTTGTAACCGTAGTCCCTAAGGGTTTGCCTCATCCAAAGTAGTTGCGCGCAACAATGGCCTGCGGCAATGTACTCGGCTTCGGCAGTAGAAAGAGCGACCGAATTTTGCTTCTTTGAAGCCCAAGACACCAAGGATCTTCCCAAGAACTGGCAAGTCCCCGATGTGCTCTTTCTGTTGATTTTACACCCCGCCCAATCGGCATCCGAATAACCAATTAAATCAAAAGTGGATCCCCTAGGATACCAAAGCCCAAACTTAGGAGTATAAACTAAATATCTCAAGATTCGTTTTACGGCCGTAAGGTGAGCTTCCTTAGGGTCGGCTTGGAATCTTGCACACATGCATACGGAAAGCATAATATCCGGTCGAGATGCACATAAATAGAGTAAAGATCCTATCATCGACCGGTATACCTTTTGATCGACGGATTTACCTCCTTCGTCGAGGTCGAGATGCCCATTGGTTCCCATGGGTGTCTTGATGGGTTTGGCATCCTTCATTCCAAACTTTGCAAGAATACCTTGAGTGTACTTCGTTTGGCTTAGGAAGGTGCCCTCTTGGAGTTGCTTTACTTGAAATCCTAAGAAATACTTCAACTCCCCCATCATAGACATCTTGAATTTTTGTGTCATGATCCTACTAAATTCTTCACAAGTAGACTCATTAGTAGACCCAAATATAATATCATCAACATAAATTTGGCATACAAACAAGTCATTTTCAAGAGTTTTAGTGAAGAGTGTAGAATCGGCTTTTCCGACTTTGAATCCATTAGTGATAAGAAAATCTCTAAGGCATTCATACCATGCTCTTGGGGCTTGCTTGAGCCCATAAAGCGCCTTAGAGAGTTTATAGACATGGTTAGGGTACTCACTATCTTCAAAGCCGGGAGGTTGCTCAACATAGACCTCTTCCTTGATTGGTCCATTGAGGAAGGCACTTTTCACGTCCATTTGATAGAGCTTAAAGCCATGGTAAGTAGCATAGGCCAATAATATACGAATTGACTCAAGCCTAGCTACGGGTGCATAGGTTTCACCGAAATCCAAACCTTCGACTTGGGAGTATCCTTTGGCCACAAGTCAAGCTTTGTTCCTTGTCACCACACCATGCTCATCTTGCTTGTTGCAGAAAACCCACTTGGTTCCTACAACATTTTGATTAGGACGTGGAACCAAATGCCATACCTCATTCCTTGTGAAGTTGTTGAGCTCCTCTTGCATCACCACCACCCAATCCGAATCTTGAAGTGCTTCCTCTACCTTGTGTGGCTCAATAGAGGAAACAAACGAGTAATGCTCACAAAAATGTGCAACACGAGATCTAGTAGTTACCCCCTTATGAATGTCGCCGAGGATGGTGTCGACGGGGTGATCTCGTTGGATTGCTTGGTGGACTCTTGGGTGTGGCAGCCTTTGTTCTTCATCCTCCTTGTCTTGATCATTTGCATCTCCCCCTTGATCATTTCCGTCATCTTGAGGTGGCTCATTTGCTTGATCTTCTCCTTCATCAACTTGAGCCTCATCCTCATTTTGAGTCGGTGGAGATGCTTGCGTGGAGGAGGATGGTTGATCTTGTGCATTTGGAGGCTCTTCGGATTCCTTAGGACACACATCCCCAATGGACATGTTCCTTAGCGCGATGCACGGAGCCTCTTCAATACCTATCTCATCAAGATCAACTTGCTCTACTTGAGAGCCGTTAGTCTCATCAAACACAATGTCACAAGAAACTTCAACTTGTCCAGTGGACTTGTTAAAGACTCTATATGCCCTTGTGTTTGAATCATATCCTAGTAAAAAGCCTTCTACAGTCTTAGGAGCAAATTTAGATTTTCTACCTCTTTTAACAAGAATAAAACATTTGCTACCAAAGACTCTAAAATATGAAATGTTGTGCTTTTTACCGGTTAGGAGTTCGTATGATGTCTTCTTGAGGATTCGGTGTAGATATAACCGGTTGATGGCGTAGCAAGCGGTGTTGACCGCCTCCGCCCAAAACCGATCCGATGTCTTGTACTCATCAAGCATGGTTCTTGCCATGTCCAATAGAGTTCTATTCTTCCTCTCCACTACACCATTTTGTTGTGGGGTGTAGGGAGAAGAGAACTCATGCTTGATGCCCTCCTCCTCAAGGAAGCCTTCAATTTGAGAGTTCTTGAACTCCGTCCCGTTGTCGCTTCTAATTTTCTTGATCCTTAAGCCGAACTCGTTTTGAGCCCTTCTCAAAAATCCCTTTAAGGTCTCTTGGGTATGAGATTTTTCCTGCAAAAAGAACACCCAAGTGAAGCGAGAATAATCATCCACAATAACTAGACAGTACTTACTCCCGCCGATGCTTATGTAAGCAATCGGGCCGAATAGATCCATGTGTAGGAGCTCCAGTGGCCTGTCGGTTGTCATTATGTTCTTATGTGGATGATGAGTGCCAACTTGCTTCCCTGCTTGGCATGCACTACAAATCCTGTCTTTCTCAAAATGAACATTTGTTAGTCCTAAAATGTGCTCTCCCTTTAGAAGCTTATGAAGATTCTTCATCCCAACATGGGCTAGTCGGCGGTGCCATAGCCAACCCATGTTAGTCTTAGCAATTAAGCAAGTGTCGAGTTCAGCTCTATCAAAATCTACCAAGTATAGCTGACCGTCTAACACTCCCTTAAAGGCTATTGAATCATCACTTCTTCTAAAGACAGTGACACCTACATCAGTAAATAGACAGTTGTAGCCCATTTGACATAATTGAGATACAGAAAGCAAATTGTAATCTAATGAATCTACAAGAAAAACGTTGGAAATAGAATGGTCAGGAGATATAGCTATTTTACCAAGACCTTTGACCAAACCTTGATTTCCATCCCCGAATGTGATAGCTCGTTGGGGATCTTGGTTTTTCTCATAAGAGGAGAACATTTTCTTCTCCCCTGTCATGTGGTTTGTGCATCCGCTGTCGATGATCCAACTTGAGCCCCCGGATGCATAAACCTACAAAACAAGTTTAGTTCTTGACTTTAGGTACCCAAATGGTTTTGGGTCCTTTGGCATTAGACACAAGAACTTTGGGTACCCAAACACAAGTCTTTGACCCCTTGTGCTTGCCCCCAACATATTTGGCAACTACTTTGCCGGATTTGTTAGTTAAAACATATGATGCATCAAAAGTTTTAAATGAAATGTCATGACTAGGAGTTTTCTTCTTAGGCAACTTAGCACGGGTTGGTTGCCTAGAACTAGATGTCTCACCCTTATACATAAAAGCATGTTTAGGGCCAGGGTGAGACTTCCTAGAGTGAATTCTCCTAATTTTGTCCTCGGGATAACCGGCAGGGTATAAAATGTAACCCTCGTTATCCTGAGGCATGGGAGCCTTGCCCTTAACAAAATTAGACAATTTCTTAGGAGGGGCATTAAGTTTGACATTGTCCCCCTTTTGGAAGCCAATGCCATCCTTAATGCCAGGGCGTCTCCCACTATAGAGCATACTTCTAGCAAATTTAAATTTTCGTTTTCTAAGTTATGCTCGGCGATTTTAGCATCTAATTTAGCTATATGATCATTTTGTTGTTTAATTAAAGCCATGTGATCATGTATAGCATCAATGTTAACATCTCTACATCTAGTACAAATAGTGATATGTTCTTCGGTAGATGTAGAGGGTTTGCAAGAATTAAGTACAACAATCTTAGCATGTAATATATCATTCTTATCTCTAAGATCGGAAATTGTAACGTTGCAAATATCAAAATCTTTAGCCTTAGCAAGCAATTTTTCATTTTCATTTCTAAGGCTAGCAAGAGAAATGTTTAGTTCTTCAATCCTAGCAAGCAGATCATCATTATCATTTCTAGGATCAGGAATTAAAACATTACAAGCATTTGAATCAACCTTAGCTAATAATTTAGCATTTTCATTTCTAAGGTTGTCAATAGTTTCATGGCAAGAGCTTAGCTCACTAGAAAGTTTTTCACATTTTTCTACTTCTAGAGCGTAAGCATTTTTGACCTTAACATGCTTCTTATTTTCTTTAATAAGGAAGTCCTCTTGGGTGTCCAAGAGATCATCCTTTTCATGAATGGCACTAATCAATTCATTAAGTTTCTCTTTTTGTTGCATGTTGAGGTTGGCAAAAAGAGTGCGTAAGTTATCTTCCTCATCACTAGCATTTTCATCACTAGAAGACTCATATCTAGTGGAGGATTTGGATTTAACCTTCTTCTTTTTGCCGTCCTTTGCCATGAGACACTTGTGGCCGACGTTGGGGAAGAGGAGTCCCTTGGTGACGGCGATGTTGGCGGCGTCCTCGTCGTCGGAGGAGTCGCTAGAGCTTTCGTCGGAGTCCCACTCGCGACAAACATGGGCATCGCCGCCCTTCTTCTTGTAGTACCTCTTCTTCTCCTTTCTTCTTCCCTTCTTGTCGTCGCCCCTGACACTATCACTTGATAATGGACATTTAGCTATAAAGTGACCGGGCTTACCACACTTGTAGCAAACCTTCTTGGAGCGGGACTTGTAGTCTTTCCCCCTCCTTTGCTTGAGGATTTGGCGAAAGCTTTTGATGACAAGCGCCATTTCCTCGTTGTCGAGCTTGGAGGCGTCGATGGGTGTTCTACTTGATGTAGACTCCTCCTTCATTTCCTCCGTCGCCTTGAATGCGACCGGTTGAGCCTCGTGGAGGGATCATCAAGCTCGTTGATCTTCCTCGAGCCTTCGATCATGCACTCAAAACTTACAAAATTCCCGATTACTTTCTCGGGGGTCATTAGTATATATCTAGGGTTGCCACGAATTAATTGTACTTGAGTGGGGTTAAGAAAAATAAGAGATCTTAGAATAACCTTAACCACCTCATGGTCATCCCACTTTTTGCTCCCGAGGTTGCGAACTTGATTCACCAAGGTCTTGAGCCGGTTGTACATGTTTTGTGGCTCCTCTCCTTTGCAAAGCCGGAAGCGACCGAGGTCCCCCTCGATCGTTTCCCGCTTGGTGATCTTTGTGAGCTCATCTCCCTCGTGCACGGTTTTGAGCACATCCCAAACCTCCTTCGCGCTCTTTAATCCTTGCACCTTGTTGTACTCCTCCCTACTTAGAGAGGCGAGGAGTATTGTTGTGGCTTGGGAGTTGAAGTGCTCGATTTGGGCCACTTCGTCCTCATCATAATCCTCATCCCCTACGGATGGTACCTGTGCTCCAAACTCAACAACATTCCATATACTTTTGTGGAGTGAGGTTAGATGAAATTTCATTAAATCACTCCACCTAGCATAATCTTCACCGTCAAAGGTTGGCGGTTTTCCTAATGGAACGGAAAGTAATGGAGTATGTCTAGAAATGCGAGAGTAGTGTAAGGGGATCTTACTAAACTTCTTGCGCTCATGGCGCTTAGAAGTTATGGAGGGCGCGTCGGAGCCGGAGGTGGAAGGTGATGAAGTGTCGGTCTCGTAGTAGACCACCTTCCTCATCTTCTTTATTTTGTTGCCACTCCGATGCGACTTGTGAGAAGAAGTCTTCTTTTCCTTCTTCTTCTCCCTCCTCCTTTCCTTGTTGCGGGACTCTTCTGATGAAGCTTTCCCGTGGCTTGTAGTGGGCTTGTCGCCAATGGGCTTGTTGCCGGTCTCCATCTCCCTCTTGTCGTGATCTCCCGACATCACTTCGAGCGGTTAGGCTCTAATGAAGCACCGGGCTTTGATACCAATTGAAAGTCGCCTAGAGGGGGGGTGAATAGGGCGAAACTGAAATTCTTAAAAACAATCACAACTACAAGCCGGGTTAGCGTTAGAAATATAAACGAGTCCGCGAGAGAGGATGCAAAACAAATCGTAGGCGAATAAAGAGTGTGACACGTGGATTTGTTTTACCGAGGTTCGGTTCTCGCAAACCTACTCCCCGTTGAGGTGGTCACAAAGACTGGGTCTCTTTCAACCCTTTCCCTCTCTCAAACGGTCCCTCGGACCGAGTGAGCTTCTCTTCTCAAATCACTTGGGAATCAAACTTCCCGCAAGGACCACCACACAATTGGTGTCTCTTGCCTCAATTACAAGTGAGTGTTCGATCACAAGAAAGGATGCGAAAGAAAAGAATGCGATCCAAGCGCAAGAGCTCAAGAGAACACAACAAATCACTCTCACTAGTCAGTAAAGCTTTTGTGGAATTTGGGAGAGGATTTGATCACTTGGGTGTGTCTTGTATTGAATTCCTAGCTCTTGTAAGTGGTTGGAAGCTGGAAAACTTGGATGCAATGAATGGTGGGGTGGTTGGGGTATTTATAGCCCCAACCACCAAACTAGCCGTTTCGTGGGGATGTCTGTCGTATGGTGCACCGGACAGTCCGGTGCACACCGGACATGTCCGGTGTGCCAGCCACGTCACCAATGCCGTTGGGATTCGACCATTGGAGTTCTGTCTTCTGGGCCCGCCTGGATGTCCGGTGGCACACCGGACATGTACTGTAGAGTGTCCGGTGTGCCAGCGCGCGCGTGCCTGACTTCTGCGCGCTCTGGCGCGCATTTAATGCGCCAGCAGGTGACCGTTGGCGCGAGGTAGCCGTTGCTCTGCTGGTTCACCAGACAGTCCGGTGTACACCGGACAGTCCGGTGAATTATAGCGGAGCAAATTCCCGAAGCTGGCGAGTTCCAGAGCCGCTCTTCCTTGGGGCACCGGACACTGTCCGGTGTACACCGGACAGTCCGGTAAATTATAGTGAAGCGCCTCTGGATTTTCCCGAAGGTGACGAGTTCGACTTGGAGTCCTCTGGTGCACCGGACACTGTCCGGTGGCACACCGGACAGTCCGGTGCGCCAGACCAGAGGTGCCTTCGGTTATCCCTTTGCCCTTTTGTTGAACCCAACTCTTGGTCGTTTTTATTGGCTAAGTGTGAACCTTTAGCACCTGCATAACTTATACACTAGAGCAAACTAGTTAGTTCAATTTATTTGTGTTGGGCAATTCAACCACCAAAATCAATTAGGAAAATAGGTGTAAACCTAATTCCCTTTCACTTGTCCCAATCCTTTCTATAGTGTAGCACAAATGCCCTCAACATGTCTTCCAAAATCTGATTCACCCTTTCTGTTTGACCATCTGTTTAAGGATAGTATGCTGAGCTCCTTATTACATGGGTCCCAAGTGATTCCTGCAATTGCTCCCAAAATCGTGCCACGAATGGTGCTCCTCTGTCAAATACTATAGTCCTTGGTATTCCATGCACGCGAACTATCTGGTCAATGTAAATTTCGGCATACTTCTCCGTCCTATGGGTAGTATGTACTGGCAAGAAATGAGCTGTCTTGGTCAACCGATCCACGATGACCCAGATAGAATCATGGTGTCGGGAGGTATTGGGCAATCCCACAATGAAGTCCAGGCAAATATCCTCCCATTTCCAAGAGGGTATGGGAAGGGGTTGTAAAGTGCCTGCTACCTTCAAATGACTGGCCTTGACTCTCTAGCAGGTGTCGCATTCAGATATATACTTAGGAATTTCCCTCTTCATTCTGGTCCACCAGTACAAAGATCTGAGATCATGATACATTTTGTTACTACTAGGGTGCATGGAGAATTTGGAAAGGTGAGCTTCATCCAATATCTTCTTTCTGAGCTCGGGGTTCTTGGGAACAACCAATCGGTCTCCAAACCATAGAATCCCTTTGATGTCCTGACGGAAACATTTGTATTTATCCACCTTCTGTTCGACCATTTCCTTAATGACTTGAACACCCTTGTCACCAATCTGTGCCATGACTATCTGCTCATGTAAAGTGGGCTCCACTGAAATATAACTCAAGGCACCAGAGGAAACAACTTCTATTTTCAACTTGCACAACTCATCACATAGGGTGGTGATTCCTGCATCCATATTCATACAATTGCACTGGGCTTTCCTGCTTAAGGCATCTGCCACAACATTAGCTTTGCCAGGATGGTAATGCACCTCCAAATCATTGTCCTTGATTAATTCTAACCATCTTCTCTGCCTCATATTAAGATCAGCCTGAGTGAAAATGTATTTGAGACTCTTATGATCAGTGTAGATATTACAATGAGCTCCCATCAAGTAATGTCTCCAAATCTTGAGAGCATGAACCACGGTTGCTAACTCCAGGTCATGTGTGGGGTAGTTCTGCTCGTGGGGTCTGAGTGCTCAGGAGGCATAAGCAATGACTCTGTTGTCTTGCATCAAGACACATCCCAATCCAGTACCGGAAGCATCGCAATAAACCTCAAAGGGTTTGGTGTTGTCAGGTTGAGCTAGCACGGGTGTTGTTGTCAAATGCTGCCTTAGTGTATGAAAGGCATCCTCACACTTCTGGCTCCATTCATACTTGACTCCTTTCTTCAACAATTCAGTCATTGGCTTGGCAATTCTGGAGAAATCCGGAATAAATCGTCGATAATACCCTGCCAATCCCAGAAAACTACGGATCTGCCGTACTGTGGTAGGAGGTTTCCAATCCATTACTTCTTGTACCTTCTCAGGATCAACTGATACCCCAACCTGAGAGATGGTGTGACCCAAAAATTTTATCTCCTTCAGCAAGAAATCGCATTTGGACAGCTTAGCATATAGACGATGATCGCGCAGTCACTGAAGCACGATGTGTAGATGCTCAGTATGCTCGTCTTCATTTTTGGAGTAAACTAGAATGTCATCAATAAAAACCACCACAAACTTGTCTAGCTCTAGCATGAATACTGAGTTCATCAAATACATGAAATAAGCCGGGGCATTGGTCAGCCCAAAAGACATCACTAAATACTCATAAAGGTCATATCTGGTAGAGAAAGCCATCTTGGGAATATCACTGGCCCTGATCTTAATCTGATGATAGCCAGAGCGAAGGTCTATCTTGGAGAATACTCTTGCTCCTACCAACTGATCAAACAATACATCAATGCGAGGCAATGGGTATTTGTTCTTGATGGTCACCGCATTGAGAGGGCGGTAATCGACACACAATCTCAGACTTTCATCCTTCTTCTTTACAAACAAGGCTGGACATCCCCATAGTGAAGTACTCGGGCGAATGAATCCCTTGTCCAACAATTCTTGTAGTTGCTTTTTCAACTCTGCCAATTCCGCTGGAGGCATCCTATAGGGTCTCTTGGATGTAGGAGCAGTCCCGGGTTGTAACTCAATCGCGAACTCTATGTCTCTGTCAGGTGGCATTCCTGGCAATTCATCAGGAAAAACATCTGGGTAGTCACAGACCACAGGGATTCTTTCAACTGGTAACTCTACCATGGTGAATGCACAAGAGAGGGTACAACCCTGATCGGGCAAATATAAAGTAGTCTCGCCACAAGTAGGGGAGTGAATCTCAATGGTCCTTGCTGCAATATCAAGTACTGCCTGATGCCTGGATAACCAATCAGTTCCCAATATAATGTCCACACTATCCAACCCTAAGATGAGAAGGGTGGTTCTAATCACAAGACTACAATGGTAGAAAGGCACCTGCCTATTGATTTGATAGGTGGCAACCCTGCCTCCTGGTGTTGAAATGGTAATACCCCCATTGGTGTGGTGAAAAGGTAACTGACACTTGGCACTAAATTTGGCACTGATAAAACTGTGTGATGCACCAGAATAAAAAAGAATAATTGCAGGATAATACAAAATGGAAAAGATACCAGTCATGACGGGTGCTCCCTCTGGAATATCAGCCTTGGTGGTGAAGTTCAGCCTGCCTTGCCTTACTTGCACCTTCTGCCTCTTGCTTTGGTTCTGGTTGGAATTCTGTCCCTACCTCTGCTGATTCCTGGGGCAATTCTTAGCATAATGCCCGGTGTTACCACAAGTGAAACACCTGTTGTCATTTTCCTGACAGTACTGCTGCTACTGTGGCTGATTGTTCCTCTGAACTGGGGGTTGAGAGCGGTTGGGTGCCTGATGCTGCTGCTGTGGTCGGATCACCCAACGTCCTTGCTATTGTTGAGGTCCTCTGTTCTGAGTGTCAGATACGATCCTGAAGCGCTGTGGCTGAGCTGAAGGTCTTGCCACAGGGGTCTTCCTCTTCTTTTCTGCCTGACGGGCTGTGATACAGTCCTCCTGAGAAATGGCCATGTTGACTAACTCATTATAGCTGTTGGCCCTGACAGTGTTGAGACGGTCGCGGAGCTTAGTGCTGAGCCCCCTCCAGAACCTGTCCCTCTTCTTCTCATCGGTGTCTACATGATATCCGGCGTACTAGCACAGGTCATTGAAGGCCTGAGTGTACTTTAACACTGTCTGGTTCCCCTGAGTGAGTGCTAGATACTCATTGAGCTTGCAGTCCATAATGTATGCCGGTATATGATGCCCCCTGAAAGCTGCCTTGAACTCTCTCCATTCCACCTCATGGTCAACTGGCTGCATAGCAAGGAAGTGGTCCCACCATTTCCGCGCGGGTCCGCGAAGCTGCTGGGTGGCGAACCTGACCTTAGTCACCTCTGAACAAACTCCATTGAGTAGTGGGAATTTGGATTCCACTACCCTAAGCCATACATCTGCATCAAGTTGATCCTCTGCCCGAGTGAACAAAGGTGGCTGCGTGCCGAGAAACTCCTGATAAGTGGCTGCTGCTGGGTGACGCTGATGATCACCACCACCATAATGCTAAGGTGGCGGCTGACGCTGAGCCAACTATCACAAGATCTTGTTCTGCTGAGCCATCAGCTCTTGCAGAGTAGGAGGCGGTGGCGGTGGTGGAGGAATGTGTTCATTCTGTCCACGACGCGCTCTTCCTGCCATCTGAAAAATCAAGGATGTTCACAATATCACATTGTTGATGTCAGAGTTCATACACGGTGAAAGATTTGCAAGGACGAAACTACTACTTTCTTGCATAATTCATAAAAATGACATAAAGCTTTTCTTCATCAATTTAAAGCTGACATCATTCATCATCCATCTTTCAAAAGAGTTTGTTGCGATTACATCAGTAACTCCAAAGACTCAACTCTATCTAGCCTAGTACCCCAAGGGTGCAAAAGTTTAGCTAGCCTCGAGGAGTTCTACTGCCACCGACTTCTAACTCTATCTCTACGACCTAGTGAGCAAACGAGGCAACGCTCGACTCGGGGGAACGTGGTCTCCTTGAGCCAGCAGTGTCCAAGCTGGAGGCAGGCTCCGGCTCCTCTCCTCCCTCGATGTCGACATCCTCATTGGCCTCCATGTCCTGGATCTCCTGGTGGTGCATATGTAGATGCTGGTTAGCCTCCGCAAGCTGCTTCTGAGTGTTGATTAGCTGATCCTCGAGAACCTCGATGGTGTTCTCCCTGGTTCCCACTAGCTCCTCAAGTTCTTGGATCTCATTTGACATCTGTTCCACTTGTAGGTCTTTTTCCACCATCTCAGTGGACAAGTCTACCACAAGTTCCTCTATGTTATCCAAGGTGATCTTGGTAGCCTCCAACAATGCCATCAGATGAGACATTGCCTCTTCTCACATCACTTGCAGACGATACAGGGCATTCATGCACCGCACCGTCAAGTGAGCAGTCTGACCTGGGTAAATAGCCCATATATCCTTGGCATGCTCCACTCGGTCCTTCCACATTGGGTTGTCCTCCTTCTCCGCGGGGAACAAACCAATGGGGTGAGTGGACAGCTCCAAGGGGTGGAAACCACAGAAGGTGGTCAGTCCGTGGAGAGCAATCGCCTCGATAGTATCCTCAGCCCTGTATCCAAAAGACTCGGAATCCAATGAACGCTAGCCTGGCTGTAAGGGATGAGGCTCTAGGGTCATCCTCACCCTACAGTGCGGCACTCGGTGCTTCTCAAACAGCTGCACCGCGTACTGGGGAGGCGTCGCGTAACCGGCTCCCTGAAGCACCTCCCACAAGATACGGGGAAAACCCTCTCGTGCAAGTCCGTCCGTGTGGGAAAGTGTGTTCCCTCCGTCTGAGGATCCGTGAGAAGTCATCTGTGTATGGGTAAGCGTAAGTAAAAAAAGAAAAGGAAGTATAAAATAAAAGGGATCAAAATTCGGCCTCTCTCTGGCTATAACAATATTACGTGGTGTACTTTATCTTTTGTTATCATGCCTCATATCATTTTAAAGCTCTTAACAAATTATCGAGTAGTTTGATTAAATGATGCATGCATGCTCGTCCTAAACGACCTCACATCAACTTAGAGGGAAATAGGGAAGAACTCCCATCCCTTATAGTAGCCTGTAGGGCTTACTCAAATAGCCACCTAGCTACCCCTCTATTTTCTAAGGCTTCACGTCCTAGGTCTATCCTTATCGTCCTTACGACCTGTCCAACATTTGTTTCTATCAAGTTTTACTTTTCAAAAGGATTCCTCTGTGGTGGTACGAGCTCCGATACCAGCTGTGGCGGAACCGCCTGAATTATTCCTATTTAAGTGCCTAAGTCCTTAAATGGGAATAACACGTCAGTCCCTCGGATCTAGTCTGACAAGGCCACTAACAGGATCAAGTACCACGTACTCACTCGATGGTGAGGCACAGAGCAAATACAATAAAGCATAAAACCATACAATAAACCCTAAACCCTGAAGCACCTCCCACAAGATACGGGGAAAACCCTCTCGTGCAAGTCCGTCCGTGTGGGAAAGTGCGTTCCCTCCGTCTGAGGATCCGTGAGAAGTCATCTGTGTATGGGTAAGCGTGAGTGAAAAAGAAAAGGAAGTATAAAATAAAAGGGATCAAAACTCGGCCTCTCTCTGGCTATAACAATATTACGTGGTGTACTTTATCTTTTGTTATCATGCCTCATATCATTTTAAAGCTCTTAACAAATTATCAAGTAGTTTGATTAAATGATGCATGCATGCTCGTCCTAAACGACCTCACATCAACTTAGAGGGAAATAGGGAAGAACTCCCATCCCTTATAGTAGCCTGTAGGGCTTACTCAAATAGCCACCTAGCTACCCCTCTATTTTCTAAGGCTTCACATCCTAGGTCTATCCTTATCGTCCTGACGACCTGTCCAACATTTGTTTCTATCAAGTTTTACTTTTAAAAAGGATTCCTCTGTGGTGGTACGAGCTCCGATACCAGCTGTGGCGGAACCGCCCGAATTATTCCTACTTAAGTGCCTAAGTCCCGCCTTAGAGGCTAGACCACACTTAAATGGGAATAACACGTCAGTCCCTCGGATCTAGTCCGACAAGGCCACTAACAGGATCAAGTACCACGTACTCACTCGATGGTGAGGCACAGAGCAAATACAATAAAGCATAAAACCATACATTAAGGGAGTATTAAATTTATTACATCATCATCGGAGTTTTAGCAAAAGTAGTACTCATTGTTCGGAATGCAGCAGAAATAAACTAACGATAAATGGAGAGATGGGGAAGCCTGTCCCATCACTCCTCACGCTCCTCCTCAGCCGAGGTAGGGTCCCACTCGATTGTCCAACCCGGTGGCAAGATGGACGGCCAAGTCACTCCAGCAACCATGTCCTCCAGAGAACCTGTAAAATTATGCCACAAGCAAGGCTGAGTATACTAATACTCAGCTAGACTTACCCGGTGTGAGGAGTCTACTCCTCTACCTCTAGACATGTAGCTGTTTGGCTGAGGGGTTTGGTTGCCAAAAGCACTAGCTGAGTCTAAAAATCAAGTTTTAGCTTTTTCAAGTTTTAGTGTGACTCTCTTAAGACTAAAGGTATACCTATCTAACCATACATGGTATCAAACATTTAGCAATCAACAACTTTTTGCCAAGTAATCACATTTCCACTTGTTACTCAATGTAGCAGCATGGATCAAGCAGTCTCATTAGCTGCGAGAAGCAGACGATTCGAATCGAGTTTTAAAACTTGCAAGGTAAACCTAAACACACGACGTGGCGAGGCACTCCATCCCCACACACATCAACCGTCCCCATCGATTCCCCATCAGCAGAGAGGGGCTCACCGCCTTGGCGTACAATGCCTCACTGACCCCGACTGTCGTCGTGCAGTGACCGCACTTGTACCCACCATAACAGGATTGGGAGACCACGTCTCAGGTCGCGTGAGGAGGGCAATCTGATGCCAGGTTCACTCAGGTACTAGGCTTACTGATTTACCATATTTCTTGGCATATGTTTAGTACGTTCAAACGCTTGACACACGGTACCACACCTTAATCCTTATTCCAATTTCCGTCTCGTAGACAACGCATCCCCATGGACCGTTGTCCACAGACCATCATCATTCCGATATAAAAATGGATACAATCAATTCCTGACATCGCGCGAGTGCTAGAAAAATCACTCAACTTCTACCGAGATCCCTAATTAGTAAAGCAGCTACTCGACCTAGCATACTAGTATACATCACAAAAGGAATCCCGAGGTCATGCAACTAGGGTTTCAAACAACTCCTATACTTAAGTGCACATTCAATCCTACAGTCATTAAGTGTAGTAAAATAGCATAATAAATAGGTTATGCATAAAACCGGGGCTTGCCTTCCAAAGCTGGGGCAGGCAGATCCTCGATGGCAGGCTCTGGTGCTGGATCCGGGGCTACCTCCTGAGCAGCTCCTTGCTCCGGCACGAGGATGTCCTCTCCGTCAGCAAGGTTGCAATCGATCGAGTGCAATGAATAAGAAAAATGTATGTTATGACATGCAGGATGTAGTAACTATTATGCATAGTGAAGGAAAACTAAGTTAGGTGATAACTTAGGGTTTCCTCGTTATAAGAGGCTCTTAGGGGTTTATGCTTATTTATTTAGGTTTGAGGTTTGCTTAGAGGCAAATATAGTGGATCAAGACTTAGGTTGCTCTGAAAGGCTCTAGTAGGTACTTAAGAGTTTTGCTATTTTGGTCAGGGTAACATTGATCTCCACCACTTAGGTGCTGTTTGGTTCAAGAAATGTAACACAAAGGGTAATGGTAATGGTTTACATTCGATTGCTGTCGGTAACAAGTTTGAATAGTCCGGTATCAATTTTTAGTATGGTATCTGATTATGGTGAAACTAAAACAAACACGATTTAACGTTATCACTTACCCATTACGTTACAAATATCTGAACCAAACGGTATCTTAATTCTTCCTTTTATTCTCTTTTCATGCTCTTAAGTTGGGTTTGAACTACAACAGTGCTTTAAAAATTTCTATAATTTCTATAAAAATTACAGGGGGTTAATGTTGGTCACTGTAGTCTGTCCTAAAATTTTGAGGTCAAAAATATTTAGAAACAGCCCTGGACAAAATAACAAAAATTGGGGCAAAGGGGTCACTTTGCACTACATCTCTCATCTAGGTGTGGGTTCTGTACTAAGAGTTATTTTTGCTGGTATCTATGGGTAATGACATGCTTCTGTGCCAAAAATCACAGAGGGTTACTTAGTGGTTATTTAGTTATGCTTTTCTAAGTTTTAATGCCAAAAAGGTACTTATAACTAACTTGTATTTGAAAAATATCAAACAACAGAACTCATATTTTTCCTATGTTTATAATAACAAAACATTAGTTATCCCAAGGTTTGGGGTGTTTTCACCTCAGGGTTATTTTCCTAGGGTTTTTCTAAGTTTTCCTTGTTTTCATAAAATAAAAGGGTATCTCATTTCTTTTGTACTAAACAAAGGTTTAACAAAATTTTCTAGTAAACTATACTGGATAAGAGAGCTAACATAAATATGGTTGCTCTCTGGTTCTTACTTTAAACTACCTTTTCTATTTTCCTTATCTTTAAGCTAGAAATGATTTAAATGGCAAACTCTACCTTAATTTAATGTACTGAGAGGTTTACTATTTTTAAACGGATTAGAAAGTGATTAAGTACTTCTCTGAATTTTCTTAATCTCCGTCTAATAGTGTAACTATTTTTCCCTATTTCATTTAGCTTTTGGCCAGATAATCATTTAAATCAAAACTTTGAAATTTTCTGCAACACTTAGGGGTTTTGTATTTTTCCTAAGTAGTTTACATTATTTAAAATCTGGCAAAATTGGTTTGACTCGATTTGGTTGAACAAAACTAAAGTTATGAATTTTTCAAGTTCTATTTGTATTTAAATCAGAAATATTAAAAAGGTTTTCTGGAAAACCAATTTGCATCGAAGACCCTGGGCTTTTCCTAAAACAATCCCTTCACTTATACCCCTACGTTACTATTCCTTTGAGTCGCTGACACTTCAAAAACCCCCCTGGCTTTTATCTCTTCTTCCCCAAGGTCCCTCCCGCCCTTTTGAACAGTACCCGCGAAAGGAAAAAGGGCGTCGCGGCTTACCGACGGCGAGGGAGGTCCGGCGAAGGGTGGGGTTGGCTCCGAGAGGTCCTTGCGGTCACAACGAGGTACGGCTCGACGGCGGTGATGGCCGGAATCGGCCGGTCCACATGCGCAGGCGGGCGAGCTCGTCGGCGGCGAGTGCTCCGGCCTATCCACGGCGATACCGGTCAATCCAAGGGCACATGGAGCTTCACGGGGTGTCAAGGAATCGACTCGTGCAAAGAATTGGAGAACAACTCAACGTGGAGCTCGGTCCACGCTTGCCGGCGGTCGGGTGAAGTCCGGCGACCGTGATCTGACTTCTCCGATGAGGCAGAGTTCAATTCCTCGCTCGGGGAGCTTCACCGAGGCACACAAGATCTACTCTAAGGGTCGGACGGGGTTGGGAAAGGCACTGCTGGCTGGTCTACGGTGGCGGGGGATCAAGCGACCGCTGGCACGCCGTGCGTGGGGCAATGCCAGTGATCTAGTGCTCCGGTGAGGTTGAGAGCGTGCGGGGGAGTACGGTCGAAGCCTCTGGTTGCTTTATAGGCGCGGGAGTAGGCAATGGCACGGGCTCGGCTTGGCGCGACGCGGGGCACATGGGGGCGGGCGTCGGGCGTGCTCTAGCGAGCTCAGTGTGCGTCGAACACGTGGAGGTCTGTTTCTGCTCTTGTTCTATCTCCTGCTGCGCAGCCAAACGTGCGAATCTTGCCCTAAGACCTTTGAGAGATCTCTTCCCTACACCTAGGGCTACCTAGTTCATGTGAGTTCCAAGGGGAGATGTGGTCGGGTTTGAGAGATATGGGGGTGGGAAGTTGGCTCTGTCCGAGCTGTCCACACCGAGACAAAAATCATGCCAAGTCGTGTCAAACGACTTAGATTTGAGTTCAAACTTTTACAGGGTGTTCTAGGGGTCTTTAGGCGCCACTTTGTCAATTGGGCCAAGTGGTTTTGATGTTTGAAAAAGGCTGAACATGTTTGATCTTTGGAAGAGGGTTGGTTTTGAACTTAGAAAAATTCTGATTTTTCTCTTAGGTTTTTCCCTTTGGTGAACCTTTTGGGGTTTTTTCTAAAACCTTTTTGGGGTCACTTTCTTACTATTTTTGTAGGGTATTAAGTGTACTACAACTTTTATAATTGGCCCAAGTCATGATCATGGGGTTTTCATAGCCTTTTGGTCATACTCACTTCTAGGGCTCCAATTGTCCAAAGGGGTTTGAATTAGGGTCTGGGCAATTCTCCACACTATATGTGCATGATAAAGCCAAGGCATGACTTCTAAGATGGGTTGCACTTACTTAGGATCTTGATTCCCATGTTTGGTGTATTTTGCTCAAATTAAACTACATGTGATGATGGGTTTATTAGCGTAGTCTTGGGTGAACACCCTAAGTAACATCTGGGGTGTTACACCAGCCGCGACGTGCCCACCCTAGTTTGACGCCCCCTCCCCGAGCCCCTACGCAGCCCCCCTTGGCGTGCGGCCAGCCCAGCGCGCGCGGCCTCCTCGCGTCCGCGGCATGGCGTGGCCCGTTCGCGGCCCCTGCGCGGTGTGGAGCGCCCCTGGCGTCCCAGCTCGCCCGCGGCAGCCTGCACGGCTTGCTCGCGGCAGCTTGCGCGGCGCGTGGCCAGCCCGTCCGCGGTGTGCTCGCCGCAGCGGCTCGCTCGCGCGCATAACAGCGGCCCGTGGCTTCCTTGCCGCGTCCTGCGCAGCGGGCGCGGCTAGCCCGTCCCCGGCTCGCCTGCAACGGCCTACGCGGAGCACGGCTAACTCCTTCGCGCGGCCGAACCCTCCCTGGTCAGCTCGGCTAGGAGAGGACGAGCCCACTGTTTTATCATCTTTCATTAGTTTATTTGTTAGACTTGTAAAAAGGAACCCCAATGAACCACGTAAATAAATTTAGGATGTTTTTGAGCCTTAGCGATCTCATTTACTAGCCCCGTAGTCCATGTCCGATAATTATATACTTCTTCATGCGTCATTAACCAGTTTCTGTTTGCTACTGTCATGATAGGTTCATGATAAACTGATAATATCATTCACATACTAGTAATATAGCTTATCGCAATTCATGCCTTCGATAATTATTCAACTAGTTGTTGATCCAATAATTATTAAAGTAGTGCTTTAGTGATGATTAGTTTACAATCTGGAGCTACGCTTGGTGAGCATACGTGAGGGTAACTAGATCATTTCGGGTGTTTATGTTTAATTATTTGTTAGTTATAAATGTGTTGTCAAGTTAGTAGTTCTTGTGAGTCGCCTGTGCTGTTTCGCGGACGCTAGTTTCGCATGGTCGTAAACGCGAGCTTTATGTCAAGTGTGCGTTTAACTGATTGGTTTCCTTATATGGTGTACTGTTCCTTTTCTGATTTAAGATGTGAATGTATGTTTGCACTCACGTAGAGAACGGTCTGGTTGAGGAGTTCGAAGAACTCGCAGGAGAAGCCCCTGAGCAGCAGCTGGTTGGTGGAGGCAAGTGTCCCTTGACACACTTTTGTCCTATACATTCCTTAATTCACTTTCCGCATTTACAAAGTTTACACCTAAGGATTGACTAGCTTTTGTTATCCATGTCCTTGCTTACCTATTTGGGTTGTATTATTACGGTTTAGCTTTATGCTAGTGCTTAACATTAATCAATGAACATGATGAGATTTATCCATGATACGCTGTTTTCCTTCTTATTTATGATGATATACTTGTGGCATTTAAGGGGACTCGAGCGGTTTCTCGAGTGCCTCTCCGTAAGGACCTGTTCGTTGGATGACCGCCCGGGAAAATAGTGCAACCATGAGGGTGGAATGGGACGCCCTTAACTTAATAATTAGAGGAACTGGGGTGTTGTTTGCTTAGCCATCGTGCCGTTAATGGGGCTCGGTGCATGCGGCTCGCTCTGCCAAGGTTGGTTCGCCCCTTGGAAAAGAGTGCAGTGCATTTAGGAAACCTAACGGGCGGCTACAGCCCCAGGGAATCTTTGTAAAGGCTACATAGTGATACCCGGTTGGGTCACCATAGTAGTGATCAATGGAGAGTCATGATCTTTGGGCAGAAAGGGAATCACGACTTGAGGGTAAAATGTGCAACCTCTGCAGAGTGTTTGAAAACTGATATATCAGCTGTGCTCGCGGTTATGAGCGGCCAAGGGAGCTCCACTGATTAGAGATACTTGATCAGAGATGTTCGGATTATAGGTGGCAATGAGAGTGATGGTTTTGGCATTGACTATGGTAATGGTAAGTGGTATTCTTTCCGTTTGGAAAGGGTACGTTTGGGTTAATAACGTGGGTTAATTCAAAAACCTGTCTCTCTACTAGTAATAATAATCTGACCAACTAAAAGCAACTGCTTGACTTATCCCCACATAAAGCTAGTCCACTACAGCCAAACAAGATACTTGCTGAGTATGTTGATGTGTACTCACCCTTGCTCTACACACCAACCCCCCCCCCCCCCCCCCGTCCCCAGGTTGCCCCCGTTGCAACCACTGCTCAGGAGAAGATGAAGCCGTGGAAGGAGACTTCCAGGAGTTCCAAGATTACGACGAGTTCTAGGCGTGGGTTAACGGCAACCCCCAGTCGGCTGCCTGTGAAGGCCGTGTGTATCTACGTTTCGTTTTCGCACTTTGATTATTGTAAAGACTATGTGGATGTCTCAGACATATGATGTAATCAACTATTATTCCCCTTTTATGCTATTATTTGAGCATTGTGTGATGATGTCCAATTATGTAATTGTTGTGTACGTGAATTGTTGATCCTGGCATGTACATGGTTCGCATTCGGTTTGCCTTCTAAAATTGGGTGTGACATAGGTGGTATCAGAGCCGTGCTGACTGTAGGACCGCTAACCCAGAGTAGAATGGTTGTTCTAAGGATTATAGACCCCTATTATCACCTTGACTTTTATATCCCTTCAAAAGTTGGTCATATCGACTGAATCTATGTTCTACTATATATTATACCTTGCAAAAAAATCTTTTTGTTCATTCTAATTCCTCATTTTATATATGGTTTATTACTTGCTGGTCAAATTAGTTCTGTACTCACTCTTATGCTTACGGTGTCTTTTGTAGATGGCTCATCTTAGACGCACTGCACGGAAGTCCGTCATCCCCTTCTTGCTCTCTCGTCTCGCTGAGCGTCCGCTTCGCCGTCCAGTGACTGGTCAGTCTAGCCACTTGGAGAGGCTGCACCACCGCCTGCACGAGGAGCAGGAGCGTCGACGACAGGAGTTGGAGCAACAGGGCTCTTCTTTCTCGCTCCAGCAGGAGATACAGTTTGTGAGGAGCTGCTCCCCTGTGCTTTCGCTGGAGGCGCCCCCTGCACCATCACTGAGCGCCCCAACCGCTGGAGTAGCCGCTGGAGCAGCTCAAGCCACAGCACCGACCTTTCCACCGACCAGGAGCCGGAAGGATGGGTTGCTCGACCCATCACTCGTGACGCTGCTCGTGGGTGTCACTTCCACGACGCGCTCGACACCCTTCTACGCCAGGCACTTGACCGACGTACCTGGTCCATCGAGTATCGCTGTGTGGTCTTCCAGCACAGTCGTGGGGTTTATCCGGACCGTTGGGAGGCGACCTGCTTGGTGCGCCGTCTAGAGAACAGTCTCTGGGGTGCGGAGATCTGCTCAGAGCACTACTCTATCTCTGAGCGGGACTCAGCTGAGGCGGCAATGCAAGATGTCGCACGGCGTGTGCTTTCGCACTACTGCTCAGTGCTCGGCGGGGTAGCCGATGGTCTCAACCTGAAGTATTACCCCCGCTGCCCATCTGGCAGCACAGGAGGCGTGATTGTCTCACCTGTTGGTGAGGACAATCCTAGGTTGAGTAGCACAGTCAACCTAGCCGCCATGCTAAACACAGAGCTGGACCATGCACTAGACGAGTTGAGTAGGGCTCGTGCTTAGATCGCCCAGCTGCGGGCTGAGCGCGCGGAGCATCGTCACCTGGAGAATGGCTCCCCCGCTCCCGTCGGGACTCAGCACCCGTACCGCTCCCCTCGGCGTGGACACCAGGCTTATGGCGACCCCAACTGCAGGACCAAGATAAATTTAGAACCATAGATCGTCAGCGTTGGATCCTGTAATAAATACTTGATATAGAAGTTTTATTCTTAGTCTCAGTCTTAGTCTTAGTCTCAGTTTTACTGTTAGTCAGTCTTAGTTAGACAGGGTAGTTTGCTTATCCTGTGCTTTTATGTTTGTCATGATGAACTATGTTGGATTTGGATCTTTGTAATGACTGTCACAAGAGTGTGGGCATCCCCTGCACCTTGGTTTACCTGTTAAATGTTAATGAAGTTAGTTATCTAGTTGGGAAGCCTTTTCATTCCACTTTCCTCTTTATCTGAGAAGCTATGTTTGCCTATGTTGGAAATCAGTGAAGATGTTCATCTGTTTAGTATTGTGGAAGAACTCTATACTCTTTTCTTATGTTGCAAGTTGCAAGATCAATTCTGATGTGTGATTGCTTTCTGCAGATGTCAGAAAACAGGCGCAGAGGAGGAAGGCGTGCTCAGTAGGAGCAGGCAGCACCGCAGGATGAGGCACCCCAGCAACAGCAGCTGCCACCCTTGCCCCCGATGTCCATCGAGCAGATGTTCCTAATGCAGACTCAGGCAGTTCAAGCCATCGGTCAGACTCTGGCCGCCATTCAGCAGCAGCAGCAACAACAGCCACCACCTCAGCCTCAGATGCCTCAGATGCCCAGGGACAAGCATGCTGAATTCATGAGAGGTCATCCCCTAGTGTTTGCTCATTCTTCTAACCCCATGGATGCTGAAGACTGGCTGCGCACTGTGGAGCGGGAGTTGCACACCACTCAGTGTGATGACAGGGAGAAAGTTCTGTATGGTCCCCGTCTGTTGAGAGGAGCAGCTCAGTCTTGGTGGGAGTCCTATCTTGCCACCCATGCCAACCCCCAACGCCGTCACCTGGGAAGAATTCAGAGATAACTTCTGTTAGTACCATGTTCTTGCAGGTCTGATGACAGTGAAGAAGGAGGAGTTCCTGGCACTCAAGCAAGGGTCAATGTCTGTTAGTGAGTACCGAGACAGGTTTCTGCACCTGTCTCGCTACGCTCCCGAAGATGTCAACACCGACGCCAAGAGGCAGTATCGATTCTTGAGAGGCTTGGTCGACCCTCTGCAGTATCAGCTGATGAATCATACCTTCCCCATGTTCTAGCACCTGATTAACAGAGCAATCGTGACAGAGAGGAAGCATAAAGAGATGGAGGATCGCAAGCGCAAGATCAGTGGACCCCAGCCTAGAAGCAGCAATCGCCCTCGTTTCTCAGGCAACCCACCTCAGCAGTTCAGGCAGAACCAGCGTCCACCTCAGCAGTAGCAGTTCCAAAGACAGTACCCTCAGCACCAGCAGCAGAATTGCCAGAACAATCAGTTCGGAGGAGGTCAGTTCCAGAGGCAGAATCAGTAGGCACCTCGTCTTCCCGCCCCAGCAACCAACCAGAACAGTCAAGCAGCACCAATTCAAGGCAGAAGCAGAGCATGTTTCCACTATGGAGAGCAAGGCCATTGGGTGATGCAATGTCCAAAGAAGGCAGCCCAGCAACAGTCAAGCCTGAGCGCCATAGCAAAGCAGAATGTGTCTCAGCCTGGAGCAGGCAACCGCTCTCAGCCATGCTACAACCATGGGAGACTGAATCACTTGGAGGCTGAAGCAGTTCAGGAAACCCCCGGCATGATAGTAGGTATGTTTCCAGTCGACTCCCATATTGCAGAAGTGTTAATTGATACTGGAGCAACACATTCATTCATTACTGCATCATAAGTAGAAGCACATAATCTTCCAATAACTACCATGTCCACCCCCATTCAAATTGACTTAGCCGGTGGTAAAATTCGAGCCGATAGCATTTGCTTGAATGTAAGTGTGGAAATAAGGGGGATAGCGTTTCCCGCTAACCTCATAGTAATAGGTACTCAGGGAATAGATGTCATCCTAGGGATGAATTGGCTAGATAAGTATCAGGCAGTTATCAGTTGCGATAAGAGGACAATCAAGTTGATGTCCCCACTAGGAGAGGAAGTGGTGACCGAGTTAGTCCCGCCTGAGCCAAAGAAAGGAAGTTGTTATCAGATGGCTGTTGATAGCAGTGAAGCAGATCCACTTGAGATTATCAAAGTTGTGTCCGAGTTCCTAGATGTGTTCCCAAAGGACTTACCAGGCATGCCACTAGAGCGGAAAGTTGAGTTTGCCATATAGCTTCTTCCTGGAACCGCCCCCATCTTTAAGAGAGCTTACGGAGTATCTGAACCAGATTTAGTTGAACTTAAGAAGCACATCGATGAGCTGTCAGAGAAAGGTTACATCTGGCCAAGCACCTCACCTTGGGCCGCCCCTGTCCTATTCGTGGAGAAGAAAGATGGCACTAGGAGGATGTGCATCGATTATTGAGCTCTGAATAAGGTCACAATTAAGAACAAGTACCCCTTGCCTAGAATAGAAGATCTGTTCGACCAGTTGAGAGGAGCCAGCGTGTTTTCAAAGATAGATTTGAGGTTTGGTTATCATCAGCTCAGGATTCGACCTTCAGACATTCCGAAGACGGCATTCATTACCAAGTATGGGTTGTACGAGTTCACTGTGATGTCTTTTGGTCTAACGAATGCACCAGCCTTCTTTATGAATCTGATGAACAATGTATTCATGGATTATCTTGACAAGTTTGTGGTGGTATTTATTGATGACATTCTTATATATTCTCAAAGCGAAGAAGACCATGCGGGTCATTTGAGGATGGTTTTGCAGAGATTGCGAGAGCACCAGCTGTATGCAAAGTTGAGCAAGTGCGAGTTTTGGATTGATGAAGTCATGTTCTTGGGTCACATAATCAACAAAGAAGGATTGGCTATGGATCCGAAGAAAGTGGCAGACATTCTGAATTGGAAAGCGCCAACAGATGCCTGAGGAATCAAGAGCTTCATTGGAATGGCCGGATATTATCGGCGATTCATTGAAGGGTTTTCGAAGATTGCGAAACCAATGACAGCTTTGCTAGGCAACAAGGTTGAGTTCAAGTGGACCCAGAAATGTCAAGAGGCCTTCGAAGCACTGAAAGAGAAGTTGACTACAGCACCTGTCTTAGTTTTGCCTGATGTGCACAAGCCCTTCTCGGTGTATTGCGATGCTTGTTACACTGGTTTGGGATGCGTGTTGATGCAAGAGGGAAGAGTTGTGGCTTACTCGTCCCGACAGCTGAAGGTTCATGAGAAGAATTACCCAATCCATGACCTAGAGTTGGCAGCAGTGGTTCACGCACTGAAGACATGAAGGCACTATCTGTATGGGCAGAAGTGTGATGTCTAGACAGACCACAAGAGTCTGAAGTACATATTCACTCAGTCGGAGTTGAACATGAGGCAACGAAGATGGTTAGAGTTGATCAAAGACTATGAATTGGACATTCATTACCATCCAGGCAAAGCGAACGTAGTGGCAGATGCTTTGAGCAGGAATAGTCAAGTCAATATGATGGTCGCTCATCTGATGCCTTATGAGTTGGCCAAAGAGTTTGACAGGCTGAGTCTTGGGTTTCTGAATAATATGCGAGGAGTAACAGTTGAGTTAGAGCCCACTTTAGAGCGGGAAATCAAAGAAGCACAGAAGAATGATGAGAAGATTCGTGGGATCCCGCAGCTGATTCTAGAAGGCAGAGGTAAAGATTTTCGAGAAGATGCAGAAGGTGTGATATGGTTCAAAGACCGCTTGTGTGTTCCCAATGTCCAGTCTATTTGGGAATTGATCCTTAAGGAAGCTCATGAGACAGCTTATTCTATACACCCTGGAAGTGAGAAGATGTATCAGGATCTGAAGAAGAAATTCTGGTGGTGCGGAATGAAGAGGGAAATCACAGAGCATGTTGCTATGTGTGATAGCTGTAGACGGATCAAGGCAGAGCATCAGAGACCAGCTGGATTGTTGCAGCCGTTGCGAATTCCTAAGTGGAAATGGGATGAAATCGGTATGGACTTCATAGTCAGATTGCCTTGCACTCGAGCCGGCTATGATTCCATTTGGGTAGTGGTGGACCGCTTAACCAAGTCAGCCCACTTCATACCTGTCAAGACCAACTATAGCAGTGCAGTATTGGCAGATTTGTACATGTCCCAGATCGTTTGTCTTCACGGTGTGCCAAAGAAGATAGTGTCAGATAGAGGAACGCAATTTACCTCTCATTTCTGGCAGCAGTTGTATGAAGCCTTGGGTACACATCTAAATTTCAGTTCATCTTATCATCCGCAGACAGATGGTCAGACTGAAAGAACCAATCAAATCCTTGAAGACATGTTGAGAGCTTGTGCGTTGCAAGATCAGTCCAGATGGGACAAGAGGTTGCCTTATGCAGAGTTCTCCTATAACAACAGTTACCAGGACAGCTTGAAGATGTCACCATTTCAGGCGCTTTATGGAAGGAGTTGTAGAACTCCGTTGCAGTGGGATCAGCCTAGAGAAAAGCAAGTGTTTGGGCCAGATATTTTGCTTGAAGCTGAAGAGAACATCAAGATGGTTCGGGAGAACCTGAAGATAGCGCAATCAAGGCAGCGAAGTTATGTGTAACGCCCTAGATTTGGGGGTAGAATTTTTCTTCTTTTCTCTCACCAAATTCGGGCGTTACTCTCTTTTCTTTTCCTGTTTCGCTCCTTCTCCCCAATTTCAAACCAGTATAGTGACGGGTGTCCGTGTCATGTATAAACAAAACCTAAGTGTCATGGGTGTTGCATCATGCCGAAGCGCATTTCTTTGTCTGATGTCGCGTGTTCGTCTCGTTCTGTTTCAGATTTCGGTTCGCGATTGAATTCCGTTTAATGGTCGTGCGTGTCGTAGGTTTCGATCCGTGATGTGACCCAGCCCAGCCTAGCCCAGCCCAGCCCGGCCCGGTCCGACCCGGTCCGGCTCACGTGCCCCCCTCCCCCCAGATCCATTTGCCTCATTTGATTTCTCCTGCGCAGCAACCTCTCTCTCTCCCGTGGTGCCCTAGGTTTTTGAGACGGTGATCGCTGGAGTTGGATCCCGAGGTGAGCTCCCCTCCCCTCCCCTCCCTTCTTCTCTGTCTCTCTCTCTCCCTCTCCCTCCCCTTCTCTTCCCTACGCGCGCCCTCCCTTTCTCCCCTGCGCGCGCCCCTGTCCGCGGCGGCGCTCGCCCCTGCTCGCCCCCGGCGCGGAGGCCAGCGGCCCCGGCACGGCCCGCCCCTCCCTCCCCGCGGCGGTGTGGCGCGACCCCGCCCCGGCCCGGCCCCCTGCGCGGCGGTGCTTGCCCCTGCCCCTCCCCCCGGCGCGGCGCCCGCCCCTGCTTCCTCCGCGGCGGTGCGGCGGCTCGCCCCTGCCCCTCCCGCGGTAGTGTGGCCCCGCCCCCCTGCTCCCTCCCCCACGGCGGCCCTGCCCCCGGCGACGGTCCCCGGCCCCGGCGTGGCCCGCCCGCCCCCCCTGCTCCCTCCCCCGCGGCGGTCCGGCCCCCGGCGCGGTCCCCTGCCCCCCAGAGCGGCGTTCCCAGCCCCCCCGACACGCGGTCCCCTGCGACCCCCTGCACTTGGCCTCGGCCCCCTACGCACGGCCTTCGGCCCCTGCGCGCGGCGTCCCGGCCCCCGGCGCGGCTCGTGTGGCCTCGGCGCGGCTTTGCGCTCCCCCGTTTACCCCAACGCATTCCCGCGTGCGCAACCCCACGCGCGCGGTGATTATTCTTGGTTTTTAATTAATTTCAAACTCCATTAGTTAGCGCGCTTCGTCGCGCGACGATCCATTTTAATTTCAGGTTGTTTAATGTGTGACGTCGCACGTCCAGTCGCGCGATGTTCCACTTTAAATTCAGTTCGGATGACGTATGCTGTCGTGTGTTTCGTCGCGCGATGCTTAACGTCTCTTTATAATTAATGAAAAGTGTCTCGTCGTGCGCTCTGTTGCACGACGAGTCATTGATTTCTTAATTCGATTTAGAGTGTTATGTCGCTTCTCGCTGCGCGACAATCTTTTTAATTTATCTTCATCTGCTTATAATGATTAGACTTGAAACATGACTCTACTTTATGCTAAACGTAGTGTCCAAATTAATGCCCTTCAATTAAGCGAGTGGTTTAATTCATAATAATGTAATGTGATCGTTTCTCGACTATCTTTTCCTCTTTCTCTCTTAACCGTAATTGCGAGCCCGCGTGGAACGTCTCTTTATTTATTGCATCCTATTGTATGGTGTACTGTTCTTTTGTATTAAATGTGTGGATGTATGTATGTTTGCGCTCGCATAGAGAACGACCTAGTTGAGGAGCCCGAAGAACTCGCAGGAGAAGCCCCTGAGCAGCAGTCGGTTGGTGGAGGCAAGTGTCCCTTGACCTATCTCTGTCCTATTCATTCTTTAATTCACCTCCCGCATTTCACAGTTATACCTAAGGATTGACTATTTTTTGTTATCCATGTCCTTGTTTACCTATTTGGGTTGGATTATTATTGTTTAGCTTCATGCTATTGCTCAACTCTAATCAATGAACATGATGAGAATTATCAATGATACCCTGTTTTCCCCTCCTTTATTATGATGTTATACTTGTCCTTCAAGGGGGCTCGAGTGGTTTCTCGAGTGCCTCTCCGTAAGGACTTGTTCGTTGGATGACCGCCCGGGAAAATAGTGCAACCATGAGGATGGAATGGGATGCCCTTAGCTGAATAATTAGAGGAACCGGGGTGTAGTTTGCTTAGCTGTCGTGCCGTTAATGGGGCTCGGTATATGTGGCTCGCTCTGTCAAGCTTGGGTTCGCCCCCTTGGGGAGGAGTGCGGTGCATTTAGGAAACCTAACGAGCGGCTATAGCCCCAGGGAATCTTTGTAAAGGCTACGTAGTGATGCCCTGCTGGGCCACCTAGGTAGTGGTCAATGGGGAGTAGCTCTCTCCGGGCAGAAAGGGAATCACGACTTGTGGGTAAAGTGCACAACCCCTGCAGAGTGTTTGAAAACTGATATATCAGCCATGCTCAAAGTTATGAGCGGCCAAGGGAGCTCCAGTGATTAGTGATATTTGATCAGAGATGTTCGGATTACAGGTGGCAATGAGATTGATGGTTCTTGGTATTGACTCTGGTAATGGTAGGTGGTACTCTTTCCGTTTGGAAAAGAGTACGTTTGAGTTAATCACGTGGGTTAAATCTAAAACTTGGCTTTCTCTACTAGTAATAATAATCTGACCAACTAAAAGCAACTGCTTGACTTACCCCCATATAAAGCTAGTCCACTACAGCCAAACATGATACTTGCTGAGTATGTTGATGTGTACTCACCCTTGCTCTACACACCAAACCCCCCCATCCCCAGGTTGTCAGCATTGCAACCCCTGCTCAGGAGAGGATGAAGCCGTGGAAGGAGACCACCAGGAGTTCCAAGATTACGATGAGTTCTAGGCGTGGGTTAGCGGCAACCCCTAGTCGGCTGCCTGTGAAGGCCGCGTTTATCTACGTTTCGTTTTCGCACTTTGATTTTTGTAAAGACTATGTGGATGTCTCAGACTTATGATGTAATCGACTATTATTTCCCTTTTTAATACTATTTGAGCACTATGTGATGATGTCCATGTTATGTAACTGCTGTGTACGTGAATTGCTGATCCTGGCACGTACATGGTTCGCATTCGGTTTGCCTTCTAAAAACCGGGTGTGACATTATGCAGACACAAGAAGAAGAGAGCTGAGTTTCGAAGTTGGAGATTTTGTCTATTTGAAAGTTTCACCTACCAGAGGAGTCAGAAGATTCGGAGTCAAAGGCAAGCTAGCACCCCGCTATATTGGTCCGTATCAAATTCTCGCAAGGCTTGGAGAATTGGCCTATCAACTCAGTCTGCCAGATAATTTGTCTGCCATGCTTGATGTCTTTCATGTGTCTCAGTTGAAGAAATGTCTGTGTGTGCCAGGAGAGTAGTTTCCAGTGGAAGGTCTCGAAGTCCAAGAAGACTTGACCTATATTGAGAAGCCAACGAAAATCATTAAGACTGCAGACAGAGTCACCCGAAGGAAAACTATCAGAATGTGCAAAGTCAGATGGGGTCATCACTCTGAAGAAGAGGCAACGTGGGAGCGTGAAGATGATCTGATGGCTAAATATCTTGAACTCTTTGCTAGCCAACCTTGAATCTCGAGGGCGAGATTCTTTTAAGGGGGATATGTTTGTAACACCCCGAATTTTGGGGTTGAATTTTTCTTTCTCCTTCACTCATCAATTTCGAGTGCTACCTCTCCTATTTTTTCTTTTCCTCTCGCCATGCCTTGTTTTTTCTCAAAATTCTAAAGAGAATTAACTCTAGGTCGTATATTAATAAATCCTAGAAGTGGATTCTTCCTTTGGTTGTTGCATCATGCCGAGCCACGCATCAATTTTCCCTTGTGTGTAATTGCTTGGTTTCCATAAAGTATGCACTCAGTAGACGGTTATAGCTAAATAGAAAATAAGAAACCCCCCTCTCTCTTGGGCCAGTTCCCCTGGCGCAGCCCAGCCGCGGTCTGCCCTTCCCCCTCCCCCTTTCTCTTTCCCCCCTCTCGTCGTGGGCCAGTTCGGCGCCCCACGGCCCAGCCGCCTCTCCCCCCCCCCCCCCCCCCCCCCCCCGCGGCCTTTCTTTTTTTCGCTTTCACGTCGTGGGCCAACAACGGGTGGCCCAACTCGGCGCGGCCCAGCCGCCAGCACGTGGGCGCGGCGCGCTCGCCCGGCCGGTGCGGATGGCGGTTTTGGCAGCCACCGCCGCTGCATGTGGGGCCCGCCTGTAAGCCCCTGAAGTCGTCCCCTATTCATATCCCTCTCCCCCACGACGCACATTTCTCTCTCCTTTTTTCCCCGCGCCGTTCTCTTGCCCACAGCCGCCTGGAGCTATCCCTACCCATCGGAACTGTCGTCGTCGCGTCCATCCGCTCAGCCTCGTTCTACGGTGACTCCCGCCCCTCTCTCCTCCCTCGCCACCCTCTCTTCCCGGTTACCCTCGTGGCTCGGTGCGCGCGACCTGGAGCTTGGTCCAATGACCATGGCGCGCGGCCGGAGCTCGGCTGGCGCGCAGTCCTCCCCCCGGCGCGCGGCGCAGCCCTCCCTCGCTCCTCCCCCTAGCGCGGCCGTGGTGTACTCACCCCGACTCGGTTTCCCCCGCGCTTGTGCGGCCCCTGCCCCTACGTGTGTGACTCGCAGTGGCCCCACCTTGGCCTCTGGCGTGCGGCCACGGCCCAGCCGCGGCGTGCCCACCCCAGTTCGGCGCCCCCTCCCCGAGCCCCTGCGCAGCCCCCCCCCCTCGGCGTGCGGCCGGCCCCAGCGCGGCGTGGAGCGCCCCTGGCGTCCTAGCTCGCCCGCGGCGCGCTCGCGGCAGCCTGCGCGGCGCGTGGCCAGCCCGTCTGCGGCGAGCTCGCCGAAACGGCGAGCTTGCGCGCGTAGCAGCGGCCCACGGCTTCCTTGCGGCGTCCTACGCAGCGCGCGAGGCTAGCCCGTCCTCGGGTTGCCTGCAACGGCCTACGCGGAGCAAGGCTAACTCGTTCGCGTGGCCGAACCCTCCCTGGTCAACTCGGCTAGGAGAGGACGAGCCCACTGTTTTATCATCTTTCATTAGTTTATTTGTTAGACTTGTAAAAAGGAACCACAATGAACCACGTAAATAAATTTAGGATGTTTTTGAGCCTTGGCGATCTCATTTACTAGCCCCGTAGTCCATGTCCGATAATTATATACTTCTTCATGCGTCATTAACCAGTTTCGGTTTGCTCCTGCCATGATAGGTTCATGATAAACTGATAATATCATTCACATACTAGTAATATAGCTTATCGCAATTCATGCCTTCGATAATTATTCAACTAGTTGTTGATCCAATAATTATTAAAGTAGTGCTTTAGTGATGATTAGTTTACAATCTGGAGCTACGCTTGGTGAGCATACGTGAGGGTAACTAGATGATTTCGGGTGTTTATGTTTAATTATTCGTTAGATATAAATGTGTTGTCAAGTTAGTAGTTCTTGCGAGTCGCCTGTGCTGTTTCGCGGACGCTAGTTTCGCATGGTCGTAAACGCGAGCTTTATGTCAAGTGCGTGTTTAACTGATTGGTTTCCTTATATGGTGTACTGTTCCTTTTCTGATTTAAGATGTGAATGTATGTTTGCACTCGCATAGAGAACGGTCTGGTTAAGGAGTCCGAAGAACTCGCAGGAGAAGCCCCTAAGCAGCAGCTGGATGGTGGAGGCAAGTGTCCCTTGACCCACTTATGTCCTATACATCCCTTAACTCACTTTTCACATTTACACAGTTTACACCTAAGGATTGACTAGCTTTTGTTATCCATGTCCTTGCTTACCTATTTGGGTTGCATTATTATTGTTTAGCTTTATGCTAGTGCTTAACATTAATTAATGAACATGATGAGATTTATCCATGATACATTGTTTTCCTTCTTATTTATGATGATATACTTGTGGCATTTAAGGGGACTCGAGCAGTTTCTCGAGTGCCTCTCCATAAGGACCTGTTTGTTGGATGACCACCCGGGAAAACAGTGCAAACATGAGGATGGAATGGGACGCCCTTAGCTTAATAATTAGAGGAACCGGGGTGTAGTTCGCTTAGCCGTTGTGCCGTTAATGGGGTTCGGTGTATGCGTCTCGCTCTGCAAAGGTTGGTTCGCCCCTTGGGGAGGAGTGCGGTGCATTTAGGAAACCTAACGGGCGGCTACAGCCCCGAGGAATCTTTGTAAAGGCTACGTAGTGATACCCTGCTGGGTCACCTTGGTAGTGATCAATGGAGAGTCATGATCTTCGGGCAGAAAGGGAATCATGACTTGTGGGTAAAGTGCGCAACCTCTGCATAGTGTTTGAAAACTGATATATCAGTCGTGCTCACGGTTATGAGCAGCCAAGGGAGCTCCACTGATTAGAGATACTTGATCAAAGATGTTCGGATTACAGGTGGCAATGAGAGTGATGGTTTTGGCATTGACTATGGTAATGGTAAGTGGTATTCTTTCCGTTTGGAAATGGTACGTTTGGGTTAATAACGTGGGTTAATTATAAAACTTGTCTCTCTACTAGTAATAATAATCTGACCAACTAAAAGCAACTGCTTGACTTATTCCCACATAAAGCTAGTCCACTACAGCTAAACAGGATACTTGCTGAGTATGTTGATGTGTACTCACCCTTTCTCTACACACCAAACCCCCCTCCCCAGGTTGTCCCCGTTGCAACCACTGCTCAGGAGAAGATGAAGTCGTGGAAGGATACTTCCAGGAGTTCCAAGATTACGACGAGTTCTAGGCGTGGGTTAGCGGCAACCCCCAGTCGGCTGCCTGTGAAGGCCGCATGTATCTACGTTTCGTTTTCGCAATTTGATTATTGTAAAGACTATGTGGATGTCTCAGACATATGATGTAACCGACTATTATTCCCCTTTTATGTTATTATTTGAGCACTGTGTGATGATGTCCAGTTATGTAACTGTTGTGTACGTGAATTGCTGATCCTGGCACGTACATGGTTCGCATTCGGTTTGCCTTCAAAAACCGGGTGTGACAGATAGGAACTCCAAAAATCCAAAATTTCTCCCCCAACAAACAAGACCCACATCAGTCCAGAATTTCTCCCCCTTGTTGACAAATGGACTCATCAAGCCACAAACAAGGGTAGAAACAAAAAACTCCCCCTCTACAAGAGATCTCCCCCCCTGAGAAAATGCATAAATGCAATAGAGAGTAGAAAATAGAGAGAATGTAGGAGCTTCAGTAGTATACCAGTTAGAGTTTAAAAATGCTCTAAGTGGTGTTGTGCAATGTATGCAACAATAAATGAACGTGCTAACAGACGCTCAAACTAATCATACACACAAGATATGTGAAGTGTAAGAAATTTGATTTAGTTTTAAGAAGTCAAAAGAGAAGTTCACCACAAAAAACAACACTTGACATATGTAAGCAAGAAATCAACCAAGTGCTAATCAAAGGAAAACCAGGTGAACTACCCCAAACATCAGTCACTCATCATGCTAGAAACATATCTAAAATTGATATCAAATGAAAAAAATTCAAGTTTATCGGATTTTGCAGTAGATCAAAAAATTCATTGAAAAGCATGTGAGCATGAGAGGTTATAAGCATTGTCAGTATCTAACTTTTCAACCAGGTGTGGCCTATGCAGAAAAGCAATTACAATCTAAAGACATGGTTTCGATCATTCACTAGACTATTCAAGTTCATCCAAAAGTGCAAAAATAAGTAGGCTCAATATAGTGATGTGGTGACAAATGCAAACCCATCTCATTCTTTCTGAATTTCTCTTATCTTGATTTAGACATTAGCACAGAATTAATGAACCAAGACAGTGAATGAATCAAGGCATGAGACATAGCCTCATAGCATACTAGTGACAACAAAAAGGATCTCAACACATTATATACATGCTAGGTGCCAATCTCAATGGTGAACAATTTTTGGATTGAGCAAATAGTAATCATGTTCACAATTATGAAAACATGCTTAGCTCAACAATATTGTATCAATATGAGCAAAAGGAGCCTAAGCAAGCCACAACATCATCATGTACATAAAGAACATACTACTAAGAGCATAGTCACATTATAGCAGTTATACATGTAAAGCTCAAAATGCTACATGAGATGCATATGAAGATACAATAAAAAATCAAGAAGCAAAAGCTATAATCAACATGAAAAATAGAAGAGAAGAAGAAAACCAAAAAGGGAGCCCTCAGTTAGAAAGGGAAGCAAGCACCCAATTCATCTCGCAATGAGCAAATGTGGAATGATGGAGAGATTTGATCATAATGTCAGCAAGCTTCCTATGGGTATCAACGTGGCGCAAATCGATGTCCCCTTTCTCATAATGATCTGAGAGAAAGGGAAAGCAAATATCAATGTGCTTGGTCTTCAAATGCAGCGCATGATTCTTGGCAACACTTATGGCACTTGTGCTATTGCAAAGTAAGGGCACATGATGAAAATCCAAGCCAAAATCCTATAAAGTGTCCATCATCCGAAGCAACAGCTAGCGATAGCAACATATTCAGCCTCAGTGGTAGACTGGGCAACACTAGACTATTTGTGCAAAGACCAGGAAACCAACAAAGACCCCAAAATCTGATAGGTCCTAGAAGTAGACTTGCGATCCAAATGACATCCCACAAAATTAGCGTCTGAATACCCACACAAAGATAGGACAGAAGATGAGGAGTACCATAAACAAAACTCAGGACTGAAACGAAGGTACCTCATAATTCATTTGACAGTCTGCCTGTGGGAAGTGCACGGGGAAACTTGGAAGCGAGCACGGAAACACATGACAAAGTGTATGTTTGGCCTCGTCATAGTCAAGTATAGGAGTGAGCCGATCATGCTCATGTACTCCTTCTGGTCCACGGGCTCTCTGTCCTAATCCGCATCATGCGTCGTGGTGGTGGAAATGGATGTCGAAAGAGGCTTGACCTTGCCCATGTCAAACTTCTTCAATACATCCTTTATGAATTTGCCTTGATGCACAAATGTCCCATCTTAGGCCTGCTTGATTTTGCAGCTCAAGGAAAAAGTTGAGTTCTCTCAACATGCTTATCTCAAACTCCCTGCTCATAGTATCTGAAAACTTGGAAACAAGAGCATGACAAGAACCACCAAAGATGATATCATACACGTATATCTAAACCAAATGGTATCATTGCCATGCTTGAGGAGAAAAAGAGTTTTATCAACAGAGGCCATTTTAAAACCAGTAGCAAGCAAGAAAGATTTCAAACGCTCATACCAGGTTCTAGGGGCTTGTTTCAAACCATACAAAGCTTTTAGGAGTTTAAAAGCATGGTTTGGAAACTTGGAACTCTCAAAACCAAGGGGTTGCCTCACATAAACATCTTCCTTTATATACCCATTCAAAGAAGCACTTTTGATATCCATTTGAAAAAGTTTAAAATCCTTCAAAGCAACAAAATCTAGAAGGATTCTAATGGCTTCTAAACTAGAAATAGGGGAAAAGGTTGCCTCATAATCAATACCCTCTTTTTGGCAAAACCCTTGGGCAACCAACCTCGCCTTGTTTCTCACTACGAACCCATCCTCACTCTTTGTTTTTGAAAACCTATTTTATATCGATGGGATGCTAGTTTGAAGGAGGTGGCACCAAAAACCAGACCTGGTTTCTATCAAAATTTTCAAGATCCTCATGCATAACATTGACCTAGTTACGATCAGACAAAGCATGTCCAACATCATGGGGCTCAAAAGAGGCAACAAAAGCAGAGTGATCAAAGTGGGACATCTCATGATACATGGAGTGAGTGACTCGCTCATGAAGCTCATCAGTCATTTGTTGAGGAGGGTGATCATGCTGGACATGTCGTGGAGCCTCCCTCGAAGAAGTGGCCTCCCCTCGAAAGTAGCCTCAACTCCTCTAGGCTCAGCATCCTCCGGCTCAAGCAGACTCCAGGTGGTGGAAGTAGACATGTTGGGTCTATCGTTTGATGTGGTGGATGCAGACTCAAATGGGGTAGCCAGTGGAGTCGGCTTGGGATCACCCTAGTCGGCGTCGGCGTGCTCCTCCACAAAGATGGTCTTACCCATCTGATCTAGACATGTAGGCTCAAAGACAGGAGATGAACTTGGCAATGTCTCATCAAAGGTCACCTCACAAGTCTCCATGATCCATATAGTCTCAAGGTTAAGAACATGATAAGCACGGGAGTGTGATAAATAACCAAGAAAAACACCATCAAAAGACTGTGACTCAAGCTTGTCCAAATTTTCCTGCTTAAAAACAAAGCATCTGCAACCAAACACCCTGAAATGGCTAACCTTGGGCGGCCATCCAAATCGCAACTCATAAGAAGTTTTGTTCAGAAAAGCACGAAAGAAGATGCGATTGGACATATGGTAGGCAGTGTTGATCATTTTGGCCCAAAAACGCCTAGGAGTCCTATGCTCATTGAGTATCATACTGGCCATCTCTACAAGGGTCTGATTCTTGCGTTCAATGATGCCATTCTACTGGGGCACATACAGAGAGGAAAACCAATGCTCGAGTCCAAAGAAGCACTGAAGGTTTCAAAATGAGAATTTTTGAGTTCGGTGCCATTGTCACTATGAGTCACTTTCATGACATTCTTGGGAAACTCATTTTGCAACATAAGAATCAAATCTCTAGTATGAGCAAAAGCCTCATCCTTTTCCACCATGAAGAACACCCACGAATAGAGAGAAAAACCATCGACCATCACAAGAATGTACCACTTCCCCCTAAAGAGAAAACCTGAGCTGGACCAAGTGTCCATTTTAAGCAATTCGCTGGGTTGCGAGGTCATCACCATGGTGACCGGGGAATGGGAAGCAGCAACCAATTTCAATTTGGGCAATCCTTGGATGAGATCAACTGAGCTTAATTGATACAAAAGGTCGAAGCTCAAATGACCTAGCCCCCTATGCCAATTCCAAATCGGAGAGGATGTTCCTGCCAAAAGACATCGAGAGGGGCTATAAGAATGTGAAAAATTAGCCCGAAAAACTTGACCAAATGGAGAAATATGACACACAAGATCTCGCTTTGCATCCAAACATGAGAAAGACCCCTCTTAAAGCGCACTTCATAATCGTCCTTGTGGAGTTGCAAAATAGAAAGCAGATTGAAATACAAATTCAAAACCAAAGCAACATCCTTGAGCCCAAAGCTCTCGTTCACTCGAATGGTGCCACAAGAGTCAACCTTACCTCTCGACTTATCCCCAAAAGTGATGTATTCCTTAGCAATCATAGGGTCGAAGCTGGAGAACCATCATGAACTTCCGATCATGTGGCACGAACAGCCATAATCCATGAGCCATGTGTTCTCTAGGCCTCCATCCTGCATCAATAGTAAAACACGGGGTGAGCATATGGTCAACACTGTGTGGTTAGGATACTAAGAAAGAAACCAGTGTTGCGACGTTTGCCTCTGAAAAGTGTTAGGGAAGACACCAAACATCCCCGATCCCAAAGGGGTAGAGATCACAATGAGAAGAAAATCGTGGTTCACTAGAGAAGTGGGAACCAAAGCCACTGGCATGGGTCCTTGGTCATATGGCACACGACCAGCACCCCACCAGGCATGACCACCTTGTGGTCTGTAACACCCTAAATCCGTCAATTAAATATAACTTAGTTTATATTAATATTTTCTAGTAGAAAGATGAATATTTATGTTTTTAAATAAAGAAATGGTGATATAAATAAATTGAATAATTTCTTGATTTGATAAAATTTTGTCAAGTGCTCGATGCATTCATGATGAGGCATAAATCTTGTTTGATGTATCCAATTTTGAATTTAAGTTGCTATGAAAATCTTATTTTATAAAATAAGAATGGGCTATTATTTAAAAAACATTTTTGAAACATGCTTTTTGATAGGTTAATAATTTCCGTTTGTAAGCATAAATCTTTCTACTAGAAATTAATATTATAAACTAAGATATATTTAATTGGCAGATTTATTTACGTCATAGATGTTGGCTTCTTGAGACAAGGAGAAATGTCCGGACAGTTACTCAATTAGTGGGGACAAGAAACGTCAATTCAGTGGAGAAGAGGAAGGGGAGGAGGCACGGTGCCTAGGAGCTGGTGAGCCGGCAACGTTCCCATGGAGCCGAGCCGGCGGCGCCCACTGTCCGTTCGACAAGCAAATAAACTTATGGAGACCTCACGCTCCCAACCACGTACACAGTTCACCGCTCCTCTCTTTGTATTACGCACGGACCCCGACTATCAGTCTTTTTCTTCAATCGTTCGTTCTTTCTTTGCTTGCCGAATGGACAGTGGGCGCTGCCGGCTCGGCTTCGTGGGAACGCCGGCGGCTCACTAGCTCTTAGGCACCGCCCCTCCTCCCCTTCCTCTTCTCCACTGAATTGGCATTTCTTGTCCCTAGTAACTGAGTGTTGGGGACTTGTTCTCAAATGCTATGAATTAAGAACAAGGCAACACAAATGTTAATGGTTAAAGACCTTCGTCCTCTGAAGTATTATCTCCCTTAGGATATAATAATCTTCAGACGAAGGTCTTGAAGGACATACCTTCATCATCTCAATATATTTATCAGAAAATAAGATCATATGACACATATAAAGAACATGAGTAATCATATTATATCATTTGGATACTTCTATTATACAATCATGAATGAACATGAACAATATTGAATTACATTTATACCTTCGGCTTGACAGAAGGTGAGAATCCAAGAGTGACGTACGAGCAAATACAAGTCAGCGTGAACAGTACGGTGCTACTGTTCATCTATTTATAGGCACAGGACGCAGCATGTGTAAAATTACATCCATGCCCTTTATATTTACTATTGACTTAAGGACAATCTATCGAGGACTAGATAGCCTTTTCCTCTTTAAGTCGGTTTCATTTTCCACCGCTAAGCCGAAGCTTCTCCACGCGTAGCTTCAGAACTGGTTCACCCTTCTCCCAGACCACACTTTTCATATCATGTACAGCTTTATTTCGAGGCCGAAGGTCCCTGTGAATGTATTATACTTGGAAAACATGTTAGTTGTGTTTTTGAGGACCTTCGGAAGATGAAGGCTCCCAACAGTAGCCTCTTGCAGTATTAATTTGTTATGACAACGAATTCAGACTGCGACGTGAACGAAGGCCTTAAGCCGAAGGTCCAAAAAAACACCTTCCCTTCGCTAGAATAGCGAAAGTCAATGACAAACGGGGCCCACCAAGTTGCAAAGCGCTAGGCGTATAAATAGGAACCCACAGCGGCGGCATTTTATACGCCATTTCTGCTGCTTGCGTTATTTTCTCAAATTTTTCATTTTTGCTTAATCAGCTCTCGCCTGATTTTCGAGCTTCGGTTTAAAGACGTGCTTGCTCCATATCTGAGAAAATGACTAAGGAGAAGAAGATGACTGAGGAGAAGAAGATGACTGAAGAGAAGAAGTTGTATGAAGAGAAGAAGGTTGCAAATCCTTTTATTGCTGGGTTTTATGAGTCTATCGCAATGACGTATACAGAGAAAATTACTAAGGAGATAATGGAGGGTTTGTCTGAAGATTCTAATGATAGTTATAGTTATGATGTGGAGAGTGGAGATGAAGATTCTGAGGACCGGCCCTAGCGGCCAAGCCATACCATCTTCGGAAAATCGACCATCAAACAAAGTCATGTTGACAGCATGAGAGGGAGATATTTTCGCGACATGTCTATTGTGAGGATTGGAGGAGACAACACTGCCCCTGCTCCTGAGGAAAATGAAGTTGTTATTTACCGAAGCTTCTTGAAGGCAGGCCTTCGGTTCCCATTAAGCAAATTTGTGGTTGAAGTGTTAAAGATATTCCAGATCTTTCTTCATCAGATTACCCCCGAAGCTATAATTAGGATGGGGATGTTTGTGTGGGCTGTAAGAAGCCAAGGGCTGGAGCCGAGCGCAAAGTGCTTCTGCAATATGCACAAGCTATTATACGAGACGAAGGCTACCGGCAAAGAACAGTACCACAACAACTTCGGTTGTTACGGATTCATTGCCCGCTCTAATGCAAGCTACCCAGTGCCAACATATCGGAAAAGATGGCCCGGGGCCTGGATGGAGGAGTGGTTTTATGTTAAAAATGATCTTATTGAAAGGAAAGATATCAAGGAAATCATCCAGCGCCCTGTCTGGTCTCGCTTCGGCCTTCGAATGCCTATTGAAGGTGACATCGAAGCATGCCAGAAGGCCTTTAGCAATGTTTGTGCCTTCATTGGCACAAGAGATATAGTCCAAGAGCACATAGCCTATAGGGTGTGGCCACTTGTGAATAGCTGGGAAATGCCGAAGGAGACTACTGCTGAATCCAGTGAAGGTGGATTAGTTCGTTTGAAATATACCTTTAGATTCAGAGAGAAGTTTGACGAACCAAATGATGACTGGCTGAAATGCAATGAAGCTACCAGCGACGAGCTACTTGGGACATTATCCAAGGCCGAAGATGATGCCTTGTAAGCAGCCTATGGGGGTCGGGGCAAGAAAAGATTAAACAGGGTTTTTGACGCAATTGGCTTCGTATACCCTGACTATAGCTACCCCTTGAGGAAAGGAAAAAAGAGGAAAACTACTGCTTTGGTCGTCACAGATGTGCTGAAGGGCAAGAAAATGAAGGTTTTGACACACTAGCCTCGGTATATTGAAACGACCGTAGTGCCTGAACTTGGTGAGGGGACCTCCTCTACTACCGAAGCAGAATAAGCCACTCCCGCCGCTCGAAGCGCTGAAGGGTCTACTGTAGTGCCGAAGGTGCCTACAGTCAGGCCAACCGAAATCAAAGGTGATTCGTTCGAAGAGCCAAAAGTGGAGAAAATAGTGAAAATGCCAGAAATTCTGAGCCCACCAACAGAGGCAGAATTGCCGAAAGTGCAAAAAGCTCCTGCCGCAACTCCCAAGAGGAGGAGGATGGCCAGCGTGCTAGACGTTGTCATTACGACCACAAAGGCATTAAGCTCTGATCCTACCAAGAAAGCTGCCGAAGTTGTCAAAGACCTGGCCGGAGCCGAAGCTGGGCCTTCAGTGCCCATTGAGACGAAGCCTGCCACGCCTAAGGATAAAGCTGAGCAACAAACATTAGATAGCGGCATGGCAGCGGGGCAAGGTATGATAGAAGAAGCAAAATCTCCTGCCCCCGAAGCTTCGACCGAAGATGCTGATTACATTATTCGACATGCTTGGGAAAAAATTTATCCAAAGAAGAAGTCTTAGAAGCCAGACACTACGCCTAGAAGCTAAAATATCCGAAGGGGGCCTTAGTGTTTAATGGCACTGACGAAGATAACTTTCTATACTGTCTCCCAGACAACAAAGAAATATCCGTTTGCCGGGAGATAGCCAAAAGTATGGGATTCCCGAAGCTTGAGGAAGGGCTTTCGGCTATGTCGAAGGATGATCTTGCTGATAGCCTTGCGTACAACATCATAAAGGTATAGAAGTTAACTTTTAAAGTTGGAAATGAAATATTTCATTGTTATGCTTAATTCTTTCTTTTTCTTTGCAGGGCTTGATTCTTAGTAATACCTTGAGGGCACAAAAAAGCGCCAAAGACGAAAGTTGTACAATAGCTCTCAGCAACCTTCGCTCAGAGATAATTGAGCTGAGAAACGAAGGTCTAGAGAAAGACAAAATTTTAATTTCATTGGTGAGTAAAATGAAAGAAGACGAAGCTAAGTACAATGCTCAAGCCAAAGCCCAAAAAGCCGAGGTTGAAGACCTTCGGAAACAACTGGCGAAAGCCAAAGAAAATTGTGAAGTCATGAAGGCCAGCTAAGAAATAAGTGAATGGTGGAAGGCCAGGCTGGAGAAAAATATTGAGGAGCTTCGCGAATCCAAGGAAAGATGCTTTGAAAAATCCTTGGAATACGTAACAAATTTGAAAAACAGCTTTGCAAAAGTTGGTGCCTACTCCTCTGAAGAGAACTTCATTCGAGGCGACCCCGAAGGCGTCATTGAGTGGATAAGCGGGGAAGCCGAAGCTTTTGAGGAAATTTTGAATGATCACGAAGATATTTGTGCTTTCTCCGGCGCCCGGGGAGTCGCAACTATTCTGGAGAAGGCTGGATGCGAACATGTAAAAACTGTAGCTCAGGCTGAAGCCACCTTCTCCGTAGACGATACGAAGGACCCTTCAGCCGAAGCAACTTTAGTGGGTGGAAAGTTTTATTCTGATGTCTGGGTAAATGGTGGCTGAGAATTGGCCAACGAAATTATAAAAAAGAATGAAAAAGACACCCATGACGCCCGAGAAGAAGCTAGGTGAACTGAAGAGGCTGCAGAACGCGAGAGGTGCATAGGTATTGTTTTTGAATTTTAACTTCGGTACTTTCTTTGTGGCTTCGAACTAATAGTTTGCCTACTGCAGCTGAGCTATCACCGCTGCCGGAGCCATACGATCCCATGGCTGATCCGGAGATGAAGGAAGCTCTGGATATTATAGGCATTGCAAACTCTATCATCGACGAAGTTGTCGATAAATTGTTAAACGAAGCTACAAAAAAGATCCTTAGAGAAGAGTAGACTTTGTTGTAATAATACTTTGTAACTTTATTGCAAGAATACTTTGTAATATTTGATGTATGGGACTATTGATGAGACATGTAAATTATTGTAATATATTTCTTTGCGATGCAAGAAATTTGCACACATACCGTTTTTGAGCCTTCGGCGAAAAAACACCTTCGCTTCTTTTCATGCTTCGTAAAGAAAGAGCCCTTCTATGGCTAGTCTGATAAATCTGTATCTCCCGAAGCTTACTTCGTGCTTCATCACATTTTCATTTTGACAGAGCATTCGCCGAAGTTTTGCTTCGTATTTAATTTTTGTGTTGTCAATGCAATATGATGTATGATGTAATGTTGTGCAAAATGATATAATGATATGATGCAAAATGATGACGATTTCGAAGACAGACACCCACGCGCCCACACTGGAACACACAAGACTCTGCATCCCCTTAGGAACGTCTTTTGAGTCTTTAAGCTCTGCATCCCCTTAGGAACGACTATTGAGCTTCTTCACCTTCTATTTCGGTGGTATTTAAGCTCTGCATCCCCTTAGGAATGACTTTTGAGCTTCTTCACCTTATATTTTGATGGTATTTGACTCTGCATTCCCTTAGGAACGACTTTTGAGCAGAAAACTTACACTGCGCTCCCTTAGGAATGACTTTTGAGCTTCGGATCATAATTTTTGGCTCTGCATTCCTTTAGGAACGACATTTGAGCAGAAAACTTACACTGTGCTCCCTTAGGAACGACTTTTTGCAGCTTCGGATCATAATTTTTGGCTCTGCGTTCCTTTAAGAACGACTTTTGTGCTTCGGAGTTTTATTCCGCTTTCTTAGACACGTCCTTCGAGCTTCGTAAATCCATAAGAAAATATTTCACTCTGGTGTCGGCACAATTATTACAAGAAGTTGAAACAAAGTTTCTCACACAAAAAATAACATGGCATAAAAGATAAAAATACATCAAAAGTAGGATATTCGTCAGTATATATGCTTTGATTCTGGTACAGTGCTATTGACTATACGAGCTTCGGACTCCTCCCTGAAGTCGCGCTGCTGTTGGGCGTGCTGGTGCCCTTCTGGCTGCTGGCTTCGGGTATGGGTAGGTGGCAATGGTGGTGGTAGTGGGAGCTGGGGCTAGGAAGCTTGTGAATGACTTGTCGAAGCAACAGAAGCTGCAGGTTGATTACCCACGTATTCTGGTATATAAGGAGAGTAGCACGAAGCAGTATGTAGAACCTGCTTTGGCTGATTCTGCCGCGCTTCTGCTTCGGCAATCTCTTTTTGCTTTTGTATGGTAACCTAGCATGTTCTTGTAGTGTGGCTCTTGTCTTCACCACAGAATAAGCAATAGAGTTTCCTGGGTTGATCCCCATATCTTCCTCTGAAGCCCCTGCTGCCTCTGCCCCTTGGAGCTGGTGGACTGAAAGAGCTCTGCAGTTGCCCTGAAGACTGAGAGCTATGTTGTGGCCTCTGAAACTGGCTTCCTCTGTCATCACTCTGACTGGAGTTGTGGATTGATCTGACATGCCTAGGGTGGATTCTCCCTCCGAAGCCCCTAGTCATCTCAGAAAACTTATAAGCTTCTTCCCTTCTCTGGCGAAAATCATTATCGGCCCGGATGTACTCATCCATTTTCTGCAGCAGCTTCTCCAGAGTCTGAGGGGGTTTCTTGGCGAAGTATTGAGCCGTAGGTCCTGGCTGAAGCCCTTTGATCATGGCCTCAATGACGATTTCATTGGGCATTGTGGGCGCCTATGCTCTCAGACGCAAGAACCTTTGGACATACACCTGGAGGTATTCTTCGTGGTCTTGCGTGCACTGGAACAAAGCTTGAGCAGTAACTGGCTTTGTCTAAAACCCTTGGAAGCTGGTGATCAGCATGTCCTTCAACTTCCTCCATGATGTGATTGTTCCTAGCCGAAGAGAGGAGTACCAGGTTTGCGCAACATTCTTGACTGCCATGACGAATGATTTCGCCATGACTGCAGTATTGCCCCCATATGAAGATATGGTTGCTTCGTAGCTCATCAGAAACTGCTTCGGATCTAAGTGCCCATCATACATGGGGAGCTGGGGTGGCTTGTATGATGGGGGCCATGGGGTAGCCTGCAATTATGCTGACAAGGAGAAGCATCATCAAAAGAAAAATTTACATGATGGAAATCATCATACCACTCATCATCATCGTAGGAATTATCCTGAAGAAGCTCTTTGCGTTGAGGTCTTCGGTCCTGGTCATCTTGAGTGAGATGACGCATTTCCTCAGCAGCTTCATCAATCTTCTTCTATAGATCGGAGAGACGAAGCATTTTCTCCTTCTTCCTCTGGACCTGCTGATGAATGGCTTCAAGGTCTCTTATTTCTTGGTCTAGCTCCTCCTCTTGAGGCGTCGGACTTGTAGCCTTCATCTTTTGGCTTCTAGCTTCACGTAGTGTCTCCTGATTGACGTCCAGTGGTTGCAGCCCCTAGCCCTGAAGCCTTCTTCGACGGCATGACGAAGGTCACAGTTTGCCGAAGGTGGTCAAATGAATTCACCGGAGGTGGGCGCCAATGTTGGGGACTTGCTCTCAAATGCTATGAATTAAGAACAAGGCAACACAAATGTTAATGGTTAAAGACCTTCGTCCTCCGAAGTATTATCTCCCTTAGGATATAATAATCTTCAGACGAAGGTCTTTAAGGACATACCTTCATCATCTCGATATATTTATCAGAAAATAAGATCATATGACACATATAAAGAACATGAGTAATCATATGATATCATTTGGATACTTCTATTATACCATCATGAATGAACATGAACAATATTGAATTACATTTATACCTTCGGCTTGACAGAATGTGAGAATCCAAGAGTGACGTACGAGCAAATACAAGTCAGCGTGAACAGTACGGTGCTACTGTTCATCTATTTATAGGCACAGGACCCAGCCTGTGTAAAATTACATCCATGCCCTTTATATTTACTATTGACTTAAGGACAATCTATCGAGGACTAGATAGCCTTTTTCTCTTTAAGTCGGTTTCATTTTCCACCGCTAAGCTGAAGCTTCTCCACACGTAGCTTCGGAGCTGGTTCACCCTTCTCCCAGACCACACTTTTCATATCATGTACAGCTTTATTCCGAGGCCGAAGGTCCCTGTGAATGTATTATACTTGGAGAACATGTTAGTTGTGTTTTTAGGACCTTCGGAAGATGAAGGCCCCCAACACTGAGTAACTGTCCGGGAGTTTCTCCTTGTCTCAAGAAGCCAACATCAATGACGTCTGTTTCCTCTTCCATTAGTGGCCTCAGCATCTCCTTCGTAGCCTATAAATGGCACCGTAGAGGTCGCCCTTCTCTTCCCCACTGCTAGCAAAGGTTATCGCGAGATTACCTCGCACTCCTCGCCATTCTCCCATGTGCTATTGTTGTCCCCTGCTCCCTTCTCTGTTCCACAGCCTACGCGCACAGCTCGCTAGAGCTTCGCCGCCGTCTAACCCCTTCACCGCACGCCGCCTGCCTCGCCGCACCATCCTCTGTGTTCACGCTAAGCCTCTCGCCACCGACGTTCTAGTATGTGAGGCCTTGCTTCTAGCAGCCACATTGCCTCCATGTGGACACCGTCGGTTGTCCCTTTCTCTTCTTCCCTCCACTCACGTCGTTCGTCTCCCCTTCTTTAAACCTCCATTAATGGTGTAGTAATAGGAGCCGTTTCTCTGGGCGCAGCAATAGCAATCAAAGTCGCACGTCGTCCCCTATTCCTTGTCTATAAAACACAACCAGCTCGCCCTTTTTCCCCGCATCACCTCTACACCGTCGTTCGATCCTCAGCACTAGCGATTTCCCAATCCCCACCACCGGAGCTCCGTCCGCTGGTGCCGAGCTCACGTGCACCTGATCCTTTCTGTCCTCTCTGTGCTTCACCTCTAGAACCCACGACGTCCTGCTGCTTTCTCCGTTCTTTTCCTACACGCCTCAGCTCGCACCCTGCCTGCTGCATCTGCTCACCGTGCTCGCTGTCTCACCGGAATTCCCGTGGTCGTCGAGTTCCTAGCCTTCTTCCACGCTAGTGACTCGATGCGCTGTAATACCCCTACCCACGCGTGTAGCCACAACATCGTCGTCGTCGACTCCTTGTTCACGACTCCACGCCATGTACAATGTTGTTCGCCATTGTCACCTCTTGTTGCTTGTCGCTGTGCTGCGCAGCACCTCATCGAAGCTCCTCAGTTTACCAACATCGTGTAGATCCCGTCGTTGCCTTCCCTTCTCCACAACACTGACGCCTAGCTCCGTGAAAGAGGTAGAAGACAACCTGATCTGTAATTTATCTCTTTCCGTCGACGCATAATAGAGCATTTTGCCATACGATGATATTTTCTATTTAAAATACGTATTCGATATCTAAGCAAATTAAATATTATTTTGTTAGTGCGCTAATCAGTTTAAATTTATAGTTGCAACAATTTACATATTTTTATAAATTAATTTGTATTATGTTTGTTATAATGTGTAGTTTTCAAATTAAGAAATTAAAAAGAATTATAGTCTTATGTTTTTATAACAAAGAAAATAGGAGATAATTATTTATAGTGGCATAAGTATACAAAAGCGTAAATTTATTAGCTACCCCTCCTAGTCTACCTTTATTTATGTATAGATCCATGTTACCGTTTATTATAAAATGTACATTTGGAACCTAAACTAGGAATGATTTTGTTAGTTTTATTATTTATGTGATAACCATTTTAATTAGTGTTTCTAACCATTCACGTATTTTCATAGTTCAATTTGAATTACGGTTGTTATACAAGATATAATATTAAGCAAGTTAATAATTATTTTGTTAAGCATTGTAATTAGGTGATAAACCTCTTTAATTATGTGTTTCTAGTAGATTACATGCTCTCGTGAATCAATTTAAATTATGTTTGTTATAGTCAATTTATGGATAGTTTTCTAATTATGAAGTTAAAAAATAAATGTAGTTCACCTTTTCTTAATCAAACGTACTAGATAAATAGTTATATAGTTACCTTTTATGATTTAGATTTATATTCAAGTATTTTATATTTAAATATGTGTATGTTAGATAGAGATTTCTAATAATATTAATATAGCTTAATTCACCCACATAACTAAAAATGATAGATTAAATATTATTGAACATAATTTCCTATTTAATGAATTAGATCATTTGTTCCTAATTTAGAACTAAAGAAAATTAGTAGATTAATTATCCTTTCTCATAATTTATTAATCAAACCTATAGTCAATTTGTTATCTTGGAATTTAGTCCATATTATATAAATCACATATTTTTTCCTAAAGGACCAAATAAAGAAATTAGTTTCATATTCTTTTTTAGTTTACATATTGGCATTGAATATATCTTTCTTAATAAAAATACAGGTCATGTATTTTCTTAATAAAAATAAAGATAATGATTTGTTTTATTATAAAACATGTTTAGGCTTATATATTAGCTTCTCATCAATTAATGTTTAATAATGTGTTTCATAACTCACTAACCTTAGATATATAACATATATCTTTTGCAAAGGGTTAAAAATGTCTAATAATGTTATAATGTGTTTTATAATCTTTTAGCCCATAGCCTTAGTTACTCTATATAAGTTTTCTAAAAAAATTAAAATGGTTCACCAGACGTTCATAAAATTATAGTTAAGTTATTTTCACGCTTATGTCTTGTTTTATATATATTTAAAAAAGAATGCCTTTTTGTTATAATATTTGCTTGTGATGTTTTTGAAAAACAAATGCTCTCTTGATTATGCTTTCTTGTAGTTTTTTCTTTGGTGACTGTTGTATGTTATTGAGTGGTGTTTGTTTCTTCTTGTTTGTTTATGTGATGTTCAGTGATTGATCCCGTAGTTGAGAATCAAGATCTATTCCATGAAAGAATCTCAAGTTTCCTATAAGCAAGGCAAGTGGACTTCTCCCCTGCATATTCTGTTTGAACCTATTCAACACGTGATAACTAAATTTACATTCATGATATGGATAGGTTACCTATTTAGACCCTAACCTTTCTAACCTTATTCCTTGTTTAACCTAGGTTATGATCTAATCAAGTAGCTATGCTATTGCTACAACTTTAACTGTATGCTGGTACTCCTACTGATGATATTTATGTTCCAAATGGTAAGTTTACATTATTGTTGTTAATCTGATGTTTATGCAAGATCATATTGTGATAATTGGAACATGGAGTCTTGGCTAAGTTATCTCGCCCAGAGGGTCACCACACTGGCCTAGAAACCCTAGTAGGTTGCTTTGTATTAAGTGTATTCTGTGAAAGCCTCATAGTGGATCCCTAGCCATTGTCACACCCGGTTCTAGGGCCAAAACCGAATGCATAGCATATGTGGGCCAGGATCTATTTTCCACACATATGTTGACGTCACAAGTGTAATATATATCAAAAGACAATGCAATAAAGGCGTAAAAGGGAGTAGAGTAACTTTATTACATCATCCATAACATAATATCTTAACAAGTATCATAATCAAAGTACGGCGGAATTAAGTAAGGACACTCTTCCACACGAAGGTCACTGGCGCATCGTTAGACTCAAAACTCATCAACGTCATCTGCGAAGTCTTCGTCATCACCCTCTCATCAAAATATTAGCAAGGGTGAGCTCACTTATGGTCGGGGCTAAGCAAGTGGGGGAAATATTGCAAAGTTAACAAGGTAGGCTATGGATAACCGGTAAGCATTTTAGTTGGTCAATATTTTATTAGCAACACCTAACTTACTAATTGTAAGTGTATCCCAAAATTCCCAATTAAACATAAGTACAAGATTATTTCAAAACACTTAAGTGAAACCACTTAAGCAAACCACTTATGGATCATTTGATCACAATTTATTTTCCATCATTAAGTTCAATTATCATGTGAGGATCCAGGTTGCTCTTAACCATGAGCATGACTGATATATCAGTTTTACACTCTGCAGAGGTGGTACAACTTTACCCACAAGCTGTGTATCCCATATAGCCTAGGTTGATCGGACCCATAAACACTTCCTAGGTGAATGGCTAGGGATCCACTATGAGGATTTCAGAAAATATCCTTAGTATAAAGCCACCCGCTAAGGTTTCCACGTTAGTATTGATGGCCCTCTGGGTGAGGTAACTTAGCCAAGACTACCACCCCATGTTAACATGAGCTGCCACCAAACTAGTGCCGCCCCTCTTGCCCATCTTTCAGGTAGGGTTGCTAAGCACTAAGTCTATAGAGCTAATTACCAAAGCCAGAGACATTATAGCACTCATGGTTGCACTATTATCCTGGGTGGTCACTCCATGTTCCATTTAATACAAAATGTTCTTGTTTAACCATCGGGTTAACATCATAAATAAAACTTCATTTCTAGAACATAATATCATTAAAAGAGTGACATCATATTTACCAAGTTGAGCAATAGCAAAAATTGCTAAGCATAACATTTATCCCAGGGTAAATCAAGAAATATGGTTGTTAATTCTAGGAAATCCTTATTTAGGCAAATCCCATCAAATTATGGAATATCCGAAAAGTAAACATTATTATATGCATTATTTGGGTGCAAATAGAAATGCAGAGGGAGAATCCACTTGCCTTGCTCGAACGTGTCCTTTGGGTCGTCCTCGAACGAGTTTGGTTCGTCTACCTCACAGTCAACTTCTAGCATCGATTTGCGTATCGTACATACAAAAGAATAAGTACGCCAAATAAATAAATATACACCATTATAAGGGTAACATTCACCATTACATAAACAATTGCATACCACGCAACTAAACTTAATAATGCCTAAGTAATTATTTTATTCATCCCCTAAATTTTCCACTTTGAATTATCATTGGTGAAAATTATATGAGCAGGTGACTACGAAGCTATTTCATCTAATATAGCGTAGATAAAATGACTTAACAAACTTTACGGAAAATAATTATTAATTAATTATTTTATTTGTTACTAATAATAGTCTTTTGAGTTTTATCCTTTCCTTCCTAAATAGAAATTGTACGTATTGCGAAAATGTTTATTTATAAATTACATAACATTAATATTCCAAGAATTAATGTAGATTACTAATTTGGTACTTTAGTAACATAATCATGGTTATTTTGACATAAATAGATACTTTACTAATTCTAAGTAATTAAGTGTTATACATGTGAACACATTTATGATGACTAGTAATAATCTAAATTTTAACATGACAAAAAATGGGACCTAGTACTTATTTTAATTTCTTATATCATTTAAAACTATACTTAAACAATCACTAACATAATATTATTTTAGATGCTAAAATGAGAAGTTAATTAAAAAGGATTCTAGTACTTAATCACAAAATTAAAGAATCGTGACACAACTTATTTATTTTTTGAAATACAAAAATGTCCATGTCCAAAATAATGTCGTATGGCTGATTCATAATTAGACGTATACATCAAGGGTCTCTTTTTAATAGTTTCTGAACTAGATTTTTCGGAATTAGTTTTACACAAAACCAGGGACTAAAATGCAAAATGATCATCTTCTACCTTGGGCTAACCGCGCGCAGGGGAGGAGGTCGACGAGCAGGGAGGCTCGGCAGCAGGAAGGTTTGGCAGGTGACGGGCGGTTCAACCGGGATGGCGGGGCGCAGACCGCGAGGCATGCGGACGGCGAGGCACGCGGAGCTCTGGAACGGCGGACGGTGGCGAGGTCCGGCGAGCACGAGCGCGGGCAGAGGAGAGAAGTAGAGAGCGCGGGTAGGGGAGGGAGAGAGATAAGCTTGGCCGGCTCCTTTTATAGAGAAAGGGAGGGGAAGGGGAGAGAGCGCCGGGGGAGAGAAACCACCGGCCATCGCCACGCCATTGATGGCCATCAATGGTGGTCTCCATAATGGGGAGGGAGAGAGGGGAAACGGCCACGCGTTTGCGGCGGAGGGAGTCGAGCGGGCGCGGGCTGGTCGGCGCATCCGGGGCGTGTCGCGGGTGCGCATCCAAGGCGGCGGCAGCACGGGGAAGACGGCGGTGGGACCCGCATGCCATAGAGAGAAAGGGGGTGAGGGGAAGTGGCGAGCACGGCTGGGCCGAATTCGGCCTCGCCGAGCGTTAGGGTTTTTTCCTTTTTTATTAGAAATACAAATACATATATTTTTAAATATTTCTAAAAATCATAATAATTATACCAAACTTATTTATAACTAAAATATTTATTTTTGGACCAATGGTTTTATATTAATAAATTGGACTTTCAATATAAGAGAAATTCTATAAAAACAACCATAAATCAAATATGAGCAGACAAAAATTATTTTGAATGCAAATAAGATCAAACACTTGAAAGAAAAATTCTTTACTATTATTATCACTAATATCCTAAATGTATTATTTTTAGTTGATGGTTTTGAGGTGTTACAAACATACCCTCTTAAAAGAATCTTGTCCTCGAGATTAAAAAACTTCTGAGAATAACTGGGGGAATTCTGCTCTGAGTTCATCTTCTCTTTCCCAAGTGGCTTCATCTTCCGAATGATGGCTCCACTGAACTTTACACATGTTGATAACTTTAATCTAAGTAATTATGTGACATGTTTCCAAAATTCTGATAGGGTACTCTGAATAGGTCAAATCCTCTTTAACATTGAGTTGTTCCATAGCTAATTGTTTCTCTGGTACTCTTAAGTATTTCTTAAGTTATGACACATGAAATACGTCATGCACATCCGATAAACTATCGGGTAGCTCTAACTGATACGCTACTTCACCTTTTCTTTCCAAAATTATGAATGAGCTAATGTAGCGGGGAGATAGTTTACCCTTAACCTTAAATCTTTTCATTCCTCTCATTGGTGAAACCTTAAGGTATACGAAGTCTCCAACTTCAAAGATCAACTCTCTTCTTCTATAGTCAGCATAGCTTTTGTGTCTCGACTGTGCTGTTTTCAAATTCTCTCTGAAAATTTGTACTTGCTTTTCTGCTTCTTGGAGAATTTCTGGACCAAATACTTGACTTTCTCTGGTCTGATTCCAATAAAGCGGTGTTCTACATTTTCATCCATAAAGTGCTTCAAACGGTGCCATTTTTAGACTTGCCTGGTAACTATTGTTATATGAGAATTCTGCATAAGACAAACTCTTATCCCAGCTTCTACCATGTTTTAAAGCGCAAGCTCTTAACATATCCTCCAACACTTGGTTTGTTCTTTCCATTTGCCCATCCGTTTGCGGATGAGCTGAAGTTTAGCTTGGTATCCATGGACTCATGTAGTCTTTTCCAAAAGCGCGAGGTTAACTGGGTTTCTCGATCTGATACGATCTTCTTTGGTACTCCATGTAGACAAACAATCCTTGACATGTATAACTTTGCTAATTGGGCTCCTGAGTAAGTTGTATTCACATGTATAAAAAGTGTGCCACTTTAGTCAACCTGTCCACTATAACTTAGATTGAATCATAGCCATCCCGAGTACGGGGTAGTCCAACTATGAAATCCATATCGATTTCTTCCCATTTCCATTTTGGTACTTTGAGAGGTTGTAGCAATCCTGCTGGTCTTTGCTGTTCAGCTTTAACTCGTTGACACACATCATATAGTGCAACATGAGTAGCCACATCTCTTTTCAAACTGTACCACCAATACTTTTCCTTCAAATCCTGGTACATCTTAGTACTTCCAGGGTGAATAGAATAAGCCAAATCATGAGCTTCTCTTAAGATAAGTTGGCGTAGGTGCTCAATTTCTGGTACACAGATTCTTTTTTTAAACCATATTGTGCCTTGTTCATCTTCCGTGAAATCTGGGGCTTTGCCCAAACTAATCATAGTTTTAATTTCCTTAATTTTCTCATCAGATTCCTGTCCTTTATGAATCTCTTGTTCCAAAGTAGATTCCACTTCCATAATTGTTGCTTCCATATTATTGAGCATACCAAGGTTGAGTTGTTCCATTTCCCATCATAATTCCTGTGACATCAAATGAGTAGTGATGCTGTTCACTTGACCTTTACGGCTTAAAGCATCTTCCACTACATTTGCTTTTCCTGGATGATATTGTATTTCCAAATCATAGTCTTTGATTAACTCAAGCCATCTTCTCTGTCTTAGGTTGAGTTCTTTCTACATGAATATGTATTTTAAGCTTTTGTGATTCGTGAAGATTTTACACTTGTTTCCAATCATGTAGTGCCTCCAAATCTTCAAAGCGTGCACTACGACAGCTAACTCCAAATCATGTGTAGGATAATTCTTTTCATGCTTCTGTAACTGCCTTGAAGCATATGCAATTACTTTTCCTTCTTCCATTAACACACATCCAAGTCCTAGATGTGATGCATCGCAATACACATCAAATCCTTCATGAATATTAGGCATAATCAACACTGGTGCAGTGGTTAGCCTTTCCTTTAATTCCTTGAAACATTTTTGACATGCTTCATCCCACTTAAACTATTTACCTTTCTCCAACAGTGAAGTAAAAGGTTTCACTATTTTGGAGAAGCCTTCAATGAATCTTCTGTAGTATCCTGCTAATCCAAGAAAACTCATGATCTTGGACACATCGGTGGGGTTGTTTCCAATTTAGTATTTTCACTTATTTTACCGGGGTCTACCTTGATTCCTCCATCGGTGATAATATGACCTACGAAAGCGACTTCCTTCAGCCAAAAATCATACTTTGGAATTTTCACATACAACTGATTGTCATGATGTTTCTGTAGAACTAATCTCATATGATTTTCATGTACTTTTTCATTCTGAGAGTATACCAGTATGTCATCGATGACCACAACAAACTGGTCAAGATACTACATGAATACTTTATTCATCAAGTTCATAAAGTAAGCTGGTGCATTAGTCAGTCCAAAAGACATGACTAAAAACTCATATAGTCCATATCTTGTAGTGAAGGTCGTTTTAGGTATATCTTCGGATCGAATCTTCAACTGATGATAGCCTAATCTTAGATCTATTTTTGAGAATACTTTAGCTCCTCTCATCTGATCAAACAGATCTTCAATCCGAGGAAATGGGTATTTGTTCTTAATTGTTACTTCGTTCAAGCTTCTATAGTCGACACATATTCTCCTTGAACCATCTTTCTTGTTCACAAATAGAATTGGGGCTCCTCATGGAGACAAACTGGTGCGAATAAAACCTTTTTCTAGTAATTCTTCTATTTGTTTCTTCAGTTCAATTAAATCTTTGACATCCATTCGGTAAGCTCTTTTTGAAATTGGTGCAATTCCGGGTAATAGTTCAATAGAAAACTGTATATCACGATCAGGTGGCATACCTGGTAATTCTTCCAGAAATACGTCTGGGTATTCACACACTATTCTGATGTGCTCCAAAGATTTTTCTTCCAATTGATTTACCATTGCTTCTGCTGTTGCTGGCATACTGACATTGACTTCAACTCTTTCTCCTTGCGGTCTGGTTAATGTAACCATCCTCTTGGCACAAGATATTACTCCATCATACCTGGTTAAGTAGTGTAATCCAAGTATCACATCGATTCCACTCAATTCCAAAATTATCAACTCTACTAGAAAGCTTAGGCCTCTAATTTTAATCTTAGTCTGAGGGCATGAGTGAGTGGCTCTAAGTTCACCTCCCGGTGATCGAATTAATAGTTTCTTCTTCAAGGGATAGTTTGGTATATTATGTTTTTTCACAAATGACTTGGTTACAAAGGAGTGAGATGCCCTAGAATCAAATACAATTGATGCAGGTATGGAGTTAATAAGAAACATATCATACACCACGCCGGTATCCTCAGGAACTGATTCTGCTGTCACGTGACTAACTCTTTCCCTACTCTGGTTCTGCGGAGTCTTGTTCTGTGCAGATCCACGAGCAAGTGTATTCTGATCAGCCCTCTAGTTTTTTTCCTCTGGGGTGTCTGTTGATTATGCCTTGGGCAGTTGTTAGCATAGTGGCCAAGTTTGCCACACTTGAAATATCCATTGGGTTGGACTGGAGTAGTTGTGTTGTTGTTTTTGGCCGGTGTGTTCATGGCGCTTCCTTGACGATTCCGCTATTGACCACTAGACCTTTGACCGGTCTGAGTGCTATTCCTCTGTTGGTTCTGATATTGGTTGCTCCTCTGACCTTGTTGTCCAGAGCGTTGTACTTGGTAGTTGTTGTTCCCACTCTGATTTTCGGAGCAGAACTGAGAACCTTGGGAGTTGTTCTGACGGGTATTCCTGTTGGACTTCCCTTGGAACTTTCTCTTGTGATCAGACAACTCTTTTCTTTTGCTTTCAAGGCCAATTGCCTTGTTAAGCAAAGTCTGAAAGTTGGGAAAGTTGTGGCTCTGTAGCTGATAGTTTAAAGGCCCAATCAAGCCTTCCAAGAAACGTTCTTAGCGCTTCTCGTCAGTGTCCACTTCTTCTAGGGCGTAGTGTGAAAGCTGGGTGAAGCGATCATGGTACTCACTAACGGACATGTTCCCTTGTGTGAGGGAAAGGAACTCCTTCTTCTTGAGCTTCATTATTCCCCAGGGAATATGGTGAGCATGGAAGTTCACCTGAAATTCCTGCCAAGTTATGGCGTTAGCATTAGCATGTGCCGTGGTGAAGGCATCCCACGAGTCGGACGCGGCACCTTCAAGTCTTCCCAAAGCGTACAAGACCTTCTCTCGGTCATTGCAATGGGTGATGTCCAATTTCTTCCCGATGACCTTAAGCCAGTCATCGGCATCCAAGGGGTCAACTGCATGAGAGAAAGCAGGCGGGTGATGGCTCATGAAATCTTGATGCTTGTCTCAAGCTTGTGGTGCATGCTGTTGTTGATGCTGGTGCTGCTGGTTCTGCTGATTCTATTGAATCTACTGTACAGAAGCAGTGAGTCCTTGCAGAAGCTGCACCTGCGCTGCGATGAATTGCTCCATGTCGGGATTTGGTGGCGGTGGTGGCAACTGCTGACCACGCTGGTTTCGGTTGTTCCTAGGACCTGAGCGAGCGTTCACCATCTGGTTGGTTAGAAAGTGTAATTCTGGGGTAAGTGAGGACTAGAGAAGATTCTAGGGGGAATAGCTTATTATTAAGGTTGAGTTTATTTTTTATGCTCTTATGGCCATCATTCCATAAGACCATTGCACTCAAGCAAAAATCCAAATCAAACATTGCAAACAACACCATCAAATGGTTGTTATTATTATAAACATACTATTATAAAGGTGTTCATCGTCTAACGTGAAAATTAACGTATTACAATGTAAATGAAAAATCTATAGCAGCCTGGTGATGGATCCTGGTTCTTGGATCCTCTTGCGGGGAGGGGACAACGCCATGGCAGGGACTTGAGCTTCCGGGGGATCCCTTCCTTCTAGTTGAACTTCCAGGGCTGCAATCCTTGCGTGTGCATCCTCCAGCTTCAAGTGTACTCTAGAGAGGTCCAGGGTAGCACTGTCTAGGTCGGTGTTAAGACCTGCCACCACACCAGCTAAGGTGTTGAGGCGATCTTCTTCAGCTCCACCTGGAACAATGTTGGTCTGGCTTTCTCCACGAAGACGCAGAGGAAGATGCATGTACTTCGTGTTGTGCAGCTGCTGCCGGCAAGTGTGGCTGAGGGACCACAGAGTTCGCCTAGTAGCATCGCTGATCGAAGCAACATAGGTGGATAGCAGCGTCAGAGACTCATGTGCTGACATAGTCCAAAACCCTCTATCACCTGCATCCATCACCCTGACATGAATGCGAGTGATGTAGTAGCAAGCCCGAGGGGGCTCGCACACTTTCCTAGTCTCATACAGGGGTCGGACGTAGGTTCCCAACGCATGCAGAACATCCTGCAGCAGGTTAGGGAAGTGCCCTGTCTTGAACATTGATGTATAATGTAACACCCCAGGTGTTACCAAGGCCCTAACTCCCTACTTGTACCCATGACTTGTTATCACATGTGTTAAGTGGAGGAGAGGGAGCCCCAAAACCTTGGAAAACCATGGATTAACTAAGAATGTAAATGACAAAAGCTTCACCCAAACATTTTGAGCAATTGTCACCTTGGGCAAGAGAAGATTAAACCCTAGACCCTTCTTGAGCCCTTAGCTCCCAAAACCCTGGTTTAAGGGAAAGGGTAAGCAAATGTGCAAATCATGAGTTAACCCTTAACCAAAGTTTAAGTACACATTAAAATCTATAAAATGCAGAGGGGAAACATTACAAAAAGGCCCCTTAAAGACCCCAATTCCATTCCTTAAGTAGAGAGCACACTAGAGCTCTCTAATCTTCTCTAAGTCACAAATAAACCCTAGTTTAAAGATTAGACGTGTTCACTTAGTAAATGGCGCCAAAACCACTTGGTCTGAATACCAAAAAGGAGCCAAACTACATAAGGAACCCACTGGAAAAATTTTAACCCGGGCCAAATTCGTTTGACATGATTTGACACCACTTTTGTCTCGAGGTGAACAGTGAGACAACCCAGATTTGGTGTCCGCATATCTCCCTAGCTAGGGCATATCTGCCATTGGAACTCACATACAAGAGATAGCCCTAGGTGCCAGGAAGAGGTCTGCGCAGGATTTTTGCCAAGATTCGCACGTTTGCAATCTCAGCAAGCGTTTGAACAAGGGCAGAAACACACCTCCACGTGTTCGACGCGCCCTGACCTCGCCAGAGCACGCCCGGCGCCCGACCCCACGTGCCCTGCGCCGCGCCAAGCCAAGCTCGTGCCACTGCCCGCACCCGCGCCTATAAAGCTAGCCGAGGCTTCGACCGTACGCCTCCGCTCGCTCTCGACCTCGCCGCAGCGCAAGATCACTGGTGTTTGCCCTGCACACGGCGTGCCAGCGGCCGCCCGAGAACCCACCACCGTAGACCGGCCGACCGAGCCATTCCCAGCCCCGTCCGACCCTCGAGAGAGACTCTATGTGCCTCGGTGAAGCTCCCAGAGCGAGGAATCGAGCTCTGCCTCGTCGGAGACACCGGATCAAGGTCACCGAACTTCACCCGACCGCCGGCGAGCATAGACCGAGCTCCACGGTGAGTTCTTTTCGATTCCTTGCACAGGTAGACTCCTTAGCGCCCCGTGAAGCTTCCCGTACCCTTGGATTGAATTATATCGCCATGGATAGGCCGGAGCACCCACCGACGACGAGCTCGCCCGCCTGCGCACGTGGCCCGGCCGATTCCGGCCATCACCATCGTCGAGCCGTACCTCGTCGTGACCGCAAAGACTTCCTGGAGCCAACCTCACCCTTCTCCGGACCTCCCTCGCCGCCGGTAAGCCGCACCGCCCTATTTACTTCCGCGGGTACTATTCTAAAGAGGGGAGGGACCTCGGGGAAGAAGGAAAAGAAGTTAGGGGGTTTTTGAATGGTCAGAGACTCATGTGAATAGTTGCGCAGGGGTATAAGTTAAAGAGTTGGTTTAGGAAAAGCCCAGGGTCCTCGGTGTAAACTGGTTTTCTAGAAAACCTTTTAAACATTTCTCATTTAAATACAAACAGAGCTTGTAAAATTCGTAACTTCAATTTTATTCAACCAAATTGAATCAAACCAATTTTGCTAGGTTTTGAATAATGTGAACTACTTAGGAAAAATACAAAACCCCCTAAGTGTTGCAGAAGAATTTAAAGTTTTGAATTAAATAGTGTTCTGGCCAAAAGATAAGTAAAATAGGGAAAAATAGTTACGCTATTAGACTGGGGTTAAGAAAAATCAGAGAGGTACTTAATCACTCCCTAATCTGTTTAAAAATAGTAAACCCCTCAGTACACCAAAGTAGCTCAAAGTTAAAGAAAAAAGAAAAGGTAGTTTAAAATAAGAACCAGTGGGCAACCACATTTTTGCTAGCTCACTTATTTAGTATAGTTCACTGGAAAATTTTGTCAGACCCTCTGTTAGTACAAAAGATATGCATTACCTTTTATTTTATGAAAACAATGGAAACTTAGAAAAACCTTAGAAAAATAATCCTGAGGAGAAACCACCCAAAACCTTAGGATAACTAATAATATGTGATTATGAATCTAGGAAAAATATAACTTCTATTGTTTGACATTTTTCAAATGACAAGTTAGTTATAAGTACCTTTTTGGCATTAAACTTTAGAAAATCACAACTAAATATCCAGTAAGCCTTTTTCTGTGATTTTTAACACAAAGACCTATTATTCCCTAGCAATCTTAGCAAAAATAAAAGTTGAACCAGAAACCCCACAGAAATTAGAGCTATAGCATAAAGTGCCCTTTTGCCCTTACTTTTGTAAATTTTGCACAAGTAGTGTCTGAATTAATTTCAGCCTCAAACTTCCAGAATAACCCACAATGGTGAATGGTTACCCACTGTAATTTTTATAACATTTTTGGGAAAATGTTAACTAACCATGATAGTATAAAAATGCTTAAATAGAAGCACAATAGAAAGAAACAGGAAATTTTGGGAGAAATAGAAAATGTACAACCAAAATTTCCAAGGGGCTCATTGAGCATAAACATATAAGTAAAAAGTGTGACTTCCTTCAAAATCTCAAAGATGAAAGTATAAAACCCTTAAGTATACCAAAAAGAAACCCTAGAGTACCACTGCACTTAGTACTATTTTACCATGTGTAACCTCTCCAATTTATCATATCATTAATAAGCATATATCTTATTCATTGCATTCGATAGACTGTAATCTCACTGACGGAGAGTACATCCTCGTGCCGGAGCAAGGAGTTGCTCTGGAGGTAGCCCAGGATCCAGCACCAAAGCCTGCCATCGAGGATCTGCCTGCCCCAGCTTTGGAAGGCAAGCCCCAGTTTTATGCATAACCTATTCTATATGTTATTTTACTACACTTAGTGTTTGTAGGCTTGACTTGTGCACTTAAGTGTAGGAGTTGACTGAAACCTTAGTTGCATGAACTCAGGTTTTCCTTTAAGATGGATACTAGTATGCTAGGTCGAGTAGCTGCTTTGCTAATTAGGGATCTCGGTAGAAGTCGAGTGATTTTTCTAGCACTCGCGCGAGGTCAGGAATTGAATGTATCCATTTTTATATATCAGAATGATGATGGTCTGTGGACACGGATCCATGGGGATGCGTGGTCTATGAGATGAAAGTGGAATAAGGATTAACGTGCGGATACCTGTGTCAAGCGTTTGAACGTACTAAGCACATGCCGAGAAATATGGTAAATCGGTAAGCCTAGTACCTGAGTGAACCTGCCCGTAGACTTTACCCCTCACGCGACCTGAGACGTGGTCTCCCATTCCGGTTATGGTGGGTACAAGTGCGGTCACTGCACGACGGCAGTCGGGGTCAGTGAGGCATTGTACGCCAAGGCGGTGGGCCCTGATCTGTTGCCAGGGAATAGATGGGGACGATTGATGTGTGTGGGGATGGAGTGCCTCACCACATCGTATGTTTAGGTTTACCTTGCAAGGATAAAACTCGATTTGAATCATCTGCTTCTCGCAGCTAATGAGACTGCTTGATCCATTGTACTGCATTGAGTAACAAGTGGAAATGTGTTGACTTGGAAAAATATGTTGATTGCTTAATGTTTCATACCATGTATGATTAGATAGGAACACATTTAGTCTTAAGAGAGTCACACTAAAACTTGAAAAGCTAGACTTGATTTAGACTCAGCTAGTGCTTTTGGCAAACCAAACCCCTCAGCCAAACAGCTGCATGTCTAGAGGTAGAGGAGTAGACTCCTCACACTGGGTAAGTCTAGCTGAGTATTAGTATACTCAGCCTTGCTTGTGGCATAATTTTACAGGTTCTCTGGAGGACATGGTTGCTGGAGTGACTTGGTCGTCCATCTTGCCACCGGGTTGGACAGTCGAGTGGGACCCTACCTCGGCAGAGGAGGAGCATGAGGAGTGATGGGACAGGCTTCCTTATCTCTCCATTTATCTATCGTTAGTTTTATTCCGCTGCATTTTGAACAATGATCACTGCTTTTGTTAACACTCCGATGATGTTGTAATAACTTAATTACTCCTTAATGTTTGGTTTTTATGCTTTATTGTATTTGCTCTGTGCCTCACCATCGAGTGACTATGTGGTACTTGATCCTGTTAGTGGCCTCGTCGGACTAGATCCAAGGGACTGACGTTTTATTCCTATTTAAGTGTGGTCTAGCCTTTAAGGTGGGACTTAGGCACTTAAGTTGGAATAATTCGGGTGATTCCACCATAGCTGGTATTGGAGCTTGTACCACCACAGAGGAATCAATAAACTGTAATTACCATCCTTTTCAAAAAGTAAAAACTTGTTAGAAACGAATGTTGGATAGATCGGTAAGGCGATAGGTATGGATACCGAGCATGAAGCCTTAGGATAATAGAGGGGTAGCTAGGTGGCTATTTGAGTAAGCCCTACGGGCTACTATAAGGGATGGGAGTTTTTCCCTATTCCCTCTAAGTTGAAATGATGTCGTTTAGGACGAGCATGCATGCATCCTTTACTTAAACTACTTGGTAATTGGGTAAGAACTTTAAGTACATGATAATGAAAGATTAAGTACACTCAGTGACCTTATCATAACCTTCGATAGGCCAAGCTTTGATCCCCTTTTATTTTTGTAATTCTTTTTCCTTTTTCGCTTACGCTTAACCATACACAGATGACTTCTCACGAATCCTCGGAAGGAGGGAACGCACATTCCCACACGGACGGACTTGCACGAGATGGTTTTCCCCGCATTTTGTGGGAGGTGATGTAGGGAGCTGGTTATACGACGCCTCCCAAGTACGCGGTGCGGCTGTTCGAGGAGCACCGGGTGCCCCGCTGTAGGGTGAGGATGACCCTGGAGCCTCATCCCTTACAGCTAGGCTGGCGTTCGTTGGACTCCGAGTCTTTTGGATACCGGGCTAAGGACACTATCGAGGCCATTGCTCTCCACGGGCTGACGACCTTCTGTGGTTTTCACCCCTTGGAGCTGTCTACTCATCCCATTGGTTTGTTCCCCGTCGAAAAGGAGGACGACCCAATGTGGAAAGATCGAGTGGAACATGCCAAGGATGTATGGGCTCTTTACCCAGGGCAGACTGCTCACTTGACGGTGCGATGCATGAATACCTTGTACCGCCTGCAAGTGGTGCAAGGAGAGGCAATGTCTCAGCTAATGGCATTGGTGGAGGCTACCAAGATCACCCTAGATAACATAGAGGAACTTGTGGTAGACCTGTCCACTGAGATGGTGGAAAAGGACCTGCAGGTGGAACAGATGGCCAACCAGATCCTGGAGCTTGAGGAGCAAGTGGGAGCCAGGGAGAACACCATCGAGATTCTTGAGGATCAGCTGATAAACACTCAACAACAACTCGAGGAGGCTAACCAGCACTTGGATATGCACCATCAGGAGATTCAGGACATGGAGGCCAACGAGGATGTTGACATCGAGGGAGAAGTGGAGATGGAGCCCGCTTCTAGTCTGGACACTGCTGGCTCAGGAAGACCCCCTTCCCCCGAGTCAAGTGTTGCTTCGTTTGTTCATTAAGTTACAAGGATAAGGTTAGAAATGTGTGGTGGTAGAACTCCTCGAAGCTAGCTTAGCTTTTGCACCCTTGGGGTACTAGGCTAGACAGAGTTGAGTCTTTTGATCACTGATGTAATCGTAACAAACTCTTTTGGGATTATGGATGGTGGATGTTGTCAACTTTTATTTAGGAAGAAATGTTTATGTCATGTGGTATCTTTTATGATTTATGCAAGGGAATTTTGGCTTTTGCAAACCTTGTCCTTTCGAATCTTTTACCACATGTGAACCTTGACATCACGCGTATGATATTAAAGAGCATCCTGAATTTTCAGATGGCAGGAAGGGCGCGCCGTGGACAGAATGAGCGCATTCCTCCACCACCGCCACCGCCTCCTACCATGCAAGAGTTGATGGCTCAGCAGAATGAGATTCTGTGTCATTTGGCTCAGCGTCAGCCGCCACCTCAGCACTATGGTGGTGGTGATCACCATCAACGTCCCCCAGCAGCAGCCACTTATCAGAAGTTCCTCAGCACTCAGCCGTCGTTGTTCACTCGGGCAGAGGATCCGCTTGATGCTGATGTATGGCTCAGGGTAGTGGAATCCAAATTCCCACTGCTAAATGGGGTTTGTTCAGATGTGGCTAAGGTCAGGTTCGCCACCCAGCAGCTTCGTGGACCCGCGCGGACATGGTGGGATCACTTTCCCGCTATACAGCCAGTTGACCACGTGGTGGAATGGAGAGAGTTCAAGGCAGCCTTCAGAGGGCATCACATACCGGCAGGCGTTATGGACCACAAGCTTAATGAGTTTCTGGCACTTACTCAGGGGAGTCGCACTGTGTTGCAGTATGCTCAGGCCTTCAATGACCTGTGTCAGTATGCAGGCTATCATGTAGACACTGATGAGAAGAAGAGGGACAGGTTCAGGAGGGGCCTCAGTACTAAGCTCCGCGACCGTCTCAACACAGTCAGGGCAAACAACTACAATGAGTTAATCAACATGGCCATTTCTCAGGAGGACTGCATCACGGCCTGCCAAGCAGAAAAGAAGAGGAAGACCCCTCTGGCAGGACCTTTAGCTCAGCCTCAGCTCTTCAGGATTGTATCTGACACTCAGAACAGGGGACCTTAGCAGCAGCAAGGACGTTGGGTGATCCGACCACAGCAGCAGCAGCAGGCACCCAACCGCTCTCAGCCCCCAGTTCAGAGGAACAACAATCAGCCACAACAGCAATACCGTCAAGCCAATGACAACAGATGTTTCACTTGCGGTAACGCTGGACACTACGCGAAGAATTGCCCCAGGAACCAGCAAAGGCAGGGGCAGAATTCCAATCAGAATCAAGGCAAGAGGCAGAAGGTGCAAGTGAGACAAGGCAGGCTGAACTTCACCGCCATGGCTGACATTCCAAAGGGAGCACCCGTCATGACTGGTATCTTTTCCGTTTTGAATAATCCTGCAATCATTTTTTTTATTCTGGTGCATCACACAGTTTTATCAGTGCAAAATTTAGTGCCAAATTCCAGTTACCTTTCCATCACACCAATGGGGGTATTACAATTTCAACACCAGGAGGCAGGGTTGCCACCTATCAAATCAATAGGCATGTGCCTATAAAGTTTGGTAGTTTGATAATTAAAACCACCCTCCTCATTTTGGGATTGGATAGTGTGGATATCATATTGGGAACTGACTGGTTATCAAGACATTAGGCAGTAATTGATATTGCATCAAGGGCCATTGAGGTACACTCACCTACTTGTGGTGAAACCACATTATATTTGCCTGACCAGGGTTGTACCCGTTCCTGTGCCTTCACTATGATAGAGTCACCTGTTGAGAGAATCCCAGTGGTCTGTGACTACCCAGATGTTTTTCCGGATGAATTACCATGGATGCCACCCGACAGGGACATAGAGTTCGCAATTGAGTTGCAACCCGGAACTGCCCCTATATCCAAGAGACCTTATAGGATGCCTCTAGCAGAGTTGGCAGAATTGAAGAAGCAGTTACAAGAGTTGTTGGACAAGGGATTTATTCGCCAAAGTACTTCTCCATGGGGATGTCTCGCCTTGTTCGTAAAGAAAAAGGATGAGAGTCTGAGATTATGTGTCGATTATCGCCCTCTCAATGCGGAAACGATCAAAAATAAGTATCTGTTGCCCCGCATTGATGTATTGTTTGATCAGTTGGTGGGAGCCAAGGTATTCTCCAAGATATACCTCTGCTATGGCTATCATCAGATTAAAATCAGGGCCCGTGATATTCCGAAGACAGCTTTCTCTACAAGATATGGGCTTTATGAGTACTTGGTGATGTCTTTCGGGCTGACCAATGCCCTGGCCTATTTCATGTATTTGATGAACTCTGTATTTATGCCAGAGCTGGACAAGTTTGTGGTAGTCTTCATCGATGATATATTGGTCTATTCAAAGAATGAAGCCGAGCATACTAAGCATTTGCATACAGTACTCCAGAGGCTGCGTGATCATCAGTTGTATGCTAAACTGTCCAAATGTGATTTCTGGCTGAGGGAAATTAAATTTTTGGGTCACACCATTTCTCAGGATGGGGTATCAGTTGATCCTGAGAAAGTACAAGAAGTGATGGATTGGAAACCTCCTACCACTGTGCGGCAGATTCGGAGTTTTCTGGGATTTGCAGGGTATTATCGACGATTTATTCCGGATTTCTCCAGGATTGCCAAGCCAATGACTGAATTGTTGAAGAAAGGAGTAAAGTATGAATGGAGTCAGAAATGTGAGGATGCCTTCCATACATTGAGGAAGCATTTGACAACAGCACCCGTGTTAGCCCAGCCCGACAATACCAAACCCTTTGAGGTTTATTGCGATGCTTCAAGCACTGGATTAGGATGTGTCTTGATGCAAGACAACAGAGTTATTGCCTATGCATCCAGAGCACTCAGGCCCCATGAGCAGAACTACCCCACTCATGATCTGGAGTTAGCAGCCGTAGTTCATGCTCTGAAGATATGGAGACATTACTTAATGGGAGCTCATTGTAATATCTATAATGATCACCAGAGTCTCAAATATATTTTCACCCAGGCTGATCTTAATATGAGACATAGAAGATGGTTGGAGTTAATCAAGGACTATGATTTGGAAGTGCATTACAATCCTGGCAAGGCCAATGTTGTGGCAGATGCCTTAAGTCGGAAGGCCCAGTGCAACTATGTGAGTATGGATTCCAGGATTGCCACCCTGTGTGATGAGTTGTGCAAGCTGAACATAGAAGTTGTTTCCTCAGGTACCTTGAGTTATATTTCAGTGGAGCCCACTTTACATGAGCAAATAGTCATGGCACAGATTGGTGACAAGGGTGTTCAAGTCATCAAGGATATGCTCGAACAAAAGGTGGATAAGTACAAATGCTTCCGTCGGGACAGCAAGGGAATTCTATGGTTTGGAGACCGATTGGTTGTTCCTAAGAATCCCGAGCTCAGAAAGAAAATATTGGATGAAGCTCACCTTTCCAAATTCTCCATGCACCCCGGCAGTAACAAGATGTATCATGATCTCAGATCCTTGTACTGGTGGACCAGAATGAACAGGGAAATTGCTAAGTATATATCTGAATGCGACACTTCCCAAAGAGTCAAGGCCAGCCATTTGAAGGTGGCAGGCACCTTACAGCCCCTTCCCATACCATCTTGGAAATGGGAGGACATTTGCATGGATTTTATTGTAGGATAGCCCAATACCTCCTGGCACCACGATTCTATTTGGGTCATTGTGGATAGGTTGACTAAGACATCTCATTTCTTGCCAGTGCATACCACCCACAAGACAGAGAAATATGCAGAAATCTATGTTGACCAAATAGTGTGTTTGCATGGAATTCCGAGAACTATTGTATCTGATAGAGGGGCACTGTTTGTGGCACGCTTTTGGGAGCAGCTCCAAAAGTCACTTGGAACCATTGTGATTAGGAGCTTAGCATACCATCCTAAGACAGATGGTCAGACGGAAAGAGTGAATCAAATTCTCGAGGACATGTTGAGGGCATGTGTGTTGCACTATGGGAAGAATTGGGACAAGTGTCTTTCATTCTCATATAATAACAGCTACCAGTCCAGCCTAAAGATGGCACCTTTTGAGGCCTTGTATGGGAGAAGGTCTAGGACACCGCTAAATTGGTCACAAGCTGGAGAGAGGGAAATATTTGGACCTGACCTGGTACTTGAAGCTGAAGAGAAAGTCAGAGTCATTAAGGAGAACCTAGAAGCTGCTTAGGCGAGGCAAAAGAGTTATCATGACAAGAGGAGGAAGCCTCTACAGTTTGAAGTGGGAGATCATGTTTATCTTAAGGTATCACCCACCAAAGTGTTAGAAATATGCCCTAGAGATAATCATAGAGATGAGCATATTTCTTTGTATCCATGATATATACATATATATATTGCTTAATTGAATATCCATGGAAGGCACCTTGTATTGATTAGCAATTATGTGAATTGTTTGTGAGATTCTTTACTTATATGGTTATTCTAAATGATGTCCCTAGTCAGAGTCGATGACTAGCACATGTATTAGTTGATGACTACATTTCACAAGTCATGAACATGGATATGTTAAACTAATAATGTGGGCGCATGTATGACATGAGGCTGGACCGACCCAACGTGAGATATTGTAATATAGTTCTCTTTTTGCAACATGAATACTGTATCCTTAGACCTGAGATTGTCGCATGTTCTCAAGATGTGAATTGACTTACTTAGGGACTATCAAACGCTATCCCATAACTGGGTAGTTATAAAGGTAGTTTTGGGTTTGTCAGGAAGCATGCTGTGAGGCATGGTCAGTCAAGATGGAATTCGTCCCTCTCTTTGTGAGAGAGATATCTCTGGGCCCCTCGAGTGATTGGATCAAGAAATGCATGGCCATGCTAGGGTTAAGAGTTAACCATTGAAAGGATTCTAATTCACAGTGTCGAGAAAGAGAGGTCAGCTTAGAGCCAGACCAAATATCGTGAGACAAAGGGAACAACATGTACGTAATGTCGCAATGGTTCGTCTGATATGATCTTTACGTGCACATAGGAGTTGACATGTCTTGCTAGAGGCCGATGTCAATTATTGGGCCAAGTAAGAGTACTCGGGCTATGTCTATTTGTACGTGAACCTATAGGGTCACACACTTAAGGGGAAGGAAGCCTAATTCGGATTAGATCCGAAATTAGACTGGGCTTTAGGGTTAATGATGGGCCTCGGTGTTAGAAGCCCACCATAACGCCTATATAATGAGGGGGCGGGGGCGCGGTTAGGCTTAACCTAATCAGCCACCAGCAAACGAGTAGCCGCTCGCCTCTCGCCCTCGCCAAGCCGCCGTCGCGAACCTAGCAGTTCGGTACGTGGCGCTTCCTCCCTGTACGTGTGGATACCTCGGAGGTGCTGCATCTGGAGCACTAGGACGAACAGTGCAAGGACGTGAAGGACGCCGACGACTACACGGCACTGCTCGACGCGTTCGTCTACATCGAGACGTCTTCCGCTGCTCTGCGCGTCTAGTGGTAACTCCATGACCTATAACCGCAGTAGTTCTTGGTATTATGGGGTTGAAAATTTTGTTTTGCGCTAGCGTAGCCTCCCCGTAATCCTACACAAAGGTGTTCAGAGATTTGGAATCAAGGGCAAGTTAGCGAACATATAGAAGCGTGTTTGTCTAACCTGTTTTTGCAGGACATCTTGTTATCGGTATGGCTATTGTGTGTATATGATGCATATTAATGAATTATTCATGACCTGCGTGTCGTGACCAGGACAATACGGCTGGAGCCACATGTATTGTCCAAATTTGATGTAATGACCTGCGTGTCAACATGTGATGATCCAAAGCGTATATGTAATTTGTTTACCAGCATACGTTAGATAGGTCTTGAAGGACTCATCACCTGGAGGATGGAATACCTATATCATGGAGATGGAGATCATCATGATGGACAGATTATTGGAGATGGGGATCACCATGTGACAGCAAGCCATACCGAATCACAACTGTTGTGTGAATGCCATTCTTAATGTTCTACTTGTTCATATTGCATATATGTCCTTGCGTGCGATGATATAAGTAGGACGATCCCTCATAAATGTTTAAGCTTTAATGCCTCTCCAAACCTTGCACTATCATAAGTCTTGTACAATTGGTGGTGGGTCTATGAAATTAGGGTGCCACCAGTTTTCCTTGACTAGATAGGTTTGTATCGGATACAAACTGCAGAAAGGGTTGGTTAACTTAAACAAAGTCAGCTTAATGGTTAAGGACTTTGGGGCATAAGGTTGGGAGCCAAGACATAGAGATGTCACCCAACAACAGGAGTCATATATATGATATGATTAGCAAGGAGTTGCTTACCGATCTACCTTGTCTTCTAGCGGTGATGCTAAAGCTCACTAGTAGACTTGTTAGTTGTGGGTTCTGAATCACTAAGTATCAATCGAGGGATATTGATTTTAATGGGAGTAGACTATTAAATGTTTAATATGATTTACTCTGTCATGGATATTTTTGTCTTAGTATTTTGCATTATTTTGTTGTAGATAAATGGCACCTAGCACACCAACATTTACTTTGCGATCAATTCTTGAAAAGGGTAAGTTAAATGGAACAAACTATACGGATTGGATCCGTAACCTGAGAATTGTTCTCAGGGCTGAAAAAAAGGAAGACGTTCTAGACACCCCACTACCAGAGGATCCTGGTGAAAATGCAACTGCTGCAGCTAAAACCGCTTACAAGAAAGCAATGGATGCTAATCTTGAAGTGAGTTGCCTAATGCTTGCTTGTATGGAGCCTGAGCTACAGATGCAGTTTGAGACAAACCATGAGGTGCACGATATGATCGTGGCGCTCAAGGACATGTTCCAGACTCAGGCTAGGACTGAAAGGTTCAATGTGTCCAAAGCATTTCTGGAATGCAAGCTAGCAGAAGGTGCAGCAGTTGGGCCACACGTAATCAAAATGGTTGGTTACAGTCAGAGGTTGGAGAAGCTAGGCTTCCCAATAAGCCAAGAGTTGGCCACTGACTTCATTTTGGCATCTCTTCCGCCCAGCTATGGAAACGTCATTACGAACTACCATATGCATGGGGCGGAGAGGGGCCTCAATGAACTATGTGGCATGCTGAAAACAGCAGAGGGGGACATAAAGAAAAGCGCTGGCAGCAGCGGCCATGTGATGGCGGTCCAAAACAAACCCAACTTTAAGAAGAAGGGTAAATCTCAAAAGAAGAAGGGTAAGGCAAAGGATACAGTATCCAAGCCAAATCAAAAGCCCAAGGCTGGACCAGCTGCAGATGCAGAGTGCTTTTATTGCAAAGAACTTGGTCACTGGAAAAGGAATTGCAAGCAGTACTTGGCCTCTATTAAGGATCGCGGCGGTAAGGGTACAGCCGCAGCAGGTACACTTGCTATTCACATTACAGAAATTTTTCTTGCTGATTCTTATATTAATTCTTGGGTATTTGATACCGGATCGGTTGCCCATATTTGCAATTCGATGCAGGGAATGATAAGAAGTAGAAGCGTGAAAAGAGGAGAAGTTGATTTCCGGGTAGGCAATAATGCAAGAGTTGCTGTGTTGACCGTCGGGACGATACAACTCCACCTCCCATCAGGATTTATTTTGGAGTTAAATAATTGTTATCTAGTTCCTAGTATGAGTCGAAACATTATGTCTCCTTCATGTTTGATGAAGGATGGTTATTCATTTGCGAGTGAAAACAATGGTTGTGTGATCTCTAAACATGGCATGTTTGTGGCTTTTGCATCCATTATGAATGGGTTATTCATTTTAAATCTTGATGATGCACCTATCTGTAATATTAGTGCTAAAAGGCCTCAGCCTAATGATTTAAGTCCTACCTACATGTGGCACTGTCATTTGGGTCATATAAGTGAGAATCGCATGAAGAAGCTTCATTCTAATGGGCTTTTAACTTCGTTTGATTTTGAATCATACGAGACATGTGAAGCTTGCTTACTTGGTAAGATGACCAAGGCGCCCTTCACGGGTTTACCGGAGAGGACATTAGATTTATTGGAACTCATACATACTGATGTGTGCGGACCAATGAGTACGACAGCTAGGGGAGGATTCCAATACTTGATAACCTTCACTGATGATTTTAGTAGATATGGATATGTCTACTTAATGAAACACAAGTCTGAATCCTTAGAAAAGTTCAAAGAGTTTCAGAATGAAGTAGAAAATCAGCGCGGCAAGAAAATTAAAGCACTGCGATCAGATCGTGGAGGTGAATATTTGAGTCATGAGTTTAGCAATCATCTAAAGAGTTGTGGAATTGTTCCACAGCTTACGCCGCCTAGAACGCCTCAGAGGAATGGCGTATCTGAGTGACGTAATCGGACTTTATTGGATACGGTTCGATCAATGATGAGCCAGTCGGACCTACCTTTGTCGTTTTGGGGATACGCTCTAGAAACAGCAGCTTTCACACTAAATAGGGTACCGTCTAAGTCCGTAGTTAAGACACCATATGAGATGTGGACTGGGAAGACTCCCAGTTCGTCTTTTCTGAAGATTTGGGGTTGTGAGGTTTACGTCAAGCGACTTCAGTCGGATAAACTCACTCCAAAATCGGACAAGTGCATGTTCGTGGGATATCCAAAGGAAACTTTAGGATATTACTTTTACCACCGGTCAGAGGGCAAAGTGTTTGTCGCCCGGAACGGTGTGTTCTTAGAGAAAGAGTTTCTCAAAAGAGAGAAAAGTAAACAAAAGGTGTATCTTGAAGAAGTTCAGGATGAGCCAGTGGGACAAGATTCAACAAGTGATGCTAATGTAGCAGAACAAGTTGAGACGTCTATGGCAAGAGAATCACCACCACAACCACGAAGGTCAGCAAGGCTTCGCGAGGCACGAGGAGAAGTGCTATTGTTGGGAAATGGGGAAGTGTTGTTGTTAGACAACGACGAACCTGCAACATATGCAGAAGCGATGATGGACCCAGATTCCGAGGAATGGCAAGTCGCCATGAGATCCGAGATAGATTCCATGGGAGAAAATCAAGTTGGAACTTGGTTGACCCGCCTGATGGTGTTAGACCCATAGAATGCAAATGGATCTACAAGAAGAAAGACATGGATGGAAATGTTCACATCTATAAGGCTTGACTTGTTGCAAAGGGTTTTCGACAAGTTCAAGGAGTTGACTATGACGAGAAATTCTCGCCAGTAGCGATGCTTAAATCTATTCGGATCATTCTAGCTATTGCCGCATATTTCGATTATGAGATTTGGCAGATGGATGTCAAAACAGCTTTCCTTAATGGAAACCTAGATGAGGACGTGTATATGATACAGCCCGAGGGTTTTGTCGATTCGATCAATGCTGGAAAGATATGCAAACTTCAAAAATCCATTTATGGGTTGAAGCAAGCATCTCGGAGTTGGAACATTCGTTTTGATGAAGTGATCAAAGGGCTTGGTTTTCATCAGAATGAAGAAGAAGCTTGTGTTTACAAGAAGGAAAGTGGGAGCGCTGTTGTATTTCTGATCTTGTATGTGGATGACATATTATTGATTGGGAATGACATTCCTATGCTGGAGTCTGTCAAGGCTTCACTGAAAAAGAGTTTTTCTATGAAGGACATAGGGGAAGCAGCATATATTTTGGGCATAAGGATCTATAGAGATAGGTCGAAAAGGCTTATAGGATTAAGTCAAGATACGTACAATGACAAGGTTTTGAAACGGTTCAACATGGAACAGTCCAAGAAAGGGTTCATACCTATGTCACATGGTAAACACCTTAGCCAGATGCAATGTCCTGCGACGGCTAATGAGCGGGAGCGCATGTGTAAGGTACCATACGCCTCAGCAATTGGATCAATCTTGTATGCCATGATAAGTACACGCCCAGATGTTTCATACGCTATAAGTGCTACGAGTAGGTACCAGGCTGATCCAGGTGAGGATCACTGGACAGCGGTAAAAGGCATTCTTAAGTACTTAAGAAGGACTAAAGATATGTTCCTGGTATATGGGGGTAAGGAGGAGCTCGTTGTAACTGGTTACACCGATGCTAGCTTCCAAACTGACCCAGACGAGTTAAAATCGCAATCAGGTTTTGTGTTCACAATAAATGGTGGTGCTGTTAGTTGGAAGAGTTCCAAACAGGAGACTGTGACTGATTCTACAACAGAAGTCGAGTACATTGCAGCTTCTAAATCTGTGAAGGAAGGTGTTTGGATAAGGAAGTTCCTCATCGAGCTTGGTGTGTTTCCTAATGCTTCTAGTCCATTGAACCTCTACTGTGACAACAATGGGGCTATTGCGCAAGCTAAGGAGCCAAGGAACCACCAGAAAAACAAACACGTACTGCGGAAGTTTCACCTCATACGGGAATTCATTAGGCGGGGTGAGATAAAGATATGCAAAATACATACGGATTTGAATGTTGCTGATCCTTTGACAAAACCTCTTCCACAACCTAAGCATGAGGCACACGTGAGATCTATGGGTATTAGATATCTTCTAGATTTACTCTAGTGCAAGTGGGAGACTGTTAGAAATATGCCCTAGAGATAATCATAGAGATGAGCATATTTCTTTGTATCCATGATATATATATATTGCTTAATTGAATATCCATGGAAGGCACCTTGTATTGATTAGCAATTATGTGAATTGTTTGTGAGATTCTTTACTTATATGGTTATTCTAAATGATGTCCCTAGTCAGAGTCGATGACTAGCACATGTATTAGTTGATGACTACATTTCACAAGTCATGAACATGGAAGTGTTAAACTAATAATGTGGGCGCATGTATGACATGAGGCTGGACCGACCCAACGTGAGATATTGTAATATAGTTCTCTTTTTGCAACATGAATATTGTATCCTTAGACCTGAGATTGTCGCATGTTCTCAAGATGTGAATTGACTTACTTAGGGACTATCAAACGCTATCCCGTAACTGGGTAGTTATAAAGGTAGTTTTGGGTTTGTCAGGAAGCATGTTGTGAGGCATGGTTAGTCAAGATGGAATTTGTCCCTCTCTTTGTGAGAGAGATATCTCTGGGCCCCTCGAGTGATTGGATCAAGAAATGCATGGTCGTGCTAGGGTTAAGAGTTAACCATTGAAAGGATTCCAATTCACAATGTCGAGAAAGAGAGGTCAGCTTAGAGCCAGACCAAATATCGTGAGACAAAGGGAACATCATGTACATAATGTCGCAATGGTTCGTCTGATATGATCTTTACGTGCACATAGGAGTTGACATGTCTTGCTAGAGGCCGCTGTCAATTATTGGGCCAAGTAAGAGTACTCGGGCTATGTCTATTTGTACGTGAACCTATAGGGTCACACACTTAGGCTTTGTTCGGTTAATCCCGTTACCTATGGATTAGACGGGATTAGAAAAAATTCTGAAGAAATTTGGCTTGCTTGGGATTTAAACCCATCCAATCCCACTCAATCCACATGGATTGAGAGCTAACCGAACAAGCCCTTAAGGGGAAGGAAGCCTAATTCGGATTAGATCCGAAATTAGATTGGGCTTTAGGGTTAATGATGGGCCTCGGTGTCAGAAGCCCACCATAACGCCTATATAATGAGGGGGCGGGGCGCGGTTAGGCTTAACCTAATCAGCCACCAGCAAATGAGTAGCCGCTCGCCTCTCGCCCTCGCCAAGCCGCCGTCGCGAACCTAGCAGTTCAGTACGTGGCGCTTCCTCCCTGTACGTGTGGATACCTCGGAGGTGCTGCATCTGGAGCACTAGGACGAACCGTGCGAGGACGTGAAGGACACCGACGACTACACGGCACTGCTCGACGCGTTCGTCTACATCGAGACGTCTTTCGCTGCTCTGCGCGTCTAGTGGTAACTCCATGACCTATAATCGCAGTAGTTCTTGGTATTATGGGGTTGAAAATTTTGTTTTGCGCTAGCGTAGCCTCCCCGTAATCCTACACAAAGGTGTTCAGAGATTTGGAATCAAGGGCATGTTAGCTCCTCGCTACATTGGGCCCTATGAGATCAAAGAGATTTGTGGACCTGTAGCACATCAATTGAAGTTGCCACCCCATAAGTCAGCAGTTCATGATGTGTTCCACGTATCTCAGCTACGAAAGTGTGTCCGCTTTCCCACGGAAGTGCTACCGAAACCAGAATTGGAGATAGAACCAGACTTATCTTATCAAGAGCACCCCGTCAAGGTATTGGACCAAAAGGAGAGATTAACATGGGCAAGGTCGACCAGGATGTATAAGGTTCAGTGGAGTCACCATTCAGTAGAAGAGGCTACGTGGGAGACTGAGGATTTTCTACGTTCTCGCTTCCCCGACTTTCTACCCAAAGGAGTCGGTACCTAATCCAAAACCCCACCCACACCTGCCCTTTGAATCTAAATATAAGAAAAACTTAGTTGTTAAGGGTGAAGTAAGCTTTGAAAATAACTTTAAAAGGACTTCCTTCTGAAGTTGCAAAGACAATGACATTCGAAGAGCAGTTAACTAGAGAAACTTGGCAAAAGGAAAATGCAACACACCAGCACACCTTCTTGGACCCCTCTAAAGGACCCCTACTCAAATCTCAGGACGAGATTCTTTTAAGGGGGAGGGCTGTAACACCCCAGGTGTTACCAAGGCCCTAACTCCCTACTTGTACCCATGACTTGTTATCACATGTGTTAAGTGGAGGAGAGGGAGCCCCAAAACCTTGGAAAACCATGGATTAACTAAGAATGTAAATGACAAAAGCTTCACCCAAACATTTTGAGCAATTGCCACCTTGGGCAAGAGAAGATTAAACCCTAGACCCTTCTTGAGCCCTTAGCTCCCAAAACCCTGGTTTAAGGGAAAGGGTAAGCAAATGTGCAAATCATGAGTTAACCCTTAACCAAAGTTTAAGTACGCATTAAAATCTATAAAATGCAGAGGGGAAACATTACAAAAAGGCCCCTTAAAGACCCCAATTCCATTCCTTCAGTAGAGAGCACACTAGAGCTCTCTAATCTTCTCTAAGTCAAAAATAAACCCTAGTTTATTTTATGAAAACAATGGAAACTTAGAAAAACCTTAGAAAAATAATCCTGAGGAGAAACCACCCAAAACCTTAGGATAACTAATAATATGTGATTATGAATCTAGGAAAATATAACTTCTGTTGTTTGACATTTTTCAAATGACAAGTTAATTATAAGTACCTTTTTGGCATTAAACTTTAGAAAATCACAACTAAATATCTAGTAAGCCTTTTTCTGTGATTTTTAACACAAAGACCTATTATTCTCTAGCAATCTTAGCAAAAATAAATGTTGAACCAGAAACCCCACAGAAATTAGAGCTATAGTATAAAGTGCCCTTTTGCCCTTACTTTTGTAAATTTTGCACAAGTAGTGTCTGAATTAATTTCAGCCTCAAACTTCTAGAATAACCCACAATGGTGAATGGTTACCCACTATAATTTTTATAACATCTTTGGGAAACTGTTAACTGACCATGATAGTTTAAAAATGCTTAAATAGAAGCACAATAGAAAGAAACAGGAAATTTTTGGAGAAATGGAAAATGTACAACCAAACTTTCCAAGGGGCTCATGGAGCATAAAATATAATTAAAAAGTGTGACTTCCTTCAAAATCTCAAAGATGAAAGTATAAAACCCTTAAGTATACCCAAAAGAAACCCTAGAGTACCACTGCACTTAATACTATTTTACCATGCATAACCTCTACAATTTATCATGTCATTAATAAGCATATATCTTATTCATTGCATTCGATAGACTGTAATCTCGTTGATGGAGAGTACATCCTCGTTCCGGAGCAAGGAGTTGCTCAGGAGGTAGCCCAAGATCCAGCACCAGAGCCTGCCATCGAGGATCTGCCTGCCCCAGCTTTGGAAGGCAAGCCCCGGTTTTATGCATAACCTATCCTATATGCTATTTTACTGCACTTAATGTTTGTAGGCTTGTCTTGTGCACTTAAGTGTAGGAGTTGACTAAAACCTTAGTTGCATGAACTTAGGTTTTCCTTTAAGATGGATACTAGTATGCTAGGTCGAGTAGCTTCTTTGCTAATTAGGGATCTCGGTAGAAGTCGATTGATTTTTCTAGCACTCGTGCAAGGTCAGGAGTTGAATGTATCCATTTTTATATATCAAAATGATGATGGTCTATGGACACGGATCCATGGGGATGCGTGGTCTACGAGATGAAAGTGGAATAAGGATTAGCGTGCGGATTCCTGTGTCAAGTGTTTAAACGCACTAAGCACATGCCGAGAAATATGGTAAATCGGTAAGCCTAGTACCTGAGTGAACCTGCCCGTAGACTTTACCCCTCACGCGACCTGAGACGTGGTCTCCCATTCCAGTTATGGTGGGTACAAGTGCGGTCACTGGCAGTCGGGGTCAGTGAGGCATTGTACGCCAAGGCGGTGAGCCCTGATCTGTTGCCAGGGAATCGATGGGGACAGTTGATGTGTGTGGGGATGGAGTGCCTCGCCACATCGTGTGTTTAGGTTTACCTTGCAAGGATAAGAACTCGATTCGAATCGTCTGCTTCTCGCAGCTAATGAGACTGCTTGATCCATTGTACTGCATTGAGTAACAAGTGGAAATGTGTTGACTTAGCAAAATATGTTGATTGCTAAATGTTTGATACCATGTATGATTTGATAGGTACACATTTAGTCTTAAGAGAGTCACACTAAAACTTGAAAAGCTAAACTTGATTTAGACTCAGCTAGTGCTTTTGGCAAACCAAACCCCTCAGCCAAACAGTTGCATGTCTAGAGGTATAGGAGTAGACTCCTCGCACTGGGTAAGTCTAGCTGAGTATTAGTATACTCAGCCTTGCTTGTGGAATAATTTTACAGATTCTCTGGAGGACATGGTTGCTGGAGTGACTTGACCATCCATCTTGCCACCGGGTTGGACAGTCGAGTGGGACCCTACCTTGGCAGGGGAGGAGCATGAGGAGTGATGGGACAGACTTCCCTATCTCTCTGTTTATCTATCGTTAGTTTTATTCCGCTGTATTTCGAACAATGATCACTGCTTTTGTTAACACTCGGATGATGTTGTAATAACTTAATTACTCCTTAATGTTTGGTTTTTATGCTTTATTTTATTTGCTCTGTGCCTCACCATCGAGTGAGTACGTGGTACTTGATCCTGTTAGTGGCCTCGTCGGACTAGATCCGAGGGACTGACGTTTTATTCCTATTTAAGTGTGGTCTAGCCTTTAAGGTGGGACTTAGGCACTTAAGTTGGAAAAATTCGGGTGGTTCCGCCACATATAATGTTCGGTGACAGGCCATACCCACACGAAGTGATCCTGTTGTTCACCGTTGGCTTCCTCGTTGATGTTCTCCTCCTCTTCTTCTCCATCTTCGTCTTCTTCATCATCGTCACCAGAGTCGTCTGGGTCGTCGCCTCTTGGAGCAGGGCTTTGGACTGCTGGTGCTGGCGGTGCTGAAGATGATGATACAGCTGCGAAGGCTAGTGATTCTGCCAATGGGGTGGGCGTAGGAAGAAACTCCTTCGACCTGTCCTCCTGAATAACTCCATTCTCCACACGAATGCGAGGGAGATCCACAGGGATTTCCTTGACTACCACTAGGTAGACGGGAACTTGTCGTGGCAGAGGGATGTAGTTGGTGTTGTTCCGGGCGGTTTGGATTGTACGAACCATCTACAAGAGAAAATGTCAACTTAGTTGAATTTTTAAAGAGGTAAGATTAATAAAGTAATTTTGTAAGGACAAAATTAGCAGGTTTTGAACAGACTAGGCTTTCCATTTCTAACTAGTCTAACGACCTAGAGTCAGCATAGCTTTGATACCACTTCTGTCACACCCGGTTCTGGGGGCAAAACCGAATGCATAGAATATGTGGGCTAGGATCCATTTTCCACACATATGTTGACATCACATGTGTAATATATATCAAAAGACAATGCAATAAAGGCGTAAAAAGGAGTAGAGTAACTTTATTACATCATCCAGAAGATAGTATCTTAACAAGTATCATAGTCAAAGTACGGCAGAATTAAGCAAGGATACTCTTCCACAGGAAGGTGACTGACGCATCGTTAGACTCAAAACTCATCAAGGTCATCTGCGAAGTCTTCGTCATCACCCTCTGATCAAAATATTAGCAAGGGTGAGCTCACTTATGGTCGAGGCTTAGAAAGTGGGGGAAATAATGCAAAGTTAACAAGGTAGGCTATGAATAAGCGGTAAGCATTTTAGTTGGTCAATATTTTATTAGCAACACCTGACTTACTAATTGTAAGTGTATCCCAAAATTCCCAATTAAACATAAGTACAAGATTATTTCAAAACACTTAAATGAAACCACTTAAGCAAACCACTTATGGATCATCGGATCACAATTTATTTTCCATCTTTAAGTTCAATTATCATGTGAGGGTCTAGGTTGCTCTTAACCTTGAGCACGGCTGATATATCAGTTTTACACTCTGCGGAGGTGGTACAACTTTACTCACAAGTCGTGTGTCTCATCTAGCCTAGGTTGATCGAACCCATAAACACTTCCTAGGTGAATGGCTAGGGATCCACTAAGAGGTTTTCACAAAATATCCTTAGTACAAAGCCACCCGCTAAGGTTTCCACGTCAGTATTGATGGCCCTCTGGGTGAGGTAACTTAGCCAAGACTACCACCCCATGTTAACATGAGCTGCCACCAAACCACTGTCACACCCTCTTGCCCATCTTTCAGGTAGAGTTACTAAGCACTAAGTCTGTAGAGCTAATTACCAAAGCCAGAGCCATTATAGCACTCGTGGTTGCACTGTTATCCTGGGTGGTCACTCCATGTTCCATTTAATACAAAATGTTCTTATTTAACCATCGGGTTAACATCATAAATAAAACTTCATTTCCAGAACATAATGTCATTAAAAGAGTGGCATCATATTTATCAAGTTGAGCAATAGCAAAAATTGCTAAGCATAGCATTTATCCCAGGGTAAATCAAGGAATAGGGTTGTTAATTCTATGAAATCCTTATTTAGGCAAATCCCATCAAAATTATGCAATATCCGAAAAGTAAACATTATTATATGCATTATTTTGGTACAAATAGAAATAAAGAGGGAGAATCCACTTGCCTTGCTCAAACGTGTCATGTGAGTCGTCCTCGAATGAGTTTGGTTTGTCTACCTCACAGTCAACTTCTAGCATTGATTTGTGTATCATACATACAAAATAATACATACGCCAAATAAATAAACATACACCATTACAGGGGTAACATTCACCATTACATAAACAATCGCATACCACGCAACTATACTTAATAATGCCTAAGTAATTATTTTATTAATCCCCTAAATTTTCCACTTTGAATTATCATTGGAGAAAATTATATAAGCAAGTGACTACGAAGCTATTTTATCTAATATAGCATAGATAAAATGACTTAACAAACTTTACGGAAAATAATTATTAATTAATTATTAATTAATTATTTTCTTTATTACTAATAATAGTATTTTGGGTTTTATCCTTTCCTTTCTAAATAGAAATTGTACGTATTGCTAAAATGTTTATTTATAAATTACATAACATTAATATTCCAAGAATTAATGTAGATTACTAATTTTGGACTTTAGTAACATAATCATGGTTATTTTGACATAAATAGATACTTTACTAATTCTAAGTAATTAAGTGTTATACATATGAATACATTTATCATGACTAGTAATAATCTAAATTTTAACATGACCAAGAAAATGGGACCTAGTACTTATTTTAATTTCTTATATCATTAAAAAGTATACTTAAACAATCACTAACATAATATTATTTTAGATTTTAAAATGAGAAGTTAATCAAAAAGGATTGTAGTACTTAATCACAAAATTAAAGAATCGTGACATAACTTATTTATTTTTTGAAATACAAAAATGTCCATGTCCAAAATATTGTCGTAGGGCTGATTCATAATTAGACATATACATCAAGGGTCTCTTTTTAATAGTTTCTGAACTAGATTTTTCGGAATTAGTTTTACACAACCAGGGGCTAAAATGCAAAATGATCGTCTTCTACCTTGGGCTAACCGTGCGCAGGAAAGGAACCCGACGAGCAGGGAGGCTCGGCGAGCAGGAAGGTTCGACTGATGACGGGTGGTTCAACCGGGATGGTGGGGCGCGGACGGCGAGGCGCGTGGAGCTCCGGAATGGCGGACGGTGGCAAGGTCCGGCGAGCACGAGCGCGGGTAGAGGAGGGAGAGAGATGAGCTTGGCCGGCTCCTTTTATAGAGAGATGGAGGGGAATGGGAGAGGGCGCCTTTGAGAGAAACGGACGGCCATCACCGCGCCGTTGATGGCCATGAATGGTGGTCTCCATAATTGGGAGGAAATGGGGAGGGAGAGAGGGAAAACGGTCGGTCGTTTGCGGCGGAGGGAGTCGAGCGGGCGCGACCGGATCGGCCCATCCAGGGCGTGTCGTGGGTGCGCATCCAAGGCGGCGGCACGGCCAGAGCGCGCGGGCGCGCGCCTGGGCGACGGCTGCGCGGGGAAGACGACGCCCGTGGGTGGGACCAGCACGCCATAGAGAGAAATGGGGTGAGGGGAAGTGGCGGGCGCGGCTGGGCCGCTTGGTGGCTGCCTCGGCTAGGCCGAATTCGGCCTCGCCGCGCGTTAGAGTTTTTTTTTCCTTTTTTATTAGAAATACAAATAAATATATTTTAAAATATTTCTAAAAATCATAATAATTGTACCAAACTTATTTTAACTAAAATATTTATTTTTGGACCAATGTTTTTATATTAATAAATTAGACTTTCAATATAAAAGAAATTCTATAAAAATAACCATAAATCATATATGAGCAGACAAAAATTATTCTGAATGCAAATAAGATCAAACACTTAAAATAAAAATTCTTTACTATTATTACCACTAATATCCTAAATGTATTATTTTTAGTTGATGGTTTTGAGGTGTTACAGCCATTCACCTCGGAAGTGTTTACGGGTTTGGCCGACCCAGGCTAGAGGGGATACACGGCTTGTGGATAAAGTTGTACCACCTCTACAGAGTGTAAAACTGATATATCAGTCGTGCTCACGGTTAAGAGCAGCCTGGACCCTCACATGATAATTGAACTTAAAGATGGAAATAAATCGTGATCGGTTTTGTTTAAGCGGTTTGCTTAAGTGGTTCGCTCAAGAGGTTGAGCTTCATATTGATGGTATTTGCTCAAGTGGTTTGAGATTATGATGATTATGAATTATGTTTAATTGGGTTTGGTATATACTTATACTTAGTAATCAGGTGTTGATAATAAAATGTTGACCAACTAAAATGCTAACTACATTAAATTTTATCCTTACCTTGTCCACCTTGCATTTTCACCCCACTTGTTGAGCCCCCACCATAAGTGAGCTCACCCTTGCTTAATTTTGATCAGACGTTTACAGATGAAGATTGTGATGATGAACTTGATGGATGCTAGTCTAGTGATACCCTCGGTCATCTTCCTATGGAAGGATGCCCATGTTTCGTTGTACTTTGATGAATAAAGGTTAAGACATTGCGTCTGTTCAAAGTGTAATATGTTATTATAATCTTTATTTACGCTTTTATGCATTGTTCTTTTGATATATTTCACTTGTGACGTCAACATAAGTGTGGAAATATATCCTGGCACACATATGCTATGCATTCGGTTTTGCTCTTAAAACTGGGTGTGACATGGTCTCACTTCTTGAGGCCTGGCAGCATGAGGCAAAGCACCTCTAGGCATAGTATGATGTCTTTGAATAGGAGGATCATGAACACCATGAGTGGGGCGGTTCATGTTCCTTCTGTTCAACTTAGAACCCTGCCGCTCATCTCTCTTACTCTTAAAGCAAAAAGCATCCAAATGCCAATCCCTCTCACAAAACTCACAATGAAACTTCACCTCTCTCTCGGGTAGAATTTGTTTGTGGGAGTGGGTCTTTTTGGGTGGCTAAGGGGCTCTAGGAAGGGGATCACTAAAGATATTTGGTAGAGTGTAAGTGTGTTCTTGAGATGGTTTGGTTTTGGACACCACACTTGTCTTTGAGGAGGGGCTCTCACATGCTCGACAAGCGCTCGATCTCTCACAATAGGGGTGGTAGATTTGGGTGGAGTCATTTTGATGAGCTTGGGGCGGCTGGATGTTTCTCCAAGGATGTCAAGCCATTGCACTCACCAACCTTCCCAAAACAAGCGTCACTCCTAGCCTTAGTAGCAAAGCCTAACCCCGGTTCGCTAGTCCCCCTCTTGATCCGACTGATCATCATGCCCAACTAGGGCTTACTGCTAGACACCCAGCTCAAGACTGAACAAAGGTATGTGTTTTCCTCCCCAATCCTAGTCTTGTCGTGTCTGCATGACTTAAGCGCGGACTACAAACCCTCACGCAGTACACACTGCGTAGGTATAAGTGCACTCACTGAGTTAGCCTTCTCAAGCGAGGTTATCCTAGCATTCTTCTCCACTAGCTCAATCTGCAAGCTAGGACAAGTCTGACACACACCCAACAAGCTAGACCTAGATCTCAACTCATCGCACTCATCTAGCAAGGGTGGCGTACTTGGTCTGCAATGTGGTGATGTTTGACATTTGAAGAGCACACTCCTCATATTTAGTCTCGTCGGACACAATGATAGAAGCTCTTGTACTTGCTCTTGAAATCTTTCCTCTCATGAGCAGCAAGCCTAAGCAACTTATCCTAAATAACTAATGCAGTTGTCAGCTCATGTACCTCAACGGTGAGATCATCAATGGAAAGAGACACCTTAGAGGTGGAGTCATCGCTAGTGTCCTTGTTGCCACTACCCACCATGTCCTCATCAAGTGCCATGGTGTAGAGGCCTCACATGTTGTTAGCGAGGAAGCAGAGTCCGTTCAACTTGTCCTCGACCCATCTCTCAAACTCCTCATCGTTTGAGGAAGAAGATGAGTCATCGGGTCATGGACGAGGTTGCTGAGGGAGGCGAGGAAGGCATGCTCCTTCACCTTGGACTTCTAGAGGTACTTCTTCTTGAGCGCCTCCTTGTCGAACCTTCCATTGGACTTGTGCTTGCTGAAGGTGTACTCGTGCTTGCCCTTGCACCGGCCAGAGTGGTGGTCGTGCTAGCCAACATCCGACTTGCCCTCCTTCGGGCAACTAGCGATGAAGTGGTCGGGGTCACCACAGTTGTAGCATCCATCCTTGGACCCACCACGCCATTGATTCAGGTGGTGGTTGTGGAACCACGTGAACCGACTGGCCACAAGCGCCAACTCCTCGTCTCCAAGGCTCTCCACTTGCTCCTCTATAATGGTTAACAAAGAGGACAAAGCAAACATAGCAGGTGAAGTTTTAGAAGAGGAACCACCTCAAGAGAACAGGGCTATGGTGGGTGCACCAGGGTTCTCAATCTTGGCCCAGGTCTAGTGGTCAATCTCAGTGGACTTGAGCTTGTTGAATAGCTATTCCACAATGAGAGTCTCATAGTTGGGCGACTTGATGATCGCCGAGACCTTGACCTCCTGAACCCTCTGTTCTAGAGCATGTAGTAACTTGAGTGCTCTCTCATGATCATCATAGGGTAGTTGTGCCTTGTTTGTGCGCATCATGTTCACAATTGACTAGAACCAAGAGAACATGGTGTCGATCATCTCTATAGCCAACTGGACAAAGTTCACTTACTCTCACTGATACGCCTCAAAAAGTCTTGTCTTTACATGATCATTTCCCTCATAGGATTTCTCAAGGGTGGACCAGATCTTGTGAGCTGTACCCAAATGTCCAACTCACTCAAACTCACCAAGCGAGAGACAATAAGACAAAGCATTTCGAGATTTGTTGTCCGAATCATGGTACTCCATCTGAAGAGGAGTGATTCGAGCACCCTAGGCATCAAACGCAGCATTGAGACAAATCTTCCAAACTTGATACATGAAACTTTGAAGATACATAGACACGTGAATCTTCCACTACATGTAGTTTATCCCATCAAAGAACAGAGGTTTGTCAACACCTCGTTCCAAGTCGCCTTCTACAGATCAAGAACCGATTAGGGTGGATTGGTCCTTAACCGTCTTTGATACCAATTGAAGGACTGATGAGGCAATCAGAGGGGTGAATGGGTGCCACAAAAATATCTCTACTTGAGAGCATCGTGACTTGATCCCAATCTTCAACCAAAAACCCCTAGGGACTCCAAAAACAGTGAAGCACTGTGCAAATAAATCTAGTGTTGATTGACTGTACCAAAAGGGTAGAAGGGAATCAACTCAACTATTTGCAGAAAACTAGAAGAAAAAACAATGAACAACACAAGCGGCAGTGCTGCTCTGATGGCCAGCAGTGCTGGGTCACGGTAGTGCAGCGCAGGGGAGCGGCAATGTCGCGATGAGTAAACTGCTGAGAATCTCCCAAAATTTACTGGAAGCCATATTAGAGGAAAATAAGAGGATTTGTAAAGTATGATCATGCACAACTCAAAAATCGATGTGTAGATTCAAAATCTTGAGAAGAATGGGGTTTGTTGGGGTTTTCTCAAACAAACTCAAAATGGGATGATCTGTGATCACGACTAAAAACTGCTTGAACTAGATGTTCGTAGTGGTCTGAGAAGTGATCTTCACCCTAGCCCAATCCCCAACACATACCATAAGTCAAGCAAACAAAGGTTCTCTCAAAAACGAAGAGAGAAGAGAAGAATTGAGAGCAGAAACAAAGTCCAATAAAAAACTACAGCCACCACAAATGAGCCCATGATTCGACAATCTCTATGGATGGATCTTGCCACCCTTCCTTTGAATGGAGTGAAGAATACAAAGACACATATGTGGAGTTCAAATCATCTGCGGATCTCAAGCTAAACTACTGCAACCTAGAGAAGTAGACTAGGGTTTTCTAAATAAGAGTCTAATGTGATAGCCAAAGAGAGATGGTTGTCCACAATAGCCCACCCATCTATTTATTGAGGGTTATTCTACTAGTCTAAACTAACACTAGATACATATTGCCTATACACTTAGCCAGGGGCGAAATGGACTAACTCCTGGAATATACATCTCACGGCCACGTGATTCACATGAAGTTGCTTCGCCTTGATGCAACCTTCGTGATGACGCCATGTGCCACCTTCGATTCCTTCCTGACCCGCACCGCTAAGTTTTGAGGCCCAAAGTCAGTAAAACCTGCCATCTATAGCGCTGGGTGGTTTTGAGGCTCAACCACAAAACCGCCATGAGTAGCACACCGCATGCACGTCCCCCACGTTTTGGCCACGTGTCTCACTAGTCCTTGACCATGCCGGTGACATGATTCGCTCTGCCACGGCCTCGCGTCAATGCGTGTCGCAGGTGTTAGCCTCCACGGCTAGTCACCCGACTTCTCTGGTCCCTCGGTTAAGTCTCAGTGCTCGTCCTTCACCTCTCCCGGTCCATCGACACGAACCAACATGACCTTCACCTTCACTATCGACCACCGTCCCTGTGCTCCACACTTGCATACCACAAACCGAGAAACATGGTTGCACAACACATAATCTCATACTCTGGTTAGTTAGTCGACTACATCAAAGTACTACCCATGTTGACAATCACTAATCATCAACCCGAACCACAAGGGACTAGTCAACCTTGTGTTCGCAATTCGAGGTTGCTTTGAGTGCACACAACTATGTCACTTAAGACCTTTTATGATAGTGAAATTCAGAATTAAACTCATGGTGGAAAGTCGAGTCATGGAACCAAAATTAATATGACACAAATGAGAATGCCAAATACTTGCAAGATCATCAATATTAGCGCAGATATGGTTCACAGATTTATTATTAAAATCTAACATAGAAAAGCAGAACAAGCTTTCGCAATCATAACCTTTACCAATAAATTGTCAGACTTAGACACGACCACTTTATTGGACTCCAAAACTACCTTGAACCAATATCTACATAGAAGGGTTCCACTAATAAGATTCTTGTTCATAGAAGGGACATGTTGCATGGTCCTTAGCTGCACGATCTTTCCCTAATGCCCTGAATAGAAGCATGTGATCCATTCCCCATTAGGACGGAGGAATCCCGGGCGACCTAATAATAAGAGAACATATTAATGTTAAAACATACATGAACATTAGCACCAGTATCAATCCACCAACTAGGTGATTGAAAAAACTTATAAGATGAAAGGTAGTTTACCATACCCTTTGTCTTCCTCATTGCTAGTGGTCACTATGTTGACATTGCTCTTTTTCCATGACGATTCACTCGATTAGTACAGTCCATGGAAAATGCCCAGTTCACTACATGTGAAGCAGGTCAACTTAGCCATGTTCTTCTTCTTGAAGTTGATAGTTTTGTTGGGCTTATTTTTCTTTGGCTTCCATTTTCCCTTGTTGTGGTTTTTCTGAAACATGTTGGCACTGGATTGACCCTCGTCTCCCTTAGAACTCATGTCCTTAGCCCGAGCTTTCTCCTAAACATCAAGAGATGCCATTAGATTTTCAACTGATATCTCTTGTCTCTTATGTTTTAGAGAAGTGGTGAAGTTCCTCTGTGAAGAAGGAAACTTTGTAATAATGCACCCAACCACAATACGATATGGAAAGACAATCTTAAGGAGGTCGAGTTCCTTAGCTATGCACCGTATTTCACGGGCTTGCTCTACAACAGAGCGATTATCAGCCATCTTATAATCTTGAAAAGTCTCCATGATATACAACTCACTCCTAGCATCCAATGCACCATACTTCACAGTAAGTGCATCCCATAGTTCCTTCTTGTCTGTGTAATGTATATTCGCATCACATAGTCGGTCAACAAGGACACTAAAAATTGCTCCAATGAAGATAGTATTGGCATCGACGTGTTTCTTCTCCTCTCCAGAAGTCAATAAGCCCTCATGTTTGCCTTTACTAATATGAATCACATTTATACCGGTAAGCCAGAGCATGACCTTGACTTGCCACCTCTTGAAGTGCATACCAGAGAATTTCTCTGGCCTTAGCGCCTCAGGAAAACCAGCTATAGTTAAACAAAGAAATTGTCTACTACAAGGTTTTTGAATTGTTGAATAACTAGACTGTTTCTAGATTAAATTTTGAATATAAACCATGAATAACAGTAAAGAAACTAGCATGTTTTTCCTAATTGGCAAGTAACCAGTACGCAGGATAGAACTATAACAGCAAATAAACTTAAATATAAGATTAGATCAGATGGTGCATACTATTTAGACATATTGGATGCAGTGGCGAAGCCATGCTGAAGCTCCCTGTTGCATAGGCACCAGGGTAAAATGAAATTTTGTCAATATCTATCTTAAATTTGTTATGTATTTCCTTTTAAACTCTATGCTTTACTTTGTGTTTGATAGAGTGTGCACTAGGGTAGTTTTTAAGCTGGCTTCGCCCTGACTGGATGGTGGTGTAATGTAGCAGGGAAGACAGTGGCGGTGATCCTTGGGAAGAACGTGAGCAGTTGTTTCCCGAAAACCTTGCTCGATCTCTCCCGATGTGTCACACCCGGATTTAAAGGATAAAGCCGAGTGTGTCTCATATGTGCGCTAAAGAAAAACATCACATATAATGACAAAGTGTATAGAGATAAATGTCACAAATATCATTATTACATAGCGGAAGTCTTACAAAAATAAATGAGAACAATAAAGTGAACTAATAATTATTTCTTGGCGCCATAAAGTTGTCTCGGAGACGGCACCTAGATAAGCTCGTACTCCTCGTTGTAAGGCTCCTCCTAGACCACCTGTTCTTCAAATGTGGGAGGTTTATATATTGCAAGGGTGAGCTCACAAAAGATCATAGCTCAACAAGTTGTGGGGAATAATGTGCATGAACTCACCAAAGGTGGAAGCTCATGTGAAGTGTAAAGCTGATCAACAAATAAGGGTTAAAGCTGAGCGTTGCTTTTAATAAGTTGGTCAAATTTTATTAGCAGTTACTAAATGTAAGTAAATACCAAACCGGAGAAATAATAGATCAAAATTAATAATTAAATCATAATGCGATGCCAATGATAAATTGAATTTAATTCCATAAATTAATCATGCGAGAGTCCTGAGCTGCTCATGACCGCGAGCACGGCTAGTTTAGCAGTTTTATACTCTGCAGAGATTGTACCCTTTACCCACAAGTCATGTTACCCATTTGCCACGGGGTTGTACGGCCCCATACAGATCTACCAAGGAAGCGAGGCAGGGTAACACTATGAGGCCTTTACAAAGTTCCACTAGCTTCAGAAAACCCGCTACAGTTTCTAGTGAGCGCAAATGCAGGAATCCCCCGTCTGACCGCCATCGCAGCAAAATCAACCCGAGAACCTCCCTACACCGCCAGATGTTTTGAGCACCCGATTTCTACAAACAAATTGGACCCTTCTGTTGTATAGGGAAGGTCTTCACCCTCATTTTAACCCCCCTCAACCATGAGATGAGAAGGATAGCTCGTGCAGGGCCACATGGCCCGCTTTTGCCACTTCTACTTCTACAAGCCCAGGAAGGAACCGAGAACTACCACTTACTTTGACTATTATAGAAAGCGGGAGAAGGGAGGGCAAGCAGTTTGCGGTTCTAGACTAGACAGACAACTATTCTTTCTGGTGCAGGTGAGAATAGAGCCTATCCAGATCGCGATTCTACATCGGGAGAAGCAAATACATGGGATGGCTACACACACTCATGACTAAGACAAGCAAGGTTTCCGGTGAAAAGACAGATTCCTAGCTGGTAAGGATAGGTTTCATAGACAAGACAATCCAAGAAGGGTTCCTTTTTCTTAGCTTCCTTCTCCTTGGTGTGGTGATGGGAGGTTTCTTACAAGGTCCGTTCTGTTTCCTGCTCTCCGGTATCCTATGACAAGACAACTCGATTCTCTGGTTCTATGTATGCTAATACTACCTAGGGTCGGTCTCTCACATCAGGATGTGTCCCTATCCCGGCCAAGGGGCGATCCTTCCACGCTCTGGCACTTACTGCCCTTGCCTCTTTCGGGTAAGATAGACCTCCACTAGCTTTCCTAATTACTCAGCCAAGGGTGTCCCATTCCACCCTTGGGGTGGCACGTGTTTCTCAAGTTAACCTCCATTTTCCAATTAACATAATAGTCTTATCATGAACAAAATAGAACAATAATAATATAGAATGACCATGTGTAATAGTTATCTCAACACCCAAAACCATATATAGCAATAGCAAAGAGTACCCAAAAGTTCAGGGGTAAACAAGGTGTAAAGGTGACCAAACTAGGGTGGCCTATTGGATCCCACTAAAATTAAGCCTATGCATGCCAAAATGATTATAGAGAACATTATTGGGTAAATAAAAGTGATCAATGGCACAACTTGCCTTCAATGAGCTTCTGCTCAGCAACTTCTACCTGCTGAACACCTGGATCCTCGGTCACTGGTTCGTCTACTCGAAGCAATACAAACAGACATGATATAGGAGAAATTAACATCACACTAAACATGAGTACAAAATACATAATAATAATCTATGTTTCGCAACGAGATCGTAGGTTCGAGAATCACTAAATTCGGAGTTACATATAATAAGTTATGATTTTTCGAAGGTTTTATGTGTTTGGTACTAAAATAACCAAGTGATTAATTTTAATCTATGTTTCATGCTAAAACAGAGTTACCAAGTGATAAAAATATTAAAACAAATTTATGGCAACTGGAATGGGTTAAAAGGGAATTAAAATAAATTTTCTATGAATTAAACAAGTTCTTGTAATTATTTCATGGAGTCTAGGGGTCTATTTACAAATTTGTAGAGCACGCATGTAATTACTTTATATACGCAATGGATGGCTGGTTGTTTACCAAAATTCATAAGGGCTCTTTTGAAAACCTGATCGGTTGAAGGGTATCGGGAATATCGGACAGTCCGATCCATACCCGACGCACCAGATTAGATCATCGCGATATAGGTAACGTGTAACCCGCCATGATCGTCAGATCCGAAACCGACGGATGAGGGGTGCTCCTGCCCCGATCTAACCTAAACCGTCTGTTACCGCATCAACGCTCCAGATTCCCACCTAGCGAACTGGTACGCTGAGATCTGATCTTGACCGCACCTCCCTAGATCGACGATCGGCGCACATCTCCCGTATTCTAATCGGCGGAGGCCGGCAGTGACCGGAGCAACCACGGCAACGGCATCGCCAGACTTGGCCGGACCACCATTCCGAGCCCAAAAGGTTCCTCTTCATGTCTCTACACGATGCGAGGATAAATTCGAAGCTATCGGAGAGGTACTCACCTAAAATTACTCGCGACGAAGCGCTGCCCACGGTAATACGTGGATTCGTGGCGGCACGCTGACTCCGGCGTGAAATTGCCTTCAGTTCACTGTCGTGCGCGCCCGATTGTTGACCGGAACCACTTCCACGAGGCGGCGCACACCTCCACGGCACGAATTCGATCCCGAGACGGTGCCCAGTCGAATACCACAGCAGCGGCGGCCGACACACTTCCTCTCCTCACCCTTGGTGCTAACGACGGCTAGGTTAGGAGGGGAAGAAGGGCGCTGGTCCTTGGCCCATTTCTTTATAGCCTCCCAAGGTCGGTTCCGAGTGCCAGCAACGGCTCCCGCATCTCGCGCTGGTGCTCCGAGCTCCACGGAGTCGGACGCGCGTGGGAAGAGGATGGACTGGCACCGCGGGCCCGCGATTCAGAGACAGCGAGCCGGGGAATGCAGCATCGGTGGCTGACGGAATGGTCCCACACGTGAGCGAACTACGGTGTAGCGGCGCGCGAGGCCAGCGGCTGACCTCCAAGTCCATGGCGTCAGCGGCAGGAATTAGTAGATGGGCCGGCCGAGGGGGGAGACCGGCCCAGGCGCTGCTTTATTCTTTCTTTTTCTTTTCCTTTTGTTTTTCTGTTTTCTTTTTCTTTTTATTTATAAATTTCAATTTATTGAATTCAATTTGGTTGTGAATTTCATACTTTGATTAAATGCACTAATCAAACTAAATACGAGTTTCAAAAGATATATTTATATATATGTTTTTCTTTATATTTATATAGTATTTCTCTTATTCGTTATATAATCTTCAATTTCTAAGCGGTAAGTTTGGTCTTAAATCCCAATTTGAACAATAATATATTTTTATTGATATTATCATTATTATTATTTATAAATGCACAATCAAATAAACTCCAACATGATGCATAGGTATTTATGTGTCGTTTGTTAATTATTCACTTTTAAATATGGTTATTCACATGTTCCAATAAGTAGAGGGCAAAACATATAAGGAGGTCAACTCTCTTCTTATCCTTTACAAATTGGGTATTACAAATCCTACCCCCCCCCCTTAAAAATAATCTTGAACAAGAGATTAGGAAGAACTAGGGAAAAGATGGGGAAACTCTATCTGAAGCTCTTCTTCTCTCTCCCAAGTAGCTTCATCTTCTCCATAATGACTCCATTGCACTTTGCACATTTTTATCACCTTCTTTCTTGTGACCCGAGTCAAAGTGTCAATGATCTTGATAGGATACTCCGTGTAAGTTAGATCACCTTGCACAGTGAGTTCTTCCATTGGTAACTATTCCTCTAGAATACGGAGACACTTCTTGAGTTGAGTTACGTGCAATACATCATGCACATCAGATATATGATCTGGTAGCTTGAGCTGGTAGGCCATCTCCCCAACTCGCCTAAAGATTCTGAAGGGTCCAATAAAGCGAGGAGATAGCTTGCCTTTAACTTTGAATCTTCTCATTCCACAAATTGGTGACACCTTTAGGTACACGTGGTCACCCTCTTCGAATTTCAGTGGTCTTCTCCGGTTATTAGCATAACTCTTTTGCCGAGTCTGTGCTATCCTCAAGTTCTCCTAGATCATACAGACTTGTTCTTCTGCCTCTTGAATAATCTCAGGTCCAAAGAACTGTCTTTCACCAGTCTGATCCCAATAAAGAGGGGTTCTACACTTTCTGCCATATAAAAGCTTCAAATGGTGACATCTTCATATTGGCTTGATAACTATTATTATAAGAGAACTCAGCATATGGTAGACTCTTGTCCCAACTGCCTCCATGCTTAAGGGCACAAGCTCTTAACATATCCTCAAGTACTTGGTTAGTTCTCTCAGTCTGGCCCTCAGTTTGGGGATGATAGGCCGAGCTGAAGTTCAACTTTGTATCCATGTTCTCATGAAGGCTCTTCCAAAATCTTGAGGTAAATTGTGATCCTCGATCAGAATCATTTTTTTTCGGTACTCCATGTAGGCACACAATTCGAGCCATATATACCTCTGCCAACTAAGAACCTTTATAAGTAGTCTTGACCGGAATGAAGTGAGCCACTTTGGTCAGTCTATTCACGATCACCCATATAGAATCGTAACCCTTCGGGGTGCGGGGCAACCCGACAATGAAATCCATATTAATTTCTTCTCACTTCCATTCGAGTATTTTTAACGGGTGTAGCAGTCCAGCTGGTCTTTGATGTTCAGCTTTGACTCTTTGACATACATCACACACAACCACGTGTGCAGCCACATCTCTTTTCAGCCCATACCACCAGTACTTTTGCTTCAGATCCTGATACATCTTAGTGCTACCAGGATGAATAGAGTAATTAGAGTCATGGGCTTCCTTCCGTATGGTCTCACGGAGGCTGTTAATTTCAGGAACACATATCTGGTTCTTGAATCATATTGTGCCTTGTTCATCCTATGTAAAGTCTGGACCTCTACCTTCAACCATCAGATCTTTGATTTCTTGGATTTTAGCATCACCGATCTGACCCTTGCATATTTCTTGCTCCAAGGTAGGTTCCACTTCAATAGTGATCCCTTCAATGTGTGCAACTATTCCTAGGTTGAGTCTTCTAAAATCTTCTACTAACTCATCGAGTAACTGGGCGACAATAGTTGCATGGACATGCTCCTTTCGACTCAAGGCATCTGTAACCAGATTCGCCTTGCCCGAGTGATAATGAATCTCCAAGTCATAATCTTTGATGAGCTCCAACCAACGGTGTTGCCTAAGGTTGAGATCTTTCTGAGTGAAGATATACTTTAAGCTCTTATGATCAGTGTAGACTTAACAATTAATTCCCATTATATAATGCCTCCGAACCTTGAGAGCATGCACTACGGCTACCAGTTCTAAGTCATGAGTGGGGTAGTTCAACTCATGTTTCCGCAACTGGCGAGACGCGTAGGTGATAACATGTCCTTCTTGCATAAGAACACATCCCAAGCCCTGGCGGCACACATCAGAATATATATCAAATCCCTTCTGCAGATCTGGCATAATCAACATTGGGGGTGACATCAATCTTAACTTCAGTTGATTGAAACTATCTTGACATTCACGAGATCAATTAAACTCCTTTCCCTTCTCTAATAGTGAGGTCATAGGCTTAGCAATCTTGGAGAATCCTTCAATAAATTGTCAATAATACCCTGGGAGTCCCAAGAAAATCCGGATTTTAGTAACTGAACTCTGTATCTTCCATCCTACTATCTCTCTCACTTTAGCAGGGTCCACTGATATTCCTCCATTAGAGATGATGTGTCCGAGGAATGGCACTTTATCAATCCAGAACTCACACTTGCTATACTTGGCATAGAGTTGATTATCCTGTAACTTTTGTAGCACGATTGGCAGATGTTCTTCATGATCACTATCATTCTTGGAATAAATCAGAATGTCGTCGATGAATATCACGACGAATCTATCAAGATACTCCATGAACACCTTGTTCATCAGATTCATGAAGTAGGCTGGTGCATTAGTTAAGCCAAACGACATGACCATGAATTCATACAGACCATATCGGGTAGAGAAAGTTGTCTTGGAAATATCAGAAGGCCTAATCTTCATTTGATGATAACCCGATCTGGGATCAATCTTAAAGAATACCCTGGCACCTATCATCTGATCAAATAAGTCTTCAATGCGAGGTAAATGATACTTGTTCTTAATTGTGACATCATTAAGTGATCTATAATCAACGCACATCCTTTGTGAACCATCCTTCTTCTATACAAATAGAACCGGTGCTCCCCAAGGTGAGGAACTCGGACGAATGTACCCCGCCTCTTGTACATCCTTTAACTGTTTCTTAAGTTCTTTTAGTTCTTCTACTGACATCATGTATGGCTCTTTAGAAATAGGAGCGATTCTAGGTAAGAGATTGATAACAAACTCAACTTCCCTATCTGGTGGCATCCCGGGTAACTCCTCTAGAAAGACATCTGGGAAATATCTAACCACACGGATGTTTCTGCCCATAAATTTCCCATCTACTAGATATACAACGGGTCTGGTAGACGCGGTTATGGTAATTATTACTTCAAATCTTTCTCCTTTTGGACTGGTGAGTTCTACGGTTCCCCTAGCATAATGTATAACTGCCTTTGCTTTTCTTAACCATGACATCCCAAGTATCAAATCTATATTACTTTCTTCTAATACTATAGGCATAGACCAGAATTCCCTTCCCATGATTGCTAGTGTTAATATGTTGGTCATATAATTTGCTTCAATTGGCCCTTTAGGGGTAATTACTATCAGTGGTTTCTGCATAGTTTGAAGTGGTAACTCATTTGTGTTGACATAGCGAGTACAAATAAACGAATGCGTAGCTCCAGAATCAAATAATATGGCTGCAGGAACTGAATTAATATAAAATGTACCGATAGTGATATCAACTCCATCAGCAGTAGCATCAGCACTGACTTGGTTGACTCTGGCAATGCTGAATTCCTTGCCAGAACCTGGAGTTGGTTTCTTCCCTTGGACATTGCTTTGAGCAGGTGTGGTGGTGATCCTATTCGGACAAGCGTTGGTGTAGTGCCCAACCTCACCACACTTGAAGCAAGTGGTGATTGTACCCTGTCATGTAGGTCTCGCTAGGGTGCCAGTGGGGGCAGCCTGACGAGTATGTGGAGTCTGTGGAGTCCCCTATGGTGCATACTGAGCTGGATGTTGCCCTCCTCTAGGTCGAGCTGGTGTACCCTAGGGTGGAACATACACTACTAGAGATATGCTTATTTAAGACGCACATTTTAAGATGGATATCAGTGCATTTTATAGAAGCGTCTTTTATCATATAGTGATGAGTAAGATAAGAAAGTTTGTTTGAGATATGTCTTTAATAAAGAAGTGTTTTGAGACAGTTACATCGTAAGAAATGTCTTATATTGATTTAAGACATATTGTTATTGAAAACCGTCTTAAATAAATATATCTTTTGAGTCATTAAGAATGCAAGAATTGTCTTAGATTCTTGTTAGTATATTATACACTTTTATATATGAAACCATCTCAAATAAAGATATTATTAGAGTCGTTTAGACTATAACAACTATCTTAGATGTTAGTGAGTATACTAGACACTTCTAAATATAAAACCATCTTTATATGATATTTTTGATAAAACATACTATGAAAAAATGTAGTAAATAATGAATTTGGCTAGTATACTTTCTTAAAACTGCAATCCATATGGGCTCACACCCTGCATTTCACGGCTCGCATAATGCCTCCATAGCTGGACATGTGTCTACGTCCATGATCTTATAAAAAGGCCCTTTGTTATTTGAGAAATCAACCTGTTGTCCACGCTGGTTGTGGGTGCCCCTCGGCCTCGCCCCTCGCTGCTCCTAGAGCCTAGTTTAGGAGAGAGGGGAGCTAAATCTAGGGAGGGAAAAATCCTACATATAAGGGCTAGTTTGGGAACCACATTTTCCCAAGGGTTTTTCGTTTTCCCAAAGAAAATTAGTTTATTTTCCCTTGGAAAATTAAAAATCCCATGGAAAAATGTTGTTGCCAAACTAGCCCTGACTAAATATCTTATTCAAATGTATCCAAGGATTACTCACCCTCGGACATGAGGGGATACAAGGGGATTTGGTTTCCAAAGTTGATCGCACCTCCGTCCAGAGAAACCCTAATCCATGTCCCCTCCTCTTCAGCGCCTTCAGCTTCGCGCTAGCGCCCAGTCGCCGAACGGGTCCTCCTCGTCGCCGTGCGGCGGCCATTGCTCACGAGGAGCCAGAGTGCCGCGTCGTCGAGGTTTCTGCGTCACCGAGGCCGCCGCTCGCGAGGAAGTGCTCACGCGAGATGCTCGACCACTACAACACAAACTCCCCTATAGCAACGCATCCACAACACATGGTTTTATGTGTTGTAAGAAATTAGCGGGCAACGCTTCATATGCGTTGCAAGCATCATTTGTTAAGTTATTAGGGTGGTGGCAACATTTAATATATGTTGCAAGCACCATCCATTGTTTAAATAGGATGCGACAACACTTAATATGTGTTGCTATGGGAATGTATTGATTAATTAGGACGCTACAACAATATGTGTTGCTAGTATAGGAACATTTATAATAATAGAACACAGGCTCGATCTTCCTCCCTGACTATAGCGATGACCTAACCTGAATCACCTACTCCTGTTCCCCTCGCAGACTCGCAGCCGCCAGCCCTGAGCCTCCTGCTTCCCCAGTATCTTCCCCAATCCTAGCGTCATAGGAACCACCATCCATGGTGATGGTCGTGGTTACACGGCAACAAGCCACCGCACAGGCACCCACAACAGAGGCTCACTGCCCAGTGCCCATGGCCAAGTTGGAGGAGCATAGTCGATCTACCGCCAAGCCGTCATATGGTGGTCGCCCTCGCCCAGCCGCCAATCTGCCGCTCTAGAGGACCACCGCCGATTCACCGGCACACCACATGCGCCCACGGCGGAGGTCCACCTATAGTTGTCGTCCAGTCCCTCATGGTGAACACCAGTGATTCACTTCCATCTGAGCTAGGTATCCTTTCTCCGATGAATAGAATATACTCCAATCTGTCGTGAACAGAATACAAACTGCTATTTTCCCATAATGCCAGAAAAAAATGAAACTGCATGTTCACCAGTCACCTTTTATTAAAATTTATATAAACAGTTTCCTCATGCATACATCTAAGGAAAAAATGTTGTTTGATTCATACAAAGAAATTCATCTAGTCTACATAAATACATATACAACTTACATATTCTGAAATAGCAATAGATACAATTAACTGAACATTTGTTTCGATGCCAACCATTGTGAAATAGGCTCCTCCATCTACAGAAGTACATGATGGGTTCAATTCAGATATGTTGAAAGGAAATCTTGTCCTAGGCTGAACCTGTCTGACGAACCTAAATATGTTCAAAATGTTCATACTACTTAAATGTCCAGAACATGGACAACGGGGGTCATGTGGCTGTCAAGATCCTCGACAAGGCAAAGGTTCACAAGAACAAACTAGCTGAGCAGGTAGAGTGTCATCAAGACTTTAACTATTTGCACTAGTACTTCCTTAGATTTCACTGTTTTCCATATATCTGAACTGCATAGCAGATTAGGAGGGGGATCTCTGTACGATGAAGCTAATACATCTTCCCAATGTTTTTCGTCTGCATGAGGTAAATAAAGCTTTAACTTTCAATGTAAAAAACACATATATTCTTTTTTCAGAATTCCGTTTGCTGTATCGGAATGCATGTCCTACAGGTCAACCATTTTATTTGGATTGTTTTCCCCCTTATAACTGGTGATGGGAAGTAAAACAAAGATTTACTTTATGCTGGAATTCGTGATGGGTGAAGAGCTCCATGATATCATTGTAGGTCATTGCTTTTCTTTTCTCTATCATTTGACCTGATTCATCACGAGCAGTCATAATGTAGAAAAATATGTCTGAAATCATGGGCTTCGCTCCAATGGACCACGACTTATTGCTTCATTCGAGCAGAAAGAACAACTAAATTTGTTCATGTTCGAGTGCACAAATAGACTGTCTTCTATTCTGGATTCAACTTATGTGGTGTCGAACTGAAAATTCAGTTTCAGTGCACAAACAGACTGAAGTTAAAACTGAAGACAGAAACTGCCAGAGCACAACAATCCAATTTTAGTTTAGACTGAAAGAAACAGACTGAAACCAGCAACACACATACACTTTCAGTTATGGACAACCACAAACACATTTTCATACACACGTGCTGAAGTTCACACCTACTGATCATACACACAGGTGCACATAAAAGGATCACTTCAATTCAGATTATACACACATGTTGAAGTTCACACAATTCAGTCTTGTGGCAGGGAGTGGATGATCTTTCACATTCCCATAGGTTTGTCGTTGGTACTAGAGTTCAAGCTGGGTGGAGTAAAGATGGAGAATGTGTGAGCTTCTCTTTGATATACCTATCATTGTTTGTGTCTAGATAATCTTATCTTTAATATTTTTCACTTCTTTTCATTACAACATGTTTGATTGGCTAAAATGCTAGGTATAAAGCAACAGTTGGAGCTATAGCACAAAATGGATACTATGTAGCCTATGATGGCTGGGGAAATAGGGAAGATGTATGCTCCTTTTTCTATGAGTAATAGTTTTTCTTTTAAAATTTTTGCTGAAGCATGGTCACCATTTCAGTATTAAATTAATTCTGAAAAATGTATACAGTGCAGGTTAGTATAAGTGAATGTCTCCTTCATTGTCATAATTAAGTTGTATTTGGTTGTGATAATGTCGAAGAGAATTCTTTGGTACTAACATGGCATGCCTTGTGTTTGACCATCCCTTGTTGCTTCGCGACGTATAGAAACAATACTGTCTACGACATGTTCTTATGTTTGCTTGCGCTTTAGCTTGTAGCTGATGCAAATTCTTGTTGTTCTAAAGTCATTGTTAAGGCCTAATAGTTTATTGATATTTGTTGTCGTTAGGTCAAATGGGTGTATCCTGTCTTGGATTGGGAGTTTCAGACCGCTACTTAGATGATCAAGACTGTATCTTGTCTTTAGTCTTCCACCTCCATATTTCTCCTCATGTAAAGCATTAACAGACATATGCCTACTCTTCCTTAATATATGGAAAATGAAGAGGCTGACCCTACCTTGGATTGGGAGTTTGGGACAGAAGGCCTTTGTCGTCGTTGGAGATGCAAAACACAAACATTTTGCAATGCACATATTTAAGTTTGGCACACTTCTATGGCTACTAAGATAGTGTTTGTTGATGTAGTTAGTTATACTGTTGTTTTTGTAAAATACAAATTAATTGTGAATAGCCAACCTTTCTTAAAACATGTAGTTGTTGCCATAGCTTTGTATGGTTGTGCCCCTTTTTTCTGTCATACATGATAGTGTTACCTTTTTGCCAATCGGAGTTGAAAATGTTGGGGGTAATGTATTAGGGCAATTTTTATCTAATTGTTATTCTATATGGTAGCTTCTGTAGTGTGCTATTTATTCAATATTGTAGTGTCACATAATGTTTGAGTTGCTAACTAACAATCATATGTAGTTCTGGTGCTAATTTCTCTTCTATTGTTCAGGTTACTGAAGAAAACCTCGCAGCAGTATTAATAAATTGCAGACATGTACAAATTTATGGGACAATTGTAAACCCTCTTACATGTATTTAGTTCCCCATTTGATTTTGATCCAACTGTGCATAATCTTGGATATGCTCTCTGAAGGTTGTGGACTGTCGCATGTGTGGGGACCCAAATTCAGTCCTTAGGTTTGCTTTCATAGAGTTCGCTGATGAGGGTAATATATCCATATCCAACCATGTTTCAGTTTGCTTACTCTGTGTAATGGATCTACTGTTTATCGGGTGAAAAACATCGATGTCCCAGAGGGTGCAAGGGCTGCTCCGAATCTGTCAAGAACCGTGCTTGGATATTATCCTGTCAATGTTCTGCCGTCAAAAACTGCCATTGCACCAGTCAACGAAACATTCCTACCCAGGGTATGCAAACCTTCCGGAACTAACATGCTTGTCTTAAGTTCATTGCTCAATGTTCATGCTCTATCTGATATGGTCTCTAAGAAAGTTGGTCGATTTTCTGTGCTCTGCAGTCTGACGATGAACGTGAAATGTGTGCAAGCACTATCTACTGCACAAACATTGACAAGAAGGTTTGGTACCTGAACTCATGCTACTACCACTAGGTATTCATTCTGTCATGATTCTGTTTTAATACACGCAGGTCACTCAAGCAGATCTAAATTTATTCTTTGAGTCCATATGTGGTGAGGTTGGTCGTTCTTTACTCCAAACACAATCTCCCTTCTGTACAGCTAAAAGTTTGCAGAAATGGCACCATCAAGATCGATCTGGAGACCAACAAGATCATGGACTTCATCAAGTTTGACATCGACAACGTGGTCATGGTGACCAGCGGGAGGAACACCGGGCGTGTAGGAGTGATCAAGAACAGAGAGAAGCACAAGGGCAGCTTCGAGACCATCCACGTGCTGCATGGAGCTTTTTGCTATGTCTAGTTTTCTCCTATTTGTTGTACAGGAAAACATAGAATGGAATTCAAATTTGGTGGCCACAAAAGTGTGGAGACTTGAATTCATATAAAGTTAGGCTTAACATTAGTGCAAACAGTTGTATTTTAGTTTAGATTTAGAGTACACTTATGTATGCGTTGTTTGACAATGCTTATTTATGATATATTGAATGGTACTTATTTATATTATATTAATTATAATGTTGTTCAATATTGTCGGGTACCATAATTAGGGGTACCCCCAACACTCCTAAACTCGGCTGGTAATCACCATCAGCGCAAACTGCAGAGACTGATGGGCGCAATCCAGGTCAAGGCTTCGTCTATTCAAGGGACGCAATCTCACCTCGCCCAAGCCCAGCCTCGGGCGGGAACAGTAGTCCCAGGCAAATTCACGCCTCGCCCGAGGACCTCTTCAGCAACGGACGCACCCTCGACTCGCCCGAAGCCCAGCTCGGGCAGGCTTCGTTGTGAAGCAACCTTGACCAAATCATCCCACCAACCGACCGTATCGCAGGCGCATTCAATGCGAGGATCGCCTGGCGCCTTATCCTGACACGCGTGCCTTAGTTGGCAAGGTCGAAGTGACCGCAGTCACTTCGCCCTCCCACTGACTGACCTGACGGGAAAACAGCGCCGCTCGCCCCTCTCCGACTGCCGTGCCACCCGCCAGGGTGACGCTGACAGCAGCTGAGTCCAGCCTCAAGCGCAACAGGAAGCTCCGCCTCGCCCGACCGTGGGCCTCGGCCTCAGGAGGAAGTCTCCGCCTTGCCCGACCACAGGGCTCGGCCCCCGCCTCAGCCTCGGAAGATGGTCTCCGTCTCGCCCCACCCCAGGGTTCGGCCTCAACCTCGACCTCAGAGAGAATCGCGTCCTCGCCCGACCCCGACCTCGGCCTCAGGAGGAGTCTCTGCCTCGCCCGACCTTGGGCTCGGACCGACCACGCCGCAGGGGGTACATCATCACCCTACCCCTAGCTAGCTCAGGCTACGGGGGAACAAGTCCGCCGTCCCATCCAGGCTCGCCCTGGTAACAAGTAATGATGGCTCCCCGCGTGTGTCCATGACGACAGCGGATCTCAGCCCCTTACGGAAGCAAGGAGACGTCAGCAAGGTCCCGACAGCCCCGACAGCTGTGCTTCTACAGGGCTCAAACGCTCCTCCGACCGCCACGACGCCGCGTGCACAGGGCTCTAGCACCTCTCCAACAACCACGTTGGCATGTACATAGGGCTCCGGCTCCTCTCTTCTGGACACGTTAGCACATTGCTACACCCCCATTGTACACCTAGACCCTCTCCTTGCATCTATAAAAGGAAGGGCCAGGGCCTTCATACGGGGGTGGTCGCGCGGGACTTCCTCTCTCCCTCGCGAACGCTTGTAACCCCTACTGCAAGCGCACCCACTCTGGCGTAGGACAACACGAGCCACGGTTTCATCCCCCTCCTTGTGTTCCGTCTCGCGCCAACCCATCTGGGCTGGGGCACGCAGCGACAATTTTACTCGTCGGTTTAGAGACCCCCCGGGGTCGAAACACCGACAGTTGGCGCGCCAGGTAGGGGCCTCCTGTGTGTTAACGAACAACTTCCCGTTGAGTTCCAGATGGGCAGTCTCCGACAACCTCTTTAGCTTGGGACGCTGCTCCGCTTCGGGAGTCTCGAGTTCATGTCCCTCGACGGTAGCTATGACATGGTACTCCTCCCCCCGGAGCGCGACGGCAGCCACGACGATCGTCAGCTCGCCCGGCGGCGGACTCGGCGACATCTTCCCCCCATGGCAGAAGAACAACATCTGGGTTTGTCCCGTCGCCTCCCTCCCTCGCCGCAGGAGGAGGAGGCGGGGCAACCACGAACAAGCAGGAGGCGACACCTCGTCGGCTGTCGAGCGAGTCAACGACGCCGGCACCTCAGCGGGGGACATGTCGGCCATTGTCCTTGCGTCTGAGACAACGACAAGTGTCGTTTCCCCGCAACACGACGACCCCAAGCGGACAGATGACGCTAGCACTCTCGCGGAGGACTCGCTGGACATCAGCCTCGTACCTGAGATAACGGTGCAGTCCGTCCCCGACGCGACTTCGTCACCGACCATCGATCGAGAGGTACCATCCGTTTTCCACCCTGTGCCTTTTAGATTCAGCTTCGACCCGCCAAGCGACCCCGCTGCGGTGAGCGCTTTCGTAAAGGCATATCCTAACCTTCTGGGGTAGCATATGTGGTCAACTTGGGACCGTCTGACAGTCGTCTCGACCTACGGGCCCCCGGGTTCCGAGGAAGATGATGAGCTCGACTCTGGTTGGGATTTCTCCGGGCTCGGTAATCCTAGCGCCATGCGAGACTTCATGACCGCATGTGACTACTGCCTCTCCGATTGCTCCGATGATGGCCACAGCCTTGGCGACGAAGGTTGTGGCCCAAGTCGCGAATGTTTCCACATCGATCTAGGGGGTCACGACGAAGGCAACTGCCTTGGTATGCCGGAGGACAATGATCCCCCTAGGCCTGCGCCTCGCGTTGACATCCTGCGGGAGCTAGTTGTGTTCCCAGTCCCTGCGGGGGTCAAGACACACAGCTTGAGCAAATCCGCGAGATGCAGGCCAGGCTCGACGAGGAAGCAGGACAACTTGTGCAGCTCTGGCAAAACATCGAGCAGGAGTGGGCAGGCCGAGCACTAGCTGGAGAAGCACGTCATCAGGCCCAGGACGTCCAGCGCCGTATCGCTGACGATGCTAGGGCTGGGCTGCCTCCGGCTTCTAGTGGAGTTGGCCAGAACCTGGCTGCAGCAGCAATACTACTCCGAGCGATGCCGGAGCCATCCACCACCGAGGGGCAGCGTATCCAGGGAGAACTCAAGAATCTCCTGGAGGATGTCGCGGTCCGACGGTCCGAGAGCTCTGCCTCCCGAAGGCAAGGGTACCCCCCGGGGCATCGCGCCGCGACTTCCCGATTCATGCGGGAAGCCTCGGTCCACACCGGGCGCACGCGGGATGCGACGCCTGCGGCCTCGGGTCGCCTCGGCAACGAGCACCGCCGCCACGACCGTCGAGCCCGCCTCGACGAAAAGGTGCGCTAAAGCTTTCACCCCAGGCGTGGGGGACGCTACGATAGTGGGGAGGATCAGAGCCCCTCGCCCGAACCACCTGGTCCGCAAGCCTTCAGCCGGGCCATACGACGGGCGCCGTTCCCGACCCGGTTCCGAGACCCGACTACCATCACCAAGTACTCGGGGGAAACGAGGCCGGAACTGTGGCTTGCGGACTACCGGCTGGCCTGCCAGCTAGGTGGAACGGATGATGACAACCTCATCATCCGCAACCTCCTCCTGTTCCTCTCCGACGCCGCCCGAGCCTGGCTGGAGCATCTGCCTCCTGTGCAGATCTCCAACTGGGATGATCTGGTCAAGGCCTTCGCTGGGAACTTCCAGGGCACATACGTGCGCCCCAGGAACTCCTGGGATCTCCGAAGCTGCCGCCAGCAGCTAGGGGAATCCCTGCGGGAGTACATCTGGCGGTTTTCGAAGCAGCGCACCGAGCTGCCTAACATCACCGACTCAGATGTCATCGGCGCGTTCCTCGCCGGCACCACTTGCCGCGACCTGGTGAGCAAACTGAGTCGCAAGACTCCCACCAGCGCGAGCGAGTTGATGGACATCGCCACCAAGTTCGCCTCTGGTCAGGAGGCGGTCGAGGCCATCTCCTGGAAGGACAAGCAGCCTCAGGGATGCCAGCAGGAAGACGTCCCCGAGGCGTCCGCCCAGCGCGGCATGAAGAAGAAAGGCAAGAAGAAGTCGCAAGTGAAACGCGACGCCACTGACGCAGATCTTGTCGCTGCCGCCGAGCACAGGAACCTTCGGAAGCCTCCCATAGGGCCCAACCTTTTCGACAAGATGCTCAAGGAGTCGTGCCCCTATCATCAGGGTCCCATCAAGCACACCCTTGAGGAATGTGTTATGCTTCGACGCTACTTCCATAAGGCCGGACCCCCGGCGGGAGGTGGCAGAGGCCACGACAACGACAAGGAGGGCAACAAGGCAGAGGAGTTCCCCGAGGTCCACGACTGCTTCATGATCTACGGTGGGCAGGTGGCGAACGCCTCGGCTCGGCACCGCAAGCAGGAGCGCCGGGAGGTCTGCTCAGTGAAGGTGGCGGCGCCAGTCTACCTAGACTGGTCCGACAATTCCATCACCTTCGACCAAGGCGACCACCCCGACCGCGTGCCGAGCCCAGGAAAGTACCCGCTCGTCGTCGACCCCGTCATCAGCAACGTCAGGCTCACCAAGGTCCTCATGGACGAAGGCAGTAGCCTCAACATCATCTACGTCGGGACCCTCGGGCTCTTGCAGATCGATCTGTCCACGATCCAAGCCGGTGCGACGCCCTTTCATGGGATCATTCCCGGGAAGCGCGTCCCACCCCTTGGGCAACTCGATCTGCCTATCTTCTTCGGGACTCCCTCCAACTTCCGAAAGAAAACCCTCACGTTCGAGGTGGTCGGGTTTCGAGGAACCTACCACGCGGTGCTGGGGAGACAGTGCTATGCCAAGTTCATGGCCGTCCCCAACTACACCTACCTCAAGCTCAAGATGTCGGGCCCCGACGGGGTCATCACCGTCGGATCCACATACCGACACGCGTACGAATGCGACGTGGAGTGTGTGTAGTACGCCGAGGCCCTCGCTGAGTCCGAGGCCCTCATCGCCGACCTAGAGTGCCTCTCCAGGGAGGTGCTAGATGTGAAGCGCCACGCCGGCAACTTCGAGCCCGCAGAGGCAGTTAAGTTCGTCCCTCTCAACCCCAGCAACGACGCCTCCAAGCGAGTCTGGATCGGCTCTGAGCTCGACCCCAAATAGAAAGCAGTGCTCGTCGACTTTCTCCGCGCGAACGCCAAATAGAAAGCAGTGCTAGATATCTGAGCTGGAGCCCGACCCGTGAAGCAACCTCTGCGCTGTTTTGACGAAGAAAAGCTCAGAGCCATAGGCGAGGAGATCCACAAGCTGATGGCCGCAGGGTTCATCAAAGAGGTATTCCATCCCGAATGGTTAGCTAACCATGTGCTTGTGAAAAATAAAGGTGGGAAATGGAGGATGTGTGTAGACTACACTGGTCTAAACAAAGCATGTCTGAAGGTTCCCTACCCTCTGCCTCGCATCGATCAAATCGTGGATTCCACTGCTGGGTGTGAAACCCTGTCTTTCCTCGACGCCTACTCAGGTTATCACCAGATCAAGATGAAAGAGTCCGACCAGCTCGCGACTTCTTTCATCACACCTTTCGGCATGTACTGTTATACTACTATGCCGTTTGGCTTGAGGAATACAGGTGCAACATACCAAAGGTGCATGAACCACGTGTTTGGAGAGCACATCGGCCGAATGGTCGAGGCTTACGTCGATGACATCGTAGTCAAGACAAGGAAAGCCTCCGACCTCTCTGACCTTGAAACGACATTCAAGTGTCTGAGGGCGAAGGGCGTGAAACTCAACCCCGAGAAGTGTGTCTTCGGAGTCCCCCAAAGCATGCTCCTGGGGTTCATCGTCTCCGAGCGGGGCATCGAGGCCAACCCGGAGAAAATCGCGGCCATCACCAACATGGGGCCTATCAAAGATTTGAAAGGAGTACAAAGGGTCATGGGATGCCTTGCGGCTCTGAGCCGCTTCATCTCGCGCCTTGGCGAAAAAGGCCTACCCTTGTACCGCCTCTTAAGGAAGGTCGAGCGCTTCTCTTGGACCTCCAAGGCTGAGGAAGCCCTCGGAAACTTGAAGGCGCTCCTTACAAACGCGCCCATCTTGGTGCCCCCCACTGCAGGAGAAGCCCTCTTGATCTACGTAGCCGCAACCACCCAGGTGGTCAGCGCCACGATCGTAGTCGAGAGACGAGAAGAAGTGTCGGGGACCATAATTAGGGGTACCCTCAAGACGCCTAATTCTCAGCTGGTAACCCCCATCAGCATAAAGCTGCAGAGGCCTGATGGGTGCGATTAAGTCAGGGATCAGTCCATACGAGTGACTCGATCACGCTTCACCCGAGCCTAGCCTCGGACTCGGGCAGCCGACCTCGAGGGACTTCCGTCCCGCCCGAGGCCCCCCTTTTAACGGCGGACACGTCTCCGGCTCGCCCGAGGCCTTGGCTTCGCTAAGAAGCAACCCTGACTAAATCGCCGCACCGACTGACCAAGTTGCAGGAGCATTTAACGTAAAGGTGGCCTGACACCTTTATCCTGACGCGCGCCCCCGGCAGAGCCGAAGTGACCGTCGTCACTCAGCCGCTCCACTGACCGGTCTGACGGAAGGACAGCGCCGCCTGCGCCACTCCGACTGCAGTGCCACTCAACAGAGTGAGTCTGACAGGCAGTCAGACCTCGCCAGAGGCGCCATAGGAAACTCCGCTCCGCCCGACCCCAGGGCTCGGACTCGGGCTAAGACCCGGAAGACGGCGAACTCCGCTCCGCCCGACCCCAGGGCTCGGACTCGGGCTAAGACCCGGAAGACGGCGAACTCCGCTCCGCCCGACCCCAGGGCTCGGACTCGGGCTAAGACCCGGAAGACGGCGAACTCCGCTCCGCCCGACCCCAGGGCTTGGACTCGGGCTAAGACCCGGAAGACAGCGAACTCCGCTCCGCCCGACCCCAGGGCTCGGACTCGGGCTAAGACCCGGAAGACGGCAAACTCCGCTCCGCCCGACCCCAGGGCTCGGACTCGGGCTAAGACCCGGAAGACGGCGAACTCCACTCCGCCCGACCCCAGGGCTCAGACTCGGGCTCGGCCCCGGAAGACGACGAACTCCGCCTCGCCCGACCCCAGGGCTCGGACTCCGCCCTGGCCTCTGCCGAACGACTTCCGCCTCGCCCGACCCAGGGGCTCGGGCTCGGCCTCGGCAACGGAAGACAGATTCGACCCCAGCTTCGGAGGAACGCCCACGTCGCCCGGCCTCGGACGCGGGCCCGCCACGTCAACAGGGAGCGCCATCATCATCCTACCCCGAGCTGACTCGGGTCACAGAGAACAAGACCGGTGTCCCATCTGGCTAACTCCGCCAGATAGGCAATGATGGCGCCCCACAAGCTCTGTGACGACGGCGGCTCTCAGCTCTCTTACGGAAGCGGGGGGACGTCAGCAAGGACTCGACCGCCCCGACAACTGTCTCTCCGCCAGTCTCCGTTGCTCCTCCGACAGCCACGACATCACGCCAGCAGGGTGCCAAGATCTCTCCGGCTGCCACATTGGCATGTACTTAGGGCGCTAGCTCTCTCTCCGCTAGACACGTAGCACTCTGCTACACCCCCATTGTACACCTGGATCCTCTCCTTACGCCTATAAAAGGAAGGACCAGGGCCTTCTCAGAGAAGGTTGGCCGCGCGGGACCGAGGACAGGACAGGCGCTCTCTTGGGGCCGCTCGCTTCCCTCACCCACGTGGACGCTTGTAACCCCCCTACCGCAAGCGCACCCGACCTGGGCGCGGGACGAACACGAAGGCCGCGGGATTTCCACCTCTCTCACGCCCGTCTCCGGCCACCTCGCCTCTCCCCCCTTCACGCTCGCCCACGCGCTCGACCCATCTGGGCTGGGGCACGCAGCACACTCACTCGTCGGCTTAGGGACCCCCCGGTCTCGAAACGCCGACAGTTGGTGCGCCAGGTAGGGGCCTGCTGCGTGCTGACGAACAGCTTCCCGTCAAGCTCCAGATGGGCAGTCTCCAGCAACCTCTCCGGCCCGGGACGGTGCTCCGTTTCGGGAGTCTTGATTTCATGTCCTTCGACGGCAGCTACGACATGATACTCCTTCCACCGCCGCGCGACAACGACAATGGCGGCCGACAACCCGCCCGCCGGCGGCGGAATCGACGACATCTTCCCCGCGTGGTGGAAGAACAACATTCGAGCTTGCTCCGTCCTCTCCCCCGCCAACGGAGGAGGAGGCGGGGCAACCAAGGCCAAGCGGAAGGCACGCTGGGCGTCGACCTCACGTTCGAGACGAAGGCAAGCGTCGTCCCCCCGCGACACGGCGATCTCGAGCAAGAAGACGACGCCAGCACGCTCGCGGAAAGCCTGCAGGACGTCGCCCTCGTACCTGGGACGACGGTGGAACCAGTCCCCGATGTGACTATGTCGCTCCCCGTCGACCAAAAGGTACTGACTAACTCCCCTCTTACGTCATTTCGACTCGGCCTCAACCCGCCTAGCAATCTTGCTTTGGCGGGCGCTCTCATTGAGGCGAGTGCAACCCCACTAGGGTTTCGTATGCGGTCGCCTTGGGACCGGTTGACGGACGTCTCGACCTACGGGCCCTCTGGGTCCGAGGAAGATGACGATCCCAGCATCCTTTGGGATTTCTCTGGACTTGGCAACCCCAGTGCCATGCGGGACTTCATGACCGCATGTGACTACTGCCTCTCCGACTGTTCCGACGGAAGCCGCAGCCTTGACGACGAGGACTGCGGCCCGAGCCGCGAATGTTTCCACGTCGAGCTAGGGGATCCCTCCGAAGGCAACCATCTCGGCATGCTGGAGGACGGTGACCTTCCTAGGCCGGTGCCTCGCGCCGACATCCCGCGGGAGCTAGCTGTGGTCCCCGCTCCGGCGGGGGGTTACGACCCACAACTCGAGCAAGTCCGCGAGGCGCAGGCCAGGCTCAACGAGGGAACAGGAGCGCTTGAGCCGATCCGTCGGGACGACGGGCAGGTATGGGCGGGCCAACCCCCGGCCGGAGAAATACGTCACCTGCCCCAAGGTCTCCAGCACCGCGTCGCCAACGATGTCAGGGTCAGGCCGCCGCCCGCATCCAGCGGGGTTGGTCAGAACCTGGCAGCCGCAGCGATGCTCCTCCGCGCGATGCCGGAACCATCAACTACCGAGGGTCAGCGAATCCAGGGAGAGCTCAAGAATCTCCTGGAAGGCGCTGCGGCCCGACGGGCCGAGAGCACTGCCTCCCGAAGGCAGGGATACCCCTCAGAACCTCATGCCGCGACTTCCCGATTCATGCGGGAAGCCTCGGTCTACACCGGGCGCACGCGCAACACCGCGCCTGCGGCCCCAGGCCACCTCGGCAACGAGCACCATCGACGCGACCGTCGGGCCCACCTCGACGAAAGGGTGCGCCGAGGCTACCACCCCAGGCGTGGGGGACGCTACGACAGCGGGGAGGATCGGAGTCCCTCGCCCGAACCCCCTGGTCCGCAGGCCTTCAGTCGGGCCATCCGACGGGCGCCGTTCCTGACCCGGTTCCGACCCCCGACTACTATCACGAAGTACTCGGGGGAAACGAGACCGGAACTGTGGCTCGCGGACTACCGCCTGGCCTGCCAACTGGGTGGAACGGACGACGACAACCTCATCATCCGTAACCTCCCCCTGTTCCTCTCCGACACTGCTCGCGCCTGGTTGGAGCACCTGCCTCCGGGGCAGATCTCCAACTGGGACGACTTGGTCCAAGCCTTCGCCGGCAATTTCTAGGGCACATACGTGCGCCCCGGGAATTCCTGGGACCTTCGGAGCTGCCGACAACAGCCGGGAGAGTCGCTCCGGGACTACATCCGGCGATTCTCGAGGCAGCGCACCGAGCTGCCCAACATCACCGACTCGGATGTCATCGGTGCGTTCCTTGCCGGCACTACCTGCCGTGACCTGGTGAGCAAGTTGGGTCGCAAAACCCCCACCAGGGCGAGCCAGCTGATGGACAACGCCACCAAGTTCGCCTCTAGCCAGGAGGCGGTCGAGGCTATCTTCCGAAAGGACAAGCAGCCCCAGGGCCGCCCATCGGAAGAGGCTCCCGAGGTGTCTACTCAGCGCGGCGCCAAGAAGAAGGGCAAGAAGAAGTCGCAATCGAAACGTGACGCCGCCGACGCGGACCTTGTTGTCGCCGCCGAGCACAAGAACCCTCGGAAGCCCCCCGGAGGTGCAAACCTCTTCGACAAGATGCTCAAGGAGCCGTGCCCCTACCATCAGGGGCCCGTCAAGCACACTCTCGAGGAGTGCGTCATGCTTCGGCACCACTTCCACAGGGCCGGGCCACCCGCGGAGGGTGGCAGGGCCCACGACGACGACAAGAAAGAAGATCACCAAGCAGGAGAGTACCCCGAGGTCCGCGACTGCTTCATGATCTACGGTGGGCATGCGGCGAATGCCTCGGCTCGGCATCGCAAACAAGAGCGCCGGGAGGTCTGCTCGGTGAAGGTGGCGGCGCCAGTCTACCTAGACTGGTCCGACAAGCCCATCACCTTCGACCAGGCTGACCACCCCGACCATGTGCCGAGCCCGGGGAAATACCCGCTCGTCGTCGACCCCATCGTCGGCAACGTCAGGCTCACCAAGGTCCTGATGGATGGGGGCAGCTGCCTCAACATCATCTACGCCGAGACCCTCAAGCTCCTGCGCGTCGATCTGTCCTCCGTCCGAGCAGGCGCTGCGCCCTTCCACGGGATCATCCCTGGGAAGCGCGTCCAGCCCCTCGGACGACTCGACCTCCCCGTCTGCTTCGGGACGCCCTCCAACTTCCGAAGGGAGACCTTGACGTTCGAGGTGGTCGGGTTCCGAGGAACCTACCACGCGGTACTGGGAAGGCCATGCTACGCGAAGTTCATGGCCGTCCCCAACTACACCTACCTGAAGCTCAAGATGTCGGGCCCCAATGGGGTCATCACCGTCGGCCCCACGTACAAACACGCGTTCGAATGCGACGTGGAGTGCGTGGAGTATGCCGAGGCCCTCGCCGAGTCCGAGGCCCTCATCGCCGACCTGGGAAACCTCTCCAAAGAGGTGCCAGATACGAAGCGTCATGCCGGCAACTTCGAGCCAGCGGAGACGGTTAAGGCCGTCCCACTCGACCCCAGTGGTGACACCTCCAAGCAGATCCGGATCGGTTCCGGGTTCGACCCCAAATAGGAAGCAGTGCTCGTCGACTTTCTCCGTGCAAACGCCGACGTCTTTGCGTGGAGTCCCTCGGACATGCCCGGCATACCGAGGGATGTCGCCGAGCACTCGCTGGATATTCGGGCCGGAGCCCGACCCGTCAGGCAGCCTCTGCGCCGATTCGACGAGGAGAAGCGCAGAGTGATTGGTGAAGAGACCCACAAGCTAATGGCAGCCGGGTTCATCAAAGAGGTATTCCATCCCGAATGGCTTGCCAACCCTGTGCTTGTGAGGAAGAAAGGGGGGAAATGGCGGATGTGCGTGGACTACACTGGTCTCAACAAAGCATGTCCGAAGGTTCCCTACCCTCTGCCTCGCATCGATCAAATCGTGGATTCCACTGCTGGGTGCGAAACCCTGTCCTTCCTCGATGCCTACTCAGGGTATCACCAAATCTGGATGAAAGAGTCCGACCAGCTCGCGACTTCTTTCATCACGCCCTACGGCATGTACTGCTATGTCACCATGCCGTTCGGTTTGAGGAATGCGGGTGCGACGTACCAGCGGTGCATGAACCATGTGTTCGGTGAACACATCGGTCGCACAGTCGAGGCCTACGTCGATGACATCGTAGTCAAGACAAGGAAGGCTTCCGACCTCCTCTCCGACCTTGAAGTGACATTCCGGTGTCTCAAGGCGAAAGGAGTCAAGCTCAATCCCGAGAAGTGTGCCTTCGGGGTGCCCCGAGGCATGCTCCTGGGGTTCATCGTCTCCGAGCGAGGCATCGAAGCCAACCCGGAGAAGATCGCAGCTATCACCAGCATGGGACCCATCAAGGACTTAAAAGGCGTACAGAGGGTCATGGGATGCCTCGCGGCCCTGAGCCGCTTCATCTCACGCCTCGGCGAAAGAGGCTTGCCTCTGTACCGCCTCTTAAGGAAGGCCGAGTGCTTTTCTTGGACCCCTGAGGCCGAGGAAGCCCTCGGGAACCTGAAGGCGCTCCTTACAAAGGCGCCTGTCTTGGTGCCCCCAGCTGATGGAGAAGCCCTCTTGGTCTACGTCGCCGCTACCACTCAGGTGGTTAGCGTCGCGATTGTGGTCGAGAGGCAAGAGGAAGGGCATGCACTGCCCGTTCAGAGGCCAGTCTACTTCGTCAGCGAAGTACTGTCCGAAACCAAGATCCGCTACCCACAAGTTCAGAAGCTGCTGTATGCTGTGATCCTGACAAGGCGGAAGTTACGACACTACTTCGAGTCTCATCCGGTAACTGTGGTGTCATCCTTCCCCCTGGGGGAGATCATCCAGTGCCGAGAGGCCTCGGGCAGGATCGCAAAGTGGGCAGTGGAAATCATGGGCGAAACAATCTCGTTCGCCCCTCGGAAGGCCATCAAGTCCCAGGTGTTGGCGGACTTCGTGGCCGAATGGGTTGACACCCAGCTGCCGACGGCTCCGATCCAACCGGAGCTCTGGACCATGTTTTTCGACGGGTCGCTGATGAAGACGGGAGCCGGCGCGGGCCTGCTCTTCATCTCGCCCCTCGGGAAGCACCTACGCTACGTGCTACGCCTCCACTTCCCGGCGTCCAACAATGTGGCTGAGTACGAGGCTCTGGTCAACGGGTTGCGGATCGCCATCGAGCTAGGGGTCAGACGCCTCGACGCCCGTGGTGATTCGCAGCTCGTCATCGACCAAGTCATGAAGAACTCCCACTACCGCGATCCGAAGATGGAGGCCTACTGCGATGAGGTTCGACGCCTGGAAGACAAGTTCTACGGGCTCGAGCTCAACCACATCGCTCGGCGCTACAACGAGACTGCGGACGAGCTGGCTAAAATAGCCTCGGGGCGAACGACGGTTCCCCCGGACGTCTTCTCCCGGGATCTGCACCAACCCTCCGTCAAGATCGACGACGCTCCGGAGCCCGAGGCACCCTCGTCACAGCCCGAGGCACCCTCGGCGCAGCTCGAGGCACCCTCGGCGCAGCCCGAGGCACCCTCGGCACAGCCCGAGGCACCCTCGGCTCAGCCCGAGGTACCCTCGGCCCCCGAGGGCGAGGCACTGGACGTCGAGGAGGGGCAGAGCAGGGCCACGCCTGATCGAGATTGGCAGGCCCCGTACCTGCAATATCTCCGCCAAGGGGAACTACCCCTCGACCAAGCCGAGGCTCGGCGGGTAGCGCGACGCGCCAAGTCGTTCGTCTTGCTGGGCGATGAGGAGGAGCTCTACCACCGCAGCCCCTCGGGCATCCTCCAGCGATGCATCTCCATCGCCGAAGGTCAGGAACTCTTGCAAGAAATACACTCGGGGGCTTGCGGCCATCACGCAGCACCCCGAGCCCTTGTCGGGAATGCTTTCCGGCAAGGCTTCTACTGGCCAACGGCGGTGGCTGACGCCACTAGAATTGTCCGCACCTGCGAAGGGTGCCAATTCTATGCGAAGCAGACCCACCTGCCCGCTCAGGCTCTGCAGACGATACCCATCACCTGGCCCTTTGCTGTATGGGGTCTGGACCTCGTCGGTCCCTTGCAGAAGGCACCCGGGGGCTACACGCACCTGCTGGTCGCCATCGACAAATTCTCCAAGTGGATCGAGGTCCGACCCCTGAACAGCATCAGGTCCGAGCAGGCGGTGGCGTTCTTCACCAACATCATCCATCGCTTTGGGGTCCCAAACTCCATCATCACCGACAACGGCACCCAGTTCACCGGCGAAAAATTCTTGGATTTTTGCGAGGATCACCACATCCGGGTGGACTGGGCCGCCGTGGCTCATCCCATGTCGAATGGGCAAGTAGAGCGTGCCAACGGCATGATTCTACAAGGGCTCAAGCCTCGGATCTACAACGACCTCAACAAGTTCGGCAAGCGATGGATGAAGGAACTCCCCTCGGTGGTCTGGAGCCTAAGGACAACGCCAAGCCGGGCCACGGGTTTCACGCCGTTCTTCCTGGTCTACGGGGCCGAGGCCATCTTGCCCACTGACCTGGAATACGGCTCCTCGAGGACGAGGGCCTACGACGATCAAAGCAACCAAGCTAGCCGAGAAGAATCGCTGGACCAGCTGGAAGAGGCTCGGGACAAGGCCTTACTACACTCGGCGCGGTACCAGCAGTCCCTGCGACGCTACCATGCTCGAGGGGTCCGGTCCCGAGACCTCCAGGTGGGCGATCTGGTGCTTCGGCTGCGGCAAGACGCCCGAGGGAGGCACAAGCTCACGCCCCCCTGGGAGGGGCCATTCGTCATCGCCAAAGTGCTGAAGCCCGGAACATACAAGCTGGCCAACAATCAAGGCGAGATCTACGGCAACGCTTGGAACATCAAACAGCTACGTCGCTTCTACCCTTAAGATGTTTTCAAGTTGTTCATATACCTCGCACCCACGCAAAGTTTAGTCATCAAGGAAGGGTCGGCCTCGCCTCGGCAAAAGCCCGACCCTCCCTCGGGGGCTAAAAGGGGGGAGACCCCCTCCGCGTCGAATTTTTCCTCGAAAAAAGATCTCTTTTTTAGCAGAATTTCTTTCGTGCTTCTTGACTACTTCGGAAAGCGGATCCTGGAAACGACGGAGTACACGTAAGCAGCCAAGGCTGACCAAGCCGAGGGACTCCTACGCCTCCGGGATACGGATACCTCACTCGTCACCTTCTGCGATAAGTAACTCGCGTTCGGATAAAGCGACCCCGTGGACCGTACAAGTTTTCACGTTGGGAAGCTCTTCTGCCAAAGCGGTCCTTCAAGCTTTCTCGACTAAGTCGGGGACAGGGCCTCATGGACGGGCGAAAGTACGTGTAAGCGGCAAGGCCGACCGAGCCGAGGGACTCCCACGCCTCTGGGATACGGATACCTCACTCATCACCTTCCGCGAGAAGCAACTCTCGCCCACACAAACATCCCTGTTACCGACGGAAAGTCCAGATGCTCGAAACAAGAGGAAAAAAGACGCGGCTTCACAAGCGCAGCGAGGGTGTGTTCTTCTGGCCTCGGCGGACGCAGAAGGCACACGCTACAAGACAATCTGATCCTGCAGGCTCGGATCTCCACGCTGAAGGGGGCCGTAGCACCCTCGGCATCGACGACGTCTTCAGCAAGGTCCGACCCAGCCTCGGGCGGCGACGCGGTCTAGGGACTTCTCCGGGAATCCGGCCCGAGCAGGCGGCTCGGCCGGTTACCCCTGGGGCCTCGGCCAACCGACTTCCAAGGGCGCCAGCCCGACCCGAGGCCTCGGCTGATCGACTCCGGTGTCGGCTCCGCTGACGGACGGCCCGGCTAGGCTCCGGCCAACCAGGTTCCCATTTTCGAGCCAACTCCGCCTCTGTTCGTACTGAAATCACTACCCCTGGCCTCGGCTCATCGAAGAGCGGCCGAGGGGTCTCTTTAACTAAGCTAGAGGAGCCTCAGACAACAAGGCCGATCGAGCCGAGGGATTCCTACGCCTCCGGGATACGGATACCTCACTCGTCACCTTGACACGGGGCGACTCATGCTTGGTGAAGCGGTTCAGATAATCAACAGGCGAGACTTAGTGCTCGAAAATGAGAAAAAAACACGGCTCCGTGCCGAAATTACATACACGTTCAGGCCTCGACAGCCACAATGAACAAAAACACTGGCATTCAAGGTGCCATCACAAACGGAACTCCGGTTCCGTCCCCGCGGGTACGAGCAACCTCGGGCCTGCGGGGTGACGAACATCGGGAGGCTCGCCAGCGACCTCTGCAGCAGCAGCCATGGTCCCGGGTGGACGCGGCCACCGGAGGGCTCTTGTTCGCGGTCCCGCTCAAGGGACGCGAACAAGCCATCAAAGCCAAAGAGCGGGCCGCTCCCAAGCGCTCCGGCAGATCCTCGCTGCCGTCCTCGCCGCGAATGCGAGGGAGAAGACGGAATGTTGCATCCTAGCTGGACAGCAACAGTTCGCCTTCCCCGGCATGACTGGAGGACGACTCCGTCGCAGCGCGGGAGGACGATTGCCACCACCAGAAGCTGGAAGAGGAGGTGGTTCGCCGACCCGCACACGAGGTAGAGCCCCGGCTCGCCTCGCTCCCCGCCCCAGCGAGGATGACGAACACACCCGATGCTGAGGGCGGGACCACAGCCCGGTTTGCCTCTCCCCATCCAGGAGCTAGAGGTCACCATCTTGGGTGACCACCAGCGGAGGGGAGCAACCAGGCTGTGTGACGAAAATCCTTGAAGCCGAACGATGGCTGAAAGGTACCAACTCCCACGGAGTTGCGTTCCTCCAACGAGGAGGCGGAAAGACGGCGGATACCCCCCACCCGGGGGCTTGGAAGATGGAAAGACACGACGCGTAAGGGAGGAAGAAGACATGGTTGCCTTCTGAAAGGAGTCTCCCTCCTTTTAAAGGCAACTCTCCCTACGTGCGCCCCCAAACGCCACGGGCTGAGTCTTCTCCAACACGCTCCAAGGCCCTCCCCTGCGACTCGGGGGCTGGGTCCCGCATGTCAGGCAAACCGGCTCAGAGCAGAAGAAGCCAAACCGCCGCGCGTGGTGCGCACAACCGCCAGGCGGTTACAAGCGACCCCCCACTTTTGCCCAGACCAACGGGCGGAAGGGGCGGGCAGCCATGCAGGCGGCATGCAGCCGCGCCAGGTGGACGCGCTTCTCCGACTTCTGACACGCCAGCTTGGAGGCCCAGGCCCACGCGTCACGCAACCAGCGCGCCAGTTGCTGCATGCAAGCAACCGCGCCACCACTTGTGCCACTGTCGCGCCTCTTCGGTTGCGGAGCCTATGCCGCGACTCGAGGCGACCCAGCGCACGACCCAGCGGCGCCAGCCTGGCGCGACGGTCGATGCGGCCGAAAGTGGGCCGGCAGTAATGACGGTGGCAGGCGGGCGAGAGCAGCGGTCACGTCGTCAGCCAGGCTCACGTCCTGTCCAGGGACAACAAGAGAGCCTCCTCCCACGGCGTGAAGACGGTGTGCCCGTGATCCGTCCCTCGAACGGCTCGCGCACGCGCACCGGCTGCCCCGCCAACCACTCGCCCCGTCGCATTAACTCCGCGGCGGGACAGGCGGCGCTTCTGGCAGGAGAAGCGGGCGACGCTTCGCCTTCGCCGTAATAACCGCGCCAAAAAAGGTACGCTACATCGTTCGATTTCGTATCCTTTTCCCTTTTTCCTCTTTCTCTATCTCTTGCAACAGGGACCGGGAAAGGGGGATACCCCGAAAAGGATCCTTCCCTGTGAAGGAACCGGGCTCCGAGCCCCCCCCCTACTGATCAGAGGTTCGAAGGCTGGCCCTTCGAAGGGTTCAACAGTCGCCTCAGATCGCGTGGGCCCGACACCCACTACTGGTGAGGGGTTCGAAGGCCGGCCCCCCGAAGGGCTCCATGGCCGCCTCAGGCTACTCGGGCTCCGCGCCCATTACTGATCAGGGGTTCGAAGGTTGGCCCCCGAAGGGTTCACAGTCGCCTCAGACACTGAGCGAGGGATGACCAGGGGTACGTTCGATACATAACCGAGGCTCGGGCTGCGCTCCCGAGGTACCCTAGGACATTTCCGAGACCAGCGGGAGCGATCTTGTAACGGAATCCCATCGGAGGGAGGCATCGAGCCCTCGGACCCCGTCGCCAGGGGACCGGGTCCGGCAGATCACCCGCAGGTACTTTTGGGCGTGCCTCTGGGCCCCTAGCCAACCCCCAACGAACGGGGCACGGACGCCCACTCGGATTACCCGCCTGCAGCTCACCGGAGACACCATGTTCGGTGCCCATCGAGGGTAACATGGCGCACTCCCCCCCTCCTCCTTGCGGAAAGGCGACGTAGGGGAGTATGTAAAAAGTCGAGTCTGTCCCTGATCGTCCCCTCGCCCTGTGCGGAGGCTCGGGGGCTGCTCTCGCAAACCCGGCTCCGGCCGAACCGTTGACAGCGTCAACATACCAGCCCGAGAGCTTGGGCCCCGACCGTACACCCGGGCTACGGCCAGTTCGCATGAGGGAACGACCAGACCAGCCGAAGCGTTACACAAGGCATTAAGACCTCGAAGGAGTGAAACCACTCCTCCGAGGCCTCGGGGGCTACACCCGGCGGGTGCGCTCGCGCGCACCCACCGGAACAAAATGCAACCGAGAAAGGCTGGTCCCCCTTGCAAAAAAGTGCGATGAAAGCCTCCAAGCGAGTGCTAACACTCCCTTCGAGGCTCGGGGGCTACTGTCGGGGACCATAATTAGGGGTACCCTCAAGACGCCTAATTCTCAGCTGGTAACCCCCATCAGCATAAAGCTGCAGAGGCCTGATGGGTGCGATTAAGTCAGGGATCAGTCCATACGAGTGACTCGATCACGCTTCACCCGAGCCTAGCCTCGGACTCGGGCAGCCGACCTCGAGGGACTTCCGTCCCGCCCGAGGCCCCCCTTTTAACGGCGGACACGTCTCCGGCTCGCCCGAGGCCTTGGCTTCGCTAAGAAGCAACCCTGACTAAATCGCCGCACCGACTGACCAAGTTGCAGGAGCATTTAACGTAAAGGTGGCCTGACACCTTTATCCTGACGCGCGCCCCCGGCAGAGCCGAAGTGACCGCCGTCACTCAGCCGCTCCACTGACCGGTCTGACGGAAGGACAGCGCCGCCTGCGCCACTCCGACTGCAGTGCCACTCAACAGAGTGAGTCTGACAGGCAGTCAGACCTCGCCAGAGGCGCCATAGGAAACTCCGCTCCGCCCGACCCCAGGGCTCGGACTCAGGCTAAGACCCGGAAGACGGCGAACTCCGCTCCGCCCGACCCCAGGGCTCGGACTCGGGCTAAGACCCGGAAGGCGGCGAACTCCGCTCCGCCCGACCCCAGGGCTCGGACTCGGGCTAAGACCCGGAAGACGGCGAACTCCGCTCCGCCCGACCCCAGGGCTCGGACTCGGGCTCGGCCCCGGAAGACGACGAACTCCGCCTCGCCCGACCCCAGGGCTCGGACTCCGCCCTGGCCTCTGCCGAACGACTTCCGCCTCGCCCGACCCAGGGGCTCGGGCTCGGCCTCGGCAACGGAAGACAGATTCGACCCCAGCTTCGGAGGAACGCCCACGTCGCCCGGCCTCGGACGTGGGCCCGCCACGTCAACAGGGAGCGCCATCATCATCCTACCCTGAGCCGACTCGGGTCACAGAGAACAAGACCGGTGTCCCATCTGGCTAACTCCGCCAGATAGGCAATGATGGCGCCCCACAAGCTCTGTGACGACGGCGGCTCTTAGCTCTCTTACGGAAGCGGGGGGACGTCAGCAAGGACTCAACCGCCCCGACAGCTGTCTCTCCGCCAGGCTCCGTTGCTCCTCCGACAGCCACGACATCACGCCAGCAGGGTGCCAAGATCTCTCCGGCTGCCACATTGGCATGTACTTAGGGCGCTAGCTCTCTCTCCGCTAGACACGTAGCACTCTGCTACACCCCCATTGTACACCTGGATCCTCTCCTTACGCCTATAAAAGGAAGGACCAGGGCCTTCTCAGAGAAGGTTGGCCGCGCGGGACCGAGGACGGGACAGGCGCTCTCTTGGGGCCGCTCGCTTCCCTCACCCGCGTGGACGCTTGTAACCCCCCTACTACAAGCGCACCCGACCTGGGCGCAGGACGAACACGAAGGTCGCGGGATTTCCACCTCTCTCACGCCCGTCTCCGGCCACCTCGCCTCTCCCCCCTTCGCGCTCGCCCACGCGCTCGACCCATCTGGGCTGGGGCACGCAGCACACTCACTCGTTGGCTTAGGGACCCCCCGGTCTCGAAACACCGACAAGAAGGGCACGCACTGCTCGTCCAGAGGCCGGTCTACTTCATCAGCGAAGTGCTATCCGAGACCAAGATCTGCTACCCGCAAATTCAGAAGCTACTGTACGCAGTAATTCTGACGCGGCGAAAGTTGCGACACTACTTTGAGTCTCGTCTAGTGACTGTGGTGTCATCCTTCCCCCTGGGGGAGATCATCCAGTGCCGAGAGGCCTCGGGTAGGATAGCAAGGTGGGCGGTGGAGATCATGGGCGAGACAATCTCATTCGCTCCTCGGAAGGCCATCAAGTCCCAAGTCTTGGTAGACTTCGTGGCTGAATGGGTCGACACCCAGCTACCAATAGCTCCGATCCAACCGGAGCTCTGGACCATGTACTTCGATGGGTCGCTGATGAAAACAGGAGCAGGCGCGGGCCTGCTCTTCATCTCACCCCTCGAGGAGCACCTCCGCTACGTGTTGCGCCTCTATTTCCCGGCGTCAAATAACATGGCCGAGTACGAGGCTCTAGTTAACGGGTTGCGCATCGCCATCGAGCTAGGGGTTCGGCGCCTCGACGCTCGTGGCGACTCGTAGCTTGTCATCGACCAAGTCATGAAGAGCTCCCACTGCCGCGACCGGAAGATGGAGGCCTACTGCGACGAGGTTCGGCGCCTGGAAGACAAGTTCTACGGACTCGAGCTCAACCACGTCGCCCGACAGTACAACGAGACTGCGGATGAGCTGGCTAAGATAGCCTCGGGGCGGACAACGGTTCCCCCGGATGTCTTCTCCAGAGACATACATCAACCCTCCGTCAAGACCGACGACACGCCCGAGCCCGGCGAAGCCTCGGCCCAGCCCAAGGAGGCCTCGGCCCCACTCGAGGGGGCCTCGGCCCAGCCCGAGGCACCCTCGGCCGCCGAGGGTGAGGCACTGCGTGTGGAAGGAGAGCGGAATGGGGTCACACCTAATCGAAACTGGCAGACCCCGTACCTGCAATATCTCCACCGAGGAGAGCTCCCCCTTGACAAAGCCGAAGCTCGGCGACTGGCGCGGCGCGCCAAGTCGTTCGTCTTACTAGGCGATGAAAAGGAGCTCTACCACCGCAGCCCCTCAGGCATTCTTCAACGATGCATATCCATCACCGAAGGGCAGGAGCTATTGCAAGAGATACACTCGGGGGCTTGCGGTCACCATGCAGCACCTCAAGCCCTCGTTGGAAACGCCTTCCGACAAGGCTTCTACTGGCCCACCGCGGTGGCCGACGCCACTAGGATTGTACGCTCCTGCCAGGGGTGTCAATTCTATGCGAGACAGACGCACCTGCCTGCTCAGGCTCTGTAGACAATACCCATCACCTGGCCATTTGTTGTGTGGGGTCTAGACCTCGTCGGTCCCTTGCAGAAGGCACCTGGGGGCTTCTCGCACCTGCTGGTCGCCATCGACAAATTCTCCAAGTGGATCGAGGTCCGACCCCTAACAAGCATCAGGTCCGAGCAGGCGGTGGCTTTCTTCACCAACATCATCCATCGCTTCGGAGTCCCGAACTCCATCATCACCGACAACGGCACCCAGTTCACTGGCAAGAAGTTCCTGGACTTCTGCGAGGACCACCACATCCGTGTGGACTAGGCCGCCGTAGCTCACCCCATGACAAATGGGCAGGTGGAGCGTGCCAACGGCATGATTTTGCAGGGACTTAAACCAAGGATCTACAACGACCTCAACAAGTTCTGCATGCGGTGGATGAAGGAACTACCCTCGGTGGTCTGGAGTCTGAGGACAACGCCAAGCCGGGCCACGGGTTTCTCACCATTTTTTCTAGTCTATGGGGTCGAGGCTATCTTGCCCACAGACTTAGAATACGGTTTTCCGAGGACAAGGGCGTATGACGACCAAAGCAACCAGACGAGCCGAGAAGACTCGCTGGACCAGCTGGAAGAGGCTCGGGACATGGCCTTGCTACACTCGGTGCGGTATCAGCAGTCCCTGCGACGCTACCACGCCCGAGGGGTTCGGCCTCGAGACCTCAAAGTAGGAGACTTGGTGCTTCGGCTGCGACAAGATGTCCGAGGGCGCCACAAGCTTACTCCTCCCTGGGGCCCTTCATCATCGCCAAGATTTTGAAGCCCGGAACATACAAGCTGGCCAACAATCAAGGCGAGGTCTACAGCAACGCTTGGAACATCCGACAGCTACGTCGCTTTTACCCTTAAGATGTTTTCAAGTCGTTCATATGCCTCGTCACAAATAGAGTCTAACCGTCAAGGAAGGGTCAGCCTTGCCTTGGCAAAGCCCGACGCTCCCTCGGGGGCTAGAAGGGGGGAACCCCCTTTGCGTCGTCAAAATTTTCCTCGGAAAAAGTCTTTCTGCCAGAACATCTTTCGCGCTTTTCGACTGCTTTGATAGCGGGATCCTGAAAACGACGGAGTACACGTAAGCGGCAAGGCCGACCAAGCCGAGGGACTCCTACGCCTCCGGGATACGGATACCTCACTCATCACCTTCCGCGATAAGTAAATCACGCTCGGATAAGCGATTCAGCTAACCGAACAAGTCTTAACGCTCGAAAACTTTTCTGCCAGAATGATTTTCGTGCCTTCTCGACTATATCAATAACAGAATCCTACGAACGAGTAAGAGTACACGTAAGCGGCGAGGCCGACCGAGCCGAGGGACTCCCACGCCTCCAGGATACGGATACCTCACTCATCACCTCCCGTGAAAAGTAACTCTCGCTCGGATAAACGATTCTGCTACCGACGAACAAGTCCTGATACTCGAAACAAGAGGAAAGGAAACGTAGCTTTACAACACGACAATAATATGTTTGGGCCTCGACGGCCATGAAAAAACATACGCACACTACAGACAAACTCTCCCTGCAGGTTCAGACATCAACAGAGGGAGCAGCAGCACCCTCGGCGTCGTCTCCACCTTCGGCGGAATCTGGCCCGGCCTCGGACGGCGGCACGGGCGGAAGGATCTCCACCTCGAAGAAGGACACCAGTACCAAGCTTGGGCCGTCATGGCCAAGGTCTCCGCAAAGGTTCTGGCCCGGGCAGATACCTCGACCGGCCACTCAGTAGCCTCAGCCAGCTGTCCCCCGAGGACATCAGCCCGGCTCATGGCCTCGACAACCTGACTCCGGGGTGGTCCCGCCAGCGGACGACCTGGCTGAGCTCCCGCCGCCACTGCTGCACCTCCTCAGCCAGGGAGGCCACGTGCTCCCAGGCCAACGAAGCTTCTTCTCAAGCCGACTCTGCCTCTGTCCACGCTGACACCACTGCCTCCGGCTCCGGCTCATCGCAGAGCAGCCAAAAGTTCTATAACTGAGCAAGAGAAGCCTCGGGTGGCAAGGCCGACCGAGTCGAGGGACTCCTATGCCTCCGGGATACGGATACCTCACTCATCACCTTCCGCACAGGGCGACTCATGCTCGGTTAAGCGGTTCAGCTAGCCGACAGGCAAGTCCTAGTGCTCGAAATGAGGAAGAAACACGGTATTACACTCAAATACCTAGATGTTCAGGCCTCGAAAGCCACAATGAACAAACACTGGCACTCAAGGTGCCATTACAAACGGAACTCCAGTTCCACTCCCGCGGGTATGAACAACCTCCACATCGGAGGACCTGCGGGACGACAAACTCCGGGTGGCCCGCCGGCGACCACTGCTACAACAGCGCGGCAACGACCTTCGTCTCGGACGGCAGGACAGCGACAGCGATGACCTCAGGGCAAATGCTGTTGTAAGAAGGCCCTCGCCCACGACCCCACACGAGGGGCGAGGACGAGCCGTCAAAGCCAAAGAGTCGGAGATCCGTTCGCAAATGGCCCCCCAGCCTGCACCGGCAGATCCCCACTCAAGTCCTCGTGGATGGGCAGACATCGACCTCCGTGCAGAGGCGTCGTGCCGGAGCAGGGACAAGACAATCCAAGAACACGAACGCCGCCCTAGCGGCGTGCGACGTCTTGGACGGTCTCCCGGAGCGCACGGCGCTACAGCCGCCCGTACGATGGGCGAGCAGCCACGCTCCACCCCAGCGGTGGGAGGTGGCACCGGAAGCAGCGTCAGAGCTAGCTGGGCCAGCGGGCCAGGCATGCTGGAGCTGACGACGCTTGCGGCCGACCGGCCCCGCGTTGTCGAAGTTCGCCCCCTCCGCAAGGCCGGTGAGCGCCCTTCTCCCCCGATCACTGTGGGAAGAAGCGGGTCGCCAGCCCCTGTGGGAGGTAGAACCCCGGCTCGCCCTGCCCTCCTCCCCAGCAAGGATGATGAAGATCCTTGAAGCTGAGGGCGGGGCAGAGGCCGCAGCCCGACTTGCTTCTCCCCACCATCGAACTGGTGGTCACCATCCTGAGTGACCATTGGTGAGGGAATGCAGCCGGGATGCCTGATGAAAATCCTTAAAGCCGAGCGACGGCTGAAGGGTGCCAACCTCTGTGAGGTTGTGCTCCTCCAACAACAAGACGAAGGTAACGCGAGCGCTCCCCATCCGGGGGCTCGGAAGGTGGAAGGACGCGATGCATGAGGGGAGTGTGAAGGCATGGCTACCACCCGGGGGGTCGATCCCTTTTTAAAGGCGGCTCTCCCCACTCGCTTCCTCAGGCGTCGCGGACCAAGTCTTCACCGACGTAATCCAGGGTCCTCCCCCTACGACACGGGGGCTGGGTCCCACACGTCATGCAAGCTGGCCCGGAACAGAAGAAGCCAAACCACTACACACGGAGCGTGTGACCGCCCCGCGGTTACAAGCACTCCTCCATCCTTGCCGAAACTAGCGGTTGAAAGGGCGGACAGCCATGCAGGTGGCGTGCAATCGCACCGCGGGGACGCACCCTTTCGACTTCGACGCATCCAGCATGAAGGCCCAGGCCCACACGTCATGTGACCGGCGCGCCGGTTACTACGTGCGAAAAACTGCACCGCCACTCGCGCCAATGTCGCGCCTTCTCGACTGCGGAACCGGTGCCGCGACTCAAGGCAACCCTGCGCATGGCCCAACAGTGCCAACCGAGCACATCGGTCACGGGGCAGTCAGCCGTGGGGGGGCGCGACGGTCGACACGGCCAAAAGTGGGCCGACAGTAATGGCGGCAGCAGGCAAGCAGAAGCAGCAGTCAAATCGTCTGCAGGCTCACGTCCCCTCCTGGGGCAGCAGGGGAACCCTCTCCCACGGCGCGAAGACGACGCGCCCGTGTTCCATCCCTCGGACGGCTCGCGCAACGACTGCCCCGCGAACCACCCGTCCCGTCGCATTAACTTCGCGGCAGGGCAAGCGACACCTTTGGCAGGCGAAGCGGGCAACGTTTCACCTCCGCCATAATGACCGCGTCAAAAAAGGTGCGCCACATCATTTAAATTCGTATCCTTTTCTTCTTCTCCTTTCTCTCTCTTGCTACAGGGACCGGGAAAGGGGATATTCCGAAAGGGATCCTTCTCCGTGAAGGAAGCGGGCCCCAAGCCCTCCTACTGATCAGGGGTTCGAAGGCTGGCCCCTCGGAAGGGTTCGACAGCCGCCCCAGAGCACTCGGGCTTCAAGCTCATTATTGATCAGAGGTTCGAAGGCTGGCCCCTCGGAAGGGTTCGACAGCCGCCTCAGAGCACTCGGGCTCCTCGCCCACTACTGATCAGGGGTTCGAAGGCTGGCCCCTCGAAGGGTTCGACAGCCGCCCCAGAGAACGCAGACGAGGGATGACTCTGGGTATGTCCGATACATGGTCGAGGCTCGGGCTATGCTCCCGAGGTACCCTAGGACATTTCCGAGACCGGCAAGAGCGATTTTGTAACGGAATCCCATCAGAGGGAGGCATCGAGCCCTTGGACCCTATCGAACGGGACCGGGTCCGGCAAATCACCTGCAGGTACTTTTGGAGCGCGCCTCTAGGCCACTAGCCGACCCTTATCGAACGGGGCACGGGCGTCCACTTGGATCACCCGTTAGCAACTCACTGGAGACACCATGTTCGGCGCCCTCCGAGGGCAACATGGCGCTTTCCCCCTCCTCCTTGCAGAAAGGCGACGAAGGGGCGTATGATAAAAGCCGAGTCAGTCCTTGATCATCCTCTCGCTCTGTGCAGAGGCTCGGGGACTGCTCTCGCAAACCCGGCTCCGGCCAAACCGTTGACAGCGTCAACAAACCAGCCTGAAAACTCGAACCTGACCGTGCACCCGGACTACGATTAGATCGCATGAGGGAACGACCAGACCCGCCAAGGCATCACAAAAGGCATTAAGACCTCGGAGGAGTCAAACCACTCCTCTGAGGCCTCGGGGGCTACACCCGGTGGGTGCGCTCGAGCGCACCCACCGGAACAAAATATTACCGAGAAAGGCCGGTCCCCTTGCAAAAAAGTGCGACAAAGCCTCCAAGCGAGTACCAACATTCCCTTTGAGGCTCAGGGGCTACTGTCGGGTACCATAATTAGGGGTACCCCCAACACTCCTAAACTCGGCTGGTAATCACCATCAGCGCAAACTGCAGAGACTGATGGGCGCAATCCAGGTCAAGGCTTCGTCTATTCAAGGGACGCAATCTCGCCTCGCCCGAGCCCAGCCTCGGGCGGGAACAGTAGTCCCAGGCAAATTCACACCTCGCCCGAGGACCTCTTCAGCAACGGCCGCACCCTCGACTCGCCCGAAGCCCAGCTCGGGCAGGCTTCGTTGTGAAGCAACCTTGACCAAATCATCCCACCAACCGACCGTATGAAAGGGAAATGTGCCCTTGGGCCATTTCTAAGTATTTTGGTGATTTAGTGTCCAACACAAGTGCCTAAGTGTAAAATGGTGGACAAAGTACAAATCAAGGATAAAGGTATGTTTCTCAGACTTAGTACATTGTTTTAGAGACTAATGTATTGTGTCTAAGTGCTGGAAACAGGAAAAATCGAATTGGAAATGAGATGGCCTAGTTCAGCCAAAGTCTGCTCAGTCTGGGAGCACCGGACTGTCCGGTGGTGCACCGGACAGTGTCCGGTGCGCCAGGCTGGCTCGAGCGAACTGGTCGCTCTCGGGAATTTACCGGCGACGTACGGCTATAATTCACCGGACTGTCCGGTGTGCACCGGACTGTCCGGTGAGCCAACGGTCAGCCGGGTCAACGGTCGGCTGCACGATCTGCGCGGGACACGTGGCCGAGCCAACGGCTAGAAGGGGGCACCGGACTGTCCGGTGTGCACCGGACATGTCCGGTGCGCCAACGGCTCTCTGGCTGCCAACGGTCGGCTGCGCCAGTTAAGGAAAGAAATCGGGCACCGGATAGTGTCCGGTGTGCACCGGACTGTCCGGTGCGCCACGCGACAGAAGGCAAGAATTGCCTTCCCAGATTGCTCTCAACGGCTCCTAGCTGCCTTGGGGCTATAAAAGGGACCCCTAGGCGCATGGAGGAGTACACTAAGCATCCTTTGAGCATTCTTGATCACTCACACTCCACTCTTGCGCACTTGTTCGACATTCTAGTGATTTGAGCCCCGTTCTAGTGTGCTAGTCTTTTTGAGCTCAAGTCTGGTCTTGTGTGTGCGTATTTGCTGTGATCTCTGTGTCTTGTGTGAGTTTCTCATCCCTCCCTTACTCCGTGATTCTTTGTGAACATCAAAAGTGTAAGGGCGAGAGGCTCCAAGTTGTGGAGATTCCTCGCAAACGTGATAAGAAAAGAAAAGCAAAACACCGTGGTATTCAAGTTGATCATTGGATCACTTGAGAGGAGTTGAGTGCAACTCTCGTCCGTTGGGACGCCACAACGTGGAGTAGGCAAGCGTTGGTCTTGGCCGAACCATGGGATAAACCACTGTGCCATCTCTGTGATTGATATCCTTGTGGTTGTTGTGTTTTGTTGAGACTCCTCTCTAGCCACTTAGTGATTATTGTGCTAACACTTAACCAAGTTTTGTGGCTTAAGTTTTAAGCTATACAGGATCACCTATTCACCCCCCCTCTCTAGGTGCTCTCAATTGGTATCAGAGCCGTTCTCTTCAAGAAAGGGACTAACCGCCCGAAGAGATGGATCCTAAGGGGAAGGGAATCGTGATCAACGACAAGGAGAAGGAGTCCTTCGTCAACGAGTCGAAGGATGACAAGCCTACCGACTCGGGCTCGGGCCACAGACGCAAAGATGGGAAGAAGAAGACAAGACGCATCAAGGAGATCGTCTACTACGACGACAGCGATGAGTCCACTTCTTCCCAAAAGGACAACGACGTCAACGACTGCGAGAGAAGGAAACCGGTTAATTCGAACTTTTCTTTTGATTACTCTCGTATTCATCAAAGTACAAATGCTCATTTATTATCTATTCCACTTGGTAAACCTCCTCACTTTGATGGAGAGGACTATGGATTTTGGAGTCACAAAATGCGTAGTCATTTGTTCTCTCTCCATCCAAGCATATGGGAGATAGTTGAGAATGGAATGCATTTTGATAGTAGTGATAGTCCCATGTTTATCAATGAGCAAATTCATAAAAATGCACAAGCTACTACTGTTCCTCTAGCTTCCTTGTGCAGGGATGAATACCACAAAGTGAGCGGCTTGGATAACGCCAAGCAAATTTGGGACACCCTCAAGATCTCTCATGAGGGGAATGATGTCACAATGCTCACCAAGATGGAGTTGGTGGAAGGCGAACTCGGGAGATTCGCTATGATAAGGGGAGAAGAGCCAACCCAAACATACAACCGGCTAAAGACCCTTGTCAACAAGATAAGAAGCTATGGAAGCACACGATGGACGGACCACGACATTGTCCGCCTAATGCTAAGGTCCTTTACTGTCCTTGATCCTCATCTTGTAAACAATATTCGTGAGAATCCTAGGTACACCAAGATGACGCCCGAGGAGATACTTGGAAAGTTCGTGAGCGGGCGAATGATGATCAAGGAAGCAAGATACGTGGACGACGCATTGAATGGTCCAATCAATGAGCCTCAACCTATTGCTCTCAAGGCAACAAGAAGCAAGGAGACGCTACCTAGCAAGGTGGCACAAATCGAGGCCGCCGGACTTAATGATGAAGAGATGGCTCTCATCATCAAGAGATTCAAGACGGCGCTAAAAGGTCGCAAGGGGCAGCCAAGCAAGACCAAGACAAAGGGGAAGCGCTCATGCTTCAAATGTGGTAAGCTTGGTCATTTTATTGCTAACTGTCCCGACAATGATAGTGATCAGGATCAAGGGAACAAGAGGGAAAAGAAGAATAACTATAAGAAGGCAAAGGGCGAGGCGCATCTAGGCAAGGAGTGGGATTCGGATTGCTCCTCTTCCGACTCCGACAATGAAGGACTCGCCGCCACCGCCTTCAACAAGTCATCCCTCTTCCCCAACGAGCGTCACACATGCCTTATGGCAAGAGAGAAGAAGGTATGTACTCGAAACTCTACTTATGCTTCTTCAAGTGAGGACGAATCTAGTGATGAGGATGAAATAGATTATTCATGCTTATTTAAGGGCCTAGATAGAACCAAGGTAGATAAAATTAATGAATTGATTGATGCCTTGAATGATAAGAATAGGCTTTTAGAAAAACAAGAGGACTTGTTGTATGAAGAACATGACAAATTTGTAGAAGCACAAAAATCTCATGCCTTAGAAGTTAAGAGAAATGAAATGCTTTCTTGTGAATTATCTTCTTGCCATGAGACAATTTTTAACTTAAGTAGCATTAATGATGATTTGAATGCTAAGTTAGAAATAGCTAGTAAATCAACAACTTGTGTAGAGAATGTTGTTATTTGCAATAGATGTAAAGATTTTGATATCGATGCTTGTAGTGAACACATAGCTTCTATTGCAAAGTTAAATGATGAAATGACTAGTCTTAATGCCCAACTTAAGGCTAGCAAAAGTGAGTTTGAAAAACTAAAATTTGCTAGGGATGCCTACACGGTTGGTAGACATCCCTCAATTAAGGATGGGCTTGGCTTCAAGAGGGAAGCCAAGAACTTAACAAGCCATAAGGCTTCCATCTCCACAAAGGAGAAAGGGAAGGCCCCTATGGCAAGTAGTACTAAAAGGAACCATGCTTTTATGTACAATGATAGAAGACAGTCTCATAGGAGTTGTAATGCTTTTGATTCGCATACCTATGATTCTTATGCTATGTTTGCTTCTAGTTCTTCCTATATGCATGGTAGAAATGTGTTTAGAAGAAATGTTGATCATCATATGCCTAGGAGAAATGTTGTCAATATTCCTAGGAAAGTTAATGAACCTTCTACAATTTATCATGCTTGTGATGCTTCATTTGCAATTTGTAGAAAGGATAGAAAGGTGATTGCTAGGAAATTAGGGGCAAAATGCAAGGGAGATAAAACTTGCATTTGGGTCCCTAAGACAATTGTGACTAACCTTGTAGGACCCAACAAGAGTTGGGTACCTAAGTCCCAAGCCTAAATTTGCCTTGCAGGTTTATGCATCCGGGGGTTCAAGCTGGATTATCGACAGCGGATGCACAAACCATATGACGGGGGAGAAGAAGATGTTCACCTCCTACGTCAAAAACAAGGATTCCCAAGATTCAATAACATTTGGTGATGGGAACCAAGGCAAGGTAAAAGGGTTAGGTAAAATTGCAATATCAAATGAACACTCTATTTCAAATGTGTTTTTAGTTGAGTCTCTGGGATATAATTTACTATCTGTTAGTCAATTATGCAATATGGGGTATAATTGTTTATTCACAAACATAGATGTGTCTGTATTTAGAAGAAGTGATGGTTCATTAGCTTTTAAAGGTGTATTAGACGGCAAGCTTTACTTAGTTGATTTTGCAAAAGAAGAGGCCGGTCTAGATGCATGTTTAATTGCTAAGACTAGCATGGGCTGGCTGTGGCATCGCCGCTTAGCACATGTAGGGATGAAGAACCTTCACAAGCTTCTAAAGGGAGACCACGTGATAGGTTTAACTAATGTGAAATTCGAAAAAGATAGACCTTGTGCAGCATGTCAAGCAGGTAAACAGTTGGGAGGAGCACATCACAGCAAGAATGTGATGACCACATCAAGGCCCCTGGAGCTGCTACATATGGACCTCTTCGGACCCGTCGCTTATCTAAACATAGGGGGAAGTAAGTATGGTTTAGTTATTGTGGATGACTTTTCCCGCTTCACTTGGGTATTCTTTTTGCAGGATAAGTCTGAGACCCAAGGAACCCTCAAGCGCTTCCTAAGGAGAGCTCAAAATGAGTTTGAGCTCAAGATAAAGAAGATAAGGAGCGACAACGGGTCCGAGTTCAAGAACCTTCAAGTGGAGGAGTTCCTTGAGGAGGAAGGGATCAAGCACGAGTTCTCCGCTCCCTACACACCACAACAAAATGGTGTGGTAGAGAGGAAGAACAGGACGCTCATCGATATGGCAAGGACGATGCTTGGAGAGTTCAAGACCCCCCGAGTGTTTTTGGTCGGAAGCCGTGAACACGGCTTGCCACGCCATCAACAGGGTCTACCTTCATCGCCTCCTCAAGAAGACGTCGTATGAGCTTCTAACCGGTAACAAACCCAATGTATCTTACTTTCGTGTATTTGGGAGCAAATGCTACATTCTAGTGAAGAAGGGTAGAAATTCCAAATTTGCTCCCAAAGCTGTAGAAGGGTTTTTGTTAGGTTATGATTCAAATACAAAGGCGTATAGGGTCTTCAACAAATCATCGGGTTTGGTTGAAGTCTCTAGCGACGTTGTATTTGATGAGACTAATGGCTCTCCAAGAGAGCAAGTTGTTGATCTTGATGATGTAGATGAAGAAGATGTTCCGACGGCCGCTATACGAACCATGGCGATTGGTGATGTACGACCACAGGAACAAAAGGAGCAAGATCAACCTTCTTCCTCAACTATGGTGCATCCCCCAACTCAAGACGATGAACAGGTTCATCAACAGGAGGCGTGTGATCAAGGGGGAGCACAAGATGATCATGTGATGGAGGAAGAAGCGCAACCGGCACCTCCAACCCAAGTTCGAGCGATGATTCAAAGGGATCATCCCGTCGATCAAATTATGGGTGATATTAGCAAGGGAGTAACTACTCGATCTCGATTAGTTAATTTTTGTGAGCATTACTCCTTTGTCTCTTCTATTGAGCCTTTCAGGGTAGAAGAGGCCTTGCTAGATCCGGACTGGGTGTTGGCCATGCAAGAGGAGCTCAACAACTTCAAGAGGAATGAAGTTTGGACGCTGGTGCCTCGTCCTAAGCAAAATGTTGTGGGAACCAAGTGGGTGTTCCGCAACAAATAGGACGAGCACGGGGTGGTGACGAGGAACAAGGCTCGACTTGTGGCAAAAGGTTATGCCCAAGTCGCAGGTTTGAACTTTGAGGAGACTTTTGCTCCTGTGGCAAGGCTAGAGTCCATTCGTATTTTGCTAGCATATGCCGCTCACCATTCTTTCAGGTTGTTCCAAATGGATGTGAAGAGCGCTTTTCTCAACGGGCCAATCAAGGAGGAGGTGTACGTGGAGCAACCCCCTGGTTTTGAGGATGAACGGTACCCCGACCACGTGTGTAAGCTCTCTAAGGCGCTCTATGGACTTAAGCAAGCCCCAAGAGCATGAGTTTAGCAGGGTGATGACGCAGAAATTCGAGATGTCGATGATGGGCGAGTTGAACTACTTCCTTGGGTTCCAAGTGAAGCAACTCAAGGACGGCACCTTCATCTCTCAAACGAAGTACATGCAAGACTTGCTGAAGCGGTTTGGGATGAAGGATGCCAAGCCCGCAAAGACTCCGATGGGGACCGACGGACACACCAACCTCAACAAAGGAGGTAAGTCCGTTGATCAAAAGGCATACCGGTCAATGATAGGGTCATTACTTTACTTATGTGCTAGTAGACCGGATATTATGCTTAGCGTATGCATGTGTGCTAGATTTCAATCCGATCCTAAGGAGTGTCACTTAGTGGCTGTGAAGCGAATTCTTCGATATTTAGTCGCTACGCCTTGCTTCGGGATCTGGTATCCAAAGGGGTCTAACTTTGACTTGATTGGATATTCAGATTCCGACTATGCTGGATGTAAGGTCGATAGGAAGAGTACATCGGGGACGTGCCAATTCTTAGGAAGGTCCCTGGTGTCGTGGAACTCTAAGAAACAAACTTCCGTTGCCCTATCCACCGCTGAGGCCGAGTACGTTGCCGTAGGACAGTGTTGCGCGCAACTACTTTGGATGAGGCAAACCCTCAGGGACTTTGGCTACAATCTGAGCAAAGTCCCACTCCTATGTGATAATGAGAGTGCGATCCGAATGGCGGAAAATCTTGTTGAACACAGCCGCACAAAGCACATTGACATCCAGCATCACTTTTTGAGAGACCACCAGCAAAAGGGAGATATCGAAGTCTTTCATGTTAGCACCGAGAACCAGCTAGCCGATATCTTTACCAAGCCTCTAGATGAGAAGACCTTTTGCAGGTTGCGTAGTGAGCTAAATGTCTTAGATTCGCGGAACTTGGATTGATTTATAGCATACATGTGTTTATGCCTTTGATCATGTTTCCTATGCATTTTGTTGCTAAATAATGGTGCTCAAGTTGTACAAACACTCCCTGGACCTCACAAGTCCGTTGCAAAGTGATGCACATGTTTAGGGGGAGATGTGTTACAATTTGACCATTTGAGACTAACCACATGTTTGAGTGTTCTTGATTTAGTCTCAAAGATGGATTGAAAGGGAAAAGGTGGACTTGGACCATGAAAGACTTCCACTGCACTCCGATGAGAGGGTAACTTATTCCAAGTTCATCTCATGTAATCTTATTGCCTTTGTATTCTTATTGAAGATTTTGGTGAGGCAATGGGGTTCAAGGGCCAAGATTAATCCCGTTTTGGTGCTTGATGCCAAAGGGGGAGAAAATAAAGGTCAAAGCGATAAATGGATCAGCTACCACTTGAGAGATTTTGAAAATAGTAGAATAGAGCTTTTGATTTATCAAAACTCTTTTATTGTCTCTCTTGTCAAAAGTTGGCTTCTTGTGGGGAGAAGTGTTGATTATGGGAAAAAGGGGGTCTTTTATTGTCTCTCTTGTCAAAAGTTGGCTTCTTGTGGGGAGAAGTGTTGATTATGGGAAAAAGGGGGAGTTTTTGAAATCTTGATGACTCTCTTTATGTCTTAACATGTGTGTTTGACTTAGAAATAGAAATTTGAGTTTGATTTGCAAAAACAAACCAAGTGGTGGCAAAGAGTGATCCATATATGTCAAATTTGAATCAAATCAATTTGAGTTCTTATTTGAAGTGATTTTGTATTTGTTCTACTTGTTTTATATTGTGTTGGCATAAATCACCAAAAAGGGGGAGATTGAAAGGGAAATGTGCCCTTGGGCCATTTCTAAGTATTTTGGTGATTTAGTGTCCAACACAAGTGCCTAAGTGTAAAATGGTGGACAAAGTACAAATCAAGGATAAAGGTATGTTTCTCAGACTTAGTACATTGTTTTAGAGACTAATGTATTGTGTCTAAGTGCTGGAAACAGGAAAAATCGAATTGGAAATGAGATGGCCTAGTTCAGCCAAAGTCTGCTCAGTCTGGGAGCACCGGACTGTCCGGTGCGCCAGGCTGGCTCGAGCGAACTGGCCGCTCTCGGGAATTTACCGGCGACGTACGGCTATAATTCACCGGACTGTCCGGTGAGCCAACGGTCAGCCGGGTCAACGGTCGGTCGCACGATCTGCGCGGGACACGTGGCCGAGCCAACGGCTAGAAGGGGGCACCGAACTGTCCGGTGTGCACCGGACATGTCCGGTGCGCCAACGGCTCTCTGGCTGCCAATGGTCGGCTGCGCCAGTTAAGGAAAGAAATCGAGCACCGGACAGTGTCCGGTGTGCACCGGACTGTCCGGTGCGCCACGCGACAGAAGGCAAGAATTGCCTTCCCAAATTGCTCTCAACGGCTCCTAGCTGCCTTGGGGCTATAAAAGGGACCCCTAGGCGCATGGAGGAGTACACTAAGCATCCTTTGAGCATTCTTGATCACTCACACTCCACTCTTGCGCACTTGTTCGACATTCTAGTGATTTGAGCCCCGTTCTAGTGTGCTAGTCTTTTTGAGCTCAAGTCTGGGTCTTGTGTGTGCGTATTTGCTGTGATCTCTGTGTCTTGTGTGAGTTGCTCATCCCTCCCTTACTCCGTGATTCTTTGTGAACATCAAAAGTGTAAGGGCGAGAGGCTCCAAGTTGTGGAGATTCCTCGCAAACGGGATAAGAAAAGAAAAGCAAAACACCGTGGTATTCAAGTTGATCATTGGATCACTTGAGAGGAGTTGAGTGCAACTCTCGTCCGTTGGGACGCCACAACGTGGAGTAGGCAAGCGTTGGTCTTGGCCGAACCACGGGATAAACCACTGTGCCATCTCTGTGATTGATATCCTTGTGGTTGTTGTGTTTTGTTGAGACTCCTCTCTAGCCACTTAGTGATTATTGTGCTAACACTTAACCAAGTTTTGTGGCTTAAGTTTTAAGCTATACAGGATCACCTATTCACCCCCCCTCTAGGTGCTCTCACCGTATCGCAGGCGCATTCAATGCGAGGATCGCCTGGCGCCTTATCCTGACACGCGTGCCTCAGTCGGCAAGGTTGAAGTGACCGCAGTCACTTCGCCCTCCCACTGACTGACCTGACGGGAAAACAGCGCCGCTCGCCCCTCTCCGACTGTCGTGCCACCCGCCAGGGTGACACTGACAGCAGCTGAGTCCAGCCTCAGGCGCAATAGGAAGCTCCGCCTCGCCCGACCCTGGGCCTCGGCCTCAGGAGGAAGTCTCCGCCTCGCCCGACCACAGGGCTCGGCCCCCGCCTCGGCCTCGGAAGATGGTCTCCGTTTCGCCCGACCCCAGGGTTCGGCCTCAACCTCGACCTCGGAGAGAATCGCGTCCTCGCCCGACCCCAGCCTCGGCCTCAGGAGGAGTCTCTGCCTCGCCCGACCTTGGGCTCAGACCGACCATGCCGCAGGGGATACATCATCACCCTACCCCTAGCTAGCTCAGGCTACGGGGGAACAAGACCGGCGTCCCATCCAGGCTCGCCCCGGTAACAAGTAATGATGGCTCCCCGCGTGTGTCCATGACGACGGCGGATCTCAGCCCCTTACGGAAGCAAGGAGACGTCAGCAAGGTCCCGATAGCCCCGATAGCTGTGCTTCTATAGGGCTCAAACGCTCCTCTGACCGCCACGACACCGCGTGCACAGGGCTCTAGCACCTCTCCGACAGCCACGTTGGCATGTACATAGGGCTCCGGCTCCTCTCTTCTGGACACGTTAGCACATTGCTACACCCCCATTGTACACCAGGACCCTCTCCTTGCATCTATAAAAGGAAGGTCCAGGGCCTTCATACGGGGGTGGTCGCGCGAGACTTCCTCTCTCCCTCGCGAACGCTTGTAACCCCTACTGCAAGCGCACCCACTCTGGCGCAGGACAACACGAGCCGCGGTTTCATCCCCCTCCTTGTGTTCCATCTCACGCCAACCCATATGGGCTGGGGCACGCAGCGACAATTTTACTCGTCTGTTCAGGGACCCCGGGGTCGAAACGCCGACAAATATATATGTGTGTATATTTCTCTTTCAAATTATTATAACGTGATATCTGAAAAATGATTATAAATTGAAGAATGTACTGCTGTGTAAGTCATTTCGTTTAAATCTTAATAAGACGGTCACCAAAATGTCTAATATTAGTCTCCTAAATAAGACGGTTTCTAAAACGTCCATTATTAGTCACCTAAATAAGATGGTTTTCCTATTGTAATCGTCTATTATTGTAGGATATTCGAGACAGTTTGATAAATACTTTGACTTATAATGTTTATATTCTCTACGGTTCTTTAGAAGCAGTGTCTTAAACAAAAACCTAATTCAAGAAGGTTTATCGGACAAAATGACTTAAACAAACACCTTTTTTAGACGGTTATAAATTAAAAATTGTCTTATATAATATCTTTTAAGATGGTTTATAACCATCTTAAATGTGGGACATCTTTTACGACTCCATCAAATTTGGACACTTCATAAGCGTCTTAATAACTGAAAATTAACCATCTCATATAACATGTTTTGTAGTAGTGATAGCGAGGATGGATGCTACTGCTCCCCTACCCCTAGGTGATGGCCTTCCTCTTCATCTCACTCAACTGAACACGTTTGTGTTCAATAGCTATAGCCTTATCCAAAAGCCTCTGGAAAGATGGGAACATGTGAGCAACCAGCAGATACTGAAGTGGTCCAACAAGTCCCTCCATGAAATACTCCTGCTTCCTTTCATCATTGGCAACCTCATCTGGAGCATACCTAGACAGTTGAATAAATTTATCACGATATTCACTAACTGACATGTTGCCCTGCTTTAGTGATAGGAATTCCTTCTTTATTTTCATCAGGCTAGTAGGAATATGGTAGTTTCTGAACTGTGTAGCAAATTCTGCCCAGGTGATATTATTGGCAACATTATGGGCCACAGTGTAAGAGTCCCACCAATCAGCAGCAGGGCCAGTAAGATGACTTGAAGTGTAAAGCACCTTCTCCCGATTAGAGCATTGAGCGATATTAAGCATCTTCTCCACTAATTTCAGCCAATCATCAGCATGTAAAGGATCTGGAGAGCTGAAGAATGTAGGTGGCTTGTGACTCATGAATTTCCAGTGCTTATCTCAGGGTGGAGCTGGTTGTGGTGGTGGAGGTAGTGGTGGTTGTTGCTGCTGTTGCAACCGTCTTGCCTCATATCCTCTCGCATCTCCTGCCTTTCCTGACGCATCTCCTGGCGTTCTTGCCTCATCTAAGCTTGCATTTCATTCATCAAGTTTGCCATCTGTTGTAGCATCTGCATTTGAGCAGCAACCACCGAATATGTCCTAGCCGGTGGAGGATTCAGAGGATTCATTTCTGGTTGTGGTTGTCTAACAATCCTTTTATTGTGGTGGTTGGCAGGTAGATCGATTCCGCCTCCCTTCCTGGTATTGACCATCTGGGTTAGAAACACATGGTAAGATAGAATTGTATATAGGACGAGCAATTACGAGACATGATCTTTTGGGGGTTTTATTAGCTCAGTAGATTAGTGTGTCACCTACTAATACTAATACATTATCTTATGGTGGTACATGCTAGAATGCCCTGCTATACTATTTCAGTCAATCAAAGAAGCAAATCAAGCATTTACCATCAGAACAAACATCCAATCACTTCAGGTAGAGAAAATAATTTTATTTTTTTGTCTTAGGTCTCCTATCTCTTTAGGTGTAGGATTCCAAGGTGTGAAATCCTTCTTGTCTTTCTAGAGTAGAAAAGATAAGAATAGTCAGAGTAGAACATCAAAAGGCGAGACAGGATCAAGATAAGTATGGAAATAATCAAAGTAAGGTAAGTAGGTAAGGGTTTTGTCCAGTTCTATCTAGGTTTCGTCCTACAGTCAATATTTCCTCTGATACCACTTCTGTCACACCCGGATTTAAAGGATAAAGTCGGATGCGTCTCATATGTGCGCCAAAGAAGAACATCACATATAATGAAAAAGTGTATAGAGATAAATGTCACAAATACCATTATTACATAGTGGAAGTCTTATAAAAATAAATGAGAACAATAAAGCAAACTAATAATTATTCCTTGGCGTCATAAAGCTGACTGGGAGACGCAACCTAGATAAGCTCGTACTACTCGTTGTAAGGATCCTCTTGGACCACCTGTTCTTCTCCTGTGGGGGGTTTTATATATCACAAGGGTGAGATCACAAAAGATAATAGCTCAACAAGTTGTGGGGAATAATGTGCATGAACTCACCAAAGGTGGGAGCTCATGTGAAGTGTAAGGCTGATCAACAAATAAGGGTTAAAGCTGAGCGTTGCTTTTAATAAGTTGGTCAAATTTTATTAGCAGTTACTAAATGTAAGTAAATACCAAACCAGAGTAATAATAGATCAAATTAATAATTAAACCACAATGCGATGCAAATGACAAATTGAATTTAATTCCATAAATTAATCATGCGAGAGTCCTGAGCTGCTCATGACCGCGAGCACGGCTAGTATACTAGTTTTACACTTTGCACAGGTTGTACCCTTTACCCACAAGTCATGTTACCCATTTGCCATGGAGTTGTACGTGCCCCATACAGCTCTACCAAGGAAGCAAGGCAGAGTAACACTACAAGGCCTTTACAAAGTTCCACTAGCTTCAAAAAACCCGCTACAGTTCTAGGGAGCGCAAATGCAGGAATCCCCCGTCTGACCGCCATCGCAGCAAAATCAACCCGAGAACCACCCTACACTGCCAACTCCCCTAATGCCCTTGCCCCTTTCAGGTAAGGTAGACTTCACTAGCTTTTCTAATTAGTCAGCCAAGGTCGTCCCATTCCACCCTTGTGGTGGCATGTGTTTCTCAAGTTAAGCTCCATGTTCCAATGAACATAATAGTTTTATCATGAACAGAATAGAACAATAATAATAAAGAATGACCATGTGTAATAGTTATCTCAACACCCAAAACCATATATAGCAATAGCAAAGAGTGCCCAAAAGTTCAGGGGTAAACAAGGTGTAAGGGTGACCAAACTAGGGTGACCTATTGGGTTCCATCAAAATTAAGCCTATGCATGCCAAAATGATTATAGAGAACATTATTGGGTAAATAAAAGTGGTCAAGGGCACAACTTGCCTTCAATGAGCTCCTACTCAGCAACTTCTACCTGTTGAACACCTGGATCCTCGGTCACTGGTTCGTCTACTCGAAGCAATACAAACAGACATGGTATAGGAGAAATTAACATCACACCAAACATGAGTACATAATACTTAATAATAATCTACGTATCGCAACAAGATTGTAGGTTCGAGAATCAATAAATTTGGAGTTACGGATAATAAGTTATGATTTCCCGAAGGTTTTATGTGTTTGGTACTAAAATAACCAAGTGATTAATTTTAATCTAATATTCATGCTAAAACAGAGTTACCAAGTGATAAACAATATTAAAACAAATTTATGGCAACTAGAATGAGTTAAAAAGGAAATAAAATAAATTTTCTATGAATTAAACAAGTTCTTGGAATTATTTTTTACTAGAAAAACATTTTCTATATTGTTTTTCCTATTTTCTTAGGTTTCTGGACCGGGCACACAATTATCAGGGAGTCCGGGGGTCTATTTACAAATTTGTAGGGCACACTTGTAATTAATTTATATAAGTAGTGGACTGCGGGTTGTTTACCAAAATTCATAAGGGCTCTTTTGAAAAACTGATCGGCTGAAGGGGTATCGGGAATATTTGACCGTCCGATCCATACCCAATGCACCAGATTAGATCATCGCGATATAGGTAACATGTAACCTGCTAGTGGACTACGGTGTAGCGGCGCGCGTAGCCAGCGACTGACCTCCGGGCCCACGGCGTCAGCGGCATAAATTGGTAGATGGGCCAGCCGAGGGGGGGGGAACCGGTCCGAGCGCTGCTTTATTCTTTTCTTTTTCTTTTCCTTTTGTTTTTCTGTTTTCTTTTTCTTTTTATTTGTAAATTTCAATTTGTTGAATTCAATTTGGTTATGACTTTCATACTTTGATCGAATGCACTAATCAAACTAAATACCAGTTTCAAGAGATATATTTATATATATGTTTTTCTTTATATTTATATAGTATTTCTCTTATTCATTATATCATCTTCAATTTTTAAGTGGTAAGTTTGGTCTTAAATTCCAATTTCAACAATAATATATTTGTTGGGGGTCTTCGGCTTCTGAAGGTCCTCAAAAACGTAATTTGACTATGTTTTCCAAGAGAAATATGTGAACAGGTACCTTCGAAGTCAGATTGCGAGTATACAAGAGCATGGTTAAGACGAAGCTTGACTGGGACGGCGACCACGACGAAGGATAAGACGATCACGAAGCTATGTGCAGAAGAGCTTCGGTATAACGGCGGGAAAGGGAAACTGACTTAAAGATGAAAAGTCAAATTAGACCTCGAAGAATTACTATAGAGTTATTGATAAATGTAAAGGGCATTAATGTAATTTTGCATGGGCTGCGACCCGTGCCTATAAATAGGTGAACAGTATTCCCGTACTGTTCACGCTGACTTAGCATTCACTTTTGCGTCACGCCTGTATTCTCATTCCTTCAAGCCGAAGGTACATTTGTAATTTACTATTGTTTACACAAGTAATATAAATGGAAATAGATGAATAATAATAATGTCTACAAAAATTATATTACTCTTTGTACTTTGTATGAATGTTCTCCATCTTTTATCATGATCATGAAGGTATGTCCTTCATGACCTTCGTCCTAGATTCATTATATCCGAAGGGTAATAATGATCCGAAGGGCGAAGGGCTTTGATATTTAACATTTTATGTTGCCTTGTTCTTGATTCATAGCATTTAAGAATAAGTCCCCAACATTGGCGCCCACCTCCGGTGAACTCACTTCCATTTCTTGAGCTTTTGAACATCTTCGGCAAACATCACCTTCGTCATGCCGCCGAAGAAGGCTTCAGCGACAGGGGCTGTCACTCTGTAGCCGCTGGACCCCAATCAGGACGTCCTTTCTCTTAGGGAGGCCCGAAGCCAGAAGAGGAAGGCCACCAGTCCAACGCCTCCGGAGGATGACTTGGACCAGGAAATCCAAAACCTGGAGATGCTCCAACAACAAGTGCAACGAAAGAAGGAGAAGATGGCTCGTCTAGCTGACCTTCAGAGGCAGATAGATGAAGCTTCGGAAGAGGTTCGTCATCTTGTTCAGGATGACCAGAACCAAAGGCCTCCGCGCAGAGAGCTCCATCAGGAGGGTTACTACAATGAGGATGAATGGTATGAAGATTTCCATCATGGAAATTTTGCTTTTGATGATGCTTCTCCTCTATCGATAGAATTGCAGGCTACACCATGGCTCCAGTCTTACAAGCTACCCTAGCTCCCCATGTACGACGGTCATACAGATCCGAAGCAATTCTTGATGAGCTATGAAGCAACCATATCTTCGTATGGTGGAAATACTGCAGTCATGGCAAAGTCTTTTGTCATGGCCGTCAAGAGTGTCGCTCAAACCTGGTATTCCTCTCTTCGGCCAGGGACAATCACCTCTTGGCAGAAGCTGAAGGATATGTTGATAACCAGCTTTCAAGGGTTTCAGACGAAGCCAGTTACCGCTCAGGCTCTATTCCAGTGTACCCAGGACCACGAAGAATACCTCCAAGCGTATGTTCGAAGGTTTCTGCGTCTGAGGGCACAGGCGCTAACAGTGCCCAATGAAATTGTCATTGAAGCCATGATTAAGGGCCTTCGGCCAGGACCTTCAGCGCAATACTTTGCCAGGAAGCCACCACAAACTTTGGAGAAGCTGCTCCAGAAGATGGACGAGTATATCCGAGCTGACAATGACTTCCGCCAAAGAAGGGAGGAGGCATTCAGGTTCTCTGAAATGACCAGGGGCTTCGGAGGAAGATTTCATCCGAGGCACGTCAGGTCAATTCATAACTCCACCCAAAGTGATGATAGAGGGAGCCAACAGCAAAGGCCACAATGCTCTTCGCAAGCTTCGGGGCAGCAGCAAAGCTCTGTTCGGCCGCCAGCGCCAAGGGGCAGAGGCGCCAGGGGCTTCGGGGGGAAGATTTGGGGATCACCCAAGAAGATTTTACTGTCTATTCTGTGGAGAAGACAAGGGCCATACCACCAGGATGTGCCACGTCACTATTCAAAAGCAAAAGGAGATAGCAGAAGCTGCAGCACAACAGAGTCAACCGAAGCAGGTCATGCACACTGCTTCGTACCATTCGCCTTACATCCCAAAATATGTAGGCAACCACCCTGCAGCTTCTGTTGCTTCGGCAAGTCAACCCCAAGCATCTTGGCAACAGCCTCCACCGCCACCACCAACACAGCGAGGACAGCAGCCAGAAGGGAGTCAGCACACTCATCTTCAGAGGGACTTCAGGGAGGAGTCCGAAGCTCGCACAGTCAACAGCATTGTGCCAGAGTCGAAGCACATTTACTAACAAATATCCTACCCCGACAGCAGTTTTTTTTCGCATTTTTACATTCAGTATTACTTTTTAGTTAATAAGGAACAATTACGGGAAGTCTAAGTGTTTTTTATCGTTTTTTCAATTTCTTGTAATAGTTTTGTCTTTTGCCATAATGAAAATATATCTTCTCCATAGGCTTGAGTTGCGGAAGCATACGAATTTATGGTGGCACGAAGGACCTTTGAATTATCAAAAACTTGTTTTAAGGGACACAGTACAATTTATTCGAAGCAGTAAAAAGTCGTTCCTAAGGGAGCGCAGTGTAAGTTTTTCTGAGCTTACAGCGAAAAGTCAGCGCTGATTCCGCCGAAAGTAAAAGGCGAAGAAGCTCCTAAGGGAGGCTTACAGCGAAAAATAAACGTTGATTCCGCTGAAAGTAAAAGGCGAAGAAGCTCCTAAGGGAGGCTTACAGCGAAAAGTCAGCGCTGATATAAAAAGATTATGTGCTCTATTGCAGGGATGTGTGTATCTTCGGCACAAATATCATTTTGCATAACATAACATCATCACATTATTTTGCATAACATAAGCATCATACAACATATTGCATGTGGAACAAGAAGGGGATACAGTATTGATCTTCGGAGAATGTTCTAAAAAAGAGAAAATCGTGCTAAGGCACAGGATAAATTGAGAAGAAGTGTAGCTTCATTAGAAAGGCAACAAAAAACTTTTTTATAGCTTCGGAGAATATTTTCACGAAGCTTGGATATTTCTCATCAGAGAAGTATGGAAATTCTTGTGATATATAAAAGATTTTCTTCACGAAGCATGAAAAGAAGGGAAGGTGTTTTTTCGCCGAAGGCTCAAAAATGGTATGTACGCAAAATTTCATGCATCGTAAAGAATTGAACTATAAATAGATTATATATTACATTCAAAGTTACAATGTATTACACATGTTACGTTCCAAATGTTTTTACAATAGCATTTAATCCTCCTTAAGAACTATTTCTGCAGCTTCGTTTAGTAGCTGGTCGACAACCTTGTCCATGATAGCTTCGGCCATTTTTCTGATTTCATCGTCCCCCTTCGGGTGGGGGCCGGGAGATGTCTCAGCAGGTTCTGAGGGAGGAGAAAATACGGCTTTATTACTATTACAAATCGCGAATAAAGTCTGGAATCAAAAATTACAACAGAATCAAAACCGCTAATTAATACCTAATTGCCCTTCGGGCTCGGTGCTTTTCTCAGCAACCTCTGCTACTTTTCTAGCATCGTGGATGCCTTTTTCGCTCTTTTGGATAATTTCTTGAGTCGTTTCTCGACCGCCATTGTCCCAAATATCGGTGAAAAAATTTCCGCCGAGCATGCTTGCTTCGGCTGAGGGGTCTCTAATGTCTTCGACAGACAAAGTAGCTTCGGTTTGCACCAAAGATTTTACATGCTCGCAACCTTTCTTCTCAAAAACAGTAGCAATTCCTCTAGCACCCGAAAAAGCACATATATCTCCGCGGCTATTCAGGATTTCCTCGAAGGCCTCAGCTTCGTGACTAATCCATTCCATCGGACCTTCGGGATTGCCCCTTGAGAAATTCTCTTCGCTAGAGAATGCGCCAACGTTGGCGAAGCTGGATTTTACCTTCTTAACACACTCTATGGATTTAACATAGCATCTTCTCTGGGATGCACGAAGCTCTTTAACATTTATTTCTAAATGATCGGCCCATTGATCACTAAGCTCTCGTTTTGTCTCTTCAAGTATACGTTCTTCTTTAGCTCTAGTTAGTTGTTTCTGAAGATCTTTAATTTCGCGTTTCTGGGCTTCAGCCTGGGCCTTTGAGGCAGCTTCGTCCTCTTTTATCTTGTCCACCAATGTAAGCAGAATTTTATCCTTTTCCAAAGCTTCATTTCTCAGCTTAATAACCTCTTATCGTAGGTTGTTGAAAGCAATATCATAGCTCTCGTCTTCGGCATTCTTTTGCGCTCTCAATGCATTGCTTAGTATTAAACCCTATATGTAAAAGAATTGGTATAAGAATAAAAGAATGATTTGCAAAATTATAAAATTTCCAAACACGCAGTTCTCATACCTTCAGGCTATTATATGCAAGACTATCTGCAAGATCGTCCTTCGTCATAGCACAGAGTCCAGCTTCAAGCTTCGGAAACCCCATACTCCTAGCCATCTCCCGGCAGACGGATAATTCTTTGTTGTCTGGGAGGCAGTATAGGAAGTCATCTTCGTCTGTTCCATTGAACACTAGTGCCCCCTTCGGATATTTCAATTCTTTGGCATAGTGATTAGCTTCAAAAACTTCTTCTTCGGATAATTTTTTCCCCGAAGCGTGTCGCACAATATAATCGTGTATTTTGGAAGGTGCTTCGGGGGCAGCAGTATCAATTTCTTCAACCAAAATTGGCTCTGACATTTTCATTTTTTCGGTTGCCGTTGCAATTTTCGTTTCTTCTGTTTCCAAAGGTTTTACCTTGGTTGGCTCTGAAGGACCGGCTTCAGTTCCAGTCTGTTGCTTCGAAGCTTCAGCAGCAGGTTCTTCAGCAAATGCTTCAGAAGTTTCAGCAGTCTTCTTTGGAGTTATGCTTGAAGATTTAATTGTCTCCAAAACATCTAACACATTAACCATTCTTTTCCTTTTCAGGGTCACTGTTGGCCCCTTTTTAATTTTTGCTACTTCAATCTCTCCTGAAGGACTTAAAATTTCTGATATTTTTACTCCCTCAGCTGATGTTTTTGCTTCTTCAGTCTTTGGTTCTTCCATCTTTTCTGTTACTGACACTTCGGCCAACTCTTTGATTTCTGGCAGCAGGGTTGGTTCTTTAGCTTCGGTGGTCGAAGAGGTCTCACCGGCGAACTCAGGCACTGTGGCTGGTTCAATATAGCGTGGCCGGTGTGTGAGAACCTTTACCCTTTTTCTCTTCGGCGCTAGCTCGCTAGGAGCGGCTGAAGCAGTTTCTTTCGCAGAAGTTGTGCCTTTTCTTTTTTGTCCCCGCGCTGGATAGCGGTAGTCGGGGTAGACGAAACCAATTGCATCAAATACTCGGTTGAGTCTTTTCTTTTTTCGGCCCCCGAAGGCCGCTGACAATGCAGTGTCTTCGGCCTTCGAATATACCCCAAGCAATTCATCACTTATAGTCTCAATGCTCTTTAACCAATCATCATCTGGTTCAATGAACTTGTCTCCGTACTTGAATGCATACTTCAGCCTGACTAGCCCACCTTCGTTAGTTCCTTTAACAGTTTCTTTCGGTATTTCCCAGTTATCTGCAAGTGGCCGCACTCTGAAAGCAATGTGTTCTTGTATTAAATCCCTTGTCCCAATAAAAGAGCAGACTACGCCGAAGGCCCGTTGGCATTCTTCGGCTAATTCATCCATTTCTACCTTCGGTTTCCGGAGTCCGAAGCGCTGCCAGATAGGGCACATGATGATATCCCTAATATCTTCTCGAACCTTCAAATCATTTTTACATAGAACCATTCCTTCATCCATTCCCCGGGCCATCTCTTCCGAACAGTTGGCACGGGGGACAGCTGGATCCAGGGGGGCAACGAAGCTGTAACAACCAAAGTTGTTATGATATTGCTCTTTACCCCAGGGCTTCGTCTCATATAATAACTCATGTATATTGCAAAAGCTTTTCGCACTTGGCTCTAGGCCCTGGCTCTTCACGGCCCAGACGAAGAGTCCCATTCTTATTATTGCTTCAGGGGTTAGTTGATGAAGATAAACTGATATGTTTTCAGAACTTCTACCACAAACCTGCTTAAAGGAAATCGTAGCCCAGCTTTAAAAAAGCTTCGGAAGATCACAACTTCATTATCTTCGGGAGTCGGCACAGTCTTCTCTCCGTCATCTGCCCTCACGGTGGATATATCTCGAAAGTATCTTCCCCTCATGTTTTCAAGATGACTTTGTCCAATAGTTGATTTTCCGAAGACTGAATGGCTTGGTCGCCATGGTCGATCTTCGGAATCCTCACCCCCGCTGTCTGCATCATAACTATCACTTTCACCAGTATCTTCAGATAAGCCTTCCAAAATCTCCCTAGTAATTTTCTCTGTATTTGTTTTTGCTATTGATTCAATGAAGCCCAAATTTTTCTCCTCAGAAAGGCTCAGCTTCACTCCGGCAGCAACTTTCTTTTCCTGAGACATCCCTTCGGAAATCCTGCCTCTCGGCTCCGAAGCTTAAAACTAGGGAGGCAGTCAAATATTTGTGGGCAGAAAGCTATTTGTGCAGTTAAAACAGATGGCAAGAGAGCGTGCCAAATAACTTGTGGTGAGCCCTTATTTATACACTCAGTATGTCGAAAACTGGAGGGCCCCGCTTGTCAATGACTGTTGCTATTCTAGCAAAAGGAAGGTGTTTTTTCGGACCTTCGGGCCATAGCCTTCGCTCATATCACAATATAAACTTATCTTTACAATAAATTAATATTGCGAGGGGCTACTGTTGGGGGTCTTCGGCTTCCGAAGGTCCTCAAAAACGTAATTTGACTATGTTTTCCAAGAGAAATATGTGAACAGGTACCTTCGAAGTCAGATTGTGAGTATACAAGAGCATGGTTAAGACGAAACTTGACTGGGACGGCGACCATGACGAAGGATAAGACGATCACGAAGCTATGTGCAGAAGAGCTTCGGCATAACGGCGGGAAAGGGAAACCGACTTAAAGATGAAAAGTCAAATTAGACCTCGAAGAATTACTATAGAGTTATTGATAAATGTAAAGGGCATTAATGTAATTTTGCATGGGCTGCAACCCGTGCCTATAAATAGGTGAACAGTATTCCCGTACTGTTCACGCTGACTTAGCATTCACTTTTGCGTCACGCCTGTATTCTCATTCCTTCAAGCCAAAGGTACATTTGTAATTTACTATTGTTTACACAAGTAATATAAATGGAAATAGATGAATAATAATAATGTCTACAAAAATTATATTACTCTCTGTACTTTGTATGAATGTTCTCCATCTTTTATCATGATCATGAAGGTATGTCCTTCATGACCTTCGTCCTAGATTCATTATATCCGAAGGGCAATAATGATCCGAAGGACGAAGGGCTTTGATATTTAACATTTTATGTTGCCTTGTTCTTGATTCATAGCATTTAAGAACAAGTCCCCAACAATATTTTTATTGATATTATCATTATTATTATTTATAAATGCACAATCAAATAAACTCCGACATGATGCGTAGGTTATTTATGTGACATTTGTTAATTATTCATTTTTAAAAATGGTTATTCATATATTCCAATAAGTAGAGGGCAAAACATATAAGGAGGTCAACTCTCTTCTTATTCTTTACAAATTGCGTATTTCACGATGTAGGATCTCAAAGACGAAGGGTTTTGGGGACCTGCTCTCTCGACCACATATGCACGTCGACGCTCGTGATGAAGATGACTACAACGACGACATAGAAGCGAGAGAGGCAAAACCTAGATTTCATGAGTTGGGATGATTCTGGCTACAAGTATTAGACGCTATTTATTGAGCCGCGTCCACGAGCCGATAGACTTGAGATCCGATCTGATCGTGATATGATAATGGTGTAGATCCTTATCTGATTACGATCAGATAAGGGCTTTAAACTTAATAGCCAAGCAGCCACAACCAAAAATAAAAATAGAAAATAGCGAAAGGAAGTCGTGCCCCCGCAAGGCGATATTCACGTGCACGTCACACACTCGACTCATGCCTAAGCCTAGGCAGGCAAGGCGAGTGTAACGCCCCAAATTTTGGAGTTGAATTTTTTTCTCTTCTTCACTCGCCAAATTCGGGCGTTACCCTTTCCTTTTTCCTTTCCCTTCGCTAAGCCTTGACCTTTTCCAAAGTTATAGCGGGATTCGGCTTGAGATCTCGTGTAAAGCAAAACCCTAGAAATACTTTATTTTGGCTTCTGCACCATGCCGAATCATGCATTTGTTTTGGTTGATTGAAATTGTTAAAAAATTGTTCATCTAGATTTAAAGAAAAAGGAAAAACCTTTTTCATTTCTCTCCCCCCTCTCCTCCCCTTTCGGCCCAGCCGCCCCCTCCCCTCGAGCGCGGCCCAGCTGGCCAGCGCGGCCCAGCCGGCCTCCCCCTTCTCCCCTCCCCGCTGTGGGCCCAGCGTGGCCCAGCCGGCCTTGCGGCCCACCAGCCCCCAGGCGCCGCCCACCCCCCCCCCCCCCCCCGCGCACGCTGCACCCAGCGCGCGGGCGGTTGAGAAACCGCCGCCGCCTTCCCCTGCGGGCCCCACCCGTCAGGCCCTCCCCCTCCCCAAACCCCTCCCTCTCTCCTCCCCTGCTCGACCCGCCCCCTCTACTCAGCTCGCCGCCAAACCGCCCGCTGCCGGCCTCGCTCCCCCGCGCGATAAGCCCCTCCCCCTCCTCTCTCCTCTCCCCTCCCTCCCCCTTCCCCCGCGCTCGCCGGCCCCGTCCCCGGCCATGGCGCGGCCCCCGCCCCTCGCGCGCGCCCGTGCGGCTTGCCCGGCCATGGCGGCGCGGCCCCGGCTCGTCGGCACGCGGTCGTGGCGCCCCCCCCCCCCGGCGTCCCCGCGCAGCGCCCTGCCCGCCCTCGGCGCGCGGCTTCGCGCCCGCGCGGTCCGGCCCAGTGGCTCGCCGCCCGCGGCGGCTCCGACCTCGCCGTGGCGGCCATGGCGCCCCCGGCCCGGTGCCCCTTGGCGGTGCCCCCAGCGCGCTCCCCTTCCCCCGCCCGGCCATGGCGGCCCGCTGTGGCGGCTCGGCCTCGACCCTGCCCGGCGCGGTGCCCTCCCCTCGTGCCCGCCCGGCCCCGGCGTGCGCCCCTAGCCCAGCCGTGGTGCGGCCCCGTCGTCGGCCATAGCGGCTCGGCCCCACCCGCCCGGTGCGGCCTCGCCCCGGCGCCCCGCCTTGCCCCGGCCATGGCGCGGCCTTGGTGCGGCCGTGGCCCGGCCATGGCGCGGCCCCGGCAGCCCGCCTGCCTTGGCGTGCCCCGCCTCTGCCCGGCACGGCCGCGACATGTCGGCCCGGCGCGGCCTTGAGCTCATCCAGCGCGCGGCCCCACGCGGTCGGCCTCGGCATTGCCCCGTTGTCGCTCGCGGCGCGCAATGCAGCGCGTGCGCAGCTCGGCCCCGGCGTGTGCGCGACCCGTTAGCGCGGTCGTGCACGTGCGTGCTCGTGTGGTGCACGGTGCTTTGGCACGGCTCGCCGTGCCTCTGGCGCGCTTGTCTACCCCCTTAGACGTGCCCGTCTACCCCCCCCCCCCCCCCGTGTAATCCATGCGTAGTGATCGCATTATTTATTTCAATAAATGGAAACTCAATTTAGAAATCGGTTACGTTAGTTAATTCATGTAGTTAATCATCTACCTTATTTATGATGATCAACTGAAAATGGTTATGATTCTATTAGTGCATGTGACTAATCCTTGTCATTGGAACTAAGTGGAACTAGAGTACGTAACGACTAGTTATGCGTCTACCCGTAATACACATCGAGTATAACTTTAACCCCTGTGAGACCTTCCTTCTTCTCTTTCTAGCCATGACAAGTGCAATATCGTATGTCATACTCTATGCATATTTAATCTATTTGTTCTCTTGTATGGTGTACTGTTTGTTTCCTAATTCGAGTGGATGGATGTACGTATGCTTGCACTCGCATAGAGAACGATCCGGTTGAGGAGCCCGAAGAACTCGCAGGAGAAGCCCTGAGCAGCAGTCGGTTGGTGGAGGCAAGTGTCCCTTGACCTATCTCTGTCCTATTCATTCTTTAATTCACCTCCCGCATTTCACAGTTATACCTAAGGATTGACTATCTTTTGTTATCCATGTCCTTGTTTACCTATTTGGGTTGGATTATTATTGTTTAGCTTCATGCTATTGCTCAACTCTAATCAATGAACATGATGAGAATTATCAATGATACGTTGTTTTCCTTTCCTTTATTATGATGTTATACTTGTGTCCTTCGAGGGGGCTCGAGCGGTTTCTCGAGTGCCTCTCCATAAGGACCTGTTCGTTGGATGACCGCCTGGGAAAACAGTGCAACCATGAGGGTGGAATGGGATGCCCATAGCTGAATAATTAGAGGAACCGGGGTGTAGTTCGCTTAGCCGTCGTGCCGTTAATGGGGCTCGGTGTATGCGGCTCGCTCTGCCAAGCTTGGGTTCGCCCCCTTGGGGAGGAGTGTGGTGCATTTAGGAAACCTAACGGGCGGCTACAGCCCCGAGGAATCTTTGTAAAGGCTACGTAGTGATGCTCTGCTGGGCCACCTAGGCAGTGGTCAATGGGGAGTAGCTCTCTCTGGGCAGAAAGGGAATCACGGCTTGTGGGTAAAGTGCACAACCTCTACAGAGTGTTTAAAAACTGATATATCAGTCGTGCTCGCGGTTATGAGCGGCCAAGGGAGCTCTAGTGATTAGTGGTACTTGATCAGAGATGTTCGGTTTGCAGGTGGCAATGAGATTGATGGTTCTTGGTTTTGACTTTGGTAATGGTAAGTGGTACTCTTTCCGTTTGGAAAGGAGTATGTTTGGGTTAATAACGTGGGTTAATTCTAAAACTTGGCTTTCTGTACTAGTAATAATAATCTGACCAACTAAAAGCAACTACTTGACTTACCCCCACATAAAGCTAGTCCACTACAACCAAACAGGATACTTGCTGAGTATGTTGATGTGTACTCACCCTTGCTCTACACACCAACCCCCCCCCCCCCCATCCCCAGGTTGTCAGCATTGCAACCACTGCTCAGGAGAAGATGAAGCCGTGGAAGGAGACTTCCAGGAGTTCCAAGACTACGATGAAGTTTTAGGCGTGGGTTAGCGGCAACCCCCAGTTGGCTCCCTGTGAAGGTCGCGTTTATCTACGTTTCTTTTCCGCACTTTGATTTATTGTAAAGACTATGTGGATGTCTCAGACATATGATGTAATCGACTATTATTTCCCTTTTTAATACTATTTGAGCACTGTGTGATGATGTCCATGTTATGTAACTGCTGTGTACGTGAATTGCTGATCCTTGCACGTACATGGTTCGCATTCGGTTTGCCTTCTAAAACCGGGTGTGACATAGGTGGTATCAAAGCCGTGCTGACTGTAGGACCGCTAACCTAGAGTAGAATGGTCGCTCTAAGGATTATAGACCTTTGTCCCTGCCTTGACTTTGGTATCCCTTCAAAAGTTGGTCATATCGACCAAAACTATGTTCTACTATATATTATACCTTGCTGAAAATTGTGTTTTATTCTAATCCTTCATTTATTTATGGTTCATTACTTGCTGGTCATACTAGTTCTGTTCTCACTCTTTTGCTTACGGTGTCTTTTGTAGATGGCTCGTCTTAGACACACTGCATGGAAATCTGCCATCCCCTTCTTACCCTCTCGTCTCGCGGAGCGTCCGCTTCGTCGTCCAGTGATCGGTCAGTCCAGCCACTTGGAGAGGCTGCACCACCACCTGCATGAGGAGCAGGAACGTCGACAACAGGAGCAACAGGGCTCTTCTTTCTCGCTCTAGCAGGAGATAGAGTCTGTGAGGAGCTGCTCCCCTGTGCTTCCCCTGGAGGCGCCCCCTGCACCACCACTGGACGCCCCAACCCCTGGAGTAGCTGCTGGAGGAGACCCAGACGACGGAGGTGGCGACGACAGCTCGAGCCACGACACCGACTTTTCTGCCGACCAGAAGCCGGAAGGATGGGTTGCTCGACCCATCACTCGCGACGCTGCTCGCGAGTGTCACTTCCACGATGCGCTCGACACCCTGCTACGTCGGGCACTTGACCGGCGTACTTGGTCTATCGAGTATCGTTGTGTGGTCTTCCAGTACAGTCGCGGGGTCTACCCGGACCGTTGGGAGGCGACCTGCTTGGTGCGCCGTCCGGAGAACAGTCTCCGGGGTGCGGAGATCTGCTCATAGCACTATTCCATCTCTGAGCGGGACTCAGCTAAGGCGGCCATGCAAGATGCCGCACGGCGTGTGCTTTTGCACTACTGCTCAGTTTTCGGCGGGGTAGCCGAAGGTCTCAACCTGAAGTATTACCCCCCCCCCCCCCCGTCCATCTGGCAGCACAGGAGGCGTGATTATCTCACCTGTTGGTGAGGACAATCCTAGGTTGAGCAGCACAGTCAACCTAGCCGCCGTGCTAAACACAGAGTTGGACCATGCATTAGACAAGCTGAGTAGGGCTCGTGCTGAGATCGCCCAGTTATGGGCTGAGCGCGCGGAGCGTCGTCACCTGGATGATGGCTCCCCCGCTCCCGTCGGGACTCAGCACCCGTACCGCTCACCTCAGCGTGGACACCAGTCTTATGGCAATCCCGACTGTAAGACCAAGATAGACTTGGAACCATAGATCGTCAGTGTTGAGTCTTGTAATAAATGCTTAATATAGAAGTTTTAGTCTTAGTCTTAGTCTTAGCGTTAGTCTCGCTCTTAGTCAGTCTTAGTTAGACAAGGTAGTTTGCTTATCCTGTGCATTTATGTTTGTCATGATGAACTATGCTTGAGCTGGATCTTTGTAATGGCTGTAACCAGAGTGTGGGTATCCCCTGCATTTTGGTTTACCTGTTATGTTAATGGAGTTAGTTATCTAGTTGGGAAGCCTTTTATTCCACTTTCCTCTTTATCTGAGAAGTTGTGTTGGTCTGTGTTGGAGATCAGTGAAGATGCTCATCTGTTCAGTGTTGTGGAGAATTCTATACTCTTTTCTTATGCTGCAAGATTTGCAAGATCAGTTCTGATGTGTGGTTGCATTCTGCAGATGTCAGAAAACAGACGCAGAGGAGGAAGGCGTGCTCAGCAGGAGCAAGCAGCTCAGCAGGATGAGGTACCCCAGCAACAGCAACTGCCGCCCCCACCCCTGATGTCCATTGAGCAGATGTTCCTGATGCAGACTCAGGCAGTTCAAGCCATCGGTCAGACTCTGGCCGCCATTCAGCAACAGCAGCCACCACCTCAGCCTCAGATGCCCAGGGACAAGCGTGCTGAATTCATGAGAGGTCATCCCCCAACGTTTGTCCATTCCTTTGACCCCATTGATGCTGAAGACTGGCTGCGCACTGTGGAGCGAGAGTTGCATACCGCTCAGTATGATGATAGGGAGAAAGTTCTCTATGGTCCCCGTCTGTTGAGAGGAGCAGCCCAGTCTTGGTGGGAGTCTTATCTCACCACCCATGCCAACCCCAACACCATCACCTGGGAAGAATTCAGAGGTAGCTTTCGTCAGTACCATGTTCCTGCAGGTCTGATGACAGTGAAGAAGGAGGAGTTCCTAGCCCTCAAGCAAGGGTCATCGTCTGTCAGTGAGTACCGGGACAGGTTTCTGCAGCTGTCTCGCTATGCTCCTAAAGATGTCAACACCGACACCAAGAGACAATATCGTTTCTTGAGAGGCTTGGTTGACCCTCTGCAGTATCAGCTGATGAATCATACCTTCCTGACATTCCAGCACCTGATTGATAGAGCAATCATGACAGAGAGGAAGCGTAAGGAGATGGAGGATCGCAAGCGCAAGATCAGTGGACCCCAGCCTGGAAGCACCAATCATTCTTGTTTCTCAAGCAATCAACCTCAGCAGTTCAGGCAGAACCAGCGTCCACTTCAACATCAGCAGTTCCAAAGGCAGTATCCTCAGCACTAGTATCAGAATCGCGAGAACAATCCGTCAGGAGGAGGTCAGTTCCAGAGGCAGAATCAGGAGGCACCTCGTCTTCCTGCCCCAGCAAATCAACAGAATAATCAAGCGGCACCAGCTCAGGTTGGAAACAGAGCATGTTTCCACTGTGGAGAGCAAGGCCATTGGGTGATGCAATGTCCGAAGAAGCCAGCCCAGCAGCAGTCAGGCCCCAATGCCCCAGCAAAGCAGAATGTGTCCCAGCCTGGAGCAGGCAACCGCTCTCAGCCACGCTACAACCATGGGAGACTGAACCACTTGGAGGCCGAAGCAGTTCAAGAGACCCCCGGCATGATAGTAGGTATGTTCCCAGTCGACTCTAATATTGCGAAGTGTTATTTGATACTGGAGCAACACATTCATTCATTACTACATCATGGGTAAAAGCACATAATCTTCCAATAACTACCATGTCAACCCCCATTCAAATTGACTCAGCCGGTGGTAGAATTCGAACTGATGGCATTTGTTTGAATGTAAGTGTGGAAATAAGGGGATAGCGTTTACCGCTAACCTCATAGTAATGGGTACTCAGGGAATAGATGTCATCCTAGGGATGAATTGGCTAGATAAGTATCAGGCAGTTATCAGTTGTGATAAGAGGACAATCAAGTTGGTGTCCCCACTAAGAGGGGAAGTGGTGACCGAGTTAGTCCCGCCTAAGCCAAAGAAAGGAAGTTGTCATCAAATGGCTGTCGATGCAGTGAAGCAGACCCAATTGAGAGTATCAAGGTTGTGTCTGAGTTCCCAGATGTGTTTCCAAAGGACTTACCAGGTATGCCACCAGAGCGGAAAGTTGAGTTTGCTATAGAGCTTCTTCCTGGCACCGCCCCTATCTTTAAGAGATCTTACAGAATATCCGGACCAGAGTTGGTTGAACTTAAGAAGCAGATCGATGAGTTGTCAGAGAAAGGTTACATTCGACCAAGCACCTCGCCTTGGGCTGCCCTCGTCCTATTTGTGGAGAAGAAAGATGGCACCAAAAGGATGTGTATCTATTATCGAGCTTTGAATGAGGTCACAATCAAGAACAAGTACCCCTTGCCCAGAATAGAGGATCTGTTCGACCAGTTAAGAGGAGCCAGCGTGTTCTCCAAGATAGATCTGAGGTCAGGTTATCATCAGCTCAGGATCCGACCTTCAGACATTCCGAAGACGGCATTCATTACCAAGTATGGGTTGTATGAGTTCACTGTAATGTATTTCGGTCTAACAAATGCACCAGCCTTCTTCATGAATCTGATGAACAGTGTATTCATGGACTATCTTGACAAGTTTGTGGTGGTATTTATTGATGACATTCTGATTTATTCTCAAAGCGAAGAGGAGCATGCAGATCATTTGAGGATGGTATTGCAGAGATTGCGAGAGCACCAGATGTATGCAAAATTGAGCAAGTGCGAGTTCTGGATCAGTGAAGTCCTATTCCTGGGTCATATAATCAACAAAGAAGGATTGGTCGTGGATCCGAAGAAAGTGGTAGACATTCTAAACTGGAAAGCGCCGACAGATGCTTGAGGAATCAAGAGCTTCATTGGAATGGCCGGATATTATCGGCGATTCATCGAAGGGTTCTCGAAGATTGCGAAACCAATGACAGTGTTGCTAGGCAACAAGGTTGAGTTCAAGTGGACCCAGAAATGTCAAGAGGCCTTTGAAGCGCTGAAAGGGAAGTTGACTACAACGCCTGTCTTAGTCTTGCCTGATGTGCACAAGCCTTTCTCGGTGTATTGCGATGCTTGTTACACAGGTTTGGGATGTGTGTTGATGCAAGAGGGAAGGGTTGTGGCTTACTCGTCCCGACAGCTGAAGGTTCATGAGAAGAATTACCCAATCCATGACCTAGAGTTTGCAGCAGTGGTTCACGCACTGAAGACATGGAGACACTATCTATATGGGCAGAAATGTGATGTTTACACAGACCACAAGAGTCTGAAGTACATATTCACTCAGTCAGAGCTGAACATGAGGCAACGAAGATGGTTAGAGCTGATCAAAGACTATGAGTTGGAGATTCGTTACCATCCAGGCAAAGCGAACATAGGGGCAGATGCTTTGAGCAGGAAGAGTCAGGTCAATCTGATGGTCGCTCGTCCGATGCCTTACGAGTTGGCCAAAGAGTTTGACAGGTTGAGTCTCGGATTTCAGAACAACACGCGAGGAGTCACAATTGAGTTGGAACCTACCCTGGAGCGAGAAATCAAAGAAGCACAGAAGAATGATGAGAAGATTTGTGAAATCCGGCGACTGATTCTGGAAGGCAAAGGCAAAGATTTTCAGGAAGACGCAGAAGGTGTGATATGGTTCAAAGATCGCTTGTGTGTTCCCAATGTCCAATCTATTCGGGAGTTGATCCTCAAGGAAGCTCATGAGACAGCCTATTCGATTCACCCTGGTAGTGAGAAGATGTATCAGGATCTGAAGAAGAAATTCTGGTGGTACGGAATGAAGAGGGAAATCGCAGAGCATGTGGCTATGTGTGATAGTTGTCGGCGGATCAAGGCAGAGCACCAGAGACCAGCTGGATTGTTGCAACCATTGTAAATTCCTGAGTGGAAATGGGATGAAATTGGTATGGATTTTATAGTCGGATTGCCTCGCACTCGAATCGGCTACGATTCCATTTGGGTAGTGGTGGACCGCTTGACCAAGTCAGCCCACTTCATACCTGTCAAGACCAACTACAGCAGTGCAGTATTGGCAGAGTTGTACATGTATCGGATCGTTTGTCTTCATGGTGTGCCAAAGAAGATAGTGTCAGACAGAGGAATGCAATTCACCTCTCATTTCTGGCAGCAGTTGCATGAAGCCTTGGGCACACATCTGAATTTCAGTTCAGCCTATCATCCGCAGACAGACGGCCAGACTGAAAGAACTAATCAAATCCTTGAAGACTTGTTGAGAGCATGTGCATTGCAAGATCAGTTCGGTTGGGACAAGAGATTGCCTTATGCAGAGTTCTCCTATAACAACAGTTACCAGGCCAGCTTGAAGATGTCACCATTTCAGGCGCTCTATGGAAGGAGTTGTAGAACTCCGTTGCAATGGGATCAGCCTGGAGAGAAGCAGGTGTTCGGGCCAGACATTCTGCTTGAAGCCAAAGAGAACATCAAGATGGTTCGAGAGAATCTAAAGATAGCGCAATCAAGGCAACGAAGCTATGCAGACACAAGAAGAAGAGATCTGAGTTTCGAAGTCGGTGACTTCGTCTATTTGAAAGTGTCACCAATCAGAGGAGTCAGAAGATTCGGAGTCAAAGGCAAGCTAGCACCCCGCTACATTGGTCTGTACCAGATTCTCGCAAGGCGTGGAGAAGTGGCCTATCAGCTCAGTCTACCAGAAAATCTGTCCGCAGTGCATGATGTCTTTCATGTGTCTCAGTTGAAGAAATGTCTGCAAGTGCCAGAAGAGCAGTTGCCAGTTGAAGGTATTGAAGTCCAGGAGGACTTGACCTACATTGAGAAGCCAACGCAAATCCTTGAGACTGCACACAGAGTCACCCGAAGGAAGACCATCAGATTGTGCAAAGTCAGATGGAATCATCACTCTGAGGAAGAAGCAACCTGGGAGCGTGACGATGATCTGATGGCTAAATATCCTGAGCTCTTTGCTAGCCAACCCTGAATCTCGAGGGCGAGATTCTTTTAAGGGGGATAGGTTTGTAACGCCCCGAATTTTGGAGTTGAATTTTTTTTCTCTTCTTCACTCGCCAAATTCGGGCGTTACCCTTTCCTTTTTCCTTTCCCTTCGCTAAGCCTTGACCTTTTCCAAAGTTATAGCGGGATTCGACTTGAGATCTCGTGTAAAGCAAAACCCTAGAAATACTTTATTTTGGCTTGCTGCACCATGCCGAATCATGCATTTGTTTTGGTTGATTGAAATTGTTAAAAAACCGTTCATCTAGATTTAAAGAAAAAGGAAAAACCTTTTTTCTTTTCTCTCCCCCTTCTCCTCCCCTTTCGGCCCAGCCGCCCCTCCCCTCGCGCGCGGCCCAGTCGGCCTCCCCACTTCTCCCCTCCCCGCTGTGGGCCCGGAGCGGCCTAGCCAGCCTCCCGGCCCAGCCCCCCCCCCCCCCCCCCCCCGCGCACGCCGCCGCCTTCCCCTGCGGGCCCCACCCGTCAGGCCCTCCCCCTCCCTCTCTCCTCCCCTGCTCAACCCGCCCCCTCTGCTCAGCTCGCCGCCAAACCGCCCGCCGCCGGCCTCGCTCCCCCGTGCGGTAACCCCTCCCCCTCCTCTCTCCTCTCCCCTCCCTCCCCCTTCCCCCACGCTCGCCGGCCCCGTCCCCGGCCATGGCGCGGCGGCCCGGGGCGGCCCCGTCCCCGGCCATGACGCGGCAGCCCTGCGCGGCCCCGCCCCTGCTCGGCGCGCTTCTCCCCGCCCCGCCCGATGCGCCCCCTCCCCTCGCGCGCGCTCGTGAGGCTTGCCCGGCCATGGCGGCGCGGCCCCGGCTCGCTGGCGCACGGTCGTGGCGCCCCCTCCCCCGGCGTCCCCGCGCAGCCCCCTGCCCGCCCTCGGCGCGCGGCTTCGCGCCCGCGCGGTCCGGCCCCGATGGCTCGCCGCCCGCGGCGGCTCCGACCTCGCCGTGGCGGCCATGGCGCCCCGGCCCGGTGCCCCTCGGCGGTGCCCCCGGCGCGCTCCCCTTCTCCCGCCCCGGCCATGGCGGCCCGTCGTGGCGGCTCGGCCTCGCCCCTGCCCGGCGCGGCGCCCTCCACTCGTGTCCGCTCGGCCCCGGCGTGCGCCCCTAGCCCGGCCGTGGTGCGGCCCCGTCGTCGGCCATGGCGGCTCCGCCACCGCCCGGTGCGGCCTCGCCCCAGCGGCCCGCCTTGCCCCAGCCATGGCGCGGCCTTGGTGCGGCCGTGGCCCGGCAGCCCACCCGCCTTGGCCTGCCCCGCCTCTGCCCGGTGAGCCTATGGCGCGCGACCTTGAGCTCGGCCAACGCGCGGCCCCGCGCGGTCGGCCTCGGCATGGCCCCGTTGTCGCCCGCGGCGCGCAAAGCAGCGCGCGTGCGTAGCTCGGCCCCGGCGTGTGCGCGACCCGTTCGCGACGCATTAGCGCGGCCGTGCGCATGCGTGCTCGCGTGGTGCATGGTGCTTTGGCACGGCTCGCCGTGCCTCTGGCGTGCTTGTCTACCCCCTTAGACGTGCCCGTCTACCCCCCCCCCCCCCCCCCCCCCCCCCCGTGTAATCCATGCGTAGTGATCGCATTATTTAATTCAATAAATGGAAACTCAATTTAGAAATCGGTTACGTTAGTTAATTCATGTAGTTAATCATCTACCTTATTTAATGATGATCAACTGAAAATGGTTATGATTCTATTAGTGCATGTGACTAATCCTTGTCATTGGAACTAAGTGGAACTAGAGCACGTAACGACTAGTTATGCGTCTACCCGTAATACACCTCGAGTATAACTTTAACCCCTGTGAGACCTTCCTTCTTCTCTTTCTAGCCATGGCAAGTGTAATATCGTATGTCATACTCTATGCATATTTAATCTATTTCTTCTCTTGTATGGTGTACTGTTTGTTTCCTAATTCGAGTGGATGGATGTATGTATGCTTGCGCTCGCATAGAGAACGATCCGGTTGAGGAGCCCGAAGAACTCGCAGGAGAAGCCCCTGAGCAGCAATCGGTTGGTGGAGGCAAGTGTCCCTTGACCTATCTCTGTCCTATTCATTCTTTAATTCACCTCCCGCATTTCACAGATATACCTAAGGATTGACTATCTTTTGTTATCCATGTCCTTGTTTACCTATTTGGGTTGGATTATTATTGTTTAGCTTCATGCTATTGCTCAACTCTAATCAATGAACATTGAAAGGGAAATAGGGTCAAGCCTTTCCTTAATTGATTTTGGTGGTTGAATTGCGCAACACAAATAATTGGACTAACTAGTTTGTTCAAGATTATACATTCTACAGGTGCCAAAGGTTCAACTCAAATCAATCAAAAGAACAAGTTAGGTCTCAAAAGAAAGGAGCAAAAAGCAAACCGAAGGCTGCCCTGGTCTGGCGCACCGGACAGTCCGGTGTGCCACTGGACAGTGTCCGGTGCACCAGGGTGATTCAGCTCGAACTCTTCACCTTCGGGTTTCCCGGCGCAGCTCCGCTATAATTCACCGGACTGTCTGGTGTGCCACTGGACAGTGTACGGTGCACCACCGGACTGTCCGGTGCGCCAGCGGAGCAACGACTATTTGCACGCAATGGTCGACTCTGACGGATGAATAGTACCGTGGCAGAAGTCAGAGAAGCGGTCAGAGGGGCACCGGACTGTCCGTTGTGACACCGGACTGTCCGGTTCCACATGAGGACAGAGCCTCCAACGGTCGACCAGCTCCAAGACCTAACGGACGGATGACGTGGCGGCGCACCGGACTGTCCGGTGCGCCCTTCGCCAGCAGACTTCACCAACGGCTAGATTTTGGTTGGTGGCTATAAATACCACCCCAACCGGCCACTTCAAAGTGTGGGAGCCCAAGCAACATTCCAAGTCATTTAGTTGACATACTCAAGCCCTCCCAACCACATATATTCATTGATCCATCCTATACACAAGATTTAGACCACTACAACAAACACAAGTGCCACAAAAGAGAGAGCAAGCAATAGAGAGCTACTCATTTGAGTTTAGCACTAGTGCCTTGTGAGATTCATTGAGAGATAGTGAGTGCTACATCTTTGTGTTCATTCTTGCGTGGAGTTTTGACTCCCATTGAACTTCCTCCAAAGTTTTGGAGGCTTGTAAAAGCTAGCAAGAGACACCAAAGAGTGTGGTGATCCTTGCGGGATCTTAATTGATCCTTGAGAAGAAGAAGAGCTCGCCGATCTCAGGGATCGGTTGAGAGAGGGAAAGGGTTGAAAAAGACCCATCCTTAGTGGACTCCTCAATGGGGACTAGGCCTTCGAGGGCCGAACCTCGGTAAAACAAATCACCCGTGTCTCGTGTGCTTATTGCTTGTGATTGTTTGTTCTTTCCTTTTCTAAGTTTCTCTTGCACTACTCCTTGCTAATTATATTTGGTGTTGCTTTAAGTTAATCTCTCATTTAGTGAAGCAACACATTGCAAGAGAGAACTTGCGTTATTGCTCTTCTTGCCTAAGCCCTCTTGCTTTATTCTCATAGACTTATTAGTAGTATTGATTTATCAATTCCGCATTATTTAAAAGCAATACTCTTTACAAGCAAGGACTTAGTTTTTATTCTCCGATAATTACATATCTTGTTCTAACCACTAATCAAGGGATCTAGTTGGGGGATAAAGTTTTAATTTTTAGGTTTCGCCTATCCACCCCCCCTCTAGGCGACTTTCAATTGGTATCAAAGCTAGGCACTTCATATTGAGTCTAACAACTCGAAGTGATGGCTCTTAGAAGATCCCAAAAGAACAAGAAGACAACTCCGAAGGAGAACAAGGAGGTAACTCTTGAAATATTACTTTCCGATTGTTCTAATTATGATTCTTGGTCTACTAGGGTGATAAATGCCTTTAGAACCGTAGATCCACAATTAGAACAAATTATGAACAAGAGTATCTTCCCTCCTAGTTATAATGGAAAAATTATCTCCGAGGAGGATCAAAGATGTTTTCGCTTAAACTACCTAGCTTTTGACATCTTAAGTAATTCTCTTAGCAATGAAGATTATCATGCCTTCATATCCAATTATAATGAATCTATTCATGATGCGCATGATATTTGGACTAGAATTAAAATCAAATTTGGTGAGTCCAAGTATGATAGTTCATTTTATGCTTCTACTTCCTTTGGTATTTGTGAGACTAACCCTTTGAAGGAGGAAGAAGAAAATGAACGATGGAGACCAAACGATGAATCCACCTCTCCAAAAGGTTTGTCTTCCCATTTCGATTCCCACATATGTTGTGTGGCTATTGAAAATGATAGCGGAAGCACAAATGAGGATGAGGAGGAAGAAAGAAGCTTCATGCAACTCTACGCTCGCCTAAGCCAAGAAGATAAGGCGGTCATGCTAAAACTTCTAGAAAGAGCGAGAGAGCAAACCGAAGCTCGTCAAAGGCTAGAAGATGTTCTCTCCATAAAAATGCTACACTTTGACGAGTTGACTAAAGAACATGAGGAGCTAAAGTGCTCTCATGTTGATTTGGTCCAAAGGTATGAAACTGTTTCAATTGAGCAAGATAACGCTTTACATTGTATCGCTCAATTAGTAAATAGGAATACCTTGCTTAAGGACCAAGTAGAAAAGCTAAAAGTTGAAAATCTAGCTTTTCAAGATAAATATGATATGCTTCTATATTCTCATAAAAATCTTATGGATGATCATATCATATTAAATATTGCTCATGAGGTTGTGACAGAAAACTTAAAATCCCAACAACCTCACTCATGCACATGTATTCAAATTGAAACTATATTACCATGTGCTAATGCTTGTTGTCCGTCGACAAGCAAATCTTCCTTTGAGCTAGAATTTGCAGGAACAAACGATGATACATACAAAAGCTCAAATAAGAAAATGAGAGGCTAAAAATGAGTCTGACACAACTAAAAGGGAAGTGCATTGCTCAACCTTCTCAAGATAACCGTGATCACATGGTGAAGAAGCTTGAGACGGCAACAACCATGGCATGCACTAAATCCCTTGAAGAAAATGTCAAGGACTTGAGGATTGCCAAGAGGACGAAGCAAAAGAAGAAAATCAATACCTCTTCCAAAAACCTCAACCATGCCTCCATAAAAGGTAACATCCAAGGTAATAATCAAGTCACACTTCATACAAATAGAAATAAGAAGTGTAGTGAATGCTTTGAAAAGGGGCACTTGATTAGATCATGTCCCTATATTAAAAAGGGCTTGATTATTAACAAGGATGATAAACTTTGTTTTAAATGTTCAAAGAAGGGACACTTTATTAAATCTTGTCCCCATTTGAAACAAAAAGGCATAGGGCTAGAAAAGAAAATATTTACTAACCATGTAGCAAGCAAGAAACAAGGAAGGAAGAAATCTTCAAGACTTGAAGATCGCCTTTGCTACATATGCCAAAAGAAGGGACATCAATGCAAGGATTGTCCCATTGGTAACTATTCCACTCCTAGCTTGTCAATTAATTCTCATATAGCTAGGCAACCCAAAATTGCAACTTGTGTTAGAAAGGTAATAAGCTTACCAAGTGCTAACACAAAGGAATCTTGGGTTCCTAGATCTTTGTTGACTAACCATGATGGACCCATCAAGCGATGGGTACCAAAATTTGCTTGACAAGCTTTGCAGGAGAATGAGATGATATGAAGCTTTGGGGTGCTTGAGAGAGTCAAGTCAATACATGATAACTCAAGCTATCAATCTTCTACGATCTATATCCATGATTGACCCAAGGTTATTTTTCAAATTAACTATGTCTTAAACTCATATCATCTTGGGGAAAGTATTGATGTTGTAGGAAATTAAGAATTAATCCTATATCGAAAAGTCAAGGCCTACAACATGGAGGAAAGACAAAGGATGGTAACATTTATGCTTTTAAGTGCAAGTATCTTAAATTATCATTTCTTATGTGTCTTATGTAGTCACATAGAAAAGCACTTCAAATGTTTTTAATCATGTCACCGTTCCTTGAAGAAATTCCTCTCATATGGTAGATTGCATATTCATCATTTCCATTCCATGGCAATCTACATGCTTTAAATTGTTGCAAGTTCCTCATAGGCATGCTTTTCTCGGATTATCTTATTATTGCCATGTTCTAGATATAGAGAGATATTCCAAAATTCTTAAAAGAATAAGGTGTCAAGCAAGGATTTCAAATCCTTAGGACACTTTTGAAAGGAAAATTCTCTCTATAACTAGAAATCGTGAGACTAATGTTTTTATCTAAATAACCTAAGTAGTCTCACATGTAGAGAATAAGTTTCTCTTTGGAGATGCGTAATCTAACATAAAAGGAAAAGTCAATCCAATGATTTATGTTGTTTTGCTTCTTGCTTATATTGGATATGATTCTTCTACATTTATCGCTCTCCATGTTATGAATTAGATTTATTCCCGTAATCATAAAGAACTAACTATGCTTGTTCCATAAGTTAAAACTAAGCATACTTCAAGGAATAATCTAGTTCATATTATAAAGTTTCCATGCTTTAGTAATCCACTTTTCATTCCTTATCAAAATGATTACAAAAAGGGAAACTAGTGCTTGTGTTGCTATTAACTTTTCTCTTGAGGTTACTTATGAAAATCTACAAGAGAGTAAGTGCAAGTTTAATGCCACAAGCCTCAAAGGGTTGATCTTCACCCAAAGGAAGAAAGGTAAAAGCAAAGGTATGGGAACTCATCTTCTTAATCAAATATAGTTCCCATCAATGATTGTTTACTCTAATTATGCCTATGTGAAGAATAGATTCATTATTGGACCAAAGTCGGCTAGATGTGCTTTCAATCTCATTCTCGTAAAATGCACTTGTCCATTAGAATCTAATTCATGCCTTTGCTATATCTATTCTCATATTGATTTTTTTTAAATCATTATAACAACTTCAATATGAAGAAGTAAAATTCCCATGATTGATCAAGACATTTAAAAGGTGCTTATTCCTCTTTTCTTATGATATGCACTAATATTAAGGATTTTACTTCATGTGTGTGTGACTTATGGATGATGAATTGTTCATATTTATTATCTAAAGAAATCATTCTTTATCATGTACTCCCTTGTGCTATTAACATCTCTCTTGAGTATTTTCAATAAGTTTGAAAGGAAAAAGAGTCAACTATAAAGGGAGGACACTCAAATGAAAAATGAAGCAATCAAGAGCAACAACACCTACTTGGATAATGAGATCTTCAAAACAACAATGGTGTGGTTGTAAGCATTCTAAATCTTTTTCATTGTGAGAATACTAGGCATAAAATGTTTATTGCAAATCTTGTAAGCCTTGATCAAGATGAATGGTGCTTCTCCCTATTCGTCTCTAAAGTTAAATGCATATATTCCCTTCATTTCAATTCTTTGATGCATATCTCTAGGGGGAGCCTATTTCTATATCTTGATTATATTGAGACTAGCACGTTATCTTAGTAATCTCATATAGTCTCATATATGAGAACAAGTTTCTCATAAGGCATGCTACTACATTTTAATCCAACTTGGTAAAATAATGTCACCTTTATCAAGGATTGTAGCTTTCAATATTAAAGTAGAATATTTATTGGATTCTCCTATTTGTGAGCTTGTTTAAAAATCTAATGCCTATGTTGTTCTTTTGATCGCATCTGTTGTTTGATCATTGAATAACCTCAATTATCACTTATGCTTCTTAGTGCCTCATATAATTTCAATTTGATTTCAATTGGTAATTTCAATCGACATCTATCTTGATATGCACTAAGTTAAAAGGAGAATTCATGATATATTTATGCAATTTGTGATCTACTTGATATCTAAAAACAATGACTTAGAAAAGGATCACTAGTTGTAGAACTCTCTCTTGTGCAAAATATTTCCATGTATTGTCTTGAGTATAGGTCATAAGCGACTAAGACTAAGGACAAAGCACAATGAAGGGAGCATCAATATGTAAAGGTACAAAAGGTTAAAATTATTCAATCTTATTCATACAAGTACCTAAATCTTCCTACATTCCTTGCATATCTTGTATAAAAGGAAGAGAAAGCATGATTCATGCATTAACCCCGCTTCATACCTAGTTTAACTTCTCAAACATTCATTCTTGCATCTTTGTTTAAACTGGGTGAAGTAATTTTATTGTCAAAGAGCTTAAAGCTTAACCTTGTAACGAGGATAAGCTGCCTTTGTTCCAAAGGTGGATGGTCCTTAAGCCTCTTTGAAATCCTTAAGGGTAAATGCTTGAGATAACATGCTTTCATAAGTGCATAAACTGTCATGAGCATCACACCTATACTATGACACAATGCACTTCACACTCTCTATGATATAGATATGATCTCATTAACCTAATTATGTGCACTTGGCATTTAAAGACCAAAAATTTGTTTTTCTCTCTATGCACATATTTAGGGGGAGCAATCTATATTATATAGAATTGTGTAAGCTTAATTGACATATCCTTTTAATCATGTCTCTTTCCTTTGGTACATTTGCTTAATTCCTATCTCCTTTGTGCCAAGGCTAAGACTAATATGTTTCCATGAGCATCTCATGTATTAAGTCTTAGATTGAAAGGGAAATGGAGTATTCGGCAAAGACATCACTTCCACTCTACATATTCGATATTATCCTTCCTTGCCGGTATTCCACCATTCTTCCAACTTTGGTATACTTTTCACTCACATATTGTTCGCCAAAGAGGGAGAAATTAGTCAAAAAGGGCTTATATTTCACTCAAAGTATCCGTTTTTTGGCGATTCATGCAAAAGGGGGAGAAAGTACTAGCCCAAAGCAAAAGGACCGCACCACCACCTAAATTTAAACTAATGATTTTCAAATTGGTATATTATTGTGTTCAAAAGGGGGAGAAAGTAGTACTTTCAAAATTGGTGTCTTAAAACCCTCTTGAACACTAAGAGGATGATCTTATATAGGGGGAATTTTGTTTAAGTCAAAGGAAAAACATTTGAAGCAGGGGGAGAAAATTTCAAATCTTGGAAATGCTTCTCAAAATCTTATTTATTTATCCTTTGACTATTTTGCAAAACACTTTGAAAAGAATTTCCAAAAGAGTTTGCAAAAACAATACAATTGGTGCAAGCATGGTCCAAAACATTAAATATGAAGAAAGCATTCATGCAAATCCTATGAAATAATAGATTGGTTTAATTCTAAGTAATCTTTGCACATATATTAAGCAAACTAGTTCAATTATGCTCTTATATATTTGCTTTGGTTTGTGTTGGCATCAATCACCAAAAAGGCGGAGATTGAAAGGGAAATAGGGTCAAGCCTTTCCTTAATTGATTTTGGTGGTTGAATTGCCCAACACAAATAATTGGACTAACTAGTTTGTTCAAGATTATACATTCTACAGGTGCCAAAGGTTCAACTCAAATCAATCAAAAGAACAAGTTAGGTCTCAAAAGAAAGGAGCAAAAAGCAAACCGAAGGCTGCCCTGGTCTGGCGCATCGGACAGTCCGGTGTGCCACCGGACAGTGTCCGGTGCACCAGGGTGATTCAGCTCGAACTCTTCACCTTCGGGTTTCCCAGGCGCACCTTCGCTATAATTCACCGGACTGTCTGGTATGCCACCGGACAGTGTCCGGTGCACCACCGGACTGTCCGGTGCGCCAGCGGAGCAACGACTATTTGCGCGCAACGGTCGACTCTGACGGATGAACAGTACCGCGGTAGAAGTCAGAGCAGCGGTCAGAGGGGCACCGGACTGTCAGGTGCGACACCGGACTGTCCGGTGCCACATGAGGACAGAGCCTCCAACGGTCGACCAGCTCCAAGACCTAAGGGACGGATGACGTGGCGGCGCACCGGACTGTCCGCTGTGCCCTTCGCGAGCAGACTTCACCAACGGCTAGATTTTGGTTGGTGGCTATAAATACCACCCCAACCGGCCACTTCAAAGTGTGGGAGCCCAAGCAACATTCCAAGTCATCTAGTTGACATACTCAAGCCCTCCCAACCACATATATTCATTGATCCATCCTATACAAAAGATTTAGACCACTACAACAAACACAAGTGCCACAAAAGAGAGAGCAAGCAATAGAGAGCTACTCATTTGAGTTTAGCACTAGTGCCTTGTGAGATTCATTGAGAGATAGTGAGTGCTACATCTTTGTGTTCATTCGTGCGACTTTCAAACATGATGAGAATTATCAATGATACGCTGTTTTCCTTTCCTTTATTATGATGTTATACTTGTGTCCTTTAAGGGGGCTCGAGCGGTTTCTCGAGTGCCTTTCCGTAAGGACCTGTTCGTTGGATGACCGCCCGGGAAAACAGTGCAACCATGAGGGTGGAATGGGATGCCCTTAGCTGAATAATTAGAGGAACCGGGGTGTAGTTCGCTTAGCCGTCGTGCCGTTAATGGGGCTCGGTGTATGCGGCTCGCCCTGCCAAGCTTGGGTTCGCCCCCTTGGGGAGGAGTGTGGTGCATTTAGGAAACCTAACGGGCAGCTACAACCCCGAGGAATCTTTGTAAAGGCTACGTAGTGATGCCCTGCTGGGCCACCTAGGCAGTGGTCAATGGGGAGTAGCTCTCTCCGGGCAGAAAGGGAATCACGGCTTGTGGGTAAAGTGCACAACCTTTGCAGAGTGTTTAAAAACTGATATATCAGCCGTGCTCGCGGTTATGAGCGGCCAAGGGAGCTCTAGTGATTAGTGGTACTTGATCAGAGATGTTCGGTTTGCAGGTGGCAATGAGATTGATGGTTCTTGGTTTTGACTCTGGTAATGGTAAGTGGTACTCTTTCCGTTTGGAAAGGAGTATGGTTGGGTTAATAATATGGATTAATTCTAAAACTTGGCTTTCTGTACTAGTAATAATAATCTGACCAACTAAAAGCAACTGCTTGACTTACCCCCACATAAAGCTAGTCCACTACAACCAAACATGATACTTGCCGAGTATGTTGATGTGTACTCACCCTTGCTCTACACACCAACCCCCTCCATCCCCAGGTTGTCAGCATTGCAACCACTGCTCAGGAGAAGATGAAGCCGTGGAAGGAGACTTCCAGGAGTTCCAAGACTACGACGAGTTTTAGGCGTGGGTTAGCGGCAACCACCAGTCGGCTCCCTGTGAAGGCCGCGTTTATCTACGTTTCTTTTCCGCACTTTGATTTATTGTAAAGACTATGTGGATGTCTCAGACATATGATGTAATCGATTATTATTTCCCTTTTTAATACTATTTGAGCACTATGTGATGATGTCCATGTTATGTAACTGTTGTGTACGTGAATTGCTGATCCTGGCACGTACATGGTTCACATTCGGTTTGCCTTCTAAAACCGGGTGTGACAGCGAGCGAGCGCACCCACGTGTGGTGTTCCATCCTCCCCCCTCATCCATGACTTGGAGGGAGAGAGATGCCTCTAGATATAAACTAGTCTCACTAAATTTAGATTAGCAATGTGGTACTACGGTTCCCATACATGGTCTTTTGAGGTTTTTTGGAATTTAATTGAATTTCTCAATTTAGGCCAAGCTCATTAATCTAACAAGGGCTGGAAACGAGACGAGCCAAACTCCGCTCGGCTCGTTGACAGACTGAGCACGGCTTGGGTCGGCTCGTTCACTCAACGAGTTGAAAGATGAGGCTCGACTCGGCTCGCAAGCTCGACCTTAATAAATAATATTGTATTATATAGTGCTTTAATAGTATATAAATGTGAAAAATATAATCATCATTCAACATTATAAATAAAATTATCTATTATCTATCATTATTATATAGTTTGATTAATTTGGTACAACTCGCGAGCCAGAGGGAGCTGGCTCAGTTCGACTCGGTGGACCAGCGAGCTCAAAAACTAGGCTCGACTAACTCGAGGCTCGCAAACCGCTCCGAACCAAGCCGGACCGTCCCAAGCTCGAGCTAGCTCACAAGCTTCGCACTCTTTTTCTAGCCTTAAATCTAACAATATTGGCGAGAAGGTGTTAGGCTCGATGACAATGGCAAGTTCTAAAGTGCGTGCTGAACTGAAGCTCGTGCCGATGAGGTCGACTGAAAGTAGTAGGTTGGTGGGAGTGATGTTTGAGTGTGTTGGTTGGTGGGCCGTTGTAAAAGTATATTCACCTGGATGGGCTGGGCCGAGTGGATACCTGCCTGGGCTGGTTGTGTCTGAGTATGTGCCGTATAAAACAGGTGACTGGGGAACGGGAGAAAAATAATAAAAGTGAAATTCCATTACCTTGCTGTCTCGGTCTGTCGGCCATCGCCGGTTGCGCAGCGGGCAGCGGCTCACGTCGACGGGGAAGACTCCGGAGGCCACGGGCGTTACATTCTCCTGCCGTATTTTTGCGGTAATTGCGCCGCTCTTCCCTTCCCTTTGCTCTGTATTAGGATTCTTGATTTATGTGTGGGTTTCCACCGCGCTACCGCAGTCGATGCCGTACCTCAGATGCAGACGAGGTAGAGCATCACATTAATGAGGTGCTAGGATTATCATAAGCTCTATTCTAGGGTTCTTGATTTGGGCGTGGGTTCTGATTTCACCCCGGGGAAATACTTTGCAAAGATGACGGACACGTGTGGAATTAGTATTGCGTAGCCATCGATACAACGATTTCCTTGCAACTGAAATTGATGAATACTAGTACTAAAAGTGATTGAGGCAGCTCCTAAAATACCGAACTTGTACGCCTTAGAAAGTTACTGAAATTGCAGCTTTGGTTGCTCATCCGAAAAGGGCCTGAACCATATGCATATCAGGTATGGGAAGTTTAGCCTTAACACAAGTCTAATTCTCCCACAAAAGATGGTGATGCAACTACGTAAGACATATATGATCAAATTGATCATGCCATCAAGCTCATCTCCTTCGTCAATCATGAGCATCCAGCAAAGGTAGTGTGCCCTCCATGCATTGTATACTCCTATAGTCTTAGTTTCTTGCATGTTATCGTTAGTAATGTAGTGATTTGTATTAATCAATTTTTGTTGAGGACGGGCTTCTGAAGTCCATGCTGCCTTTTTATGAATGTTTGTATCAATAGGAACATCAGAGTTATGAAGACTTCTCGTATGATGCCTTAGGGACCAGTTTAGAATTGAATCCGTGTATCAGATAATAACATGCCCAATTTATTTTGTCATACGTAGCAATGATATCAAGGGTAGCTTTTTTGTGCATTTGTTTACTCTAGTATGCTAGTTTTGTATTAATTCCTTAGTCGAAAACAAGCTAGCATATTAGGTGCCCTTCCATTCAAAATGAAATATGTACTAATCTACTTACTGGTTGTATTTATTATTTCATAGATTGTGACCACCAGTTCTCGTTGGAGAAGATTGAAAACATTACATATTTGGTATTTGAACTTTTAAGAATGGCACCATTAGTCACTTTCATTAAAACTGTCATTGGTCTTCGATTAGAAAATGTCAAAGCCTGAAGGTTTCATCTTCTGCAGCAACTCCAGCTTGTTCCATTTCTCCTTCGCCAGCGTCTGCCAATGGTTTAGAAGACCAATAGTTTTGCAAGCAACTCGTTTAGGAGATTTCAGTTTTTTTTTGTTGAAAAAATAGATTGTTTCTCGTGTTCCACAGAGCCCAACCCGCTCCATCTATTACGAACCATATGAACATGTTCTTGTTCCCTCCTTCGCTGTTCTAGCAGTTCTCCTGAAATTTTTAATGGATGTTGGGATCTTCGACAAGCCCAAACTATTTCTCACCCAACACCGCCCAAGTCATAACAGCTGTAGGACATCTAAACAAAAGATTGCCCACAGTTTCTTCTTTTCCACAGAATCTGCACCCTTTGGACCCATCCCAATTTCTCCTCAGTTGTTCCACTATTGTACATTATCATCTTTTGCAATGCAAAGATTTTCATCTCTTGCATTTTTGGTTACTTGCTTCTGATTGCTATAGGTTATCAAAAATAAGGCAACACAAGTTATTAAACCATAAGCTTCTCCCTTCAATTAATCCTTTTTCGAAGGTTAATTCAAGAGAGAAGACAAAGGGTGCAAACACATGTTTATTAACAAGGGTGAAATATAAACAACAAAGAGTAAAACATGCTACTCATCTTCGTGTTTCTGCCCTTATAGTTTTTGTTTCTTGCAATATAACGAATAATTACAAACGTACCTTCGGCTCCACAAGAATGATAGCTCGAAGGTACTTCAAAGGATAAGCTAAACGAAACTCTGAGCTCTCGAAAGGTGAATTTATGCATGACATTGTTCCTCTATTTATAGGGGAAAGATACAACTTCGTATGAAGTTACAAGTATACCCATAACGTTTACGCATATGATTTTTAAATATAACAAGGGCAATGTCATCCTTCCTCCTTTCTTGCTGATCAAGACTTTTGGTTCTTCTCCTCCTCTGCTTCGTAGATCAAGGCCTTCGGCAACGAAGCCGTCAGCTTCGTCCCATGCCTTTGCAGCATCAATGTTTACGCGGAGCTCCGCAGCTTTTCTTCTTCAGTATGCAAGTTGCACCTGCCGAAGGTTTGCTTCATTGTCTATCCGTGTTGTACCTGAAATACATTTTCTCAATCCGAAGGTAAGGTATTTTGAGGGCCTTCGGCTAAGTAGGCCCTCAAAATGCATGATGCTCAAATAGCTCACTTACGTAATAGTTCATTCTATTTCCTTTCTTTTTTGTGCAATCGACAGCTTGTGTTGAACAGTTCAAGTAACCATATATATGATTTTCATATGTATTGCTATGACTCCTTTGGTACGCTCATGTCTGGTTGTCCCTGAAAACCATGAATAATGAAAACATGTACCGGTCCAACCACCAAGGCTCATGAAAACCATAACTATCATTTTTTATGCCATATTATTTCAAAACAGACATTCGATACCGTCGGATACTCAAGGTAATGATGCTCGGTAAAAAAACTCGACCTATGGGGGTTAGACAACCCCCGAGCATTATATTAAGAAAAACACCTTCTCATGGAGGTCGAGAAAACCCTTGAATAACTGCCCTACCCATACATAGCGGCACCATAGCCCATGAGAGAACGACCGTGACCAGGACCGGGCCTTAGACCTATGCTTTGGCGTTGGATAGACGAAGGGATTTGTTTAACCACGTCCTGAAATTTGCTCCCACGTGGAGTCGAACTCAGGAACTGAGGAGTGCTACTCAGATCACCTAACCAACTCAGCTAGAGGACCTTTCGGAATAATGATGCTTGGTAGCTAGTGTTAATTGTATCATGAAAATTCAGTTCCTATTATCGGGATGAACTCAAAGTATTGATGTTTTGCAGCACTCTTTCTGAAGAATGTTGAGGATAGGCTTGGCCAAGTGGACAAGCAACAACCATATGAAAACGTTATCCATATTATTAAGTTGCATGAAACAACCAATCTAACTCAAAAGCTTAAGTTGATGGAGAGGTGGATAATTCACTTGTATTCTAACTCCCCTCACGTTGAGGCACTTTTAGGCCTCAGATGTGGAATAGGAGCATGCAACAATTATTTTATTTAATTGTGTTAACTAGGATTCAAACTCGAGGCTGTTAGAGTATATGGGGCCCATGAGGCCCATGTATGAATATGGTATAGCCACCCTCTAGGGTTGGCCCAATAAGCAACTTCACTCTCTCCAACATGGTATCGGAGCTAGGTTTCTCTCCTCTCCTCCCAGCAGCCGCCGGCGTCCCCTGCCGCGCGCCCAGGGAGAGCAACGGCCGACCGCCGTCCGACGCCTCGCGGCCGCGCCTCCCCCGGCAGCGCGCGCGACCGGCGCCTGCGCTTCCCTCGACTCGCGCCCGCGCCTCCACGGGCCGCGCGCGCGACCGGCGCCCGCGCCGCCGCCTCTCCCCTCCCGGTAGCGCGAGCCCGGCACGCCTCCCGGCGGCTCCACTCGCGGGCGCAGGGACCACCCAGCCGCCAGACCGACTGAGCAGTCTGGTCGCTCCGCGCCAGCGCCTCCGACCGCCAGGAAGCCGTCGCACGCGCGTCGCGCCGCCGTGCCCTCCATGGCCAGCGACCCTCCTCCTCCCCCTCCTATTCCCAAGTATTTCCTCCCCTCGCCGCAGCTCTTAGTGCTCGCGCCGCCGCTGCTCCGCCCCGCGCCGGCGTCGCGCACACTCCCTCGGCCGCCCCGTTCCCTCCACACCCCCTCCCCGCTGCCGCCGGCATCCTACCCTGCGGGTGCGCAGGCGCCGGTGGCCGGGGCGTGGGGGACTAGTGTTGCCGCTACCTCCCCTACGCTCGCCCGTGTGTTGGGTGCGTGGGGGGCAGGGACTCACGCTGCTGGTGGGGGCGGTACCCTCACCGCCGCAAGCGCCGTCGCTGCCCTTGCTGCTGTGGCGGACGATGTTCCCGCAGGGGTTGAGGGTCCGGGGGACCATCCCCCTCCGCCGGTCGTCGATCTGCCTCCTGTCGTCTATCCGCCGCCTCCTCCACATCCTACACCGGTCTCCTAGCAGGGGTACACCGTCGCTGCCCTCGCCGCTGCCCGTGCGGAGCACGCGGCGCGACAGGCCCGCATGCGGGAGGCGGCCCTCATGTGGGAGCGCGAGCGCGAGGCCACCGATGCTATCGCTGCTCAGATTGCCGCGGCGGAGCAGCTGCTCGCTTCACCTGCAGCCCACGACGGCGGGGCCACCTCCTCTGATACCGCGGGCGTCGTGTACGGCATCCCGCCCGCGCCGGTCGTTGGAGCCGGGCACCGCACCACCTTCACCACCACGGTGCCCTGGCACGACCCGGCCGACCCGCTCGTGGCTTAGCTCTACCTTCAGGCTGGGAGTGTCCAGAATATTCGCCTGATGGTCCCCGTCGTCCTAGAGCTGGAGTCGCCGTCCTACGCTCGCTGGCGGTACCTGCTCCTTCTCACCCTTCGTCGCTACGCCCTGGACGACCACGTCCTCCGCGACCTCGCCGGCGTGGCGCCGACCGCCGCGTGGGTGCGCCTCGACAGCATCGTGCTCGCCTGGATCGTGGGGACGATCTCCGTCGACCTCCACAGCCTCCTCCGGAACCTTCCTCACGCTCGGGCTGCCTGGCTGGCCATCGAGGGCCAGTTCCTGGGCAACGCCGAGGCCCAGGCTCTCCGCCTCGACGCGACCTTCCGCACCTTCGTCCAGGGGGACCTCAGCGTCGGTGAGTACTGCCGCAAGATGAAGACCATGGCGGACTCACTTGGCGATCTAGGCTGCCCCGTGGAGGACCGTGCCCTCGTCCTCAACGTCCTCCGCGGCCTCAGCGATCGCTACACCCACCTCCGGTCGTTGATCATGCGCCAGCGCCCCTTCCCCACCTTCCTCCAGGTCCGCGACGACCTTGCCCTGGAGGAGATCACTCTGGGTGCTCAGGCTGCATCGATCTCCGGCCCGGGATCCTCGTCTTCCTCGACTGCGCTGGCGGCTACCACCCCGACCCGTCCACCCGGGCCGGTCGGGGGCAGCGGGGGCCGAGGTGGTAGAGGCGGGGGCGGTGGGACCCCAGCAGGGTGCGCCTTGGCCCACCTTCCACCACCCGTGGTCAGGGCGCATCTCCATGTGGCCGTTCCAGGGGCCAGGTTCTGAGACTCGTCCCCCGGCGGCCATGTTCGCCGGTGCGCATCCAGGGTTCTCCTTCGCCTCTCCGTCGCCCTGGACCTCGACACCTGCCGCTTCTTCGTGGTCCACGCCGCCGGCTGCTCCACCGTCCGGACTGGTTGGTTGGGACGCGGCCGCCTTGGCTGCCTTCCAAACTCCCACTGACTCCGCCGACGGGTCCCGAGTGGATCGCGGACACCGGTGCTACCTACCACATCACTCCCGACCCTGGTATACTCACCTCAGTTCGCCCTCCTTCCTCTCTTCCTTCGTCCATCATGGTGGCGAATGGCTCGTGTCTTCCGGTCACATCTGTGGGTACCGCCGGCACTCCCAGCTCTTTTCGCATTCCTGATGTTCTTGTAGCTTCTTCTTTGGTCCACAATCTTCTCTCTATTCGTCGTTTTACCGCTGATAATTCTTGTTCTATCGAGTTTGACTCTTCTGGTCTTACTGTGAAGGACTCGGCAACTCGGCGCCCCCTCCTCAGATGTGACAGCACCGGCCCCCTCTACACCCTTCGGCTTCCGCACGCCACCTCTTCTTCGTCTTCGTCGCCTGACAAAGCTGCTGTTTTTGCTGCCACTACACCTTCTACTACCTGGCATCGTCGCCTTGGTCACCCCGGACGCGATGCCTTGATACAGCTTACTCGTAGTGCCACTATCCCATGTACTAGATCACATGATGAGCATCTTTGTCATGCGTGCCAGTTAGGCCGCCATGTTCGTCTTCCTTTTTCTTCTTCTTTCTCGCATGCTACTCATGCATTTGATCTTGTACACTGCGATTTGTGGACTTCACCTATTACCAGTATGTCAGGCTACAAATACTATCTTGTGGTGCTTGATGATTTTTCTCATTATGTGTGGACTTTTCCTTTGCGTGCCAAGTCTGAGGCTTTCCCCGCCCTCCGCCACTTCTTCGCCTGGGTGACCACTCAGTTCGGCCTCACCATTAAGGCCGTTCAGTGTGACAATGGTCGGGAGTTCGATAACTCCACCTCCCGTGACTTCTTTCTCTCCCACGGGATGCAGTTGCGGATGTCTTGCCCGTATACCTCCCTCCCAGAACGGCAAGGCTGAGCGCATGATCCGCATGACCAACGACACCATCCGCACTCTTCTTCTCCAGACGCACCTTCCGGCACGCTTCTGGGCCGAGGGCCTCCACACCTCTACCTACCTCCTCAACCGTCTCCCTTCCACTGCGTGCCCGGCTCCCACTCCTCACCAGGCACTCTTCGGTACCCCTCCGCGCTATGACCACCTTCGTGTCTTCGGGTGTGCTTGCTACCCGAACACCGCTGCCACTGCTCCTCATAAGCTAGCACCCCGTTCCACCCTCTGTGTGTTTCTCGGGTACTCCCCGGACCACAAGGGCTACCGCTGCTTTGACCTCTCCTCTCGTCGGGTCCTCATCTCTCGCCATGTGGTGTTTGATGAGTCCGTGTTTCCCTACTCCACCACCACCACACCACCCTCCTTCGACCGTGACCTTGACCTCTTCACTCTCTTTCCTACTGATGCGGTGGTCGAGCCACCTATACTTCCTCTCTCTGCAGGTACTCGCTCGCCGCCTGTCGGTCCTACTCCCGGCCCAGTGCCTTGCCCGGGTCCGGTGGTGTCGCCTACAGTGGTGTCGCCTCTCCGCGGGGCCCCGTCTCCGACTGCCCTCGGGTCGAGCGGGCCTTCACCGCCTACGGGGCCGTCGCTACCAGCCCCTCCGGCCCGCTTCGCACAGCCGGTGCGTGTCTACTAGCGCCAGCCCCCAGTGCCCATGTCGCCGGCCGCGGGACCGCCGCCGCCGGCCCCTCCGGCACGCTTCGCCCAGCCGGTGCGCGTCTACCAGCGCCGGCTACCGCCGTCGGGGTTCGCACCGCCGCCGCCGTCCCCACCGGTAACCTCTCCTCCGGCGGCGCCGCCGGTGGCCCAGTCCTCGCCAGGGACACCTACACCTCCGCCGCGGCCACCCGCGGCACGTGTCGAGACGCCGGCGTACCACCCGCCGCTCCTTCACCGCAACTCACGGCACGTCCACCCGATGGTGACGTGGCACGCGGCTGGTACCCTGCCGCCTCGGGTCCTGGCGGCCACGCCCGGGGACTCGCAGGTTTCTCCGGTACCCTCCTCCGTCCGCACCGCCCTGCTGGACCCCCACTGGCGTCGGGCGATGGAGGAGGAGTACGCGGCACTCGTCGCCAACCAGACGTGGGATCTGGTTCCCTGTCCGCCCGGCGCCAACGTCGTCACCGGCAAGTGGATCTGGACGCACAAGCGGCGGGCCGATGGTACCCTAGAGCGGTACAAGGCTCGCTGGGTTCTTCGGGGCTTCACTCAGCGCCCCGGAGTCGACTACGATGAGACCTTCAGCCCGGTTGTGAAGCCGGCCACCGTCCGCACGGTACTCTCATTGGCCCTTGCTCGCTCCTGGCCAGTCCACCAGCTCGACGTCAAGAACGCCTTCCTGCACGACACCCTCCCCGAGACCGTCTACTGCTGTCAGCCGGCGGGGTTCGTGGACTCCTCTCGCCCTGACATGGTCTGCCGGCTCAACAGGTCCCTCTACGGTCTCAAGCAGGCCCCCCGGGCGTGGCACTCCAGACTGGCTACGTTCTTGGTGACACTGGGCTTCGTGGAGGCTAAGTCAGACACGTCTCTGTTCGACCACCATCATGGAGCAGAGACTGCCTACTTGCTTCTCTACGTGGATGACATCGTCCTCACCGCCTCCAGTCTGTCACTTCTTCGCCGCCTCATCGACGCGCTTCAGCGGGAGTTTCTGGTCAAGGATCTGGGTGTGCTTCACCATTTCCTGGGGGTCACTGCTGAGCCTCGCCCCTCAGGACTCCTTCACCAGCGACAGTACACTCTTGACATTCTGGAGCGCGCCAAGATGATTGACTGCAAGCCCTGCTCCACCCCAGTCGACACGCAGGCGAAGCTCTCTGAGGCCGAGGGTGACCCAGTCGAGGACCCCACTGGGTACAGGAGTCTTGCCGGTGCCCTTCAGTACCTCACCTTTACCAGGCCGGACATCTCCTACGCTGTGCAGCAGGTCTGTCTCCATATGCACGACCCCCGGGAGCCCCACCTCGCGGCTCTTAAGCGCCTCCTCCGCTACCTCCGGGGCACCATCGACTACGGGCTTCTGCTTCACCGGTCCACCGCCTCCGAGCTGGTCGTGTACACCGACGCTGACTGGGCCGGGTGCCCGGACACTCGGCGCTCCACCTCCGGCTAAGCCGTCTTCTTAGGCGGCAACCTGGTGTCCTGGTCGTCGAAGCGCCAACCGGTCGTCTCCCGCTCGAGCGCCGAGGCGGAGTACCGTGCCGTGGCCAACGGCGTGGCGGAGGCTGCGTGGCTCTGAAAGCTCCTCGCTGAGCTCCACAGTCCCCTCTCCAGGAGCACGTTGGTCTACTGCGACAACGTCAGCGTCGTCTACCTCTCCACCAACCCGGTGCAGCACCAGCGGACCAAGCATGTGGAGATCGATCTTCACTTCGTTCGAGATCGCGTCGCCGTCGGCGATGTTCGGGTACTCCACGTGCCGACCACCTCCCAGTTTGCCGACATCTTCACCAAGGGACTTCCGTCCTCGACCTTCGCCGAGTTTCGCTCGAGCCTCAACATCAGTAGTGGCTAGTTGAGTCTGAGGGGGGATCCTATGCTGTGACGGAAGTTCGGACTGCGGGGGGGGGGGGGGGGGGAGGTGTTAGAGTATATGGGGCCCATGAGGCCCATGTATGAATATGGTATAGCCACCCTCTAGGGTTGGCCCAATAAGCAACTTCACTCTCTCCAACAGAGGCCTCTGGTTCTGCTAACATATTAAGTTGCATGTACCAACGAGTTCAACCCAAAAGATTAAACTGATGAAGAGATGTGGGCAATTCACTTGTATTTTAACACTCTTCTCAAATCGAGGTTCTCTCACGCTTCAGACGTGGAATAGGAGCGAGCAATAATTATTTTATTTAATTGTGCTAACCAGTATTTGAACTCAAGACCTCTGGTTTTGGTACCATATTAAGTTACACGCATCGACCAGTTCAATGCAAAATATTAAGTTGATGGAGAGAGGTTCACTTGTATTCTAACACTCGTCACGTCGAGGCTCTCTTAGGCAGCCCCGGTCCTATGATTTTGAGGGCCCCGGGCGAACTGATCGTGGTGGGCCCTCTAGACTATAAAAAAATTCTATATTATGCAGCAGAGCATATTAATATTTCGTAAATAAAAGATGATGTGTATTGAAATTATTTTAAAAAATATATAAGAAGCTAGGTAATATACATCGATACAGATTAGCGCTTCGCAGTTTGAAAAATAAGAACGACGATCGCTGAATAACCTAAATTCTGATTGCTCGACCGTGCGTGTCTGGAGGCTAGCGCAGTGGTTCCCAGCTCCCTGGAATTCTGGAGGGTTGGATTGGCGAGATGGCGAACGACGATCGCGTGGAGCGTGTGGTCTCATAGACGCTCGGGGACGTGAGCGTGACGACTGACAACTGGGCAGTGGGCAACGGTGCCACGTGGTCCGTGTGCGCCCGGGCGTCCGTGTGCCCAGCCCTCCTACCTTGTTGGCTACCTATACTATTTTAATACTAGCATATAACCCGTGCTAACGCTACGTTCCTGGGAAGAGGAGAGGGGTGGACGATGACGGTGGTGGCGCGAGGAGAGGGATTGATGGCGGTGGGGACGCGAGGAGGGGAGGGCTAAAGGATGATCAAATAATATTGTTTATTAGATTTGAGTGAGCAAAAAAGATGATGTTATTCAACGATCTGAACCGTTGATTTTGATGGTATGTTAAATATGGGTGCAATTTGTTTTATGGACTTCGTAAATATTATAGGTGTGTAGGTTATTTGGTTAGATGTGTTTTGTAAAGTGTAAACTGGTGTATTATATGGTGTTATAGATACTAAATATTGGTCCCCTAATAGTTTTGGGCCCCGGCCGTCGCCTCCGTCGCATAGGCTCAGGGCCGGCCCTGCTCTTAGTCCTCGGGCGTGAAATAGGAGCAGCATGTCAGGGAGGCACTGTTCACCCGATTACTGTAGAGCGTGAACAATACCGAGATTAGATCAGATTAGATTAGTTGGTTTGTTAGGCAAAAAGATAATGATTAGATCATATTAGTTAGGGAAGAGATAAGGATTAGATCAAATTTGGTTGATAAGGATTGGATCAGATTAGTTAGAGAAGAGATAAAGATTAGATCAGATTTGTTTAGTTGGAAAGAGATAAGTCAGTTGTCTCTATAAAAGGAACACTATTGTATCAGTTAAGGGTAAGGAAGAATTAGAAGTACGCCTTCTTCTTGCCTGGCCGTGGGTAGAGGCTCTCGTCCGACGTTCCTACAACTACAACTCCCTCTCCAATTCCTCAATCCCATTGTAGTCCATAACAGAGCAATAATTATTTTATTTAATTGTGTTAACCAGGATTCGAGACCTCTAGATCTGGTATCATATTAAATTGTATGCACCAACTAGTTCAACCAAAAAACGTAAGATGATGGAGAGAGTTGAGCAATTCACTTATTCTAACACATATATGATATATGAGCCATCCCACTATTATGATTGTTTATATGGGTTTGTGTAGTGACCCCAAGAGTAGCTCAGGACTGCAGTTGAAAGCTGATGTATGGGCTCATGTATCTAACACTATCTGTTCTGTTCAGACAATATATGTTTCAGTACCTGTCATTTATATTCATGTTACTGATAGAACCATGATATATACTGGGTAGATCCCTGGCTAACCAAACAAATGGTGGAGACATGGATTAGTGCTTATGGGAAAATCATCCCCAACAGGGATTGAAGTGACAGCCAGGGATCCACTCATCCCCTGGGTGGAAAAATTCAGGTTGTGGATTGGATTGCTAGCTACCGAACAAGCCCTCAGCGTGCTAATTTCAATGGAATCTTGGTAGACACCACTGAACTTCTTGGTTTCCAATTAAGGTGCGCCTACATTTCATTTCCATATTGTTTATTCTTCAAATAGGTCAAAAAATTCTGATTCTCCATGCCTCCCTCCTGTTATTCTGAGTTCTGAACAGATTCTTTTTCGATATGCAGTTCGAGCATAGAGATCGTCTTCTCTCACACTGAGTTGCCAGTTTATTCCGAAGGTCCTTCAAGCTAAGTTCTGATGATGGCTAAGGCCAATGGAGCAGTCCATGCATCCACGAAGGAACCCTTGTTTTCTTTTGGTGTCATAGCTGATGTTCAGTATGCTGATATCCCAGATGGTCGCTCATTCCTCGGTGTCCCAAGATACTACCGCCATAGCATCACTGTCCTCCAAAGGGCCGTCAACAGGTGGAACGAACAAGGCAACATCAAGTTCTCAATCAATTTTGGTGACATTATTGATGGCTACTGCCCAAAGGACAAATCATTGTGGGCGGTGCAGAAGGTCCTTGATGAATTTGACAAGTTTGATGGCCCGACATATCACATGATTGGCAACCACTGCCTGTATAACCTTCCGCGCAGCCAGCTGGTGTCTCTGCTTAAGATTGCAACAGATTCTGATCGTGCCTATTATGACTTCTCGCCATGCCCTGGGTTCAGAATCGTTGTTCTGGATGCTTATGACTTCAGTTGCCTTGGCTGGCCCCATGATCACCCTGTGACTATAGCAGCAATGAAGCTCCTGGATGAGAAGAATCCAAACACTGATAAGAACAGCCCTGATGGTCTGGTTGGTGTTGATAGGCGGTTCGTGAAGTTCAATGGTGCAGTTGGCAAGGAGCAGGTGTCCTGGCTCAATGATGTCCTCCAGGACGCATCGACGCAACATCAAAATGTCATCATATGCAGCCATCTCCCAATGGATCCCGGGGCGTCTTCCCCAGCAGCTCTGATGTGGAACTACGATGAGGTGATGGCTATTGTTCACCAGTACAACTGTGTCAAGGCCTGCTTTGCCGGTCATGACCACAAGGGTGGCCACTCTGTGGACTCACACGGTGTGCACCACCGCACCCTTGAGGCTGCCTTGGAGTGTCCTCCTGGTACCAGCGCTTTTGGTCACGTCGAAGTGTATCCTAACAGGCTGCTGCTTGTAGGTTTTGACAGAATGGCTGATACAGAGGTCCGTTTTTGAGCCATTAAGCGGCTTTAATTCGTACCGACTTCTACTACTTCTATAATGTTTTTGTCTATATAGATTACAGCTGCAGCAGTCCAAACGCTGGCTTTAATCCGATGCTTACACAAATTCATGTGACTTCATTGCCTGCCGCATAATTCCATTGAAACTGGATTATTGCAATAATGAAATGAATTCCTTACGGTACTTGCTTTCTAAGTATTTAGGATTGCTCCAGTATATTACCTATTGTTGGTGCCTTTTTGGGGGCGCCAATCACTCAATACGAACCGGCGGCGGTGCTCTCTGGTCAGGCGCGGACGGTCCGTGGCACAGGGCCAGACGGTCCGCGACCTGGCGCGAGGCTAGGGTTCCCTGCCTGACGGCCGGACAGTCCGCAACCTGACGACAGGGTCGTCTTCCTCCTTGCTGGAATCTAGATCTCGTCCCCTGGGGGGAAAAGATCTTAAGGTGCTCTGGGTCGATAGGTCACCCGGGGCATCCCCAGACGACGTGGAGCCGCCTAGGAATTAAGAGATAAATTCGAGGAAGAGGTCTTGGATGGACAACTAGATCTTGCCCCCCGGGAGGGGTGAAATCCTAGGGTTGTCTTGGGATCGGCAGGCCACTCAAGACGGATCTAGACGACGTAGAGTCGAATAGGGATGGAGGTGGATATGTGGAAGACTACAACTAGAACTATGCTACATCTACTCCTAGGGCAGGAAAAGTAAATAAGGTAATTGGTTCGATTGGAATGTGTTCGGGGGTTTCAATCGGCCGTAACCCTTTATATTTATAGGGGAGGAGGTCTGGACCTTTTACTAAGAGATAGCCAACAAACTCCCACGTGATTAGATGGATAACCACGCACGAGATAAGGATAAACATCCGAGTTAATCTAATCTCGGGACACGCGGACCGTCCGGGCCCAAGGGCCGGACCGTCCGCTCATTTTGGTGTCCAACATATGCCCCCCTGCCTTTTGGTGGAGCTTAGCGAACCAAAAGCATCAGCGAAAACTTCGGAAACAATCGACCTCATGAGCTTTTGTTCCCGAAGTAAGGACTCAGCTCGATGCAAGTCATCGGCTCTTGCGATCAGATAATATAAATACTTGATGGAACTTTAATGCATAGAGGCCGTTTCGGATCGCATCCTCTTCGGCCATGTCTACCTGATCAACCTGTCAATAGGCAAAAACTTGTGGTGCCCCCAGCCCAAATAAGCAAACGGATTGGGCCAGTAATACGAATTCATCGCCGTACCACCCCACACATGAGCAGGACAACACATCGGCGATGGATAGAACGGGACGCACCATGCTATCCCCGGAGGAGGATGACAAGGCGATCTTGGTTGTGCTACCCTTTGGGTCCGTTTAGTCGGCTTTTGCTTTCGCACAGGTCGCCCTTTTGACTTCGTTTGTTTTATTGGCTGGTTGTGTGGAACGACCTTCATATATTTGGCAAGCAACTGATCAAAAGTAGGGCCGACCCAGACGTCTTAGTAGTGTTTTGTTTCCTAACATTTGTGTTGGAACGTTGTGGTCCGATGGTCTGAGGTTGCTGCTTCTGACCAACTGCGGACCGTCCGGCCATCATAGCCGGACTGTCCGCGCCTGTCTCGGACTGTTCGGCCTTAGTACCCGGATCGTCCGGCGTACACAGGATAGGTGACCGTGATCGGGTGTCCGATCGCGCTTGCCCCCCGGTGCCTCCTGTCTTTCTTTTGTCCGGAGCCTTCAGAGTAACCATTCTACGTGACATATTTGGTGTGCGAGGATTACCAATGACGATATTTTTCTTTTTACTTTTATCGGCCGCACAAGGCCGAATTATGGCCTTTTTGCTCGTTGGCTCTAATGTGGTGACAGGAACAGTTGGTCTGTCAATTTTCACCTCTTTTTGAAACCTCAACCGGCCTTCGTTTATAGCCGATTGTATTTGCCAACGGAAGACGGCACAATCATTGGTGTTATGGAGAAAGGAGCCATGCCATTTGCAATAAACGCGCCCTTTTAATTGTTCAACCGGAGGAATTACATGTGACAATTTAATATTACCATGTTTAAGCAACTCATCAAATATTTTATCACATTTAGTAATATTAAATGTGAACTTAACTTTTTCCTTTTGTGTCGAGTGCGGGTGAGAGCGAACAGAAGGTTTGGCCTTAGTGTGCCAAACAAGCTCAGGGACATGTGACTTTTTTAGTTCTTGGGGCTTGGGTGGCCGATTATATTTATGTCGGCCTTTCGCACTAGGCGGATCACAGGTGACTTCTGGTGCTCCGGACGGTCCGACCTGCAAAGTCGGACGGTCTGCGGGTGGATCGGACGGTCCGGTACTATCCTCGGACTGTCTGGTCACGTCAGGCAACACCTGTTACCCTTGTGGTGGGCTCTGTGTAACTCCGGACTGTCCGGCGTAGGGTGCCAGACGGTCTAACGGAGGGCCTGACGGTCCGCTATTGTGTGCGGACGGTCCGACCGCGCTCAGAGTTGACTCACCATTTAGCGAAGATGGTGGTGACGGTTGTTCTGGATATGAGTCCATTGGCATACCAGAGTATGGCTGGGGAAACCCATTTGTTGCCGATGTGTTTGGCGCAATTGTTTTGGCGCCTAATTTATGTGATAAAAAACTAGGCATGTGAGTTTTTCCTAATGCATGCGCCATCCTTTCTATATCCTCTGTGATACTTTTAATCCGATTATCAAAAGAAATTTTAATAGATGGAATATCATCGACTGACCTAGCATCACCTATTGTGGGGAGCTGCTGCAGCACGGATGACATGTAATCGGCGTCTATTTCCCTTTCTTGGACGGTCTTCTGGTGGCAATCCACCCTGAAGTGCGAGAGGAACCATTTACCCACCACCTTGAGCACCTGATCTTTTTGTCGTTGGACCTCCTCGTCTATTTTCTTCATGTCATCTTTTAATCTTTTATGCTCAGCGGCCGATAAATTAGTTAGCCTTGTGCTGCTGTTTGGAGAAGCCCTGTTGAGATCTTTAGAATTGGCCATATAAGCCTGATTTTGTAGATCTTCAACCTCCTCCCCAGCGGAGTCGCCAAAAGTATGTTGGTGCCTTTTTGGGGGCGCCAATCACTCAATACGAACCGGCGGCGGTGCTCTCTGGTCAGGCGCGGACGGTCCGCGGCACAGGGCCAGACGGTCCGCGACCTGGCGCGAGGCTAGGGTTCCCTGCCTGACGGCCGGACAGTCCGCGCCCTAGGGTCGGACAGTCCGCGACCTGACGACAGGGTCGTCTTCCTCCTCCTTGCTGGAATCTAGATCTCGTCCCCTTGGGAGAGAAGATCTTAAGGTGCTCTGGGTCGATAGGTCACCCGGGGCGCCCCCAGACGACGTGGAGCCGCCTAGGAATTAAGAGATCAATTCAAGGAAGAGGTCTTGGATGGACAACTAGATCTTGCCCACCGGGAGGGGTGAGATCCTAGGGTTGTCTTGGGATCGGCAGACCACCTAAGATGGATCTAGACGACGTAGAGTCGAATAGGGATGGAGGTGGATTTGTGGAAGACTACAAATAGAACTATGCTACATCGACTCCTAGGGCAGGAAAAGTAAATAAGGTAATTGATTCGATTGGAATGTGTTCGAGGGTTCTCAATCGGCCGTACCCCTTTATATTTATAGGGGAGGAGGTCTGGACCTTTTCCTAAGAGATAGCCAACAAACTCCCATGTGATTAGATGGATAACCACACACGAGATAAGGATAAACATCCGAGTTAATCTAATCTCGGGACACGCGGACCGTCCGGGCCCAAGGGCCAGACCGTCCGCTCATTTTGGTGTCCAACACCTATAAATAATCATGTTGTAAAGCCCTTGCTGCAGCTACTTTTCACGAAAGTGTCTAACAATAAGCATGGATTTTACCGGACTAAACGCAGCGCAGCCATGGTTCACGACATCTCTTGCTACTAGGCCTGGGCATTCGGGTTACCCGAAAATTTCGGGTCGGGTTATCCGGGTAATTAAAAGTTCGGGTTTTAGAAAGTGTTACCCGAATTTGCGCTGGGTATTATAGTACCCGAAAGTTCGGGTACCCGACACTTCGGGTTCGGGTATCGGGTACTCCCGAAGCAACCAAATTAAATTTTAAAAACACGCATAACCAGCAGAATTACAGACAGAATTACACAGTCGTCTAGAGTCCAGACAGTCACAAACAGAATTCACAAACAGAATTACAGTTACAGACATTCACAAACTCAGCTCACACATTACCAAATTCACAAACAGAATTCACGAACAAAATTACAGATAGTCGTCCAGAGTCCAGACAGTCACAATTCACAAACAGAATTACAGTTACAGACAGTCACAAACTCACAAGTCACAAACAGAATTACAGCTCACCAACACGGCAGAATTCTGATTACAGGCAGTCACAAACTCACAAACAGAATTACAGCTCACCGGGCACCAGCAAGGCAGCACCAGCAGACACCGACAGCCACTGCCCAGCTCACTGCTCACGCATACACAGTCTGCACCACTGCACCAGCCACCAGCAGAAACCGGCCACCGCCCAGCTCACCACTCCAGTCACCAGGCACACAGCACACCATTCAGTCATTCACGCACTCCACTTCACCAAGCAGCAGATTAGCAGCCATCCTACCATTGATGTGTTGTTTATCCTGCCATTCTGTACACGAGATTAGCAGCTCGCTAATTAGCATTAATAAAAAAGAGTATAAAATTATTTAAACAGTAAACAATTCATAGCAGATTAGCAGCTCACTGATGTGTTGCTTGAGACTTAGAAGTGGAAGTAGCCTCGGTTCTTTTTCCTTTGCCACAATTACCAAATTCTTCAATTAGCTCTACAATTAAAGGAGTGGAAGCATTGAGCTATCAATTAGAAGTGGTTAAACATCAAATACATACAAAAAATAATGGAACATACCTTTTTCTATAATAGTCAATTCCTCGATATTCTCTTGTATGTTAATAGGAGTAGACCTTCTTAGCCAATCTTGGGTACATACAAGGGCCTCCAACATGAAAGGAGTAAGGGAAGTACGAAAATCATCCAAGATACGCCCACTTGTGCTGAAAACGGACTCTGAAGCTACCGTTGATATTGGTATAGCTAGGATATCTTGGGCCATGTGAGCCAAAACCGGCAATCTATGTGCATTGTCCTTCCACCAAATGAGAATATCGATCTTTTTTTCTGTGTCTTCACAATCTTCAGATAGGTATTTGTCAAGTTCTGATTTGGTAGTGTTGTTACTACTATTAGTCAGCTTCATTTTCTTGGCAATAACTTGTTTAAGCTTCCCTCCTGGAGCACCTTTTGCTTGAGTTGAATCTGTTTCATCTGTTGATTCTTCAATTGGTGCATAAATATTTCTATATTCTTTAAACAGTTCTCGGATACATGTCTTAATAGCAGACCATACTAGTTGTCCTCTATCCTCACCAAAGATCTCTTCAATGGTAATCTTATGGTACAAAGATAACTTGTATCTTGGATCAAGAAATGCAGCCACAAAAATCAATAGATTGATGTTCTCCTTTTCCTTACCCTTTCCTTTCCCTCTATCCTTCTCTGGCTGTGGCTCATTCCAAACTCCCCAATACTTGTCATATTTCTCTTTCATTCTCAAGCCCATTGAAACTCGCAAAGGATCCACACTATCAATCCATGACTGAATCAACAAGTGGATCTCTCCAATCTCATGAAGGAAGGTGTTACTAGTCACATGAAGACTAGAAGAGATGCGAATAGTCAGATCATAGAAATGCTCTAGAAATTCAGCCATCTTCTTGGCATCCTCCCAATCATCCTCATTTGGGTGACCATGTCCTCCTCTCACCTGAGATAGCTCCAAAACATAGCTAATGTCGTCTTCAGCCAACTTTAAAAATACCTTCTCATACACAATCGCAGCCTTCAACATTAGATATGTTGAATTCCATCTTGTTGGGACATCAAGCCTCAAAAAGGCCTTGATGTCCACCTTCTCTTCCTCTGCAATTTCCTTGAACTTTACCAACCTTGAAGTTCCATTTTTATGTAACGAACTGCATCCCTAACACGCTGCACTGAGAGGTCCACATCTTTCAAGCCATCTCGCACAATGAGGTTCACTATATGTGCAGCACACCTCATGTGGAGATACTTGCCATCTGCTATTGTTGTTTTCTGTAATTGTCTTCTCAAATAACCAATAGCACTATCATTGGCACTTGCATTATCAACTGTTACAGTCATAATTCTATCCAAACCCCAGTCCACCAAACTTCTGATCAAGCTTTTCCCAATATCATCCCCCTTATGCCCCTTTATCTTGAAAAAGCTAATGACTTTCTTCTGCAAAATCCAATTCTCATCAATAAAACTTGCTGTCACAGTCATATACCCATCTTGTTGTTGGGAAGTCCAACAATCTGTTGTTACACTAACTCTTTGACAAGAGTCTTTGAAGAATTTCTTTAGCTTGGCCCTCTCTTGGAAGTATGTACGCACAATGTCCCTAGTACAAGTTCTTCTAGATGGCACTTGGAACCGTGGGCAAGCTTTTGACATAAATTTTCTGAAACCTGACTTCTCACCAAAAGCAAAGGGCAACTCATCTTCTATGAGCATTTCAGCAAATGCATCCCTTAATGAATTTTGATCAAACCTCCAAGTGCTAGGAGCTTCCCCTCCGGTTGCTTGCAAAGTACCTTGCTTTGGGTCTTTATCAAATTTATTGGGGTTGCGCTTGCAGACATTAAAATGTTTATTTAATGAAGATGTACCATGCTGATTGGAATCAGCCTTAAGGATACGCTGACAATATTTACACTTAGCAGACTTTAGCCTACCCTTCTCATCTTTGATCTTAATGAAATGATCCCACATACTTGACTTTGGCACAATCTCCTTCCTTGCCTCCTTTTTCTCAGTTTCGTTCTCAGGGTCTACAAAATTAGCATCCACTTGGCCTTCAGTTCCACTAGATTTACCCCGTATAGTTTGTGACTGATCACCTGTTGTTTCCACAGTTGCTTGCTCAAATTGAGTAGCATTACCCATAGATTCTCTTTCCAATTCCATGTCTACTATATCGTCAATACTATTAGGCATCTGCAAAAACCTCAAACCTTATACTAACTTACTGATGCTAAAAAAATGGAACTTACTGATGCAAAAACCTCAAACCTTATACTAACTTACTGATGCAAAAACCTCAAACCTTATATCATCGATACTCTTTCCAAGTTAGTGATGTTTAGACAACATATAGACATATAGTAAGTTACTGATGCTAAAAAATACATACGTTGCTCGATTCCTCGGTCGGTGTCGTCGTGTCGATCGATGAGGTATACGTGCTCTACTGCCGTGCCCGTGCTGCTTGCTGCGAGCCTGCGAGGTCGGATTAGGGTTAGGGTTAGGGTTAGGGATGTGCTCTGTTGTCTGCTCGATTCCTTGGGCAGGGCTCAGTAGGGAATTAGGGATGAGCAGATTAGTGACCCTAACCTGGATGGCAGATTGGCAGGAGCAGGAGCAGCCGAGCAGGATGGCGTGGCCAGCTGGGTTCGGTGGCGGCCGACCGGCGTGGTGGCGACTCGGCGCCCTGGGATGGCGGGATCCCCTGCGCTGCGAACTGCGACACGAGCCCTGGCGGTTGGCGCGGCTGGAGCTAGACGATGGAGCCTTGGAGTTGGAGCCCTTGAGGCCTTGATGGCTGCCGCCTGCGAATGGCGATTTGGCGAAGGCGACGGGCGTGTGCGCGCGGAGTGCGGGCGGTGGGCGGTGTGCGGCCGTGCGGGCGTGCGGCTGCCTGTACGCCAGAGTTCCAATTTCCAAACGCCATACGACCGTAGCCCGTAGGGTTTGCTGGTGGGCCTGGGCCGGCCGTGTAAACAGTGGCAGTTGGGCTGTAGGAATTTCGGGTATGGGTTGTTCGGGTACCGGTTGGCGCTACCCGAATTACCTAGAATTAGTTCGGGTTTCACATGTTAGAACCCGAAATTACCAAATAAATTTCGGGTACCCGGTATTACGGGTTCTGGTTCGAGTATTTCGGGTTCGGGTAACGGGTAACGGGTTTTTTGCCCAGTCCTACTTGCTACTGCCCTTGTCCCAACTCCGTAAGAGGCTGATCAATTGTTTCCTTTTCAGTCCCTTGTATGGATGGATGGTTTAATATTCGAGACTAAAAATAAATGATCGCGTTCACATCATCTTCGTTTTCTTGGTTATTTTGCATCAATTTGATACTTGCACAGCCTTCATGTCTATTCTACAGACCACAACTTACACTATGTTCGCCAGCGTGGCAAAATTTGTTTGATTGCAGCGGTGATCGTGATTGCTATGCTTTATTTTTGCCCTGTTTTCCCCAGGAATAAATAAAGGATAAGCACGAATCCTGCCAAAGTGCATGCTTTCCTTGGTATGGTCAATCCACCGAGGGGTTTTTTTTTGTATATAGGAGTTATACGTAGAGGTGTCAATAGCAATGGGGAATCTCCAACATGTTACCAGTGGCAAAGCTAGAGTAAAATCACGGGATAATATAATTGTCTTGAGGGTGTATAATAATATTTTATAGGTAGTATATATATGGTAAAAAAATTGGTCTAATCCACTAGATTCTGCACCTGGTCGTCTCTACCTAGCTTCGCCGTCGCAGGTACCCATACCATACCTGTTATGGGTATAGGATTCATTTCATATCCATCCCTACTCCAATAGGTCCTTATCTCCAATAAAAAAACATGATCATATTATTTATTAGCGCTAGTTTGAGAACCTCATTTCCCACGGGATTTTCATTTTTTTAAGGGAAATTAGTTCTTTTTTCTTGTGAAAATAGAAATCCCTTATGAAAATGGAGTTCCTAAACTAGCCCTTATATATGACATTAAAAACCACACGACACTCAACAACAATACATCACAAATAAATCTGACAAGTAACAAGAAAAATAGTGTTTAACCATACAAAACAACAAAAACAAAGTGACACAAGGACTAACGGGTAGGGCGATCGGTGGCTTGCCGCCTGGGTTGGGTGGATGGATGCTTAAAATGGTTATAAGAGGTAGAGTTAGTTGTTGGGCTTTTGCCTATTGAGTTGTACACCTAGTTTTATTAGGTGGATTTTACCCATGAGTAATCAGATTCAGATCATGCTTCCCCCATACCCGTACCTAATAGATACCTCTAGTCATACAAGTCAACGTGTTTTACAAAACAATCTCGATGCATGCCATATATTTTTTCATGTCTGTTGAGTCTTGTCGGCGTTTCGACCCCGGGGGGTCCCTGGACCGACGAGTAAATTGTCGCTGCGTGTCCCAGCCCAGATGGGTCGGCGCGAGATAGAACAGAAGGGGAAAACCGCGGCTTCATGTTGTCCTGCGCCAAGGGCGGATGCGCTTGCAGTAGGGGGTTACAAGCGTTCGCGTGGGAGAGAGAGAGGGAGAGAGAGCCTGCCTGTCAGCCCGTTCTCCCGCGCGGCCACCTTCTCGTACGAGGGCCCTGGACCTTCCTTTTATAGACGTAAGGAGAGGGCCCAGATGTACAATGGGGGGTGTAGCAGTGTGCTAACGTGTCTAGCAGAGAGGAGCCAGAGCCCTATGTACACGCCGACGTGGCTGTCGGAGAGGTGTTGGAGCCCTGTTCATGTGATGTCATGGCCATCGGAGGAGCGCTTGAGCCCTGTAGAAGCACAGCTGTTGGGGCTGACGGGACCTTGCTGACGTCTCTTTGCTTCCGTAGGGGGCTGAGAACCGCCGTCGTCATAGGAGCATGCGGGGTGCCATCATTACTTGTTTTACCGGGGCGAGCCAGATGGGATGCCGGTCTTGTTCCCCGTAGCCTGAGCTAGCTAGGGGTAGGGTAATGATGTTCCCCCCTGCGACGTGGTCGGTCCGAGTCCAAGGTCGGGCGAGGCGGAGACTCCTCCGAGGTCAGGGCTGAGTCCGAGCCTTGGGGTCGGGCGAGGCGGAGACCGTCGTTCGAGGTCGAGGTTGAGTCCGAGCCCTAGGGTCGGGCGAGGCGGAGACTGTCGTCCGAGGTCGAGGTTGAGTCCGAGCCCTGGGGTCGGGCGAGGCGGAGACCGTCGTCCGAGGTCGAGATTGAGTCCGAGCCCTGAGATCGGGGGAGGCGGAGACCGTCGTCCGAGGTCGAGGTCGAGGTTGAGTCCGAGCCCGGGGGTCGGGCGAGGCGGAGACCGTCGTCCGAGGTCGAGGTTGAGTCCGAGCCCGGGGGTCGGGCAAGACGGAGACCGTCGTCCGAGGTCGAGGTTGAGTTCGAGCCCTGGGGTCGGGCGAGGCGGAGCTTCCTATGGCGCCCGAGGCCGGACTTGGCGGCTGTCAGCCTCACCCTGGTGGGTGGCACAGCAGTCGGAGCAGCGCAGGCAGCGCTATTTTCCTGTCAGGTCAGTCAGTGGACGGGCGAAGTGACGGCGGTCACTTCGGCCCTGTCGACTAAAGAACGTGCGTCAGGATAAGGTGTCAGGCGATCCTTGCATTGAATGCTCCTGCGATTTGGTCGGTTGGCGAGGCGATCTGGCCAAGGTTGCTTCACTGCGAAACCTGCCCGAGCTGGGCCTTGGGCGAGTCGAACGTGCGCCCGTTGCTTGAGGAGGCCCTCGAGCGAGGCGTGAATCTGCCTGGGTCTACTGTTCCTGCCCGAGGCCAGGCTCGGGCGAGGCGAGATCGTGTCCCTTGAGCGGACGGAGCTTTGACCTGCGTTGCGCCCATCAGGCCTTTGCAGCTTTGTGCTGATGGTGTTTACCAGCCGAGTTTAGGAGTCTTGGGGGTACCCCTAATTATGGTCCCCGACAATAGCCCTCGAGCCTCAAAAGGGAGTGTTGGTACTCGCTTGGAGGCTTTGTCGCACTTTTTTGCAAGGGGACCGACCTTTCTCGGTTACATTTTGTTCCAGTGGGTGCGCGCGAGCGCAGCCGCCGAGTGTAGCCCCCGAGGCCTCGGAGGAGTGGTTTGACTCCTCCGAGGTCTTAATGCCTTTTGTGATGCCTCGGCCGGTCTAGTTGTTCCCTTATGCGAACTGGTCGTAGCCCGGGTGCATAGTCAGGTTCCGAGTTCTCGGGCTGGTATGTTGACGCTGTCAACGGTTGGGCCGGAGCCGGGTTTGCGAGAGCAGCCCCCGAGCCTCTGCACAGGGCGAGAGGACGGTCAAGGACTGACCCGGCTTTCTTCATACGCCCCTTCGTCGCCTTTCCGCAAGGAGGAGGGGGGAGAGCGCCATGTTGCCCTCGGAGGGCGCCGAACATGGTGTCTTTAGTGAGTTGCTAACGGGTGATCCGAGTGGGCGCCCGTGCCCCATTTGATAAGGGTCGGCTAGTGGCCCAGAGGCGCGCTCCAAAAGTACATGCAGGTGATTTGCCATACCCGGTCCCGTTTGATAGGGTCCGAGGGCTCGATGCCTCCCTCTGATGGGATTCTGTTACAGAATCGCTCCTGCTGGTCTCGGAAATGTCCTAGGGTACCTCGGGAGCGTAGCCCGAGCCTCGGCCATGTATCGGACGTACCCAGAGTCATCCCTCGCTCTGCGTGTTCTGAGGCGGCTATCGAACCCTTCGGGGGCCAGCCTTCGAACCCCTGATCAGTAGTGGGCACGGAGCCCGAGTGGCCTGAGGCGGCTGTCGAACCCTTCCGAGGGGCCAGCCTTCGAACCTCTGACCAGTAGTGGGCGCGGAGCCCGAGTGCTCTGAGGCGGCTGTCGAACCATTCCGAGGGCCAGCCTTCGAACCTCTGATCAGTAATGGGCGCGGAGCCCGAGTGCTCTGGGTGGCTGTCGAACCCTTCCGAGGGGCCAACCTTCGAACCCCTGATCAGTAGGAGGGCTCGGGGCCCGCTTCCTTCGCAGAGAAGGATCCCTTTCGGAGTATCCCCTTTCCCGGTCCCTGTAGCAAGAGAGAGAAAGGGGAAGAGGAAAAGGATACAAAATTGAACGATGTGGCGCACCTTTTTTGACGCGGCCATCATGGCGGAGGCGAAGCATCGACTGCTTCGCCTGCCAAAGGTGTCGCCTGCCCTGCCGCGGAGTTAATGCGACGGGACGAGTGGTTCGCGGGGAAGCCGTTGCGCGAGTCGTTCGAGGAACGGGCGTTTCGTCTTCACACCGTGGGAGAGGGCTCTCCTGCTGCTCCAGGAGGGGACGTGAGCCTGCAGACGATTTGACCGCTGCTTCCGCTCGCCTGCTGCCGCCATTACTGTCGGCCCACTTCTGGCCATATCGATCGTCGCGCCTTCTCCCGTGGCTGAGTGACCCGTGACTGACGCGCCTGGCTAGCACTGTTGGTCCATGCGCGGGGTTGCCTTGAGTGGCGGCACCGGTTCCGAAGTCGAGAAGGCGCAGCATTGGCGTAAGTGGTGGTGCAGTTTTTCGCACGTAGTAACCGGCGTGCCGGTTACATGACGTGTGGGCCTGGGGCGCCATGCTGGACGCGTCGAAGTCGAAAGGGTGCATCCCCGTGGTGCGGTTGCATGCCGCCTGCATGACGGTCTGCCCTTTCACCCGCTGGTTTGGTCGAAAGTGGAGGAGTGCTTGTAACCGCTGGGCAGTTACACGCTCCGCGCGCGGCGGTTTGGCTTCTTCTGTCCTGGGCCAGCTTGCACGTCGTGTGGGACCCAGCCCCCGTGTCATAGGGGGAGGACTTTTGAGCGCGTCGATGAAGACTTAGCCCGCGACGCCTGAGGACGCGAGTGGGGTGAGTCGCCTTTAAAAAGGGATTGGCCTCCTGGGTGGCAGCCACGCCTTCGCACTCTCCTCATGCATCGCGCCCTTCCACCTTCCGAGCCCCCGGATGGGGAGCGCCCGCGTTGCTTTCGTCTTGCTGTCGTTGGAGGAGCGCAACTTCATGGAAGTTGGCACCTTTCAGCCATCGCTCGGCTTCAAGGATTTTCATCAGGCAGCCCGGCTGCATCCCCTCACCAATGGTCACCCAAGACGGTGACCACCAGTTCGATGGTGGGGAGAAGCAAGCCGGGCTGCGGCCTCTGCCCCGCCCTCAGCTTCAAGTATCTTCATCGTCCTTGCTGGGGCGGAGGGTGAGCTGAGCCGCAGCTCTACCTCCCGTACAGGCCGGTGGGCCATCTCTTCCTTCAGCATTCAGAGGAGAGGGCTCTCCCCGGCCTAGCGGAGGGGGCGGACTTCGACAACGCGGGGCCGGTCGGCCGCGAGCGTCGTTAGCTCCAGCGTGTTGGGCTCTCTGGCTCAGCTGGCTCTGGCTCAGCTTCCAGTGCCCCTTCCACCGCTGGGCGGAGTGTGGCTATCTGCCCGCTATACGGGCGGCTGTCGCGCCGCGCGTACCGGGGGACCGCCCAAGACGTCGTGCGCCGCTAGGGCGACGTTCGTGTTCTTGGGCTGTCCTGCCCTTGCTCTGGCACGACGCCTCCGCGCGGATGTCGGTGCTCGCCCGTCCAGGAGGACTTGAGTGGGGATCTGCCGGTGGGCAGGTGGCTGCTGTCATCGATGCTGAGGTGGTGGCAGCTGGAGAAAGCTTCCCCACCGACAAGGGCGTCAGCGCCACCCACGGACCGACCTCCGGGCTCTTTGGCTTTGATAGCTTGTCCTCGCCCCTCGAGTGGGGACGTGGGCGAGGGCCTTGTTGCAGCAGCATCTGCCCTGAGGTCATCGCTGCTGCTGTTTGGCCGCCAGGAGCGGAGGTTGTTGTCGCTGCTGCAGGAGTGGGCGGCGGCGAGCCACCTGGAATTTGTCGTCCCGCAGGCCCTCCAATGTGGGGGGTTGTTCGTACCTGCGGGAGTGGAACCGGAGTTCCGTCTGTAATGGCATCTTGAGTGCCGGTGTATGTTCATTGCGGCTGTCGGGGCCTGAACATTTGTGTATTTGGGCGTAAAGCCGTGTCTTCCCCTTGTTTCAAGTATTGGAACTCGCCTGTCGACTAGCTGAGCCGCTTAACCGAGTGTGAGTCGCTTTGTGTGGAAGGTGACGAGTGAGGTATCCGTATCCTGGAGGCGTAGGAGTCCCTCGGCTCGGTCGGCCTTGCCACTCAAAGCTCCTCTTGTTTAGTTAAGGAACCCTCGGCCGCTCTGCGATGAGCCAGAGGCAGCGGTGTCAGCATGGACGAAGGCGGAGTTGGCTCGAAAAGGGGCTTCGTCGGCCCAGGAGCAGGTGACTTCCCAGGCCGAGGAGGCGCAGCAGTGGCAGCTGGTGCCGGGCCGGGTCATCCACTGGCGGGACCAACCCCGGAGTCGGGCTGTCGAGGCCATGCGCCGGGCTGATGTCGTTGGGGGACAGCTGGCTGAGGCTACGGAGCGGCCGATCAAGCCGTCTGCTTGGGCCGGGTTCCTGGAGGAGACCCTAGCGGCGATGGCCCAGGCGCGGTGCTGACATCTTCCTTCGAGGTGGAGATCCTTCGCTCGTGTCGCCGTCCGAGGCCGGGTCAGATTCTGCCGAAGGTGGAGACGATGCCGAGGGTGTTGCTGCTCCCCCTATTGATGTCTGAACCTGCAGGAACAGTTTGTCTATAGCATGCGTATGTCTTTTGCGGCCGCCGAGGCCCAAACATATCATCGTCATGTTATAAAGCTGCGTTCCTTTTCCCTTTGTTTCGAGTATCAGGACTTGTTTGTCGGTAGCAGAATCGCTCATCCAAGTGAGAGTTACTTATCGTGGAAGGTGATGAGTGAGGTATCCGTATCCCGGAGGCGTAGGAGTCCCTCGGCTCGGTCGGCCTCGCCGCTTACGTGTACTCTTACTCGTCCGCAGGATTCTGTTATCGATATAGTCGAGAAGGCACGAAAAATCGTTTCGGCAGAGAAGTTTTCGAGCGTTAAGACTTGTTCGATCAGCAGAATCGCTTATCCGAGCATGAGTTACTTATCACAGAAGGTGATGAGTGAGGTATCAGTATCCCAGAGGCGTAGGAGTCCCTCGGCTCGGTCGGCCTTGCCGCTTACGTGTACTCCGTCGTTTTCAGGATCCCAATATCGAAGTAGTCGAAAAGCGCGAAAGATGTTCTGGCCGAAAGACTTTTTTCGAGGAAAATTTTGACGCAGAGGGGGTTCCCCCCTTCTAGCCCCCGAGGGAGGGTCGGGCTTTGCTGAGGCAAGGCTGACCCTTCCTTGATGGTTAGACTTTATTTGCGTATGTAAAGAGAAACGAGGTATATGAACGACTTGAAAACATCTTAAGGGTAAAAGCGACGTAGCTGTCGGATGTTCCAAGCGTTGTTGTAGACCTCGCCTTGACTGTTGGGCAGCTTGTATGTTCCGGGCCTCAAAATCTTGGCGACGATGAACAGCCCTTCACAGGGAGGTGTGAGCTTGTGGCGCCCTCGGGCGTCTTGTCGTAGCCGAAGCACCAAGTCGCCCACCTGGCGGTCTCGGGACCGAACCCCTCGGGCGTGGTAGCGTCGCAGGGACTGTTGATACCGCGCCGAGTGTAGTAAGACCATGTCCAGAGCCTCTTCCAGCTGGTCCAGTGAGTCTTCTCGGCTGGTCTGGTTGCTTCGGCCGTCGTACGCCCTCGTTCTCGGGGAGCCGTATTCTAAGTCTGTGGGCAAGATAACCTCGGCCCCATAGACTAGAAAAAACGGCGTGAAGCCCGTGGCTCGGCTTGGCGTCGTCCTCAGACTCCAGACCACCGAGGGGAGTTCCTTCATCCATCGCCTGCCGAACTTGTTGAGGCCGTTGTAGATCCTCGGCTTGAGTCCCTGCAGAATCATGCCGTTGGCACGCTCTACCTACCCATTCGTCATGGGGTGAGCTACGGCGGCCCAGTCCACCCGGATGTGGTGGTCCTCGCAGAAGTCCAGGAACTTCCTGCCAGTGAACTGGGTGCCGTTTTCGGTGATGATGGAGTTTGGGACCCCAAAGCGATGGATGATGTTGGTGAAGAATGCCACCGCCTGTTCGGACCTGATGCTGTTTAGGGGTCGGACCTCAATCCACTTGGAGAATTTGTTGATAGCGACCAGCAGGTACGTGAAGCCCCTGGGTGCCTTCTGCAAGGGACCGACGAGGTCTAGACCCCACACAGCAAACGACCAGGTGATGGGTATTGTTTGCAGAGCCTGAGCGGGCAGGTGCGTCTGCCTTGCGTAGAATTGACACCCTTGGCAGGTGCGTACAATCCTAGTGGCGTCGGCCACCGCGGTTGGCCAGTAGAAACCTTGTCGGAAGGCGTTTCCAACGAGGGCCCGAGGCGCTGCGTGGTGACCGCAAGCCCCCCAGTGTATTTCTTGCAATAGCTTCTGACCTTCGGCGATGGATATGCATCGCTGGAGGATGCCTAATGGGCTGCGGTGGTAGAGCTCCTTCTCATCACCCAGCAAGACGAACGACTTGGCGCGCCGCGCCAGTCGCCGAGCTTCGGCTCTGTCGAGGGGTAGCTCTCCTCGGTGGAGATATTGCAGGTACGGGGTCTGCCAGTTTCGATTAGGCGGGACCTCATTCCGCTCTTCCTCGACGCGCAATGCCTCACCCTCGGCGGCCGCGGGTGCCTCAGGCAGGGCCGAGGCCTTCTCGGGCTCGGGCGTGTCGTCGGTCTTGATGGAGGGTTGATGTAGGTCTCGGGAGAAGACGTCCGGGGGGACCGTTGTCCACCCCGAGGCTATTTTAGCCAGCTCGTCCGCAGTCTCGTTGTATCGTCGAGCGACGTGGTTGAGCTCGAGCCCGTAGAACTTGTCTTCCAGGCGCCGAACCTCGTCGCAGTAGGCTTCCATCTTTGGGTTGCGGCAATGGGAGTTCTTCATGACTTGGTCAATGACAAGCTGCGAGTCGCCACGAGCGTCGAGGCGCCGAACCCCTAGCTCGATGGCAATGCGCAACCCGTTAACCAGAGCCTCGTACTCGGCCACGTTGTTGGACGTCGGGAAATGGAGGCGCAACACGTAGCGGAGGTGCTTTCCGAGGGGTGAGATGAAGAGCAGGCCCGCGCCCGCTCCTGTTTTCATCAGCGACCCGTCGAAAAACATGGTCCTGAGTTCCGGTTGGATCGGAGCTGCTGGAAGCTGGGTGTCGACCCATTCAGCCACAAAGTCCGCCAAGACTTGGCACTTGATGGCCTTCCGAGGAGCAAACGAGATTGTCTCGCCCATGATCTCCACCGCCCACTTTGCAATCCTACCCGAGTCCTCTCGGCACTAGATGATCTCCCCCAGGGGGAAGGACGACACCACAATCACCGGATGAGACTCGAAGTAGTGTCGCAACTTTCGCCGCTTCAGAATTACCGCGTACAATAGCTTCTGAATTTGTGGGTAGCGGATTTTGGTCTCGGACAGTACCTCACTGATGAAGTAGACCGGCCTCTAGACGAGCAATGCATGCGCTGCTTCTTGTCTCTCGACTACGATCGCGGCGCTGACCACCTGAGTGGTTGTGGCTACGTAGATCAAGAGGGCTTCTCCCGCAGCGGGGGGCACCAGAATGGGCGCGCTTGTAAGGAGCGCCTTTAAGTTCCCGAGGGCTTCCTCGGCCTCGGGGGTCCAAGTGAAGCGCTCGGTCTTCCTTAAGAGGCGGTACAGGGGAAGGCCTCTTTCGCCGAGGCGCGAGATGAAGCGGCTCAGAGCCGCAAGGCATCCCATGACCCTCTGTACTCCTTTCAAGTCCTTGATAGGACCCATGTTGGTGATGGCCGCAATTTTCTCCGGGTTGGCCTCGATGCCCCGCTCGGAGACGATGAACCCCAGGAGCATGCCTCGGGGGACTCCGAAGACACACTTCTCGGGATTGAGCTTTACGCCTTTCGCCTTGAGACACTTGAATGTCGTTTCAAGGTCAATGAGGAGGTTGGAGGCTTTCCTCGTCTTGACTACGATGTCATCGACGTAAGCCTCGACCGTTCGGCCAATGTGCTCTCCGAACACGTGGTTCATGCACCTTTGTATGTCGCGCCTGCATTCTTCAAACCAAATGGCATAGTAATATAGCAGTACATGCCAAAAGGTGTGATGAAAGAAGTCGCGAGCTGGTCGGACTCTTTCATCCTGATTTGGTGATACCCTGAGTAGGCATCGAGGAATGATAGGGTTTCGCACCTAGCAGTGGAATCCACGATTTGATTGATGTGAGGCAGAGGGTAGGGAACCTTCGGACATGCTTTGTTTAGACCAGTGTAGTCTACACACATCCGCCATTTCCCACCTTTCTTTTTCACAAGCACAGGGTTGGCTAGCCATTCGAGATGGAATACCTCTTTGATGAACCCTGCAGCCATCAGCTTGTGGATCTCCTCGCCTATGGCTCTACGCTTTTCTTCGTCGAATCGGCACAGAGGCTGCTTCACGGGTCGAGCTCCAGCTCGGATATCCAGCGAGTGCTCGGCGACATCCCTCGGTATGCCAGGCATGTCCGAGGGACTCCACGCAAAAACTCGGCGTTTGCGCGGAGAAAGTCGACGAGCACTGCTTCCTATTTTGGGTCGAGCTCGTAGCCGATCTGGACTTGCTTGGAGGCGTCGTTGCTGGGGTCGAGAGGGACGGACTTAACCGCCTCTGCCGGTTCGAAGTTGCCGGTGTGGCGCTTCGCATCTGGCACCTCCTTGGAGAGGCTCTCCAGGTCGGCGATGAGGGCCTCGTACTCGGCGAGGGCCTCAGCGTACTCCACACACTCCACGTTGCATTCGTACGTGTGTCGGTATGTGGATCCGACGGTGATGACCCCGTTGGGGCCCGACATCTTGAGCTTGAGGTAGGTGTAGTTGGGGACGGCCATGAACTTGGCGTAGCATGGTCTCCCCAGCACTGCGTGGTAGGTTCCTCAGAACCCGACCACCTCGAACGTGAGGGTTTCCTTTCGGAAGTTGGAGGGAGTCCCAAAGCAGACGGGTAGATCAAGTTGTCCAAGGGGCTGGACGCGCTTCCCGGGGATGATCCCGCGAAAGGGCGCCGCACCGGCCTAGATCGTGGACAGATCGATCTGCAAGAGCCCGAGGGTCTCGGCGTAGATGATGTTGAGGCTGCTGCCTCCGTCCATGAGGACCTTGGTGAGCCTGACGTTGCCGATGACGGGATTGACAACGAGCGGGTACTTCCCCGGGCTCGGCACGCGGTCGAGGTGGTCGCCTTAGTCGAAGGTGATGGGCTTGTCGGACCAGTCTAGGTAGACTGGCGCCGCCACCTTCACCGAGCAGACCTCCCGGCGCTCCTGCTTGCGGTGCCGAGCCGAGGCATTCGCCACTTGCCCACCGTAGATCATGAAGCAGTCATGGACCTTGGGGAACTCTTCTGCATTGTGACCCTCCTTATTGTCGTTGTCGTGGGCTTTGCCACCTTTCGCCGGGGGCCCGGCCTTGTGGAAGTAGCGCCGAAGCATGACGCACTCCTCAAGGGTGTGCTCGACGGGACCCTGATGATAGGGGCACGACTTCTTGAGCATCTTGTCGAACAGGTTGGCCCCTCCGGGAGGCTTCCGGGAGTTCCTGTGTTCGGCAGCGGCGACAAGATCTGCGTCGGCGGCGTCGCGTTTCGTTTGCGCCATCTTCTTGTCCTTTTTCTTCGTGCCGCGCTGAGCGGACGTCTCGGGGACGTCTTCCTGCTGGCGTCCTTGAGGCTGCTTGTCCTTCCGGAAGATGGCCTCGACCGCCTCCTGGCCAGAGGCGAACTTGGTGGCGATGTCCATCAGCTCGCTCGCCCTGGTGGGGGTCTTGCGACCCAGCTTGCTCACCAGGTCACGACAAGTGGTGCCGGCGAGGAACGCGCTGATGACATTTGAGTCGGTGATGTTGGGCAGCTCGGTGCGCTGCTTCGAGAATCGCCGGATATAGTCCCGCAGGGATTCCCCTAGCTGCTGGCGGCAGCTTCGGAGATCCCAGGAGTTCCCAGGGCGCACGTATGTGCCCTGGAAGTTTCCGGCGAAGGCTTTGACCAGGTCGTCCCAGTTGGAGATCTGCGCAGGAGGCATATGCTCCAGCCAGGCTCGGGCGGCGTCGGAGAGGAACAGGGGGAGGTTGCGGATGATGAGGTTGTCATCGTCCGTTCCACCGAGCTGGCAGGCCAGCCGGTAGTCCGCGAGCCACAGTTCCGGTCTCGTTTCCCTCGAGTACTTAGTGATGGTAGTCGGGGCCCGGAACCGGGTCGGGAATGGCGCCCGTCGTATGGCCCGGCTGAAAGCTTGCAGACCGGGTGGTTCAGGCGAGGGACTCCGATCCTCCCCGCTGTCGTAGCGTCCCCCACGCCTTGGGTGGTAGCCTTGGCGCACCTTCTCGTCGAGGTGGGCTCGACGGTCGCGGCGGTGGTGCTCGTGGCCGAGGCGACCCGGGGCTGCAGGCGTTGCATCCCGCGTGCGCCCGGTGTGGACCAAGGCTTCCCACATGAATCGGGAAGTCGCGGCGCGATGCTCCGGGGGGTACCCCTGCCTTCAGAAGGCAGAGCTTTCGACCCGTCGGACCGCGACATCCTCCAGGAGATTCTTGAGCTCTCCCTACGCCGCCCCTCGGTAGTGGATGGTTCCGGCATCGCTCGGAGTAGTATTGCTGCTGCAGCCAGGTTCTGGCCAACCCCACTCGAGGCCGAGGGCAGCCTTGCCCTAGCATCATTAGCGATGCGGTGCTGGACGTCCTGGGGCAGATGACACGCTTCTCCGGCCGGTGCTCGGCCTACGCACTCCTGCCCGATGTTCTGCTGGAGCTGCACAAGTTGCCCTGCTTCCTCGTCGAGCCTGGCCTGCATCTCGCGGATTTGCTCGAGCTGTGCGTCCTGACCCCCCCGCAGGGACTGGGACCACAGCTAGCTCCCGAAGGATGTCAACGCGAGGCGCAGGCCTAGGGGGATCGCCGTCCTCCGGCATACCAAGGTGGTTGCCTTTGTTGAGACCCCCTAGATCGACGTGGAAACATTCGCGACTTGGGCCACAGTCCTCGTTGCCGAGGTTGTGGCTACCATCAGAGCAATCGGAGAGGCAGTAGTCACATGCGGTCATGAAGTCCCGCATGGCACTGGGGTTATCGAGCCCGGAGAAATCCCAACCATAGTCGGGCTCGTCATCTTCCTCAGAACCCGGGGGCCCGTAGGTCGAGACGGCCGTCAGTCGGTCCCAGGTTGACCACATATGGTACCCCGGAAGGTTTGGATATGCCTTTATGAAAGCGTCCATCGAAGCGGGGTCGCTTGGTGGGTCGAAGCTGAATCTAAAAGGCACAAGGTGGGAAACGAACAGTACCTCTTGATCGACGGATGGTGACGAAGTCGCGTCGGGGACGGACGGCACCGTTATCTCGGGTACGAGGCTAACGCCCAGCAAGTCCTTCGCGACCGTGCTGGCGTCATCCGTCTGCTCGAGGTTGGCATGTTGCGGGGAAACGACGCTCGTCTTCGTCTCAGACGCGAGGTCAACGCCCGACGTGTCCCCCGCTGGGGCGCCGGCGTCGTCGACTCTCTCGACAGCCAACGAGGTGTCGCGTCCTGCTTGGCCATGGTTGCCCCGCCTCCTCCTCCTGCGGCGGGGAAGGTGACGGGACAGACCCGGATGCTGCTCTTCCGCTACGCGGGGAAGACGTCGTCGATTCCGCTATGGGCGGGCGGGCTGACGGCCGCCATTGTCGATGTCGCGCGGTGGAGGAAGGAGTACCATGTCGTAGCTGCCGTCGAGGGACATGAACTCGAGACTCCCGAATCGGAGCAGCGTCCCGGGTTGGAAAGGTTGATGGAGACTACCCATCTGGAGCTTGACGGGAAGCTGTTTGTCAACACACAACAGGCCCCTACCTGGCGCGCCAACTGTCGGTGTTTCGACCCCGGGGGTCCCTGGACCGACGAGTAAATTGTCGCTGCGTGTCCCAGCCCAGATGGGTCGGCGCGAGACGGAACACAAGGGGGAAAACCGTGGCTTCGTGTTGTCCTGCGCCCAGGGTGGATGCGCTTGCAGTAGGGGGTTACAAGCGTTCGCGTGGGAGAGAGAGAGGGAGAGAGAGCCTGCCCGTCAGCCCGTTCTCCCGCGTGGCCACCTTCTCGTACGAGGGCCCTGGACCTTCCTTTTATAGACGTAAGGAGAAGGCCCAGGTGTACAATGGGGGGTGTAGCAGTGTGCTAACGTGTCTAGCAGAGAGGAGCCAGAGCCCTATGTACACGTCGACGTGACTGTCGGAGAGGTGTTGGAGCCCTGTTCATGTGATGTCGTGGTCGTCGGAGGAGCGCTTGAGCCCTATAGAAGCACAGCTGTTGGGGCTGACGGGACCTTGCTGACGTCTCCTTGCTTCCGTAGGGGGCTGAGAACCGCCGTCGTCATAGGAGCATGTGGGTGCCATCATTACTTGTTTTACCAGGGCGAGCCAGATGGGACGCCGGTCTTGTTCCCCATAGCCTGAGCTAGCTAGGGGTAGGGTAATAATGTTCCCCTTGCGACGTGGTCGGTCCAAGCCCAAGGTCGGGCGAGGCGAAGACTCCTCTGAGGTCAGGGCTGAGTCCGAGCCTTGGGGTCGAGCGAGGCGGAGACCGTCGTCCGAGGTCGAGGTTGAGTCCGAGCCCTGGGGTCGGGCGAGGCGGAGACCGTCGTCCGAGGTCGAGGTTGAGTCCGAGCCCTGGGGTCGGGCGAGGCGGAGACCGTCGTCCGAGGTCGAGGTTGAGTCCGAGCCCGGGGGTCGGGCGAGGTGGAGACCGTCGTCCGAGGTCGAGGTTGAGTTCGAGCCCTAGGGTCGGGCGAGGCGGAGCTTCCTATGGCGCCTGAGGCCAGACTTGGCGGCTGTCAGCCTCACCCTAGCGGGTGGCACAACAGTCGGAGCAGCGCAGGCGGCGCTGTTTTCCTGTCAGGTCAGTCAGTGGAGGGGCGAAGTGACGGCGGTCACTTCGGCCCTGTCGACTGAAGAACGTGCGTCAGGATAAGGTGTCAGGTGATCCTTGCATTGAATGCTCCTACGATTTGGTCGGTTGGCGAGGCGATCTGGCCAAGGTTGCTTCACTGCGAAACCTGCCCGAGCTGGGCCTTGGGCGAGTCGAAGGTGCGCCCGTTGCTTGAGGAGGCCCTCAGGCGAGGCGTGAATCTACCTGGGTCTACTGTTCCTGCCCAAGGCCGGGCTCGGGCGAGACGAGATCGTGTCCCTTGAGCGGACGGAGCTTTGACATGCGTTGCGCCCATCAGGCCTTTGCAGCTTTGTGCTGATGGTGTTTACCAGCCGAGTTTAGGAGTCTTGGGGGTACCCCTAATTATGGTCCCCGACAAGTCTATCTCAACAGACGTGCAGTAAGATTAAACTGGTTTAAACCGTTGGATCGAAAACCCTATGAACCATATTGAAAGTCGCCTAGAGGGGAGGTGAATAGCCGAAACCTGAAATTTATAAACTTAAACACACACTAAGGCCGGGGTTAGCGTTAGAATTAAATTAGAGTGCGGAAGATTGTTTCTCTTGCTATGAGTGGCTCAATTAATGCGGATGACGTTTGGGAGCAAACTCAAATCAATATTAGCAAGGAAAATTTAGAGAGAGGAAAGAAGGCAAACAAATCAAGCAAAAATCAAGCAAGTGAACACGGTGATTTGTTTTACCGAGGTTCGGTTCCAAAGAACCTAGTCCCCGTTGAGGAGCTCACAAAGACCGGGTCTATTTCAACCCTTTCCCTTTCTCAAACGGTCACTTAGACCGGATGAGCCTTCTCCTTAATCAATTGGTCACTAAGACCTCGCAAGGATCACCACACACTTAGGTGTCTCTTGCTAGCTTTACCAATACTTAGATGAATAAGAATGGGGAAGGAGAAAGCAATCCAAGCAACAAGAGCAACAAAAGAACATAAATAATCCTCTCACAAGTCTCTAAGCACTAGAGTTGATTTTGCGAGCTTGGAGTGGATTGAATGCTTTGAATGTGTCTTTGAGTGATTGGTTTTGCTTTTGCAATGAATATGAAGTTCAGAAAACTTGTATTCCATTCAAGGAGGTGGTTGGGGGTATTTATAGCCGCCAACCACTTCCTAGTCGTTGGCTGTTTTTGCTGGTGATGGGTACACCGGACAGTCCGGTGGCACACCGGACATGGTACTGTTCACTGTCTGTTGCACGCCACGTCAGCACGCCCGTTGGGGTTTGGAGCGAGTTGACCGTTGGAACCCTTGTCCTGTAGTTGCACCGGACAGTCCGGTGCCACACCGGACATGTCCGGTGCGCTCTGACTTCTATGCTCTGAACTCTGCCACGCACTGTTCACCGCTGTTCACTTTTGGCAGATAACCATTGGCGGCAGTTAGTTGTTGCTCCGCTGGCTCACCGGACATTCCGGTGAATTATAGCGGAGCGCGCCCCAGAGAAACCCGAGAGTGGCTGGTTCGAGTGGAACTCGGCCCGGTGCACACCGAACACTGTCTGATGTGCCACTGGCAGCACACTCTCAAGTCCTTTGCTCCAAATTAAATTGAATCCCCAACTCAAATTCTTTCTTGGTTTGTGTTGAACCTTATGCACCTGAGATAAATGACATCTGGGCAAACTCGTTAGTCCACGTGGTTTGTGATAGACGTCAACCACCAAAATTGATTATAGGAAATGATTAAGTCCATTTCCCTTTCACATATGTTAAACCTAAATTAGATAGAGTGATTTTCATTAAACTATGTGATCTCCATAGTTATTTATATCTCTATCTCTACTAATATAAAGCATCAGTATTCAGTGTCATCATGCGTCATGCACAAAGCGCGTAGGTCGTATGTCTACTTACACCCCAAGTAATAGGATGGCAGAATTAGCCCAAGTAGCACATGCGTCGCACCTCCCTCCTTCCCTTGGGCCACAAAGCCATTGCCCTTTGTATCAGTGTTTGTCCACATAGTAGATCCCTAATTATTTAAAAACAAAAAAAAACTAATTATTCGGTAAAAAAAAACAATGTGTCGGCGTTTCGACCCCGGGGGGTCCCTGGACCGACGAGTAAATTGTCGCTGCGTGTCCCAGCCCAGATGGGTCGGCACGAGATGGAACACAAGGGGGGAAAGGGAACTGCGACTCGTGTTATCCTGCGCCCAGGGCAGATGCGCTTGCAATAGAGGGTTACAAGCGTTCGCGAGAGAGGGAGAGAGCCTGCTCGTCAGCCCGTCCTCCCGCACGGCCACCTTCCCGTACGAGGGCCCTGGACCTTCCTTTTATAGATGTAAGGAGTGGGTCCAGGTGTACAATAGGGGATGTAGCAATATGCTAACGTGTCCAGCAGAGAGGAGCCAGAGCCCTATGTACATGCCGACGTGGCTGTCGGAGAGGTGCTAGTGCCCTGTGCATGTGATGTCGTGGCCATCGGAGGAGCGCTTGAGCCCTGTAGAAGCACAGCTGTCGGGGCTGACGGGACCTTGCTGACGTCTCCTTGCTTCCGTAGGGGGCTGAGAACCGCCGTCGTCATGGGAGCACGCGGGGTGCCATCATTACTTGTTTACCGGGGCGAGCCAGATGGGACGCCGGTCTTGTTCCCCGTAGCCTGAGCTAGCTAGGGGTAGGGTAATGATGTACCCCCTGTGGCGTGGTCAGGCCGAGCCCTGGGGTCGGGCGAGGCGGTGACTCCTCCGAGGTCGAGGTGGAGGCCGAGCCCTGGGGTCGGGCGAGGAGGAGACCGTCTTCCGAGGCCGAGGTAGGGGCCGAGCCCTGGGGTCGGGCGAGGCGGAGACCACCTTCCGAGGCCGAGGCGGGGGCCGAGCCCTGAGGTCGGACGAGGCGGAGCTTCCTGTTGCGCCTGAGGCCGGACTTAGCTGTTGTCAGCCTCACCCTGGCGGGTGGCACAGCAGTCGGAGTGGGGCAGGCAGCGCTGTTTTCCTGTCAGGTCAGTCAGTGGAGGGGCGAAGTGACTGCGGCCACTTCGGCCCTGTCGATTGAGGAACGTGTGTCAGGATAAGGTGTCAGGCGATCCTCGCATTGAATACTCCTGCGATACGGTCGGTTGGCGAGGCGATCTGGCCAAGGTTGCTTCACTGCGAAGCCTGTCCGAGCTGGGCCTCGGGCGAGTCGAGGGTGCGCCCGTTGCTTGAGGAGGCCCTCGGGCGAGGCGTGAATTCGCCTGGGTTTACTGTTCCTGCTCGAGGCTGGGTTCGGGCGAGGTGAGATCGCGTCCCTTGAGTGGATGGGGCCTTGACTTGAATTGTGCCTATCAGGCTCTGCAGCTTGTGCTGATGGTGATTACCAGCCGAGTTTAGGAGTCTTGGGGTACCCCTAATTATGGTCTCCGACACAATGTGCATATATTCATCTCTTATATCTATTAATATGGTTGACATTTTTATTAAATGCAACTGATGTTGGAGGAAGCTGAAGCATATTTTTAATCCATATTGTACTATCGCAATGCATGGACATTGTACTGTATAAAATTACATAAACATTTGTTGTTATGAGACTTACGCTGCTGGCCAACCAACCATCTACTGCATGTTCGCATCTGATTCACCTCCATTCGAGTCAAGATTCCCGACCCCCGCATCCGAAAGCATTTTTCTGTCATAACGTGTGAGGTGATGTGTGAGGCAGACTAAGACCGACCTCGCACGTCACTGGCCATTCTGCGGTAATGTCTAGAGGTTTTAAGGCAGAGGATCCAGTCAACCTGTGACTAGACGCCCCTCTAGCCCCCGCCCACCCTTCGAGAGTTCTTCTTAACGTTTCCCCAATTCCTCCCGCTCTAAGGAGAGCACCACAAGCCACAACGATGGTGTCAAAGTGCATTGTCGGAGCGGTCCATTTGGCCACCGGCCGTCCCCGCAAGCGGGCGTGGTTTGAATGGGACTTAGTGCTAGTTGGCAAGGTAAATGCCCATCATTGACTCCTCTACTCTCCGATGTGTTGTAATTTAGGATACGGTTCGCCTCTCTAGGAACCGATTAGGCATAGAATTATCATAGATCGTGTTAGCTATTAGTATATAGTCGTTTGCTCGTTTATATGTTGTATATAGCGCCTATATCTACACTATACTACTTATTAAGTCAATGGTGTAGACTCCTGGCACAACCATGCCCCCGCCTCCATTGTTGATGCGGTCCATCAACGCGCCCCCGCATCACCTGCCCAGAACGGCATCTTTGCCTCCCGCGCCGCCAATGCCCCCGCCACGGCCCCAACCTCTGTCCGAGGCAAGAGGTCAGACTCCCTCCCCGGCGCCAGTGCTTATTCTCCCTTGGAGGCTCGCTCCTGCTTGAGATCGAAATCATTCCTCGAGCGCAGACTCCCAAGGGTGCCTCGGCTATGGCGCATCTTCAAGCACGTGACCAAGGCCGACCTACCGCGAGGTCGGTGCCGTCGACGAGGTCACTGTCATCAAGGACAAGGCCACCAAGGTCTCCTGAGGTGCGGGTCTGCCTAGCCTCGGATCAGGGCTCGTCGCTCTCCCTTCCCCACACATGCTCCCGCTCGGTTCACCGCAATGTCGTGCCGTAACCTCCACTACTCGCTTCGGCGAGGTTTTGCTCCACTCGGGTTGGATCTGGGAGCAACGCCGCCCTTAGGACAAGAAAATGTGTCTGCTTTCTTGCTCACGGGGCGATGTCATCCATTGGAAAAAGGGAGGCAACCACGACGGTAGTGACCCTAGCCTCCACATGTCTACCCCTCCTTCCATTTTCGGTTCAGCGTCTTGAACAGGTACTGACCATTGTTCTCCACGACATGTCCTTCAATCTGCCCCTATCAAACGTCATCATGGTGCTCCTATTAACGATGTTCACAGCATTATACTTTACAGTGACTATCATATGATTTCACATAGAAATACATAGAGAAGGATTTAATCGTGCAGAAATTGGTCAGAACTGAACATAAGCATTTGCTTTGCATCACTTACAGATAGGGAATCATACACTTCTCGCTGCACCCAGCGATCTCATCTCTGTGAGAGCAGGAAAACACAATAAGACAAAATCAAACAATCAAATAATCTAGAGTAACAACAGCCCACTCACCTAACTGTTTTGGTGATAAGATCCATGAAGTAAACATAGGTCTCATGTGGGACAACCTGCCAAACACTTAACACTTGGTTGTTGGCACCCTCCATGAAGGAACACTCAAGCTCTTCTGCATGCTTGCTGCAATGATGCTCAACTGCCTTGACAGGTAAAAGCTCCAGCTCAGTATGGAACTCGGCAATTCTATTCTGAACCAACAACCTCAAAAGATCGAGTCCCAAAATTAGTACTTCTCTGGTGAAGGGGGATTATGCCACTGCATAAATAAATATCACTTGGTATTAAATTTACAATGTTTAGCATAATACAATCCTGGCTTCTTCCTTAAAAAATACCCTAGAGGTAATGTTTGATTCTATTCATAGTTACTTATGAATATGTTTCAGTCCTAGAAAGGCAAGGCTACATACAATTTCCAATTTGACCGTATCTGAAGGCACTTGTGGGGAGATATGTGCATGTGAGATTGGACATGTGAGGATTTGGGATAGAGAGAGAGACAGAGATATCCCAACAACACAAAAGATTTTCAGGTTTGTTCCTTTGTTTCTACCATTATAATTTTTTGGGAAAACCTCCGGATGTTCCAGATTATTATTCTTCCATAGTTTGGAAAATAAGTATGCTGACTCATTGTTGCATTCTATTACGACTCCTTACCTGCTTGTCTGTAGTACTTCTTCATGCCTCGTATTTTTTTCAAGAGAACCAGTCACGGGTACAGGCTATTGTTGTAGAATGGCTGGAAGTCAGAAAGCTATAGCGGGTCGTGCTCAATTGCTGGAACTTCGACATCATCACCGATGCCGAGGGCGTCGAGAAGGGTTGTGCCACACACACTATCTTATCCCCCATCTTCCCAGTCATGGGTATAGACTATTGTTGCAGAATGGTTGGAAGCCGGAAAGCTATAGCTGGTCGTGCTCGAATGTTGGAACTTTGACATCGTCAACGACGCTGAGGTTGTCGAGAAGGGGGGCACCACACACAATATCTTATCCTCCATCTTTCAGCGACACAACAAAGAGAAAATCATTCTTTTTCCATTCCCTTTACACTTTACTATTTCTCCTCAATTTCAGTTAGTTAGTTATTTATGCAAGATGCTCCATTCGATCAATCTTTTTTGTTCCAATATTTTTCCCTTCTCAAATCTTTAACAAGTGCTCATATGTGTGGGTGTTCACTTTACAAATCAGAAGCATTCGATGTCGTGGTGCTTGAAAACATTCCTTTCTCCCATTATGTAGTGCCTTGGGTTTAGCTATAAGATTGATTATCTCCATTTGCTAGGCCAACCTGCAATATGCCATCTGTGCAATTTATCTTTATCAGTTGTATTCTGGATGACGTGTGATGTTTTGACACATCGAAAACTTGACTGGCATTAGTTTTCAGCTGTGACATACCATGTATTTGTATCTGAAGAACTGTTTGACATATATTTGGTTCCTGATTCTACGATCTGCTGCAATTGGTATATTGCTCTTTTCTTAAAAAATCTCTAATCTAATGTGCAGATACCTCATGTGACTTTTAATTCAGTGTTTCCCTATCAGTTATCTAAGCATATCAGAAGGTTGGTACGAATGAACTATTCTTCATAATCAATTAACTAATGAATGAAGTGTTCTTCATAGTTCAGATCATTGTCCTTGATAGTGTTTTTTGCAAGTTGAGTGCACTGCATGAGAATCATCGACGTGTTCTTACGACTGCTATGGATGTTGCAAACTTGTAATCATATAGAAACAATTTTTTCTGTAGGTGTTAGCATAGTTCTACTTATTTGTTGAATTCCACCATGACTTAAGCATTCATTTTTCTGTTAGTTTCAATTGCCAATCACTTATAAATTTATCATTTTGCCTCTTGTATTTTTAGACTTTGGGCCATGGAGAAAAGTTGAGTGAACTCTAAGACAAGACTTCTAATCTACTCAGTCAGGTACATGATCCATTATCAGAGTAGCAATTTCTGTGCTTCTCTCTCTCTCATGAAACACAACTTTTGATATTATTTCTTTTTGAAGAACAGTTCATTCATTAGTTATTTGATTCATCGACAAACATATTTATGTATTTGATGTGTATTGTATGGTACAACCTATCTGGTGCCTGAGAACCAATGGCGTAAGATATGTCATATGTTTGATAAATCATTGCCAAAGGTTGCATAACTTTTGTAGATCTATTCATCTTCACAAAATGTTTGTCAAGCAGTCAAGCCACAACTTTGGCAAGATAACAAGTGGTGGCACACAACACTATGATTTAAATGTTCACATTCTGATTACTATGTAAACAACATGATATACAATATTTTTAGGTTTTTGTAGCTCATTATTATAGTATGTGTTAATAATATTGTGGCGGAACCGCCCGAATTATTCCGACTTAAGTGCCTAAGTCCCGCCTTAGAGGCTAGACCACACTTAAATAGGAATAACCCGTCAGTCCCTCGGATCTAGTCCGATAAAGCCACTTATCCAGGATCGAATACCACCAGCTCACTCGAAGGTGAGGCACAGAGAAATACAATAAAACATAATACCACAAATTTAATAACTATCATTAGTGATTACATTATCGGAGTTTCAGAAATAATAACCATAAATTTTAATGCAGCGGAAATAACTAACGGAGAAGAATCGAGTAACATGGCGAAGCCTGGCCACGCTACTCCTCCTGGTCCTCTCCTGCGGAAGCAGTAACCCACTCGACCATCTATCCCGGTGGCAGGGATGGAGGCCAAGTCACACCAGCAACAAATCATCCTAAGGAGTACCTGCAAAAATTGTGCCACAAGCAAGGCTGAGTATACTAATACTCAGCTAGACTTACCCGGTGTGAGGAGTCTACTCCTCTACCTCTAGACATGCAACTGTTTGGTTGTGGGGTTTGGTTGCCAAAAGCACTAGCTGAGTTTCTAAATCAAGATTTTAACTTAGTCAAAGTTAAGTGTGACTCTCTTAAGGCTAAAAATGTACTATCTATTCATACAAAGTAGCAAACGTTTTAGCAATCAACATCTTATATCATCTCCGCATCATTCCACTTGTTACTCAATGTAGCAGCATGGATCAAGCAGTCTCATTAGCTGCGAGAAGCAGACGATTCGAATCGAGTTTTTATCCTTGCAAGGTAAACCTAAACACACGACATGCAGGGGCACTCCGTCCCCACACATATCAACCGTCCCCATCGATTCCCCGTCAGCAGAGCAGGGCTCACCGCCTTGGCGTACAATGCCTCACTGACCCCGACTGGCCGTCGTGCAGTGACCGCACTTGTACCCACCATAACCGGAATGGGAGACCTCGTCTCAGGTCGCGTGAGGGGTAAAGTCCACTGCCAGGTTCAATCAGGTACTAGGCTTACCAATTTACCATATTTCTCGGTATGTGCTTAGTACGTTCAAACGCTTGACTCACGGTACCACACCTTAATCCTTATTCAAATTTTCATCCCGTGAACAACCAATCCCCATGGATTGTTGCCCACAAACCAACATCAGTACGATATGAAAGTGGGTACAATCAATGTCCTGACCTCGCGCGAGTGCTAGAAAAATCACTCGACTTCTACCGAGATCCTAATTAAATAAGCAGCTACTCGACCTAGCATACTAGTATTCATCTCAATAGGAATCTTGAGTTCATGCAACTAGGGTTTCAGTTAACTCCTACACTTAAGTGCACAGTACAAGCCTACAAACATTAAGGGCAGTAAAATAGCATATATAACGGTTATGCATAAACCGGGGCTTGCCTTTAATTTAACACTTGGATAGTGTTTGCTGGGGGAGGTACTCGCTTGGCGAGCATCTACTGGTCATGTCCACCATTCTTCAGGTCGTCCACCAACTGCATCTTGTGGTTGTCACCACATCACTGCACGATCATCATCTCTCTGTCCTAAATGAGATGCAGGATGCATATGTATGAATATGATGAAATATATCACAAGACAATCCCAAAATAGACGGTAGCAAACTAAACATTAAATTGGAAGACACCGCAGACAACCACATGTTAGTTTTACTTATCTACACGTCGTCGGGCATACGTAGTTACTACCACTGGAAAGATGACGACACTTACTTTACTTAACCAATACAAACATGACCACACAAGCATGAGCACAAGTGTTTACCACGTTCACTTTAATCATCCATTAGTTATCCAACCTTATATTAGTTAAGTCTATAAGTTCGCTACGACTTTTCCCTTAGCTCTTCTAGTGATCATACAAAAGCATCACAACACAAGTTTAGCAGAGGACCGATGCATCAATGTCGATGGACTCATCTATCACAATCAACTATAGCAAGCAAGCACCTTAATCATGGAACACATGTTAGTCTATGTTTAGCCATTACGAGTCTATGCCCGCTAAGTGCTAACTAAGCATTTTTAGCCAAACGGGTGAACTCAATCATCAAATGGGCACTTGCAGATTTTTGGACAGCAATACAGCAGTCACTTGTTTTAATCATAACTTTTAAAATATGAATCCAAAAATAGCAAACTAGGACTTTTTGGAAAGCTTAAAAAGTGCTCTACGACTTTGATATTTTTACCTCCACAGGATTCAGCACTTAGCAAGGTCAAACAGTGCTAACACAACAGTTCTGTCCAGATTTGGACAGATTCAGACTTGCAACTTCAAAAATTCACAACTACAGATTCAGACATCCAAACAAGGTAATCCTAGACTTTCTGGAAAGCTAATTAAATGTTCTACAAATTATTTATAAACATCACTGGCTGATTTAACATGTATCAAGGGTAAAATACACTATGAAGGCTGTGCTGTCCAAAACTGGACAGATTCAGTCTTCACACTTCAAACACATGTAACTTAATCTTCAGACCACCAAAAATAGTGATCCAAGACTTTTTGGAAAGCTTGGCAAAAGCACTACATAACTTTTATAATCACCAAGAAGTGATTCCAGGTTTAATCAAACCAAACATTACAGTTTTCGAAATCTGTCCTGACAGAGGACAGAACACAGCAACCAGTTTGTAAAATTCATAACTCTTAAACTATCAGGCCTGTGTTTATGAAATTTTAACACAAGCAAGATCAGAAAAGCATCTACAACTTTATTATAATGACCATGAACAGATTGTAACATTAAATTAGGCAAACAATGCAGTTTCTGAAATCTGTACAGAATTTGGACAGATTCAGTTACTGAATTTGTAAAAATCCTAACTCCTAAACCGTCAGACCTATGTTTGTCAAATTTTAACACCAGCAAGATAATAAAGTTATCTACCACTTTTCTATAGCACATATCTACAGAAAACACAATTTAGTTCATCAAACATACAGCACAACTAAAACAGCGCGTGCAGTCCAAAACAGCAATCAACGAATTTTAGTTTCTATATAATTCAAGAATTGCCATGATCTAGAGATTTGAATTATTCTAACACTTTACCATTTGTTAGAGTTAAAACAATCAATTGAGCACTAACAAGTAGACTTACAAATTTTATCCAAATCATTTAGTGCACTAAAATTACCACATTCATTTAACAAACGCATTCACCACAATCATCAAATCCGGCACATATTTATATCGAAGCGCCTTTCACCCATTAGTCCGCATTTTAACTTAGACACCACATGAGCACTACTAATTTTTACCTGCGACCATAACCATACGCATTTAGACCACAACAAGTAATTCACCGTAACTACGAGCTTAACCAACGCCATCTAACTAGTCGATTAACCAAAGGGATGGCATAGCCCGCCATACGACATACACATCGGCTTGCCTATTATTAACGCAGTCCGAGACACCACACCTATTTATATCACAATCACTTACGCCATCGACTCCTACTTGACATGAGTTGGCTAATGACGTGACCATTTCCCAATTACCATCACACACCACCTTTCGCCCTTTTTGGATGACCGACACGACACACAGCTATTGTAATACATCTCAAGTTCATTCAACCCATCAGTAGAGCACTAGCGCATTCCAGAAAATTTCCTAAGGCTACGACGACAAGGCATCGATCCGCCATACAACAAAAATCATGACGATGTCGATAGGTGCTATTAACTAACCGTTTAAAATATTGAACTTACTTCTCGCTTGCCACTATATCACCTTTTAGTCACATGACCATCGCGAGCCTTCTTCACACGGCTATACGACAGCAACCTAAACGTTGTGTTAACAAGACATACACACTTCTTTGTTGCGAGTATAACCATATTACGGCATATACCCGCACACCTCAACAAATATCTTACGCCACCACTACCAAAATACACCACGACACCACACACATACGCGTACTAATTAAATCCTCGCATCACATATATTTCCAAACTTACTTATCATATAAAACAAGCACGACACACGTGTTTACCAAAACGTGAATGCGACCTTGCCACTGCATATAACCCAAAACATTTTATACCTACACATAATTGAACACCCATGTGCTCCACATCAACCAAAACATAATTAGACAAACTACAAATCGCACGCATTGAACAACCTCTTTTTCTCTAACCGCAAATGTGATCCTACCAAAAATATAAAAACATTCGAGTTCTTGTTCTACTTCATTTTCTTCTATATACGTGTTCATTCATACAATTTATTTTCACACGCATATAAACACGCAGACACATCATGGACCGAATACGTAAGTAAAATAAATCGCGATCATACAAGGCGAACAACCTGGCCGACTCGTGCCGCGTATGCATGCCATTAGTTTGGGCTCTTTGCCGACGAGCGATGCGCAAGGTGTGACGTCGACAAGGGCTGCGATTAAACGACATACACAATCATTACACAATTTATTATGTGATTCATTGGTGCGGCCTTTTAATCGAACACAAAAAGCGCAGGACAGCGGGGTCTCACCACGGGTTCCCACGGTGGCACGTCGGCGCTGCGCAGATTCGGCAAAGCGAGACGCGGAGACAGTCGAACCGCGCAGATCAACGGCGCAACATGGGGCTGCTGCGGTGGACCGGCACCGCTGCGCAGATCGGGTCGACGCTGGCGACACGGACAGGATCTCATGGCTGCTGCTGCTGCGCGCAGCTTGCTGCGCAGGTTGGCGATGGAGTTCGCTGCGCGACGAGGGAGCGAGGTAGTGGCAGGGACGTCCGACAGCAAAGCAAGGGAGGAGCTCGCTGCCGGGGCTGCACGCCATGGTTGCCGAGCTAACAGCAGGGGAATCTTTCGGCCAGGGAGGAAAGAGAAAAAAAAATGGGGCGAGCTCTGCTGGAATTTCTGGGCGCCGTCCAAGGAAGCTGCTGCCGCTGCTTTGGGGGAAGGAGGATGGGCTGCTGCATCCATGGATAGGGAGCGGACTGTGCTGCGGGGAAGAGGAACAGGGAGGGCGCTGGCTGGGAGAGGGAGCTCGGCGACCACCATGGCTGGGTTGTGGAGCAGAGGACACGCCCAGCAGGGAGGGCGCTGGTAGAGAGATAGGAGTAGGGGCCTCACGCCATGGGAGAGAGGGCACAGGGGGCTTGGACGCCATGGATCCAGGGAGGAGCTTCAGCGCCGAGGAAGAAGGAGCAGGGGCGCCAGCTTGCTGCTCGCCATGGAGGGGGCGCCGGCCATGGAGAGGAAAGGAGCCGTGCTCCCTGCGCGCTGGCTGTGTGCGTGGGAGAAGAAGACAGGGAGAAGAGAGAGTGGCGGCTAGGGAAAATGCAGGGGTGGGAGTGAAAATTTGCCAAGTGAGCACCCCTATTTATAGAAGCAGCCCTAGGGTTAGGGTTTCTTAGTGGGCCTATTGGGCTGGGCTGGATTTGGCCCAAAACGCGAAATCGAGTTGCGCTAAATATTTTTCCGGAATAAAAATGCTCCTGCGGAATTCGTTTCTACGGAGAACAGAGCGAATTAGAGTTTTCGGCGAACGGACGATTGAGCGATTAATTCGGCCGAGAGTTGGACTTGATTTCGCTCGAAAATAATTTTCTACGCGTGATTCGAAATTTAATTGCCTGAGATTTGATCGGCCCTGGATTTTAGTCGGAGAAATCGGATCGTGACATTTTAAAATTGCCGTCGATACGGGGTTTTGAGTTCGGTTCGAACATAAGATATTTGGCCGAAACGGATAAAATTGATTATAGGACGACATATCGAGTATTCCGTGTGAGAGTACGGATCCAGATAAAATAGTCGAACATCGATCGGAGTTCGAGGAATTGGATTCGGGCTCAGATCAGATACAGTCATCGAGAGTTTGATTTAATGAACTTCAGATGAGATTTATAATTCGAGAATGATCTTCGAGTCTGCATTCGTTCCGAGAGATTAAAAGTTTTAACACGCTCCAAAATTGGTTGTTTCTCGCGATCGATTAACTCTGAATTCGGTGAACTTCCAAGAGAAAGCCTGATAAACAGAGATAGGCACGATCGAGAAATAGAAATTTTTACTGAGCATCCGAGATTAGGATTAATCTCCCGACATAACGCGAAATAGACACCTGGGGTGTCACAGCCTTCCCCCCTTAAAAAGAATCTCGTCCCGAGATTCGAATGAGGATCTTCAAGGGTGGAGAAGCTTGTAACTCCCAGGTTGGAGATAGATGGAAATTTATGAGATGTGATCTGACAAGATACTGAAGATATATTTGGGGAGAGTATCGCGGCATGTTGAGACAAAATGCAGCGATCACTTTGAGAGAATGTTCACAAAAGATAGCACATCAGTATAGTCTCGTAATGGATCACGACTATTAACCACGATACCAGCGCGTGCCGAGCAGCTCAACCATGTGTGCACCATAGTGGGCTCTCGGTTTCGTCGCGGCACCATCGGTCGTTAGTCATAACACCATTACCAAACGTAACCAATGAAATCCACTTGGCATAATTAGATGGAGCCCATGAGAGTATGGCTCAGCAATAAAAAAATGTGATCAGAATTGAAGCAGAGATTGCTGGCAAAAGAGCATCACATGAGGATTTTCTTCATCTCAGAGAACTATTTTAATGATCATCACGGGGATTATCAACCAAAGATCGATACGGTATTTAATATGAGGAGGAACCAACCATGAGATCGAGATTGATAAGCTTTTAGAGACATGAGAGATCCAAAGATAAGAGCAACATCCATTGAACTAAATGGATACGCCGTTTAAAGATAAAATTGGTAAAACGACGTCATGACCCTCGAAGAACGAGTATAAGAATTATTAGAATTGAGAGATTTAGGCAGATCAACATCCGATGCTCGAGAACGGGTCATAGCAGATAACCAGATAACGAGGTAGAATCATTAAGGGATCCAGAGATTTGGATGATAAGGCAAACATGATTCACAAGAAAAAGGATTATTAGATCCAGGCGAAAGGAGAGGTAGGCAAACAGGATCAGCTAGGATGATCGACAGAAATGCTATGAAGGTTTAGGGGCAAGGGTTTATGGAAAGAAACACGGCCTTAATAGGGTTTGCGTAACTAGATACTAACAACAATTTTTTTTGACACAACAAGTGCACAAGGAAGCTTTAGCGATTTAGGGGTCAAGCTATGGGAATCTACAAGTTGGGTAGGTGCAATTTCAAGTGTAAAACACACAAGGGCTAGAAACACCAAAACAAACACGTGATTTGATTTTTTTTTAAAGAGTTTCACTAGGGAACCACTAGATGATTTGGGGAAGGGGGTCTTTTATGAATAGAACAAGCAACCAAATGTTTTGCAAAAAGGGTTGAACAATTACAATACTACCTAGATGGCAAGGCAGGAGAAACACATAACACAACCTAACAAGACATACCCATCTGACACGAGGTAAGGCATTTCTAACATAGCAGTACATCACATTATTCACAAGTTCTTATTATTGGAATAAAGGTGATAGAAGCATATTGATGCACAAGAGAAAATTATAATGCGACAATCATGATGCATGCTCATTCTAGTCGTCTTCTCAGACCTAACTAATTTTTGGGTGCTTCTACAACATCCTTATTAATAGTAGTAGTAGCCTTTATGGCCTAAATAGCTAGCCACCTAGCTACCCATCTATTCCTAGGGCTTCACGTCCTAGGTCTAACTTATCGTCCTGATATCTATCCAACTTTGGTTTCTAAGCAAGTTTTACTTTATAAAAGGTTGGAAATCATGACTTATTGTCTTCTCTGTACTGGTATTCGCTCCGATACCAGCTGTGGCGGAATCGCCCGAATTATTCTGACTTAAGTGCCTAAGTCCCGCCTTAGAGGCTAGACCACACTTAAATAGGAATAACCCGTCAGTCCCTCGGATCTAATCCGATAAAGCCACTTATCCAGGATCGAATACCACCAGCTCACTCGAAGGTGAGGCACAGAGAAATACAATAAAACATAATACCACAAATTTAATAACTATCATTAGTGATTACATTATCGGAGTTTCAGAAATAATAACCATAAATTTTAATGCAGCGGAAATAACTAACGGAGAAGAACCGAGTAACATGGCGAAGCCTGGCCACGCTACTCCTCCTGGTCCTCTCCTGCGGAAGCAGTAACCCACTCGACCATCTATCCCGGTGGCAGGGATGGAGGCCAAGTCACACCAGCAACAAATCATCCTAAGGAGTACCTGCAAAAATTGTGCCACAAGCAAGGCTGAGTATACTAATACTCAGCTAGACTTACCCGGTGTGAGGAGTCTACTCCTCTACCTCTAGACATGCAGCTGTTTGGTTGTGGGGTTTGGTTGCCAAAAGCACTAGCTGAGTTTCTAAATCAAGATTTTAACTTAGTCAAAGTTAAGTGTGACTCTCTTAAGGCTAAAAATGTACTATCTATTCATACAAAGTAGCAAACATTTTAGCAATCAACATCTTATATCATCTCCGCATCATTCCACTTGTTACTCAATGTAGCAGCATGGATCAAGCAGTCTCATTAGCTGCGAGAAGCAGACGATTCGAATCGAGTTTTTATCCTTGCAAGGTAAACCTAAACACACGACATGCAGGGGCACTCCGTCCCCACACATATCAACCGTCCCCATCGATTCCCCGTCAGCAGAGCAGGGCTCACCGCCTTGGCGTACAATGCCTCACTGACCTCGACTGGCCGTCGTGCAGTGACCGCACTTGTACCCACCATAACCGGAATGGGAGACCTCGTCTCAGGTCGCGTGAGGGGTAAAGTCCACTGCCAGGTTCAATCAGGTACTAGGCTTACCGATTTACCATATTTCTCGGTATGTGCTTAGTACGTTCAACCGCTTGACTCACGGTACCACACCTTAATCCTTATTCAAATTTTCATCCCGTGAACAACCAATCCCCATGGATTGTTGCCCACAAACCAACATCAGTACAATATGAAAGTGGGTACAATCAATGTCCTGACCTCGCGCGAGTGCTAGAAAAATCACTCGACTTCTACCGAGATCCTAATTAAATAAGCAGCTACTCGACCTAGCATACTAGTATTCATCTCAATAGGAATCTTGAGTTCATGCAACTAGGGTTTCAGTTAACTCCTACACTTAAGTGCACAGTACAAGCCTACAAACATTAAGTGCAGTAAAATAGCATATATAACGGTTATGCATAAACCGGGGCTTGCCTTTAATTTAACACTTGGATAGTGTTTGCTGGGGGAGGTACTCGCTTGGTGTAACACCCAAATTCTGAATTTGGAATAGAAAATAGAAAGTAAAAGAGAAGGGAAGAACTAAGAAAAATCCTACATAAAATAAAATAAAATCAGAATAAACATCCTTCACACTTATAATATTAAATTATACTATTCAAACTGAGGACCAGTTATTCACAAAAGTTTGAATTTAAACTTGAACTCAAATTGGATTTGAAAATGGAGAAAAGAAAATAGAAAAGAAAAAAAAGGAAAAAGAATAAAACCTGCTGTTGGGCCGCAACCTGGAATTCGGCCCACCTGGCTTTTCTTTCCCTCGCGGCCCAAATTTCTACTCCCGCACGCGCCCTCTCATCTGTTTCGCTGACATGCGGGGCCCTCACGTCAGCCTCTCTTTCTCTCACGCTCGCATCCTTTACTCTGTCACTGACGGGTGGGCCGTTTCGTCAGGCGTATCCGCGCGCGGCTCGCGCTCGCTCCTCCATTCTCACGTGTGGCTGCTACACGGGCCCACCAGACAGACTCACGGACACCGGACTCCATCTTCTTCACCGCAACAAACGCGCGAGCATGGCGGGGCCTCGCCGTAGATTTCGGGGCCGTTGCGCCGCTCGGTTCCTTACCGCGTCTACAAATTGGCGGTCCCTCGACCCTGCCGCTCGTGCCCTATTTCCCCAACACAGCCCACCACGCAGCCGCGCCCGCCATTGCCGCCCCGCGGCCGCCGTTGGAGGAACCTCCTCTGTGCTTGCGCCCCGCCTCCGATTTGTGGTCAAGTAGCGTCGCCGGGACCCGGGGAAGTCGTTTGTGCATCGGTCGGGCAGGACCGAACATCGGGGCAGCTTCAATTGCTCACCGGAGCAAATGGTTCGCGGCGGTGCCGCCATGCGTCGTGGCCAGGGCATATGACTGCGCGATTCGCGGTATGGTCCTCTCCACGTCTTTCGCCTTGTACTGCTCGTAGCATAGCGCCCGTAGGATTGTGGATTAGAGCACCAAGTCGCCGACCGTGGCCTCGCCGACGGGCTGCGCCGCCAGGGATTATTGGCGCCGCCGCGTTGGTCAAGGGTAGGGGAGAGATACGTGCTCGCCGTTGGATCGAGCATCTTCGGTCGCGATTGAGCCTGATGCGTACCGCTTCGACCGGGGATCGCGCGCCGTCCGATCTCGATCGGCCGGTAGTAAATCCGTATAGGTTATTTAAATCTGAGTCGTTGAAGTTCCATCGTGCGGCCTGTGATGCGTACCGGTTCGTTTAATTGGTGATCTAATCTGGGCGGTTGGCGCGCGATCGGACGGCCCAGATCATATCATACCCTTCGGACGGGTCGTTTTTCATATGAGACCCTCGGGTTTCAGTGAATCAACCCGCCGTCCCTCGGGCACTGTTCCCCGTGTCTCGGGTTTCTTGCGCTGAGCCCCCTGACTTTTCTTATAATTGAGGCCCAGTCCAGTGAATAGGAAAATCATAGAAAATGATTTAGAAAATGATTTTTAGTGTTAAAATAAATCCAGAAACTTAATTAATTCATAACTAATTCATTTTAGCTCCAAATTGAGTCATTCCAATTCCTAAAATTTTGTAATAATATTCTCTACCATTTAGAATCACTGTTTTGACATGAACTCTGTCAGGAAATTTATTTATCATTTAATCATATTTTAATCACATTAAACCTTAGGAAAATCATAACTTGAATTCTACAACTCCAAAATTAATAATTCTTTTTCCTGTGATCTTATTTTAATATGTAGATTATTTTGGCATATATGTTTGGTGTAATGTTAATTTTGCCTATACACTGTTTGTTTGTATTGCTACGACTAGTGCGAGGTCACGAGTCATCTGAAGATTATCCTGGTACCTGGATTCTCAAGGCCCAGGCAAGTTGTGCCCTTGATCACTTCTTTTCACCTACTCATGTTCTAATTAATCATAATGATCTGCATAGGTTAATTTTGATGGGACCCAATAGGTTACCTAGTTTGATTATCTTTATACCTTGTTCACCACTGAACTTTCTGGGTAGTACTTGCTAGTGCTATATGTGGTTTTGGGTATGAAGATTACACTATTCATGATTATACTTTTGTTATCAGTTGTTATTTATGGTTCATGTTAAGATCATTATGTTAATTGGAACATGGAGAACCACCCGGGAAAACAGTGCTACCACAAGGGTTTAATGGGACGCCCTTGGCTGATTAATTAGGAAAGCTAGTGGAAGACTACCTTACCCGAAAGGGGCAAGGGCAGTAGGGGAGAGGTCAGTGCGGGAAGTGCCCTCGGGAGGATTTTGCTGCGATGGCGGTCCTGCAAGGGATTCCTGTACTGGATCTTCCTATAAACTGTAGCGGGTTTTCGGAAGCTAGTGGAACTTTGTAAAGGCCTCGTAGTGGATCCCTAGCCATTCACCTCGGAAGTGTCTAAGGGCCTTGCAAACCCTGGCGACATGGGATACACGACTTGTGGGTAAAGATGCGCAACCTCTGCAGAGTGTAAAACTGGTATACTAGCCGTGCTCACGGTCATGAGCGGCTCGGACACTCACATGATTAATTTATGGAACTAAACTCAATTTGTCATATGCATTGCATTGCAGGTGATGTGGTTACCTTTGTTCTACTATTTAATTGGGTTGGTATTTACTTATACTTAGTAACTGCTAATAAAATTTTGACCAACTTTAAAAGCAATGCTCAGCTCTAACCATCTTCTTTGGTAAGCCTTACACTTCACGTGAGCTCCCACCTTTGGCGAGTTCATGCACATTATTCCCCACAACTTGTTGAGCGATGAACGTATGTGAGCTCACTCTTGCTGTCTCACATACACCACAGGTCAAGACCAGGTACTGCAGGATGATGCCCATGGAGGATGCTGCGATGAGTTCATGAGTGGTCTAGGTCGTCGTCTCCCGGTCAACTTTGGGTTGCTGGACCGTTGTCTCCTTATAATGTAACTATTTATTTGTATAGAACTCCTGTTATATATAAAGTTGTGACATTCGATCCTGTGCCACTATACATCATATGTTTGAGACTTGGTCCCAGCATACCTGGTGTTTATGTTAACCCCGGGTTTTGGACCCCTAAAATCCGGGTGTTACAGAAGTGGTATCAGAGGAATGTTGACTGTAGGACGAAACCTAGATAGAACTGGACAACCATTATCTACTTACCTTACTCTGATTCTTTCTATACTTTCCTTGATCCTGTCTCACCTTCTACTGTTTTACTCTGATTAACCTTACCTTTGCTACTCTGATTCTTTTCTAAACTTTTCTTAATCTTTTCTCGTCTATTTCCGCTTTACTCTGATTATTCTTACCTTTTCATTCTAAAGACAAATGTGGATTTCACACTTTGAAATCTAGTGCCTAAAGTGACTTTAGGAATAGGAGACCTAATCCTAGGAACAAAAACAAAACTATTTTTTTTTTTGTAAATATTTATATGCTTGAATGTTTGTCCTTATGATATTTGTCTGATTTGGATTTTTGATTGAGTGTGATTAGTTGTGGAGTAATGTCCACAATTACATCTGCAAATACACATAGGTATAAAAATATATTTATAAAATAACTAGACAGCCTAGATTATCCCCATTGGAACCTATCTAGCTTAAGAGATTTATCTTATCCTAAAAGATCTCATTCTAACCAATTCATCTTATCTTAAAAGATTCTCCCTTATCTTAATAGATCCATCTTATCCTAAAAGATACTCACCTTATCTTGAAAAGATTCTATCCTATCCTAATAGATCTAACTGACCTCAAAAGATTCTACCTTATCCTTATGGATTCATCTGGCCCTAATAAGCATATTTACCCTACCCTAGTAACAACCAGGATCTAATCCAAAGTAATTAGATATTATCTAGTCTAATCTAGTTATATCCAACCTAATCCAGATTCTATCTAATCTAAATATGACCCAATCTAAAGTGAGATATTAACAAGTTAGTTAAGTTGGTGATATAGGTTAGACACTGTCTCTACAAATATATCTTAACCTAAATTAATGTCTTATACCAACTTATCCTTGAACAATGGCCTACCTATATCATATAATCCATCCTATCTTAAAAGATTCTAACATACCCTTATAATATTTATCCTACCCTGGTTGATCTAGCTAATCTTAACTAGTTTAAACTAGTCATACCAACCTAATCTGGATTCTATCTAACCCAATATGATCTAAGCTAGTGTGAGTTACTTAATGCTGGTAGAAAGGATAAGACCATACTCCTAAAATCACTTAAGCCTAATTTGGAGACTTATATCAACTTGGCCATACCCAACAACTTGACCTATATAACAAGTTACATAACAACCCAACCAATAGAGTAATGATGGATTGCATGATCTGCCTATCCCCACCTAACATCACACAAACTTTTGACCTACATCATGTAGTCTATCTCAACCATACCTATCTTGACCATATTCTCTAGCCCGATAATATACACTAACTCCTAATCAATAAGACAAGACCGAAGAATATGATCAACTTCATCAAGGAAGGGTGAGCACCAACTCAAGTCTTCAAGGATCAAGTGAGGTCACCAAGATGAGTCAAGATCCACAATCTTGGATGGAGTTTTTTTTTTCTTATCCTACTCTTTCTTGTCCCAAACCTATATATACCCTAAAGACATCTTCTATCCTACATAATAAAGTGGACATACATATGATACCCATGCTCTCCTATCACTTACTAATAATAAAAAGAGAGACCCTTGATTTAGAAATTAAAAGCTAAATTGCAAACCAATCCTTTTGTATTCCCTTTTCTTACAAATCTCGGGGACGAGATTATTTTTAGGGGGGGTAGGATTTGTAACACCCAAATTCTGAATTTGGAATAGAAAATAGAAAGTAAAAGAGAAGGGAAGAACTAAGAAAAATCCTACATAAAATAAAATAAAATCAGAATAAACATCCTTCACACTTATAATATTAAATTATACTATTCAAACTGAGGACCAGTTATTCACAAAAGTTTGAATTTAAACTTGAACTCAAATTGGATTTGAAAATGGAGAAAAGAAAATAGAAAAGAAAAAAAGGAAAAAGAATAAAACCTGCTGTTGGGCCGCAACCTGGAATTCGGCCCACCTGGCTTTTCTTTCCCTCGCGGCCCAAATTTCTACTCCCGCACGCGCCCTCTCATCTGTTTCGCTGACATGCGGGGCCCTCACGTCAGCCTCTCTTTCTCTCACGCTCGCATCCTTTACTCTGTCACTGACGGGTGGGCCGTTTCGTCAGGCGTATCCGCGCGCGGCTCGCGCTCGCTCCTCCATTCTCACGTGTGGCTGCTACACGGGCCCACCAGACAGACTCACGGACACCGGACTCCATCTTCTTCACCGCAACAAACGCGCGAGCATGGCGGGGCCTCGCCGTAGATTTCGGGGCCGTTGCGCCGCTCTGTTCCTTACCGCGTCTACAAATTGGCGGTCCCTCGACCCTGCCGCTCGTGCCCTATTTCCCCAACACAGCCCACCACGCAGCCGCGCCCGCCATTGCCGCCCCGCGGCCGCCGTTGGAGGAACCTCCTCTGTGCTTGCGCCCCGCCTCCGATTTGTGGTCAAGTAGCGTCGCCGGGACCCGGGGAAGTCGTTTGTGCATCGGTCGGGCAGGACCGAACATCGGGGCAGCTTCAATTGCTCACCGGAGCAAATGGTTCGCGGCGGTGCCGCCATGCGTCGTGGCCAGGGCATATGACTGCGCGATTCGCGGTATGGTCCTCTCCACGTCTTTCGCCTTGTACTGCTCGTAGCATAGCGCCCGTAGGATTGTGGATTAGAGCACCAAGTCGCCGACCGTGGCCTCGCCGACGGGCTGCGCCGCCAGGGATTATTGGCGCCGCCGCGTTGGTCAAGGGTAGGGGAGAGATACGTGCTCGCCGTTGGATCGAGCATCTTCGGTCGCGATTGAGCCTGATGCGTACCGCTTCGACCGGGGATCGCGCGCCGTCCGATCTCGATCGGCCGGTAGTAAATCCGTATAGGTTATTTAAATCTGAGTCGTTGAAGTTCCATCGTGCGGCCTGTGATGCGTACCGGTTCGTTTAATTGGTGATCTAATCTGGGCGGTTGGCGCGCGATCGGACGGCCCAGATCATATCATACCCTTCGGACGGGTCGTTTTTCATATGAGACCCTCGGGTTTCAGTGAATCAACCCGCCGTCCCTCGGGCACTGTTCCCCGTGTCTCGGGTTTCTTGCGCTGAGCCCCCTGACTTTTCTTATAATTGAGGCCCAGTCCAGTGAATAGGAAAATCATAGAAAATGATTTAGAAAATGATTTTTAGTGTTAAAATAAATCCAGAAACTTAATTAATTCATAACTAATTCATTTTAGCTCCAAATTGAGTCATTCCAATTCCTAAAATTTTGTAATAATATTCTCTACCATTTAGAATCACTGTTTTGACATGAACTCTGTCAGGAAATTTATTTATCATTTAATCATATTTTAATCACATTAAACCTTAGGAAAATCATAACTTGAATTCTACAACTCCAAAATTAATAATTCTTTTTCCTGTGATCTTATTTTAATATGTAGATTATTTTGGCATATATGTTTGGTGTAATGTTAATTTTGCCTATACACTGTTTGTTTGTATTGCTACGACTAGTGCGAGGTCACGAGTCATCTGAAGATTATCCTGGTACCTGGATTCTCAAGGCCCAGACAAGTTGTGCCCTTGATCACTTCTTTTCACCTACTCATGTTCTAATTAATCATAATGATCTGCATAGGTTAATTTTGATGGGACCCAATAGGTTACCTAGTTTGATTATCTTTATACCTTGTTCACCACTGAACTTTCTGGGTAGTACTTGCTAGTGCTATATGTGGTTTTGGGTATGAAGATTACACTATTCATGATTATACTTTTGTTATCAGTTGTTATTTATGGTTCATGTTAAGATCATTATGTTAATTGGAACATGGAGAACCACCCGGGAAAACAGTGCTACCACAAGGGTTTAATGGGACGCCCTTGGCTGATTAATTAGGAAAGCTAGTGGAAGACTACCTTACCCGAAAGGGGCAAGGGCAGTAGGGGAGAGGTCAGTGCGGGAAGTGCCCTCGGGAGGATTTTGCTGCGATGGCGGTCCTGCAAGGGATTCCTGTACTGGATCTTCCTATAAACTGTAGCGGGTTTTCGGAAGCTAGTGGAACTTTGTAAAGGCCTCGTAGTGGATCCCTAGCCATTCACCTCGGAAGTGTCTAAGGGCCTTGCAAACCCTGGCGACATGGGATACACGACTTGTGGGTAAAGATGCGCAACCTCTGCAGAGTGTAAAACTGGTATACTAGCCGTGCTCACGGTCATGAGCGGCTCGGACACTCACATGATTAATTTATGGAACTAAACTCAATTTGTCATATGCATTGCATTGCAGGTGATGTGGTTACCTTTGTTCTACTATTTAATTGGGTTGGTATTTACTTATACTTAGTAACTGCTAATAAAATTTTGACCAACTTTAAAAGCAATGCTCAGCTCTAACCATCTTCTTTGGTAAGCCTTACACTTCACGTGAGCTCCCACCTTTGGCGAGTTCATGCACATTATTCCCCACAACTTGTTGAGCGATGAACGTATGTGAGCTCACTCTTGCTGTCTCACATACACCACAGGTCAAGACCAGGTACTGCAGGATGATGCCCATGGAGGATGCTGCGATGAGTTCGTGAGTGGTCTAGGTCGTCGTCTCCCGGTCAACTTTGGGTTGCTGGACCGTTGTCTCCTTATAATGTAACTATTTATTTGTATAGAACTCCTGTTATATATAAAGTTGTGACATTCGATCCTGTGCCACTATACATCATATGTTTGAGACTTGGTCCCAGCATACCTGGTGTTTATGTTAACCCCGGGTTTTGGACCCCTAAAATCCGGGTGTTACACTTGGCGAGCATCTACTGGTCATGTCCACCATTCTTCAGGTCGTCCACCAACTGCATCTTGTGGTTGTCACCACATCACTGCACGATCATCATCTCTCTGTCCTAAATGAGATGCAGGATGCATATGTATGAATATGATGAAATATATCACAAGACAATCCCAAAATAGACGGTAGCAAACTAAACATTAAATTGGAAGACACCGCAGACAACCACATGTTAGTTTTACTTATCTACACGTCGTCGGGCATACGTAGTTACTACCACTGGAAAGATGACGACACTTACTTTACTTAACCAATACAAACATGACCACACAAGCATGAGCACAAGTGTTTACCACGTTCACTTTAATCATCCATTAGTTATCCAACCTTATATTAGTTAAGTCTATAAGTTCGCTACGACTTTTCCCTTAGCTCTTCTAGTGATCATACAAAAGCATCACAACACAAGTTTAGCAGAGGACCGATGCATCAATGTCGATGGACTCATCTATCACAATCAACTATAGCAAGCAAGCACCTTAATCATGGAACACATGTTAGTCTATGTTTAGCCATTACGAGTATATGCCCGCTAAGTGCTAACTAAGCATTTTTAGCCAAACGGGTGAACTCAATCATCAAATGGGCACTTGCAGATTTTTGGACAGCAATACAGCAGTCACTTGTTTTAATCATAACTTTTAAAATATGAATCCAAAAATAGCAAACTAGGACTTTTTGGAAAGCTTAAAAAGTGCTCTACGACTTTGATATTTTTACCTCCACAGGATTCAGCACTTAGCAAGGTCAAACAGTGCTAACACAACAGTTCTGTCCAGATTTGGACAGATTCAGACTTGCAACTTCAAAAATTCACAACTACAGATTCAGACATCCAAACAAGGTAATCCTAGACTTTCTGGAAAGCTAATTAAATGTTCTACAAATTATTTATAAACATCACTGGCTGATTTAACATGTATCAAGGGTAAAATACACTATGAAGGCTGTGTTGTCCAAAACTGGACAGATTCAGTCTTCACACTTCAAACACATGTAACTTAATCTTCAGACCACCAAAAATAGTGATCCAAGACTTTTTGGAAAGCTTGGCAAAAGCACTACATAACTTTTATAATCACCAAGAAGTGATTCCAGGTTTAATCAAACCAAACATTACAGTTTTCGAAATCTGTCCTGACAGAGGACAGAACACAGCAACCAGTTTGTAAAATTCATAACTCTTAAACTATCAGGCCTGTGTTTATGAAATTTTAACACAAGCAAGATCAGAAAAGCATCTACAACTTTCTTATAATGACCATGAACAGATTGTAACATTAAATTAGGCAAACAATGCAGTTTCTGAAATCTATACAGAATTTGGACAGATTCAGTTACTGAATTTGTAAAAATCCTAACTCCTAAACCGTCAGACCTATGTTTGTCAAATTTTAACACCAGCAAGATAATAAAGTTATCTACCACTTTTCTATAGCACATATCTACAGAAAACACAATTTAGTTCATCAAACATACAGCACAACTAAAACAGCGCGTGCAGTCCAAAACAGCAATCAACGAATTTTAGTTTCTATATAATTCAAGAATTGCCATGATCTAGAGATTTGAATTATTCTAACACTTTACCATTTGTTAGAGTTAAAACAATCAATTGAGCACTAACAAGTAGACTTACAAATTTTATCCAAATCATTTAGTGCACTAAAATTACCACATTCATTTAACAAACGCATTCACCACAATCATCAAATCCGGCACATATTTATATCGAAGCGCCTTTCACCCATTAGTCTACATTTTAACTTAGACACCACATGAGCACTACTAATTTTTACCTGCGACCATAACCATACGCATTTAGACCACAACAAGTAATTCACCGTAACTACGAGCTTAACCAACGCCATCTAACTAGTCGATTAACCAAAGGGATGGCATAGCCCGCCATACGACATACACATCGGCTTGCCTATTATTAACGCAGTCCGAGACACCACACCTATTTATATCACAATCACTTACGCCATCGACTCCTACTTGACATGAGTTGGCTAATGACGTGACCATTTCCCAATTACCATCACACACCACCTTTCGCCCTTTTTGGATGACCGACACGACACACAGCTATTGTAATACATCTCAAGTTCATTCAACCCATCAGTAGAGCACTAGCGCATTCCAGAAAATTTCCTAAGGCTACGACGACAAGGCATCGATCCGCCATACAACAAAAATCATGACGATGTCGATAGGTGCTATTAACTAACCATTTAAAAATATTGAACTTACTTCTCGCTTGCCACTATATCACCTTTTAGTCACATGATCATCGCGAGCCTTCTTCACACGGCTATACGACAGCAACCTAAACGTTGTGTTAACAAGACATACACACTTCTTTGTTGCGAGTATAACCATATTACGGCATATACCCGCACACCTCAACAAATATCTTACGCCACCACTACCAAAATACACCACGACACCACACACATACGCGTACTAATTAAATCCTCGCATCACATATATTTCCAAACTTACTTATCATATAAAACAAGCACGACACACGTGTTTACCAAAACGTGAATGCGACCTTGCCACTGCATATAACCCAAAACATTTTATACCTACACATAATTGAACACCCATGTGCTCCACATCAACCAAAACATAATTAGACAAACTACAAATCGCACGCATTGAACAACCTCTTTTTCTCTAACCGCAAATGTGATCCTACCAAAAATATAAAAACATTCGAGTTCTTGTTCTACTTCATTTTCTTCTATATACGTGTTCATTCATACAATTTATTTTCACACGCATATAAACACGCAGACACATCATGGACCGAATACGTAAGTAAAATAAATCGCGATCATACAAGGCGAACAACCTGGCCGACTCGTGCCGCGTATGCATGCCATTAGTTTGGGCTCTTTGCCGACGAGCGATGCGCAAGGTGTGACGTCGACAAGGGCTGCGATTAAACGACATACACAATCATTACACAATTTATTATGTGATTCATTGGTGCGGCCTTTTAATCGAACACAAAAAGCGCAGGACAGCGGGGTCTCACCACGGGTTCCCACGGTGGCACGTCGGCGCTGCGCAGATTCGGCAAAGCGAGACGCGGAGACAGTCGAACCGCGCAGATCAACGGCGCAACATGGGGCTGCTGCGGTGGACCGGCACCGCTGCGCAGATCGGGTCGACGCCGGCGACACGGACAGGATCTCATGGCTGCTGCTGCAGCGCGCAGCTTGCTGCGCAGGTTGGCGATGGAGTTCGCTGCGCGACGAGGGAGCGAGGTAGTGGCAGGGACGTCCGACAGCAAAGCAAGGGAGGAGCTCGCTGCCGGGGCTGCACGCCATGGTTGCCGAGCTAACAGCAGGGGAATCTTTCGGCCAGGGAGGAAAGAGAAAAAAAAATGGGGCGAGCTCTGCTGGAATTTCTGGGCGCCGTCCAAGGAAGCTGCTGCCGCTGCTTTGGGGGAAGGAGGATGGGCTGCTGCATCCATGGATAGGGAGCGGACTGTGCTGCGGGGAAGAGGAACAGGGAGGGCGCTGGCTGGGAGAGGGAGCTCGGCGACCACCATGGCTGGGTTGTGGAGCAGAGGACACGCCCAGCAGGGAGGGCGCTGGTAGAGAGATAGGAGTAGGGGCCTCACGCCATGGGAGAGAGGGCACAGGGGGCTTGGACGCCATGGATCCAGGGAGGAGCTTCAGCGCCGAGGAAGAAGGAGCAGGGGCGCCAGCTTGCTGCTCGCCATGGAGGGGGCGCCGGCCATGGAGAGGAAAGGAGCCGTGCTCCCTGCGCGCTGGCTGTGTGCGTGGGAGAAGAAGACAGGGAGAAGAGAGAGTGGCGGCTAGGGAAAATGCAGGGGTGGGAGTGAAAATTTGCCAAGTGAGCACCCCTATTTATAGAAGCAGCCCTAGGGTTAGGGTTTCTTAGTGGGCCTATTGGGCTGGGCTGGATTTGGCCCAAAACGCGAAATCGAGTTGCGCTAAATATTTTTCCGGAATAAAAATGCTCCTGCGGAATTCGTTTCTACGGAGAACAGAGCGAATTAGAGTTTTCGGCGAACGGACGATTGAGCGATTAATTCGGCCGAGAGTTGGACTTGATTTTGCTCGAAAATAATTTTCTACGCGTGATTCGAAATTTAATTGCCTGAGATTTGATCGGCCCTGGATTTTAGTCGGAGAAATCGGATCGTGACATTTTAAAATTGCCGTCGATACGGGGTTTTGAGTTCGGTTCGAACATAAGATATTTGGCCGAAACGGATAAAATTGATTATAGGACGACATATCGAGTATTCCGTGTGAGAGTACGGATCCAGATAAAATAGTCGAACATCGATCGGAGTTCGAGGAATTGGATTCGGGCTCAGATCAGATACAGTCATCGAGAGTTTGATTTAATGAACTTCAGATGAGATTTATAATTCGAGAATGATCTTCGAGTCTGCATTCGTTCCGAGAGATTAAAAGTTTTAACACGCTCCAAAATTGGTTGTTTCTCGCGATCGATTAACTCTGAATTCGGTGAACTTCCAAGAGAAAGCCTGATAAACAGAGATAGGCACGATCGAGAAATAGAAATTTTTACTGAGCATCCGAGATTAGGATTAATCTCCCGACATAACGCGAAATAGACACCTGGGGTGTCACATCCTTCCCCCCTTAAAAAGAATCTCGTCCCGAGATTCGAATGAGGATCTTCAAGGGTGGAGAAGCTTGTAACTCCCAGGTTGGAGATAGATGGAAATTTATGAGATGTGATCTGACAAGATACTGAAGATATATTTGGGGAGAGTATCGCGGCATGTTGAGACAAAATGCAGCGATCACTTTGAGAGAATGTTCACAAAAGATAGCACATCAGTATAGTCTCGTAATGGATCACGACTATTAACCACGATACCAGCGCGTGCCGAGCAGCTCAACCATGTGTGCACCATAGTGGGCTCTCGGTTTCGTCGCGGCACCATCGGTCGTTAGTCATAACACCATTACCAAACGTAACCAATGAAATCCACTTGGCATAATTAGATGGAGCCCATGAGAGTATGGCTCAGCAATAAAAAAATGTGATCAGAATTGAAGCAGAGATTGCTGGCAAAAGAGCATCACATGAGGATTTTCTTCATCTCAGAGAACTATTTTAATGATCATCACGGGGATTATCAACCAAAGATCGATACGGTATTTAATATGAGGAGGAACCAACCATGAGATCGAGATTGATAAGCTTTTAGAGACATGAGAGATCCAAAGATAAGAGCAACATCCATTGAACTAAATGGATACGCCGTTTAAAGATAAAATTGGTAAAACGACGTCATGACCCTCGAAGAACGAGTATAAGAATTATTAGAATTGAGAGATTTAGGCAGATCAACATCCGATGCTCGAGAACGGGTCATAGCAGATAACCAGATAACGAGGTAGAATCATTAAGGGATCCAGAGATTTGGATGATAAGGCAAACATGATTCACAAGAAAAAGGATTATTAGATCCAGGCGAAAGGAGAGGTAGGCAAACAGGATCAGCTAGGATGATCGACAGAAATGCTATGAAGGTTTAGGGGCAAGGGTTTATGGAAAGAAACACGGCCTTAATAGGGTTTGCGTAACTAGATACTAACAACAATTTTTTTTGACACAACAAGTGCACAAGGAAGCTTTAGCGATTTAGGGGTCAAGCTATGGGAATCTACAAGTTGGGTAGGTGCAATTTCAAGTGTAAAACACACAAGGGCTAGAAACACCAAAACAAACACGTGATTTGATTTTTTTAAAGAGTTTCACTAGGGAACCACTAGATGATTTGGGGAAGGGGGTCTTTTATGAATAGAACAAGCAACCAAATGTTTTGCAAAAAGGGTTGAACAATTACAATACTACCTAGATGGCAAGGCAGGAGAAACACATAACACAACCTAACAAGACATACCCATCTGACACGAGGTAAGGCATTTCTAACATAGCAGTACATCACATTATTCACAAGTTCTTATTATTGGAATAAAGGTGATAGAAGCATATTGATGCACAAGAGAAAATTATAATGCGACAATCATGATGCATGCTCATTCTAGTCGTCTTCTCAGACCTAACTAATTTTTGGGTGCTTCTACAACATCCTTATTAATAGTAGTAGTAGCCTTTATGGCCTAAATAGCTAGCCACCTAGCTACCCATCTATTCCTAGGGCTTCACGTCCTAGGTCTAACTTATCGTCCTGATATCTATCCAACTTTGGTTTCTAAGCAAGTTTTACTTTATAAAAGGTTGGAAATCATGACTTATTGTCTTCTCTGTACTGGTATTCGCTCCGATACCAGCTGTGGCGGAATCGCCCGAATTATTCTGACTTAAGTGCCTAAGTCCCGCCTTAGAGGCTAGACCACACTTAAATAGGAATAACCCGTCAGTCCCTCGGATCTAATCCGATAAAGCCACTTATCCAGGATCGAATACCACCAGCTCACTCGAAGGTGAGGCACAGAGAAATACAATAAAACATAATACCACAAATTTAATAACTATCATTAGTGATTACATTATCGGAGTTTCAGAAATAATAACCATAAATTTTAATGCAGCGGAAATAACTAACGGAGAAGAACCGAGTAACATGGCGAAGCCTGGCCACGCTACTCCTCCTGGTCCTCTCCTGCGGAAGCAGTAACCCACTCGACCATCTATCCCGGTGGCAGGGATGGAGGCCAAGTCACACCAGCAACAAATCATCCTAAGGAGTACCTGCAAAAATTGTGCCACAAGCAAGGCTGAGTATACTAATACTCAGCTAGACTTACCCGGTGTGAGGAGTCTACTCCTCTACCTCTAGACATGCAGCTGTTTGGTTGTGGGGTTTGGTTGCCAAAAGCACTAGCTGAGTTTCTAAATCAAGATTTTAACTTAGTCAAAGTTAAGTGTGACTCTCTTAAGGCTAAAAATGTACTATCTATTCATACAAAGTAGCAAACATTTTAGCAATCAACATCTTATATCATCTCCGCATCATTCCACTTGTTACTCAATGTAGCAGCATGGATCAAGCAGTCTCATTAGCTGCGAGAAGCAGACGATTCGAATCGAGTTTTTATCCTTGCAAGGTAAACCTAAACACACGACATGCAGGGGCACTCCGTCCCCACACATATCAACCGTCCCCATCGATTCCCCGTCAGCAGAGCAGGGCTCACCGCCTTGGCGTACAATGCCTCACTGACCTCGACTGGCCGTCGTGCAGTGACCGCACTTGTACCCACCATAACCGGAATGGGAGACCTCGTCTCAGGTCGCGTGAGGGGTAAAGTCCACTGCCAGGTTCAATCAGGTACTAGGCTTACCGATTTACCATATTTCTCGGTATGTGCTTAGTACGTTCAAACGCTTGACTCACGGTACCACACCTTAATCCTTATTCAAATTTTCATCCCGTGAACAACCAATCCCCATGGATTGTTGCCCACAAACCAACATCAGTACAATATGAAAGTGGGTACAATCAATGTCCTGACCTCGCGCGAGTGCTAGAAAAATCACTCGACTTCTACCGAGATCCTAATTAAATAAGCAGCTACTCTACCTAGCATACTAGTATTCATCTCAATAGGAATCTTGAGTTCATGCAACTAGGGTTTCAGTTAACTCCTACACTTAAGTGCACAGTACAAGCCTACAAACATTAAGTGCAGTAAAATAGCATATATAACGGTTATGCATAAACCGGGGCTTGCCTTTAATTTAACACTTGGATAGTGTTTGCTGGGGGAGGTACTCGCTTGGCGAGCATCTACTGGTCATGTCCACCATTCTTCAGGTCGTCCACCAACTGCATCTTGTGGTTGTCACCACATCACTGCACGATCATCATCTCTCTGTCCTAAATGAGATGCAGGATGCATATGTATGAATATGATGAAATATATCACAAGACAATCCCAAAATAGACGGTAGCAAACTAAACATTAAATTGGAAGACACCGCAGACAACCACATGTTAGTTTTACTTATCTACACGTCGTCGGGCATACGTAGTTACTACCACTGGAAAGATGACGACACTTACTTTACTTAACCAATACAAACATGACCACACAAGCATGAGCACAAGTGTTTACCACGTTCACTTTAATCATCCATTAGTTATCCAACCTTATATTAGTTAAGTCTATAAGTTCGCTACGACTTTTCCCTTAGCTCTTCTAGTGATCATACAAAAGCATCACAACACAAGTTTAGCAGAGGACCGATGCATCAATGTCGATGGACTCATCTATCACAATCAACTATAGCAAGCAAGCACCTTAATCATGGAACACATGTTAGTCTATGTTTAGCCATTACGAGTCTATGCCCGCTAAGTGCTAACTAAGCATTTTTAGCCAAACGGGTGAACTCAATCATCAAATGGGCACTTGCAGATTTTTGGACAGCAATACAGCAGTCACTTGTTTTAATCATAACTTTTAAAATATGAATCCAAAAATAGCAAACTAGGACTTTTTGGAAAGCTTAAAAAGTGCTCTACGACTTTGATATTTTTACCTCCACAGGATTCAGCACTTAGCAAGGTCAAACAGTGCTAACACAACAGTTCTGTCCAGATTTGGACAGATTCAGACTTGCAACTTCAAAAATTCACAACTACAGATTCAGACATCCAAACAAGGTAATCCTAGACTTTCTGGAAAGCTAATTAAATGTTCTACAAATTATTTATAAACATCACTGGCTGATTTAACATGTATCAAGGGTAAAATACACTATGAAGGCTGTGCTGTCCAAAACTGGACAGATTCAGTCTTCACACTTCAAACACATGTAACTTAATCTTCAGACCACCAAAAATAGTGATCCAAGACTTTTTGGAAAGCTTGGCAAAAGCACTACATAACTTTTATAATCACCAAGAAGTGATTCCAGGTTTAATCAAACCAAACATTACAGTTTTCGAAATCTGTCCTGACAGAGGACAGAACACAGCAACCAGTTTGTAAAATTCATAACTCTTAAACTATCAGGCCTGTGTTTATGAAATTTTAACACAAGCAAGATCAGAAAAGCATCTACAACTTTATTATAATGACCATGAACAGATTGTAACATTAAATTAGGCAAACAATGCAGTTTCTGAAATCTGTACAGAATTTGGACAGATTCAGTTACTGAATTTGTAAAAATCCTAACTCCTAAACCGTCAGACCTATGTTTGTCAAATTTTAACACCAGCAAGATAATAAAGTTATCTACCACTTTTCTATAGCACATATCTACAGAAAACACAATTTAGTTCATCAAACATACAGCACAACTAAAACAGCGCGTGCAGTCCAAAACAGCAATCAACGAATTTTAGTTTCTATATAATTCAAGAATTGCCATGATCTAGAGATTTGAATTATTCTAACACTTTACCATTTGTTAGAGTTAAAACAATCAATTGAGCACTAACAAGTAGACTTACAAATTTTATCCAAATCATTTAGTGCACTAAAATTACCACATTCATTTAACAAACGCATTCACCACAATCATCAAATCCGGCACATATTTATATCGAAGCGCCTTTCACCCATTAGTCCACATTTTAACTTAGACACCACATGAGCACTACTAATTTTTACCTGCGACCATAACCATACGCATTTAGACCACAACAAGTAATTCATCGTAACTACGAGCTTAACCAACGCCATCTAACTAGTCGATTAACCAAAGGGATGGCATAGCCCGCCATACGACATACACATCGGCTTGCCTATTATTAACGCAGTCCGAGACACCACACCTATTTATATCACAATCACTTACGCCATCGACTCCTACTTGACATGAGTTGACTAATGACGTGACCATTTCCCAATTACCATCACACACCACCTTTCGCCCTTTTTGGATGACCGACACGACACACAGCTATTGTAATACATCTCAAGTTCATTCAACCCATTAGTAGAGCACTAGCGCATTCCAGAAAATTTCCTAAGGCTACGACGACAAGGCATCGATCCGCCATACAACAAAAATCATGACGATGTCGATAGGTGCTATTAACTAACCATTTAAAAATATTGAACTTACTTCTCGCTTGCCACTATATCACCTTTTAGTCACATGACCATCGCGAGCCTTCTTCACACGGCTATACGACAACAACCTAAACGTTGTGTTAACAAGACATACACACTTCTTTGTTGCGAGTATAACCATATTACGGCATATACCCGCACACCTCAACAAATATCTTACGCCACCACTACCAAAATACACCACGACACCACACACATACGCGTACTAATTAAATCCTCGCATCACATATATTTCCAAACTTACTTATCATATAAAACAAGCACGACACACGTGTTTACCAAAACGTGAATGCGACCTTGCCACTGCATATAACCCAAAACATTTTATACCTAAACATAATTGAACACCCATGTGCTCCACATCAACCAAAACATAATTAGACAAACTACAAATCGCACGCATTGAACAACCTCTTTTTCTCTAACCGCAAATGTGATCCTACCAAAAATATAAAAACATTCGAGTTCTTGTTCTACTTCATTTTCTTCTATATACGTGTTCATTCATACAATTTATTTTCACACGCATATAAACACGCAGACACATCATGGACCGAATACGTAAGTAAAATAAATCGCGATCATACAAGGCGAACAACCTGGCCGACTCGTGCCGCGTATGCATGCCATTAGTTTGGGCTCTTTGCCGACGAGCGATGCGCAAGGTGTGACGTCGACAAGGGCTGCGATTAAACGACATACACAATCATTACACAATTTATTATGTGATTCATTGGTGCGGCCTTTTAATCGAACACAAAAAGCGCAGGACAGCGGGGTCTCACCACGGGTTCCCACGGTGGCACGTCGGCGCTGCGCAGATTCGGCAAAGCGAGACGCAGAGACAGTCGAACCGCGCAGATCAACGGCGCAACATGGGGCTGCTGCGGTGGACCGGCACCGCTGCGCAGATCGGGTCGACGCTGGCGACACGGACAGGATCTCATGGCTGCTGCTGCAGCGCGCAGCTTGCTGCGCAGGTTGGCGATGGAGTTCGCTGCGCGACGAGGGAGCGAGGTAGTGGCAGGGACGTCCGACAGCAAAGCAAGGGAGGAGCTCGCTGCCGGGGCTGCACGCCATGGTTGCCGAGCTAACAGCAGGGGAATCTTTCGGCCAGGGAGGAAAGAGAAAAAAAATGGGGCGAGCTCTGCTGGAATTTCTGGGCGCCGTCCAAGGAAGCTGCTGCCGCTGCTTTGGGGGAAGGAGGATGGGCTGCTGCATCCATGGATAGAGAGCGGACTGTGCTGCGGGGAAGAGGAACAGGGAGGGCGCTGGCTGGGAGAGGGAGCTCGGCGACCACCATGGCTGGGTTGTGGAGCAGAGGACACGCCCAGCAGGGAGGGCGCTGGTAGAGAGATAGGAGTAGGGGCCTCACGCCATGGGAGAGAGGGCATAGGGGGCTTGGACGCCATGGATCCAGGGAGGAGCTTCAGCGCCGAGGAAGAAGGAGCAGGGGCGCCAGCTTGCTGCTCGCCATGGAGGGGGCGCCGACCATGGAGAGGAAAGGAGCCGTGCTCCCTGCGCGCTGGCTGTGTGCGTGGGAGAAGAAGACAGGGAGAAGAGAGAGTGGCGGCTAGGGAAAATGCAGGGGTGGGAGTGAAAATTTGCCAAGTGAGCACCCCTATTTATAGAAGCAGCCCTAGGGTTAGGGTTTCTTAGTGGGCCTATTGGGCTGGGCTGGATTTGGCCCAAAACGCGAAATCGAGTTGCGCTAAATATTTTTCCGGAATAAAAATGCTCCTGCGGAATTTGTTTCTACGGAGAACAGAGCGAATTAGAGTTTTCGGCGAACGGACGATTGAGCGATTAATTCGGCCGAGAGTTGGATTTGATTTCGCTCGAAAATAATTTTCTACGCGTGATTCGAAATTTAATTGCCCTGAGATTTGATCGGCCCTGGATTTTAGTCGGAGAAATCGGATCGTGACATTTTAAAATTGCCGTCGATACGGGGTTTTGAGTTCGGTTCGAACATAAGATATTTGGCCGAAACGGATAAAATTGATTATAGGACGACATATCGAGTATTCCGTGTGAGAGTACGGATCCAGATAAAATAGTCGAACATCGATCGGAGTTCGAGGAATTGGATTCGGGCTCAGATCAGATACAGTCATCGAGAGTTTGATTTAATGAACTTCAGATGAGATTTATAATTCGAGAATGATCTTCGAGTCTGCATTCGTTCCGAGAGATTAAAAGTTTTAACACGCTCCAAAATTGGTTGTTTCTCGCGATCGATTAACTCTGAATTCGGTGAACTTCTAAGAGAAAGCCTGATAAACAGAGATAGGCACGATCAAGAAATAGAAATTTTTACTGAGCATCCGAGATTAGGATTAATCTCCCGACATAACGCGAAATAGACACCTGGGGTGTCACAAATATGATGTAGCAGGCAACATAGTATTCTGCTCCTACTATGTGAAACCAAGCACTCAAACTCTAGCTACATTTTCAGATCTGAAGTTGTTGTTCATAGAAAGGATCAACAGGTATTGATTTTCTTTATTTTTTGTTGTTTAAGATTTTTGGGTTAATTCTCTTTTATTCCCCCTACATACAAAAATATAGTATTAGAAAATATACACCAAATAAAAATCCAAAATAACTCCATCTCAACTTTTTGCTTCATCCTTCCTTGTATACTCCTACTTAAATGCACACTAAAGATTGATGTGCACCATGGTCATTGTACCCCTCTCCTTAATTTTAGCCCCAGATCCACATCGACCTATACTTGGGATTGGCGTGGTGATATTACTTTGATTTAACCTCATTGTTGTAATTATAATTAATAGCATGTCAATTATTTTACAGTTTCAAGCAGTTCGGGAAATGGTCCATACAAATCCATAAATTTTGCAGCTTTTGTATTCTTTGTTTGGGATTACATTCTATGGCCTCTTATGTAGCACCTGCCTGAACATTTTGCTGGTAGCACGTTATAGCCTATGCTGGTTGAATTGAGCAAGAAGAATCCTCAAAATCTAAGGTTTATTGATAGAATCATGATGAGTGTCTTCAATTACTAAATGAGCCCTTTGAGGGCGGAGAGGGGCAATCATTCTCTTATTTGATTAAATTTAACTATTTTCCCCTTCGTTTTGGGTTTTGTCTACTTCATTATAACTTGCCAATTGTCATACATTTTTGGTATTTTGTTAATTGTTGTTTAGCGATTTTATAAATAGATAGTGTTATCTCATTTTTCTATCCATTTCCTCAAAATCTCTAGGGAATTCCTAGACCAACCTAAGGAGGATGAAATGCCTCATGTTATTAGTGTTACACCAGAGGTACAGGAGGCCATTGGACGGGTAAGCATGGCATTGTTGAGCTCTGCGATCCTCCTACCTCATAGATATTTGAGGTCACAAGATCATCTTTTGATTTGTTTTTTATATTCAGCTTGAGTCCATGGGGTTCGACTGAGCATGTGTTATTGAAGCATTCTCTGCCTGTGATAGGAGCCGTTTGTATCAGTTGATTAATTGGAAACCGTCACTACATCAGGGCTGGTAACGGATCTTGTTTGTTCTCCAAAATCTTTTACTACCACACACTTATAGCCTAGCTCTAAGCATTTTTAAAATGTAAATTTAGGGCACCTCCAACAGTCGACTATAGAAGATAGTGGGGTTTTTTAAAAACCGGCACTGCATCTTGCAAAAAAGGATAATTTATCATTTTATTACATTGTATACAGACTAATAGTTTATCATTATATTATACCGTATATCTACTAATATTTTATCATTTTATTATGTTGTATACTGAGTAATAGTTATATGTGCTGGACTTTTTGCTCTTCGTAGCATATGACAACGTTTGACTTCTCTTTTAGGGACTTGAGAAATATGTTATGACAAAGCTGTTTAATCAGGTATTCGCATCAGTCCCAGAAGATGTGAAGAGTGATGAAGAACTTTTTAAGAAAAATGTCTTTGCTATAGCAATTTGTAAGGCCTGAAAACTTGGACATAAAACCAGAGTACCGGAATGAAACATCCTGGCTGGTATGAGAATTAACTTCCCTCGTTTTTGGGCATTTTTTTGCTTGATGTATTGCATCTCTGGCAAGCTGCACACATGAATAGGTTTCTCGCAAAAACTGAACCATGATTGAATTGTACTTGTGTCTTGTGTTGGGTTGGTCTTTTGGATCTTTATATGTATTATGTCTATACTTTGTAGACTACTGGCCAGCCACTCCATTCACGTATTACTCTTTCATTGTGAGTTTTTGCTCTTCACTTTCTTATCACTCACAGTCACTTAGCTATTCACATTTCCACACAAGTAGTAGTTAAGGACACATTTAGTTTCGAAGGACAGTGAACTTTGTATGATTCATTGTGAATCTGCTGATCTTCAAATTGGACAACAAATGTATACTCCTTCCTGTTAGAGGAGGTATTGTGACAGGATTAGATTGTATTGCATTGATCCCCATGGGCTGATTATATACAATGCATAGCACTAAGAAACGAGTGGTATACTATCTTTGGTGCCGATACGTATTTTCTGTTTGACATATTCATTTATATTTATCACAAAAAACTAGACCCAATGATTGTGTTGCCAATTGTGAATTCTTACTGTTCAAGTTTCATTAATAAAAATAGGTTACTTTATCACCGTTTGTGGTTCATCTCAGATTTTATTTTTGGGAGTTGATTATGTTTTTTTCTTTACAAATGGAATAGTCCTGCTATTCAGGAGAATAAGGTTGCTACAGTGCAATGCATATCGAGTACTAGACCTTTAAGAGTTGGAAGTGAATTTCTTGCAAGGTACCATGAGGTTAAGAACTTTTCCTAGCTCCTTTCAGTTGTCCTGCTTCCCCATTTTATGCATGATTGCTAAATTATACAAATAATATATTCCATCGCACTATATACGTTCCGCAACGAACCTAGGAAAATCACCCAAAAGTTTTCACCGAATCAAGATCGAGTGTTAGGAGCTACCACTACTATGATCATGTGACCCATGGTCTTCACTGCAAAGGTATGGATTTCGTTTTTCACACCATGTATGGCACATTGACATGTATCGCATTGGTCGGATCATATTGGCCACAACACATGCTTATGCTAGGTTCAACGTCTACAGTCGCACCGCCTCCTCAAGTTGGTGCTCCTCCGCCGATGCAGCAACTGTCCGCTGCGGTTTTGACCAACCAGAAGCTGAGGTAATGCGTGACTTCAAGAGCGAGAGGTCGTTCATGCTACCAGTGCTTTGGCCAATCAGATCCATACCGTTTCCAATGTTCCATATGGAGGAGAATTTAGTTATTACCTTTTCTACTCGTTACTATTGTGTTGTTGTTCAACTGTTGGATGCAGGATCGACACCAATGCTACTAAACGAGTGGTTTGCACAACCAAAAAATGATTATCATAGCAAAATTGTGGATTTCCAATGGTTTCTTATTCCCCAAAAGGTTCCCTTTTTATATTGGTGGGAGTGGGACATGGTCGATATTGTTTGCCTGTTGTTTTTGTTTGACAGAACCATTTCAATCTATCTTCCTAGCAATATTTTTTACTGTTTTATTTGTCAGTAGCAAACCATTAAGCACATTATGGTCAAGTGATCATCGCTTGTTCCAGTCCAACTTGTCAGCCTTATGTTTACTTGTGTAGCAAATTCATAATAACTTATGGGTATTCTTTCTAATTAATGGTTATTGTTTCTTCTAATGTTCGTTTATCATACAAGAGGAGCATACCCGTGAGGTGAACAACAATTAGTTTGATAGGGAAGTTATGGAGGCACTGTCATCAAGTGAACCCCCCCCCACTTCATTGCTGTTCTTGGCCTGCTGCTACAGCACTTGACAGGCGAACGAATCTTCACTGATGTGGACACTTACTCCAATGATCGTTAGCTGAAAACTTGTGCTCTAATTGTGCCCGTCGCCAGGGCCCTAAGCCCGTTGGAGGCTCATAATTTTGTGTTCCGTGGCATCGCACGGGCACGTACCTAGTATCTACATATGTTCTATTGTATAGTGGTCTTGCACAGTTTGTATGCAATGCTAATGTTCTCGATGGTGCTATTAAGAACCAGATTTGGCACCTAGGCATGGCCAGACCGTCTGTGTAACACCCTAACTCTCATTTTGAGAATCTAGTAAAATTTTCCAAAGATCTTGAATTATAATTTTTCATAATTTTTGAAGTCACATCTCCTAAAATAAAAATTTTATAATGAAGATTCACTAAAAAGATTCTTATATAAATTATCCTTTGTTGAAGTTTATAAGTATTATTGTTAGAACGTCTTTTAATAATTTTTCTTAAAATAATTATATGTTTGCTACATATCCAAACATATTTTCTTATGTAGGATAATAAATGAATGAATAAATAAAATAAGATAAAAAATAATAATGCAAACAATGGGTGCTTAATTCACATTGGGATTTTAGAGTATAATTAGAAATTTGAAGTTTGGAACAGAACATGCGCTTCTCGCGGTTCTCGCCGGGTCCTCCTTCAACAGAACACGTGCTTCTCGCGGTCACACCTAATCGCGAAATTCACGTGGATCCTCCCCTCCCATCGCATCCCCAACCAAACTCCGTACCTCAGCCATAAAGCCAGGCCCTGCGGTGTCCCCATCCCCTCAACCATCTGGATGCACCAACAGAGAGAGAGAAGCTGGAGAGAGCGTCGTCGGGCAAGATCGGCCGCCACCGCCGTATTCCGGCTCGCCGTCAATCTAGGTCGACTAGGTGGTCGGGGAGGATCGTCGGGATATGGGGGAACCGATGCCCCCCACAATTTGGCGATGTGATGCTCGGGGTGGACGAAATCTCCTGTCGGGATCGTACCCCTGCCGCGGAGCCGCCGTTCATCGTCGCTGGCATGTATCATCGCCACACCCACCGGTAATACGCCTCTAACAGATTCATAGTTCCTTCCGCTTCGCAGAGAACGTTTCGGCTATGTAGATGATGCACCTGGGGAACGGGTTGGGGCGCTCAGACGAACCTCCGCCGTGGAGGCTTAGTGTAACACCCTAAATCCATCACATAAAAGCAAACAAGTTAAGTTATTAGTTTTCAATAGAAAGGAAAAATACTTATGATTTCTAATAATAAAATGGTAATATAAATAAATTAAATAATTTCGTGATTGGATAAATTTACCAAGTGTTTGATGGACTCATGTCGAAGCATATATTTTGTTTGAATTGATTTGCAAATCCAATTTATGGATTTGACCTTGTGAAGAAAATCTCATTTTACAAAACAATAATGAATTGCTAAAATAATGTTTTTGGAACATATGTATATTAATAATTTTAGTTTGTAAGTAAATACAAAATTCTATTTGTTTGATTTTATTCCATTATGAGAAGAGCCATTTATTTAAATAATGAAATTCTCTAAAAATAATTTATTTTACGAAATAAGTTTTATTAAGTTAATAATAAAACTATATTTATTCTGGATTTTTAATTATATTATATATATATATATATATTCTTTCTCTACCAAAAAAAAGAAAAAAAAATAAAAAATTCAGAAACCCTAATCTAAACCGGCCAATTCGGCCCATTTGGCCCAACAGTCGCACGCCCATCACCTCCCCTCCCTCACCGCCAGGTGGGCCCCACCTAGCCCACCCTCTCTCTTCTCCCTCCCTTATCCTCCCATGCTGCCGCCAGGCGCCGCACCCGCCAAGGCCGCGCCCGCACGACGTGCCCCCGCCGCTCGGCGCCCGACCCCGCGCAGCACCCCGGCCGCCGACCCCGAGCCGCGCCGCGCCCGTCCACCTCCAGGCACCGGAAACTGAAGCCGCTGTTTCTCCTCTCCCCTCCCCCATTCTCGCTCCCATTAAAGACGCGCCATCAATGGCGTTTTGATGGTCGCCGACCGTTTCTCTTCCCCCTGGCACCCTGTCCTCTCCCCTCTCCCTCTCTATATAAATCGGCCGAGCTTCTCCCTCTCTCCCCCGCCCTGAGCTTGCCCTCGCTCTCCTCGCTCTCTAGTTCATCGTCGATCGCGACGCCCTGCCGATCGTCGGACCATCCGCGCCCCAAGCCGGTGTCCGCCACCGCACCTCGACGAACCGTCCGCCTGCCCCAAGCCGTGACCTCGACCGAGCCCCTGCAGCCGAGCCCCTCCGTGCTCTTCCTCCCCTCGCTGCCGGAGCTCCGTCCGCGCTCACCGTCCGTCGTCGACGCGACCACGCAGCACCCCAGTTGGACCATCTGCACCTCGCTGTCCGCGCCCAACGCCGAGCCCCGTCCACGCCGTCTTTGCCCGTCTCTGGCCGTGCCTCACCTCACCACGACCGAACCCTTCCGTTCATCACAAGGTTGAAGACAACCCAAATATTTTTTAATAACTCCAAAATCATGTTTTGCACTAATTCATGAATTTTGTAATTATTTGTTGTGTTTTGGAAAATTTGTGATTTGGAATTCATGTATGTAAACGATTGATTTTGAGTATATGTGTGATGAATTAACGTATTAATCATGTTTATGATAGAATTCTAGATCAGAAAGAAGAATGACAGAATTTGGTAGACCATGTGATACGACCACGCCATTAAGCAACACGTTACAACCCCCAAGTCATACTACATCAACTCAAGAACAACCAACATCATCACCAACCCAAGTCTTTGATAGACCAATTACACGTAGCCGAGCTAAGAAGCTACAGCAAGAGGTGCACACGCTACTTTATGAATTTCAATTAAACACTAATGAGAATTTTATGCTACCTAAGTCGTGTATGCTGATATTACTTAGGTTTACCAAAGAGGAAGGACAAAACATATCAAAGGTGAATCAGCAAGAAGAGCTATGTCCGAGTCAGCTCAGCGCTACAGAACCGTCCAGAAGAAACTGTTATATCTTTTGATTCCCAAAAGCTATGAAGGCCCATAAGTACTTTTTGGAAAGCTCTTGAAGTCTAGTTTCCAATGCTTCTAAGGCCGACTTAATCAAATCTACCAGAAAGGCAGCCGACCTACTTTAGTGCTGACTGGTCAGAAGGTCAACAGTCTGCTTGATGACCAAGTTTTCATATTAAACTGCATCATTCTACGAAGTTTCATTAAGCATGCTATACATGGTGAGAAATCTTATCAAGTTAGCTTTCCAACGCATCCAGCCCCACGTCATTTGGAGATTCTTAGAAGAAGTTATTATCAAAATACTGAAGACTGCGCAGAAGTCAAACAGCCACGCGGAATTCAGCTCTGCAGATCTCCCGAAGAGGCTCCTTCACATTAGCACGTGAAAATACTTTTGTTTCATGTTTATACCTCTCTAAGGCTGGTTGTTACTAGTATAAATACCCCCTATGTCTATGATGTAAGGCAGCTTTTGATAATCTAAAACAGAACCCCCTTTGTTCAGCTGTGTGCTAACAAATATTGAGAGTGATCTCTACCCCTTTGCTCTTGTGAATTCCTTCGCGGGATTGCAGAAGCGGCGGCTTCATCCGCTCCCAAGTGGTGCTCCTACTCCCTTCGAGGTCTCCTCGATTGATTGTAGGCTGTGTTGGTTGGTTCTTTGAGAGTGTGGTTGGGTGAATCCTTGATTCAGGCTGCCGGTTAAAGACGGTGGTTGGCTTCGAGTTTTATTTGTTAGGTTGCACTAGTTATCGCTGCTTGCAGCAAGTTATCTTGGCTTCTTTGAAGCTAGTTATCTGAAGATTGATCCTACGTCGTGAAGATCGGGCATCGTGACGCATCACCATGTGTTAGTGATGAAAACACTAGATGAGTAGTCAACCTTTTATGAATTTTAGAAGTTGTCAAGAAATTTATACTCATAGATTCATATACTTAAATTAGAGCTACTAAATAAATAATAGAAACTTTCTTACCGGAAGTGACAAGTAGCACAATGTTCATCATAACAATTCAAATATCGTAGTCTAATCAGTGGTTGAATTTAATATTAAAATCTTTTGGATCCCTGATGGTATTAATGATGTTTTCTTTTGGAAAGAAAATGTAACACCCATGGTGTTACTGCCATTAAAACCTGAGCATAACATCATAAGCATTGGCATATCATGTGTTTGTTACACCTAGAATGCATTTACTAGGCAAAAATTTCAAACAAGTTGTGTGGATGTGACTGGTTGTGGGTAAAACCCTAGAATTGGATACTTAACCCTAAACTGGACTCAGAAGAGTAAATAAAGTCTAAATAAGGGAAAGTTTTAAAACCTATTGGTAATGATCATAAAATGTCACCATGGATGGACTTAAGTAGCATCAGAACCCTAGAAGTACCAAAAGTCCTAATAGACCCCTGGAAAACCCTAGATTGAAACCCTAAGGTGTTATATGCAAAATGTGCACATTTTGGGACCTAAGTGCAAAAATCATGGAAATAGGGTATCCTAAGTCATATGGTTCAAATATTTGGAGATTTGCAAATGAAACCATAAGTTTTGGGCTTATTTGCAAAAAGACCACATTTGTGCTCCAATGGCTATGTCTGAATTTCAGTGAATTGGCTCAACTTTGAAGCCCTATATCTTCCAAATTATGAAGATTTTGCCCTATGTCAACACATGAAGTTTGTAGAGCTATCATAGGAGAACAAGTTTGATTAAGTGAAAGATCACTGGTGCTCAACAGAAATTGGAGATAAATAAGGGTGAAGTTGTGATGTCGAGTAAGTTGGGCAAATCTGAAAATTGGGTTCAGATAGGTATGGCCCCAATGAAATGCAGTCGAATTGAGAGCACCAAATCTGAAAATCTGTACAGAATTGAACCATGAACCTTATAGTAAACTTAAAGACTGTTGTTTGGTGAACAAGTTTTATTAATGAAGATCACCCTGTTCTTAACAAGAATTAGGAGATAGAGAGGATGGAAGGTGGTCGGTTCAGTAAAACGCTGAAGATCAAAACTCTGCAAATATCTGAAGAACGCAGATAAAAGATCTAAGGCACTGTTGAATCAGATGTGCTCGAGTGATCTGGTGAAAGGGATTTGATCGCGGAGAGATAACTTCGGACGTGGCACCATCCCGCGAACTCAGTCGTGCGTGGCCGGAGATATCCCACCGGCGGTCGCCGTGGCTCGGTCGCTTCCGCCGCGGTGTCACCCATGCCTCATTTTTCCCTTATTGTGCCTCTTCTCTACATGGTATCCATGCGTGAACAATGCAATCCACGGTCGCTAATCGTTAGCCGGACCGCCGTGGCTATAAATAGCACCATGGACCACGACGAGGTATTCACATCTCCATCAGTGAGCTCAGTTGAAGCCCAAATTCGTGGAATCCTCTCCACCTCTCCCAAAATTGGTAGTGCACGGTGAAACCATAGTCCTTTACGGTCGTGTAGCCCTAATCTCACCTCCCAATTCCACCTGGAACCGTCGCGACGCCGTTTTCCCCCGCGCCCCGTGGTCAGCTCGTCTCAGGTTTGCTCTTGCTCGTTTTAATCGTGTTTCAGCACCTATATACACTCGTGATACTCATCGGCTCCTGCCCAGTTCCAGTCCAACAATGTTCATTGCTTTTCCTTTTCTTTTTCTAACAGGGTTTAAGAATTTCTACAAAACTGAAGAAAAATGCTAAAAATACCAGACCAATTTTACTAGGCTCCTAATTTTCCATAGTATTTTATAAAAATAGTTTCAGGATTTTAGTTCTAATAAGGAATTTTGGGGCATTTAAAATAGCCAAAATCCATACTTCTGGAATTTTATAGAGTAATTTATAATCCCAAAATTCATCAAACTTTTTAGACAAGCTTTAAGTAATATTTAGAAGCCTTGGGTAAAGTTTGGTATGATTTGGACCATGTTTGATACTTAGAACCCAAAACCCTAGCCCCCTGCCCTATGAACTTCACTATAGACTCCAAAAACCCTAGTTTTTCGGAGATCCGTGAAGGAAAGTTGTGACACCCCAGGTGTCTAATTTGGGTTATGTCGGAAGAATTATCCTAATCTTGAATGCTCAGTGAAAATTTCTATTTCTCGATCGTGTCTATCTCTGTCTATCAGGCTTTCTCATGGAAGTTCACCGAATTCGGAGTTATTCGATCGCGAGAAACAACCAATTTTGGAGCGTGTTAAAACTTTTATTCGCGGAACGAATGCAAACTCGATGGTCAATCTTGATTTATAAATCTCATCTGAAGCTCTTTAAATCAAGCTCCCGACGACTGTTATTTGATCTGAGCCCGAGTCTAATTCCTCGAACCTCGATCGATGTCCGACTATTTTAATCCGGGTCCGTACTCTCAGACGGAATACTCAGTATATCGTCCTCTAATAAATTCTTACTCGACTCAGCCTAGTATCTTTGTGTCTAAACCGAATTCAAAACCCACTCTGGCAGCAATTTTAAAATGTCACGATTCGCCTTCTCCGACTAAAAATCCAAAGCCGATCAAAATTTGAGAGAAACATTTATTTCTAAAATAGTGCGCGAGAAAATTTCAAAAGCGGAATCTCCAATGGGTTGTCCTCAAATAATTTCTTATTCGATTCGTCTTAATATCTCGGTATCCAATCCGATTTAAAAAAATCAACATCGGCGACGATTTTTAAATATCGCGGTTTGTCTCCTTCAATCAAAAATCTGAAAGCCGGCCGTATCTCAAGACGATTTATTTTCAAATCACATGTAGGGAGTTATTTTCGAGCAAATTCAAATCTAACTCTTGGTCGAATTAATCGCTCAACCTTCCGTTCGTCCGAACTCTTTTCGCTCTGTTTCTCCGTAGCGACGAATTCCGCGAGAGCATTTTTATTCCGGAAAATAAATTAGCGCGGCACGATTTAGCGTTTTGGGCCAAGCCCATTCTAGCCCATTAGGCCCATTAAGAAACCCTAACCCTAGCCCATGTCTATAAATAGGTTCCCTCTCCCCTTGCACTTGGCAATTTTGCACTCCCACCCCTCAAAAAATTTCAGCCGCCACTCTCTTCCTCCTCCCCACGTTGTCTTCTTCCCCCAACGCCACCTCTGCTCCAGCCAGGGCACGGCATCTCCTCTGGTCCGAGCTCGAGCAGCGAGCTCGCCGGCGTCCATGGTGTGGCGCCTCTGCTCTCCCTCTCCCAGCGCCCCCTTCTGCTCTGCGGTCGCCAGCAATCCCCACTGCTAGGAGCTCGACCAACAGCCATAGAATCCAACTCCCTGTGCTCCATCCGGCCTCCTCTGCTCGCGCTCCCCATTCTATGAAGCAGCACGCAGGGAGCATGGTCTTTTCCCTCCATGGCCGGATCCCCCTGCGATGGACACCGCGCAGGAAGCCAACGACCCTCCCCACGCTCTCCTTCCTCCTCCAACGGCGTCCTCCCCTTCGCTGCTCGGCGCCCACAGCTCCTTTCTCCCATGGCGCCACCTGCGACTTCCATGGCCGGCGCCCAAGTTCCAGCCCCTCCTCCCATGGGCATTCCCCAGCAGCAGCCCTACTATTCCCTCCCCATGGCGCCACCCCCTGCAGCCCCGCGCTGCGCATGCCCTGCGAGTGCTCGACAAAATGCCTATGAAAGGCTTGGTGTTGTAGACAGCTCCGTCCACGACGCCGTCGACCCTCGGTGAGAACCCCGTTGTCCTCGCTGTTTTTCCGGCGTTTATGATGTTCAAGGAACTGTCGTCAACAATGTTTTGTGTTATCGCAGCTAGTGGTCGACACCGTGCTTCGCGCTTGGCTCGTTCGACGAAACGCCAAGCCTTGTGGACAGCCCATGTGACTAGCCTCGATTCATCCAGGTTGTTCACTTGGTATTTTGTGGATTAATCTGTTTAAGCTTGGTCGATGTTGTGCATGTGTGTATATGTGTAAGAAAATGTATTGGTATGGATTGAAGTTCGTGGCGAAAGAAAAAGAAGTAGAAAAGAACTCGGATGTTTTTATATTTCGATAGGAATTTATGCGATGTGTTGTTTGATGTGTGCAATTTGTAGTTTGTATAAGTATATTTTGGTCGATGTGGTGTACATTGGTGTTGGAATGTGTGTGGGTATAAAAATGTTTTGGTTATATGCCGTAGCAAGGTTGCCTTCACGGTTAGGTAAGAAAACATGTTGTGTTGTCTAACGTGGTGAGTAAGTTGGAAATACATGGGATGCGAGGATTTAATTAGTGCACGTAGGTGTGTGAGTGCCGTGGTGTGATATAGTAGTGGTGGCGTGAGATGTTTGTTTGAGGTGTGCGGGTATATGCCGCGATGTGGTTATACTCGCAACGAGGAAAGATGTATGTATTGTGACACGACGCTTCGATCACTATTATATGATCGTGTGAAGGATGCTCATGATGGTTGTGTGATTAAGGGTGATGTAGTGGCAGGCGAGAAGTAAGTTTAATTTTCAAACGATTCGTGGGTAGTATCTCGGTGTTGTCATGATTTTTGTGGTATGGCAATGTGATGCTTCGCTTTGCCAATCATCACATTCCATGCCCCTTTGGATAAATAAATGTCTTGTTGATCGATTAGATGTCTTATACGAGTGTTATCGCAGCCCAAGAATTATGGGAAGCAAGTAGCATTCATAAGTCGGTCCTGGTTAAAATTGAAGAACAATCCGATAACATATGCACCTAAGTGCTTTAGGTCCTTCAGTAGCAAGTAAGTCTTATGGAGTTTTATGCCAGACGTTAATGCCTCTATGTTAGACCCCCTAAAATATGGTGTTCTAAGTGACTTGTGTGTTGTCTTGTTTAAGTTGAGAAAAGGTTAAGAAACGTTAATTAACCTACTCCCACCCATGTTTTGAGTTGCAATGTCTAAATGGGTTGCTAAGTCTTATGCTGAGATTCGCCAACTAATGTTGAGTAGGAGTCAAATTCGTTAAATGATTGTTATATATGGGTCATCTCGAATGGCGATAATAAGAGGCAAGCCGATGTGTCGGATGTATAGTGGCCTATGTTGTTGCGCTAGTTAGCCGAATTAATAGATGGGTTTAGGTAAGCTCGTAGTCACGGTGATTTGCTTTTGAAGTCTAAATACGTATGATTATGGTCGTGGATGAAGATTAGTAGTGCTCATGGGAGGTCTAAGCTAAAATGCAAATTATTGGGTGAAAAGCGCTTCGATGTTGATTATCGTGGAGAACGCGTGGTTAATTGAGTATGGTAAATCTAGCGCACAAAATGACTTGGATAAAATTTATGAGTCAACTTGATGGTCCTAATTTGACTAATTTAACTCTAATCAACGGTGAAGTGTTAGAATAATTCAAGTCTCTAGAACACGACTGATTCTTGAATTATATAGGAGCTGAAATTTATTGACTGCTGTTTTGGACTGCACGCACTGTTTTCGGTGTGCTGTATGTTTGATGAACTAAATTGTGTTTTCTGTAGATATGTGCTATAGAAAAGTGGTAGATAACTTGATTATCTTGCTAGTGTTAAAATTTGACAGGCATAAGTCTGATCGTTTAGGAGTTAGGATTTTTACAAATTCAGTAACTGAATCTGTCCAAATTCTGTACAGATTTCAGAAACTGCATTGTTTGCCTAATTTAATGTTACAATCTGGTCATGGTCATTATAAGAAAGTTGTAGATGCTTTTCTGATCTTGCTTGTGTTAAAATTTCATAAACACAGGCCTGATAGTTTAAGAGTTATGAACTTTACAAACTGGTTGCTGTGTTCTGTCCTCTGTCAGGACAGATTTCGAAAACTGTAATGTTTGATTTGATTAAACCTTGAATCACTTCTTAGTGATTATAAAAGTTATTTAGTACTTTTGCTGAGCTTTCCAAAAAGTCTTGGATCACTCTTTTTAGTGGTCTGAAACTTAAGTTATGGATGTTTAAAGTCTGAAGACTGAATCTGTCCAGTTCTGGACAGCACAGCCTTCATAGTGTATTTTACTCTCGATACATATTAAACCAGCCAGTGATGTTTATAAATAATTTGTAGAACATTTAATTAGCTTTCCAGAAAGTCTAAGATCACTTTGTTTGGATGTCTAAATCTTCAGTTGTGGATTTTTGAAGTTGCAAGTCTGAATCTGTCCAAATTTAGACAGCACTGTTGTATTGGCATGTTTTGACCTTGCTAAGTGTTAAATCATGTTGTGATGAAAATACCAAAGTTGTAGAGCACCTTCTAAGCTTTCCAGAAAATCTTAGTTTGCTAGTTTTGGATTAATATTTAAAAAGTTATGATTAAAACAAGTAGCTGCTGTCCTAAAAATCTGCAAGCACCCATTTAATTGTTAGTTCACCCTTTTGGCTAAAAATGATTGGTTGACACTAAATTCATATAGAATTACCATGGCTAAGCTTGAGATAACATATGTGTCATGTTTTTATGCGTTTCTTTCTCTAGTAAATTGTGATGTAGTATTGTGTTGCGTAACTGTCCAAAATGTTTGTTGTCTTTTAGTGGTGTTAATGTTGTGCGCTCGACGATATGTAGTGCGCTAACGCTAGTGTGTGTGGTTACTTGTGATGTCGTAGTTGTGTGCGTAAATAAATAAAATGGTATTGTCTTTTTAAAGGTGTTAGTGTTGGACGCCGATAACGTTTAGATAACGAATGCTAGCATATGGTTGTCTACGGTGTCTTCCAAATTAATGTTTAGTTCGCCACTGTGTCTTTGTATATCTTGTGCTACTTTTGTGCTACTTTCATTATATTCATCCATATGCATCTTGCATCTCATATAGGACCGAGAGATGATGATCGAGCCAGTGAGGTGGTGCCACCCACAAGGTGCAGTCGATGGACGACCCAAGGAAGGATGGACTTAACCAGTGGATGCTCGCCAAGCGAGTACCTCCCCCAGCAAACACTATATAAGTGTTAAATTAAAGGCAAGCCCCGGTTTTATGCATAACCTGTTTTATATACTATTTTACTACACCTAATGATTGTAGGATTGAATGTGCACTTAAGTGTAGGAGTTGTTTGGAAACCTAGTTGCATGATCTCAGGAATCCTATTGAGATGAATACTAGTATGCTAGGTCGAGTAGCTGCTTTATTAATTAGGATCTCGGTAGAAGTCGAGTGATTTTTCTAGCACTCGCGCGAGGTCAGGAATTGGTTGTATCCATTTTGATATCATAATGATGGTGGTCTGTGGACAACGGTCCATGGGGATGCGTTGTCTACGAGACGGAAATTGGAATAAGGATTAAGGTGTGGTACCGTGAGTCAAGCGTTTGAACGTACTAAACACATACCGAGAAATATGGTAAATCGGTAAGCCTAGTACCTGAGTGAACCTGCCCGCAGACATATCCCCTCACGCGACCTGAGACGAGGTCTCCCATTCCGGTTATGGTGGGTACAAGTGCGGTCACTGCACGACGGCCAGTCGGGGTCAGTGAGGCATTGTACGCCAAGGCGGTGAGCCCTGATCTGTTGCCAGGGAATCGATGGGGACGGTTGATATGTGTGGGGACAGAGTGCCCCTACATGTCGTGTGTTTAGGTTTACCTTGCAAGGATAAAAACTCGATTCGAATCGTCTGCTTCTCGCAGCTAATGAGACTGCTTGATCCATGCTGCTACATTGAGTAATAAGTGGAAATGAGTTGACTGGCAAAAAGGTTGATTGCTTAAAAATGTTTGATATCATGTATGAGTAGCTAGGTACTCATCTAGTTTAAAAAGGATCATACTAAAACTTGAAAAGCTAAAACATGATTTTAGACTCAACTAGTGCTTTTGGCAACCAAACCCCTCAGCCAAACAGCTGCATGTCTAGAGGTAGAGGAGTAGACTCCTCACACCGGGTAAGTCTAGCTGAGTATTAGTATACTCAGCCTTGCTTGTGGCATAATTTTTGCAGGTACTCCTTAGGTTGATTGGTTGATGGTGTGACTTGACCTCCATCCCCGCCACCGGGATAGATGGTCGAGTGGGTTACTGCTTTCGCAGGAGAGGACCAGGAGGAGTAGCGTGGCCAGGCTTCGCCATGTTACTCGGTTTTCTCCGTTAGTTATTTCCGCTGCATTAAAATTTATGGTTATTATTTCTGAAACTCCGATAATGTAATCACTAATGATACTTATTAAATTTGTGGTATTATGTTTTATTGTATTTCTCTGTGCCTCACCTTCGAGTGAGCTAGTGGTATTCGATCCTGGATAAGTGGCTTTATCGGACTAGATCCGAGGGACTGACGGGTTATTCCTGTTTAAGTGTGTTGCTGCCCTTATGGGTGCGACTTGGGCACTTAAGCTGGAATAATTCGGGCGGTTCCGCCACAGCTGGTATCGGAGCGAATACCAGTACAGAGAAGTCAATAAGTCATGATTACCAACCTTTTCTAAAGTAAAACTTGCTTAGAAACCAAAGTTGGATAGATATCAGGACGATAAGTTAGACCTAGGACGTGAAGCCTTAGGAAATAGATGGGTAGCTAGGTGGCTATTTATATAGGCCATAAAGGCTACTACTACTATTAGGAAGGATGCTGTAGAAGCACCCGAAAAGTAGTTAGGTCTGAGAAGACGACTAGAATGAGCATGCATCATGATTGTCGCATCATTGTCTCTTGTGCACCAACATGCTTCTCTCACCTTTATTCCAATAATAAGAACTTGTGAATAATGTAATGTACTGTTATGTTAGGAGCTATAAGAAATGCCTTACCTTGTGTTGGATTGGTAAATCATGTTAGGCGTGTTATGTGTTTCTCTTGTCTTGCTATCTAGGTGGTATTGCAATTGTTTAACCCTTTTTGCCAAAAAAAAATGTTGCTTGTTTTGCCCATAAAAAGACCCCCCACTCCAAACAACCTTGAGTTTAGCAAGTGAAACCTTCTTAAAAAAAATCCTACTTGTGTTGGTATTTTCTAGCCCCCTTGAGTGTTTTACCTTTGAAGTTACACCTGCACAGCTTATAGACCCCCACAGCTTGACCGCTAGACCAACCCAAGTCTCCTTGTGCACCTGTGTCAAAAAAATATATTTGTTGTTGGTGTCTAGTTGCGCAAACCCTATCAAGGCCATGTTTCTTTCCATAAATCCTTGCACCTAAAACTTCATAGCATTCCTGTTGATCATCCAGCTGATCTTGTTGACGACCTCTCTTATCACCTGGATCTAGTACTCTCTTTCCTTGTGAATCATGTTGTGGCTTATTCATCCGAATCTCTGGATCCCTTAATGATTCTGCCCGTTATCTGGTTATCTGCTATAACCCGTTCTCAAGTATCAGATGTTGATCTTGCCAAAATCTCTCAATTCTGGTCATTCTCATACCCCTTCTCCGAGGATCATGACACTATTTTATCAATTTTATCTCTAAACAATGTATCCATTTGGTTCAAGGGATGTTGTTGTCATCTTGTGGTTCTCTCATGTCTCTACAAGTTCATCAACATGATCTCTTGAGTGCTTCCTTCTCATATCCCATCTTGTACTAATCTCTGGCCTGATAATCTACGTGTTGATCATAAAATAGTTCTCCGAGTTGAAGAAAATTCTCATGTGATGCTCTTTTTGCCAGCAATCTCTGCTTCAACTTCGGTCACATTCTTATTTTCTGAGCCATACTCTCATGGGCTCCATCTATCTGTGCTATGTGGATTTCTCATTGGTTGTGTTTGGTAATGGTATTATGGCTAACAACTGATAGTGCCGCGACGAGACCGAGAGCCTACTATGGTGCACACATGGTTGAGCTGCTCGGCACGCGCTGGTATCGTGGTTAATAGTTGTGATCCCTTACGAGACTATACTGATGTGCTATCTTTTGTGGACATTCTCTCAAGTGATCGCTGCATTTTGTCTCAGCATGCCGCGATATTCTATCCAAATCTATCTTCATTATCTTGTCAAATCCCATCTCATGAATTTGCCTCTATCTTCAGTCTGGGAGTTACATGCTTCTCCACCCTTGAATATCCTCATTCGAATCTCGGGACGAGATTCTTTTTAAGGGGGGAAGGCTGTGACACCCCAGGTGTCTAATTTGGGTTATGTCGGAAGAATTATCCTAATCTTGAATGCTCAGTGAAAATTTCTATTTCTCGATCGTGTCTATCTCTGTCTATCAGGCTTTCTCATGGAAGTTCACCGAATTCGGAGTTATTCGATCGCGAGAAACAAACAATTTTGGAGCGTGTTAAAACTTTTATTCGTGGAACGAATGCAAACTCGATGGTCAATCTTGATTTATAAATCTCATCTGAAGCTCTTTAAATCAAGCTCCCGACGACTGTTATTTGATCTGAGCCCGAGTCTAATTCCTCGAACCTCGATCGATGTCCGACTATTTTAATCCGGGTCCGTACTCTCAGACGGAATACTCAGTATATCGTCCTCTAATAAATTCTTACTCGACTCAGCCTAGTATCTTTGTGTCTAAACCGAATTCAAAACCCACTCTGGCAGCAATTTTAAAATGTCACGATTCGCCTTCTCCGACTAAAAATCCAAAGCCGATCAAAATTTGAGAGAAACATTTATTTCTAAAATAGTGCGCGAGAAAATTTCAAAAGCGGAATCTCCAATGGGTTGTCCTCAAATAATTTCTTATCCGATTCGTCTTAATATCTCGGTATCCAATCCGATTTAAAAAAAATCAACATCGGCGACGATTTTTAAATATCGCGGTTTGTCTCCTTCAATCAAAAATCCGAAAGCCGGCCGTATCTCAAGACGATTTATTTTCAAATCACATGTAGGGAGTTATTTTCGAGCAAATTCAAATCTAACTCTCGGTCGAATTAATCGCTCAACCTTCCGTTCGTCCGAACTCTTTTCGCTCTGTTTCTCCGTAGCGACGAATTCCGCGAGAGCATTTTTATTCCGGAAAATAAATTAGCGCGGCACGATTTAGCGTTTTGGGCCAAGCCCATTCTAGCCCATTAGGCCCATTAAGAAACCCTAACCCTAGCCCATGTCTATAAATAGGTTCCCTCTCCCCTTGCACTTGGCAATTTTGCACTCCCACCCCTCAAAAAATTTCAGCCGCCACTCTCTTCCTCCTCCCCACGCTGTCTTCTTCCCCCAACGCCACCTCTGCTCCAGCCAGGGCGCGGCATCTCCTCTGGTCCGAGCTCGAGCAGCGAGCTCGCCGGCGTCCATGGTGTGGCGCCTCTGCTCTCCCTCTCCCAGCGCCCCCTTCTGCTTTGCGGTCGCCAGCAATCCCCACTGCTAGGAGCTCGGCCAACAGCCATAGAATCCAACTCCCTGTGCTCCATCCGGCCTCCTCTGCTCGCGCTCCCCATTCTATGAAGCAGCGCGCAGGGAGCATGGTCTTTTCCCTCCATGGCCGGATCCCCCTGCGATGGACGTCGCGCAGGAAGCCAACGACCCTCCCCGCGCTCTCCTTCCTCCTCCAACGGCGTCCTCCCCTTCGCTGCTCGGCGCCCACAGCTCCTTTCTCCCATGGCGCCACCTGCGACTTCCATGGCCGGCGCCCAAGTTCCAGCCCCTCCTCCCATGGGCATTCCCCAGCAGCAGCCCTACTATTCCCTCCCCATGGCGCCACCCCCTGCAGCCCCGCGCTGCGCATGCCCTGCGAGTGCTCGACAAAATGCCTATGAAAGGCTTGGTGTTGTAGACAGCTCCGTCCACGACGCCGTCGACCCTCGGTGAGAACCCCGTTGTCCTCGCTGTTTTTCCGGCGTTTATGATGTTCAAGGAACTGTCGTCAACAATGTTTTGTGTTATCGCAGCTAGTGGTCGACACCGTGCTTCGCGCTTGGCTCGTTCGACGAAACGCCAAGCCTTGTGGACAGCCCATGTGACTAGCCTCGATTCGTCCAGGTTGTTCACTTGGTATTTTGTGGATTAATCTGTTTAAGCTTGGTCGATGTTGTGCATGTGTGTATATGTGTAAGAAAATGTATTGGTATGGATTGAAGTTCGTGGCGAAAGAAAAAGAAGTAGAAAAGAACTCGGATGTTTTTATATTTCGATAGGAATTTATGCGATGTGTTGTTTGATGTGTGCAATTTGTAGTTTGTATAAGTATATTTTGGTCGATGTGGTGTACATTGGTGTTGGAATGTGTGTGGGTATAAAAATGTTTTGGTTATATGCCGTAGCAAGGTTGCCTTCACGGTTAGGTAAGAAAACATGTTGTGTTGTCTAATGTGGTGAGTAAGCTGGAAATACATGGGATGCGAGGATTTAATTAGTGCACGTAGGTGTGTGAGTGCCGTGGTGTGATATAGTAGTGGTGGCGTGAGATGTTTGTTTGAGGTGTGCGGGTATATGCCGCGATGTGGTTATACTCGCAACGAGGAAAGATGTATGTATTGTGACACGACGCTTCGATCACTATTATATGATCGTGTGAAGGATGCTCATGATGGTTGTGCGATTAAGGGTGATGTAGTGGCAGGCGAGAAGTAAGTTTAATTTTCAAACGATTCGTGGGTAGTATCTCGGTGTTGTCATGATTTTTGTGGTATGGCAATGTGATGCTTCGCTTTGCCAATCATCACATTCCATGCCCCTTTGGATAAATAAATGTCTTGTTGATCGATTAGATGTCTTATACGAGTGTTATCGCAGCCCAAGAATTATGGGAAGCAAGTAGCATTCATAAGTCGGTCCTGGTTAAAATTGAAGAACAATCCGATAACATATGCACCTAAGTGCTTTAGGTCCTTCAGTAGCAAGTAAGTCTTATGGAGTTTTATGCCAGACGTTAATGCCTCTATGTTAGACCCCCTAAAATATGGTGTTCTAAGTGACTTGTGTGTTGTCTTGTTTAAGTTGAGAAAAGGTTAAGAAACGTTAATTAACCTACTCCCACCCATGTTTTGAGTTGCAATGTCTAAATGGGTTGCTAAGTCGTATGCTGAGATTCGCCAACTAATGTTGAGTAGGAGTCAAATTCGTTAAATGATTGTTATATATGGGTCATCTCGAATGGCGATAATAAGAGGCAAGCCGACGTGTCGGATGTATAGTGGCCTATGTTGTTGCGCTAGTTAGCCGAATTAATAGATGGGTTTAGGTAAGCTCGTAGTCACGGTGATTTGCTTTTGAAGTCTAAATACGTATGATTATGGTCGTGGATGAAGATTAGTAGTGCTCATGGGAGGTCTAAGCTAAAATGCAAATTATTGGGTGAAAAGCGCTTCGATGTTGATTATCGTGGAGAACGCGTGGTTAATTGAGTATGGTAAATCTAGCGCACAAAATGACTTGGATAAAATTTATGAGTCAACTTGATGGTCCTAATTTGACTAATTTAACTCTAATCAACGGTGAAGTGTTAGAATAATTCAAGTCTCTAGAACACGACTGATTCTTGAATTATATAGGAGCTGAAATTTATTGACTGCTGTTTTGGACTGCACGCACTGTTTTCGGTGTGCTGTATGTTTGATGAACTAAATTGTGTTTTCTGTAGATATGTGCTATAGAAAAGTGGTAGATAACTTGATTATCTTGCTAGTGTTAAAATTTGACAGGCATAAGTCTGATCGTTTAGGAGTTAGGATTTTTACAAATTCAGTAACTGAATCTGTCCAAATTCTGTACAGATTTCAGAAACTGCATTGTTTGCCTAATTTAATGTTACAATCTGGTCATGGTCATTATAAGAAAGTTGTAGATGCTTTTCTTATCTTGCTTGTGTTAAAATTTCATAAACACAGGCCTGATAGTTTAAGAGTTATGAACTTTACAAACTGGTTGCTGTGTTCTGTCCTCTGTCAGGACAGATTTCGAAAACTGTAATGTTTGATTTGATTAAACCTTGAATCACTTCTTAGTGATTATAAAAGTTATTTAGTACTTTTGCTGAGCTTTCCAAAAAGTCTTGGATCACTCTTTTTAGTGGTCTGAAACTTAAGTTATGGATGTTTAAAGTCTGAAGACTGAATCTGTCCAGTTCTGGACAGCACAGCCTTCATAGTGTATTTTACTCTCGATACATATTAAACCAGCCAGTGATGTTTATAAATAATTTGTAGAACATTTAATTAGCTTTCCAGAAAGTCTAAGATCACTTTGTTTGGATGTCTAAATCTTCAGTTGTGGATTTTTGAAGTTGCAAGTCTGAATCTGTCCAAATTTAGACAGCACTGTTGTATTGGCATGTTTTGACCTTGCTAAGTGTTAAATCATGTTGTGATGAAAATACCAAAGTTGTAGAGCACCTTCTAAGCTTTCCAGAAAATCTTAGTTTGCTAGTTTTGGATTAATATTTAAAAAGTTATGATTAAAACAAGTAGCTGCTGTCCTAAAAATCTGCAAGCACCCATTTAATTGTTAGTTCACCCTTTTGGCTAAAAATGATTGGTTGGCACTAAATTCATATAGAATTACCATGGCTAAGCTTGAGATAACATATGTGTCATGTTTTTATGCGTTTCTTTCTCTAGTAAATTGTGATGTAGTATTGTGTTGCGTAACTGTCCAAAATGTTTGTTGTCTTTTAGTGGTGTTAATGTTGTGCGCTCGACGATATGTAGTGCGCTAACGCTAGTGTGTGTGGTTACTTGTGATGTCGTAGTTGTGTGCGTAAATAAATAAAATGGTATTGTCTTTTTAAAGGTGTTAGTGTTGGACGCCGATAACGTTTAGATAACGAATGCTAGCATATGGTTGTCTACGGTGTCTTCCAAATTAATGTTTAGTTCGCCACTGTGTCTTTGTATATCTTGTGCTACTTTTGTGCTACTTTCATTATATTCATCCATATGCATCTTGCATCTCATATAGGACCGAGAGATGATGATCGAGCCAGTGAGGTGGTGCCACCCACAAGGTGCAGTCGATGGACGACCCAAGGAAGGATGGACTTAAACAGTGGATGCTCGCCAAGCGAGTACCTCCCCCAGCAAACACTATATAAGTGTTAAATTAAAGGCAAGCCCCGGTTTTATGCATAACCTGTTTTATATACTATTTTACTACACCTAATGATTGTAGGATTGAATGTGCACTTAAGTGTAGGAGTTGTTTGGAAACCTAGTTGCATGATCTCAGGAATCCTATTGAGATGAATACTAGTATGCTAGGTCGAGTAGCTGCTTTATTAATTAGGATCTCGGTAGAAGTCGAGTGATTTTTCTAGCACTCGCGCGAGGTCAGGAATTGGTTGTATCCATTTTGATATCATAATGATGGTGGTCTGTGGACAACGGTCCATGGGGATGCGTTGTCTACGAGACGGAAATTGGAATAAGGATTAAGGTGTGGTACCGTGAGTCAAGCGTTTGAACGTACTAAACACATACCGAGAAATATGGTAAATCGGTAAGCCTAGTACCTGAGTGAACCTGCCCGCAGACATATCCCCTCACGCGACCTGAGACGAGGTCTCCCATTCCGGTTATGGTGGGTACAAGTGCGGTCACTGCACGACGGCCAGTCGGGGTCAGTGAGGCATTGTACGCCAAGGCGGTGAGCCCTGATCTGTTGCCAGGGAATCGATGGGGACGGTTGATATGTGTGGGGACAGAGTGCCCCTACATGTCGTGTGTTTAGGTTTACCTTGCAAGGATAAAAACTCGATTCGAATCGTCTGCTTCTCGCAGCTAATGAGACTGCTTGATCCATGCTGCTACATTGAGTAATAAGTGGAAATGAGTTGACTGGCAAAAAGGTTGATTGCTTAAAAATGTTTGATATCATGTATGAGTAGCTAGGTACTCATCTAGTTTAAAAAGGATCATACTAAAACTTGAAAAGCTAAAACATGATTTTAGACTCAGCTAGTGCTTTTGGCAACCAAACCCCTCAGCCAAACAGCTGCATGTCTAGAGGTAGAGGAGTAGACTCCTCACACCGGGTAAGTCTAGCTGAGTATTAGTATACTCAGCCTTGCTTGTGGCATAATTTTTGCAGGTACTCCTTAGGTTGATTGGTTGATGGTGTGACTTGACCTCCATCCCCGCCACCGGGATAGATGGTCGAGTGGGTTACTGCTTCCGCAGGAGAGGACCAGGAGGAGTAGCGTGGCCAGGCTTCGCCATGTTACTCGGTTTTCTCCGTTAGTTATTTCCGCTGCATTAAAATTTATGGTTATTATTTCTGAAACTCCGATAATGTAATCACTAATGATACTTATTAAATTTGTGGTATTATGTTTTATTGTATTTCTCTGTGCCTCACCTTCGAGTGAGCTAGTGGTATTCGATCCTGGATAAGTGGCTTTATCGGACTAGATCCGAGGGACTGACGGGTTATTCCTGTTTAAGTGTGTTGCTGCCCTTATGGGTGCGACTTGGGCACTTAAGCTGGAATAATTCGGGCGGTTCCGCCACAAAAGTTATATTCAAGACATTAGATAATAAACTTTTATTATCTTAGCATTTTCATGAGCATTACATGAGCATTCATGATTATATATGGTTATATCTAGAGAACGAAGAGGAAATAGAAGTTGAAGAAGCGAGGACTTCACCACCACCACCTGAAGAACCTCAGGCAGGAAACTGCTTTTATTTTGATATCTGCGGAACAGAGCCTGATTCACCTATCACTCAAGGCAAGCCCCAGTGCATTTGCCACCTCCTTGCTATTTTGAAATCTTTCTCACTTACTTGATGCATTAGGTGATAGGAGTTGTGTGCTAAACCAGTTGATGCATTTCCTTCCTTGGAATTTGATTACTTCTCCTTAATCCCTGATTTACAAAAAGGTTTTTTCTTATGCTTAGCTTTGCTCTAGAAAACAAAATGTTTTTTTCACAAAAAGATGATGCTTCAAAGTGGGTGGGATGTTTTTCAAAAACAAAACTTGATGGTGGATCCATCATGGCCATGATGGGTTCAACATCGGAAAAGATGTACTACTGCCAGGTACCAAACTTTGGGTTTGAAATGATAAAGCAGAGACCGGGTGGGTGACTTGCACGAGAAGAGAGTCTCGGTGTAGTGTCTCCGTCTGAGTTGATTAAGGACCTTGTCGATGTAGGCCTGCTGACTGAGGACCCTTTAACTGGTCACAAGCCTCATCATGGGTAAGCTTTGCCTCGGGTAGACTAATACCAGAATAAGATAACACGCAATGGGAGTGGAGAGATGGCGAGAGTAGTGTGTACCCTCCGTGGCAAGAGGCTCGACGGTGGTGTATCTGTGCTCTCGGTTGGCGTGAACCTGATCTGGTCTTAAGAACCCCGGTGGCGAGTTGACATATGCAAGGGTTAAGTGCTACATATGTTGTGTGATTGGAGATCCTCAGCCGAGTATAATCGATTTGGATCACCGTAACTTCGCGGACATGAAGACTTGGTCACTAACCTACACGTAGCATTCCAGTGAATAAGAAGGGTTGAAAAGAAATTGGCTAGTATAGGTCATGTGCTTAAACTAGGGTAGAAAGAACCCTAGATACAGGTAACTTTACTTAACCTGACTAATAAAACTGGATTTTTAAGGATCCACTATTAGTAAGCATTTATGCAAACAGAGTCTTTGACTATTGATAAGCCATACCTTGACTCCCAAAAGCCAGCATATCCTTGAGAGTCTTTTATTTTGACGGTAAGACTTGTGAAAGTACATTTCGTACTCAGGGCTTTGTCCCATGTTGTTTTAGGTGAAGAAGCAGCAAACTTTTGTTGCTTCTGTTCCAAGGTGGTGCCCAAAGAAGAAAATCAAGACTAAAGCTGCTGGAGGAAGGGTCCTCCGTTAAGAAAAACTTTTTACTGTTTATTCAGGAAGGGTTTTTGCCTCCCAGGTTATGTAATAATAATACTCAACACTCTTATATTTGTCCTGGTCTGTAATAAATATTACTCTGTCTTACTTTAAAATAAAGTAAGTTATTGTAACTGCTTCCACATTTTCGTACCTCTGATGTATTGTAATGTCTGCGTGACGGGTGAAACGCTCTTGGGCAAGGTAAGAAATTCAGATACCGAACTTATCAAGTGATCAGGTGCACCTGCAGGGTTGTCTGAGGTCTGTTGGACAAGGACAACTGTAGGTGGGCCTAATGACTTGGGAGGTTCTGTCACAGCTGGTAACGGAGCGAAGCCCATCTCTGCAGATGTTATGAGACATTTTCAAAAAGAGTTTTCAAAGACTTATCTAGAAAATTTCTTTCCTTCTTCTCTAACCATCTTGTGAAGCACTTATTTTAAAAGACCAGATAGTAGAGTGCAATGTATAGAAGGTTGTGAATCAACTAAGGTTGATTCTGTAATTATACATGCATCATACTAAAAACTATACTAATAAGATTTTACCCCTCATGGAGATATGCCGCCGCGCACAAGAAAAACCGCGTGCAAGTCTACCGGGCCAATTGGCATACCTCGCCATCAACTAGCTCCAAGGCATGAGGACAGTAGTAGTGGTAGCAATGATCCAATCGGAGATCTGGAAGCTCAAGTAGAACAGCTTTGATCGAAGCTCCATCACAGGAACGAAGTATGGGTCAAGGATGGTCAGCGAATAAACAAATTGAGAACTGACATCCGCCACCTGCAAGACCAACTTGCTGAACGAGATTTACCGCTCGGTTGGGCTGTTAACTCATGTTCACTTGCTTGGGCCAAGGAAGCCAAAGCTCGAGCCCGCGTGGAGGAGCTTAGCACAGCCGTGGACAACTTGCAGGTTTACTGTAATACACTACATGAGAAAGTTCATGTATTGTATTCACATCTGCACCCTAACGTACCTGCGGATCCTGTCAGGATGGAAGCCAGACCTTCTGGAGCAACGGGTGAAGCCCTTGGAGGGGAACTGGACCTTTTCAGGCCTCCTCCTTCAATGAATTTGGTCGACGAATGGTCTCCTACGCCCGACAACGAAGCTACCAAAAGTGATAAGAAGCTAGAATAGTGTAGTATAAAAATAGTGATAATGTGTAATAGGTAATGTAATCCTGTTGTAAATTTGAGTATGTATCATTACTCTTTTAAGTAATGTAAAATGGATGGTTTGCTTTGGCATATTATATTTTTCAAATGTTCTTTGCCTCAGATGTCGTCCAGGACTCGTGGACAGGATGGTGCGGGAACCTTCCGTGGGAGGGAAGCTACTCCTAACCCACCACCAGTACCCCCAACCTTGGCTGAGGCTATCGCTGTCTTAGTCAACGCAACAGCCGATAACACCCGCTTTCTGCGGGAAATGGCGGGACAACAAATGCAACAGCAAGGCGGGCGAGCGTATCCGCAAGGATCCTGCGAAACTTCATATCTGGATTTCTCAGAAACGCATCCCCCGCTGTTTGTCAATGCTGAAGATCCTCTTGAAGCAGATGAGTGGATCCGGGTTATCAAACAAAAGTTTGGGCTTCTCCGGTGCACGAAGACTCAAAAGCCCTTGTTTGCAGCGCAACAGTTGCGAGGCCCTGCCAGCACTTGGTGGGGAAATTTTGTGGCTATCCAACCTGCTGGTCATCAAATTACCTGAGACGAATTCAAACTGGCTTTCCGGGAGCACTATATTCCTGATGGGGTGCTCCATATGAAACAAGAAGAATTTATGAAGCTCAAACAAGGTGGAGATACTGTCACTCAGTATCTCAATAAATTCAACCACTTATCCCAGTATGCCATCGATAGGTCAACACTGATCTGAAGAAGAAAAATTGTTTTATGAGAGGCCTCAATGACCGGTTGCAGCGGAAAATGGCCACTTGCCTCGACCTTACTTACAGCAGGGCTGTAAGCACGGCGCTGGCAGTTGAAGCCAAATATGTAGGCCCGGGAAAACCAAAGGGCTATGGAGGCGACAGGCCCAACCAGGGGCCTGAGAAGAGACAAAGGTTGGTAATCCGACCTTTTAATCAGAATCGTTCTTCACCACGTCGACCCTCCGACCCCTTCAAACAACCGGTCTTTATCCGTCCTGCTGCTGCCCCCACCTCAATAAATCAGCCAGGTGCCCCTGGTACTCGTTTTCCTGCTCTCCAAAGCTCTTCAACAGGCTGCTTTAATTGTGGAAAGTTCGGGCATTTTATCAAGGACTGTCCATACTCGAAGCAGAACATATCAAATAATCAGCAGAGTTTAGGGAATTCCGCTCAAGGCAAGGGAAATGCGGCGAACAATACCGCGGGCAAAAATATGAAGAAAACTGGGCGGATTTATTATACGCAAGTGGCCACGACACCGGAAGGAGAACCGGTTATGATGGGTACGTTTCTCGTGGCCAATCACCCTGCAGTTATTCTTTTTGATTCTGGTGCTTCACATACATTCATAAGCATGAAGTTTGTGGAGCAACATTGCATTCCATACAATGAATCAAGGGAAGGGTTTATAATTCATTCATCTGGGGGACAAATATTCACTAAAGAAGTGGCTTTCCATGTGCCTATAACATTGGCTGAACGGGACTTTCCTACAAACATGATTGTTCTAAAAGGCCAAGATATAGATGTAATTCTAGGCATGAATTGGTTAGTCCAACATAAAGCTATCCTCAACACTTATCTGAGAACCATCAGGTTGAGTTATGGCCAAGAAGAGGTTCTCTTGTCCATCCCTGTAGCTATTCCAGCTAAACCAACTGGCAGAGTATATGAAGCCATCATACCGGAGATCCAAAATATTCCTGTAGTATGTGAATTCCCGAACGTCTTTCTGGAAGATCTGCCTGGATTGCCTCCAGAAAGAGATGTAGAACTTGTGATTGAGTTGAAGCCCGGTACGGCTCCTATTTCTAGAAGGTCGTACTGAATGCCTCCGAATGAATTGGCAGAACTCAAGACCCAATTACAAGATCTACTAGAAAAAGGATTCATCTGACCAAGTTCATCACCTTGGGGTTGTCCAGCCATCTTTGTCAAGAAGAAGGACCAAACACTTCGGATGTGCGTGGATTATAGACCCCTTAATGTGGTCACCATCAAGAATAAGCACCCTCTTCCCTAGATTGACATCCTATTGGATCAACTTATCGGAGCTCGGGTATTTTCCAAAATTGACCTCAGGTCGGGTTATCATCAGATCCGTATCCGACCCGAAGATATACCCAAGACCGCATTCACTACGCGGTATGGATTATTTGAATATCTGGTTATGTCTTTCGGACTAACAAATGCTCCTGCCCACTTCACATATCTTATGAACTCGGTATTCATGCCCAAGTTGGATAAATTCATGGTGGTATTCATTGATGATATCTTGATATATTCTAAGAATGAAGAGGAGCATACTCGGCATTTGAGGATCGTATTAACGCGCTTAAGGGAGCACCAATTATATGCTAAGTTCATTAAGTGCGCATTCTGGCTGGAGGAGATCCAATTTCTGGGACATGTATTATCTGCCAAGGGGATTGCGGTGGATCCTAGCAAAGTCAAGGATATTTTAGAGTGGAAACCCCCAACCACTGTACATCAAGTCTGAAGTTTCCTTGGACTGGCTGGTTATTCCCACCGATTCATTCTAGACTTTTCCAAGCTTGTGAAACCAATCACAAGTTTATTGAAAAATGATACTAAATTTAATTGGTCTTCAAGATGTAATGAAGCCTTTGAGCAGCTGAAAGTATTATTGACCACTGCTCCGGTATTAGCTCAACCGGACATTGAAAAGCCCTTTGATGTGTATTGTAACGCATCAGGGAGTGGTCTAGGCTGTGTTCTAATGCAAGAGGGTCGATTGATAGCTTATGCTTCAAGGCAGTTGCGCCGACATGAGGAACATTATCCAACTTATGACCTAGAGTTAGCTGTTGTGGTTCATGCCCTAAAAATATGGTGTCATTATCTGCTGGGGAATGTCTGTCATATTTATACAGATCATAAAAGTTTGAAGTACATCTTTACCCAGTCAGAGCTTAATATGAGACAAAGGAGATGGCTTGAGATTATTAAGGATTATGAACTGGAGATTCATTATCACCCAGGCAAAGCTAATGTAGTGGCAGATGCGTTAAGTTGCAAGGCTTCTTGCCATTGTCTAACGATGAAGACTTCTAACATTACGTTATGCCAAGAAATGGAGAAGTTGAACCTGGGAATGATACAACATGGAACTGCAAATCACTTGAAGCTTGAGTCAGTCCTCCTGCAAAGAATAATTGACGCGCAAAGAAATGATGAGGGAATGAAACACATTCATGAGAAAATGGAGGCCGGTAAAGCCAACTGCTTTAGAAGAGATGATCAAGGTGTTGTATGGTTTAACAACCGCATAGTTGTGCCAAAAAATGATGAGATCTGCCAGCAAATTTTGGATGGAGCACATCTTAGTCGCTATTCTATTCATCCCGGAAGCACTAAGATGTATAATGATCTAAAACGGCATTATTGGTGGACAAAGATGAAGATTGAAATCGCACGCTATGTGGCAAGATGTGACACTTGTAGACGTGTCAAGGCCATACACATGAAAGTTGCTGGTCCATTGCAATCGTTACCTATCCCAACATGGAAATGGGAGGATATAAGCATGGACTTTATTGTGGGATTGCCCAGGACAGCAAAAGGGTATGATTCTATTTGGATTATAGTTGATCGACTTACCAAGATAGCCCATTTTCTGCCAGTCAAGACAGATCACCCGGTTGCTGTCTATGCCCAATTATACATTGCTCGTATTCTTAGTCTGGATGGGGTTCCAAAGTCTATAGTGTCAGATCGTGGACCGCAATTTGTAGCCAAGTTTCGGGAAGCACTTCATAAATCCCTGGGTACCAAGTTGCTTCACAGTTCGGCCTACCACCCCCAAACCAGTGGGCAGACTGAGAGAGTGAAAGGGAAATGTGCCCTTGGGCCATTTCTAAGTATTTTGGTGATTAAGTGCAAACACAGGTGCCAAAATGTGAAAATATGCCCATGGATGGACAAGTTGCAAATCACAAGTAAAGGTATGTTTCTAAGCCTTAGTACATTGGTTTTGTGTACTAACATCTTGTCTAAGTGTTAGAAACAGAAAGAAGAAGAGAAGAGAAGACTTGGCTGTGTACAGCCAAGAGGCTGTTTCGGTCTGGGACACCGGACTGTCCGGTGGTGCACCGGACAGTGTCCGGTGGTGCACCGGACAGTGTCCGGTGCGCCAGGCTGCCCCAGCCGAAGAGGCCGCTCTCGGGTTTTTCTCTGGCGACTTCGGCTAAAATTCACCGGACTGTCCGGTGTGCACCGGACTGTCCGGTGAGCCAACGGTCGGCCGGGCCAACGGTCGGCCGCGCGATCGGCGCGCGACACGTGGCCGAGCCAACGGTCGGAAGGAAGCACCGGACTGTCCGGTGTGCACCGGACATGTCCGGTGCGCCAACGGTGCGCAGATCTGACTCTGACAGCAACGGTCGGATGCGCTGTTTAAGGAAACAAATCGGGCACCGGACAGTGTCCGGTGTGCACCGGACTGTCCGGTGCGCCACGAGACAGAAGGCAAAGATGGCCTTCCAGATTTGTTCCCAACGGCTCCTAGCTGCCTTGGGGCTATAAAAGGGACCCCTAGGCGCATGGAGGAGCACACCAAGCATTCCTACAACTCTTCTAAGCACCAAGACATCAATCTCACTCATTCGTTTCATTGTGATAGCATATAGAGCTCTTGTGGAGTTGTGAACTCTTTGTGTTGCGTTGCGAGCTCTTGTTGCGACTTGTGTGCGTGTTGTTGCTCTGATTTTCGAGTCTTGTGTGCGTTGCTCATTCCCACCTTACTCCGTATTTCTTTGTGAACTCAATTGTAAGGGCGAGAGACTCCAAGTTGTGGAGATTCCTCGCAAACGGGAAAAGATCAAAGGAAAGAAAAACACCGTGGTATTCAAGTTGATCATTGGATCACTTGAGAGGAGTTGAGTGCAACTCTCGTCCGTTGGGACGCCACAACGTGGAGTAGGCAAGTTTTGTACTTGGCCGAACCACGGGATAACCACCGTGTCAACTCTGTGATTGCTTTCTTGTGGTTATCGTGTTTTGAGTTCTCTCTAGCCACTTGGCCATACTTGTGCTAACCCTTAACAAGTTTTTGTGGCTTAAGTTTTGAAGTTTTACAGGATCACCTATTCACCCCCCCCCCTCTAGGTGCTCTCAATTGGTATCGGAGCCGTTCTCTTCAAGAAAGGGACTAACCGCCCGAAGAGATGGATCCTAAGGGGAAGGGAATTGTGATCAACGACAAGGAGAAGGAGTCCTTCGTCAACGAGCCAAGGGATGACAAGTCCAATGACTCGGGCTCGGGCCACAAGCGAAGAGATGGGAAGAAGAAGAAGACAAGACGCATCAAGGAGATCGTCTACTACGACAGCGATGAGTCCTCTTCTTCCCAAAAGGACGACGACCACGACAAACAAAGGAAACCGGTTAATTCTAACTTTTCTTTTGACTACTCTCGTATTCCGCAAAGTTCAAATTCACATTTGCTTTCTATTCCACTCGGCAAGCCCCCACACTTTGATGGGGAGGACTACGGATTTTGGAGCCACAAAATGCGTAGTCACCTATTCTCTCTCCATCCTAACATATGGGAGATTGTAGATAGTGGAATGCACTTTAATAGTTCGGATAGTCCTATATTCATTAATGAGCAAATCCATAAGAATGCACAAGCTACTACTGTTCTTCTAGCCTCATTGTGCAGGGATGAATATAATAAAGTGAGTGGCTTGGATAACGCCAAGCAAATCTGGGATACCCTCAAGATCTCTCATGAGGGAAATGACGCTACCTTGCTCACCAAAATGGAGTTGGTGGAGGGCGAGCTTGGACGGTTCGCGATGATAAGGGGCGAGGAGCCAACTCAGACATACAACCGGCTCAAGACCCTTATCAACAAAATAAGGAGCTACGGAAGCACGCGATGGACGGACCACGACGTCGTCCGACTAATGCTCAGGTCCTTTACCGTTCTTGATCCTCATTTGGTGAATAATATTCGTGAGAATCCCAGGTACACCAAAATGTCGCCCGAAGAAGTCCTAGGAAAATTCGTCAGCGGGCGAATGATGATCAAGGAGGCAAGGTATGTGGACGACGCCTTGAATGGACCGATCAACGAGCCGCAACCTTTTGCTCTCAAAGCCACAGGGAACAAGGAGGCGCTACCCAGCAAGGTGGCGCAAATTGAGGCGGCCGGTCTTAATGAAGAAGAAATGGCCCTCATTATCAAGAGATTCAAGACGGTGCTAAAGGGTCGCAATGGACAGCCGAGCAAGACTAAGACCAAGGGGAAGCGATCATGCTTCAAATGTGGTAAGCTTGGTCATTTTATTGCTAACTGTCCCGATAATGATAGTGACCAGGAAAAGGGAAACAAGAGGGAAAAGAAGAAGCATTACAAGAAGGCAAAGGGCGAGGCGCATCTAGGCAAGGAGTGGGACTCGGATTGCTCCTCGTCCGACTCCGACAATGAAGGACTCGCCGCCACCGCCTTCAACAAATCAACCCTCTTCCCCAACGAGCGTCACACATGCCTCATGGCAAGGGAGAAGAAGGTATGTACTCGTAACTCTACCTATGCTTCTTCAAGTGAGGACGAATCTAGTGATGAGGATGAAGTAGATTATTCATGCTTGTTCAAGGGCTTAGATAGATCTAAGATAGACAAAATTAATGAATTAATTGATGCCTTGAATGAAAAGAATATACTTTTAGAAAAGCAAGAGGATTTGTTGTATGAAGAGCATGATAAATTTGTTGAGGCACAAAAATCCTATACTTTAGAAGTTAAAAGAAATGAAATGCTTTCTTTTGAACTATCTACTTGTCATGAAACCATTTCTACTTTGAAAGGTGTCAACAATGATTTAAATGCTAAATTAGAAGTAGCAAATAAATCCAATTCTTGTGTAGAACATGTTGAAATTTGTACTAGGTGTAAAGATTTTGACATTGATGCTTGTAGTGAACACCTAGTTTCAATTTCCAAGCTTAATGATGAACTGGCTAGTCTTAATGCTCAACTTAAGACTAGCAAGAATGATTTTGATAAGCTAAAATTTGCAAGGGATGCCTACACAATTGGTAGACACCCCTCAATTAAGGATGGACTTGGCTTCAAGAGAGAAGCTAAGAACTTAACAAGCCATAAGGCTCCCATTCTCGCCAAGGAAAAAGGGAAGGCCCCTATGGCTAGTAATGTGCAAAAGAACCATGCTTTTATGTACTATGATAGGAGATATTCTAGAAATGCTTTTAGAGGTCATGATGTGTTTGATTCACATGCTTATGACTCTTATGCTATGACTGCTTCTAGTTCTCATGTTATGCATGGTAGAAATATGTCTAGGAGAAATGCTATTCATCATGTGCCTAGAAAGAATGTTATTCATGCTCCTAGGAAAGTAGTGAATGAACCTTCTACAATTTATTGTGCTTTGAATACTTCATTTGCAATTTGTAGAAAGGATAGAAAAGTAATTGCTAGGAAGTTAGGGGCAAAATGCAAGGGAGACAAAACTTGCATTTGGGTCCCTAAAGATATTTGTGCTAACCTTGTAGGACCCAACATGAGTTGGGTACCTAAAACCCAAGCCTAAATTTGCCTTGCAGGTTTATGCATCCGGGGGTTCAAGCTGGATTATCGACAGCGGATGCACAAACCATATGACGGGGGAGAAGAAGATGTTCACCTCCTACGTCAAGAATAAAGATTCCCAAGATTCAATCATATTCGGTTATGGGAATCAAGGCAAGGTAAAAGGGTTAGGTAAAATTGCAATTTCTAATGAGCACTCTATCTCTAATGTGTTTTTAGTAGAGTCACTAGGATATAATTTACTATCTGTTAGTCAATTGTGCAATATGGGATATAACTGTCTGTTTACAAATGTAGATGTGTCTGTTTTTAGAAGAAGTGATGGCTCACTAGCTTTTAAGGGTGTATTAGACGACAAACTTTATTTAGTTGATTTTGCAAAAGAAGAGGCCGGTCTAGATGCATGCTTAATGGCTAAGACTTGCATGGGCTGGCTGTGGCATCGCCGCTTAGCACATGTGGGGATGAAGAACCTTCACAAGCTTCTAAAGGGAGAACACGTGATAGGTTTGACTAACGTGCATTTCGAAAAAGATAGACCTTGTGCAGCTTGTCAAGCAGGTAAACAAGTGGGAGGAGCACATCACAGCAAGAACATGATGACCACTTCAAGACCCCTGGAGCTGCTGCATATGGACCTCTTCGGACCTGTTCTAGTTATTGTAGATGATTTTTCCCGCTTCACTTGGGTGTTCTTTTTGCAGGATAAGTCTGAAACCCAAGGGACCCTCAAGCGCTTCCTCAGGAGGGCTCAAAATGAGTTTGAGCTCAAGGTGAAGAAGATAAGGAGCGACAACGGGTCCGAGTTCAAGAACCTTCAAGTGGAGGAGTTCCTTGAAGAGGAAGGGATCAAGCACGAGTTCTCTGCTCCCTACACACCACAGCAAAATGGTGTGGTAGAGAGGAAGAACAGGACGCTCATCGACATGGCGAGGACGATGCTAGGAGAGTTCAAGACCCCCGAGTGCTTTTGGACGGAAGCCGTTAACACTGCTTGCCACGCCAACAACAGGGTCTACCTTCATCGCCTCCTCAAGAAGACGTCGTATGAGCTACTAACCGGTAACAAACCCAATGTATCGTACTTTCGTGTATTTGGGAGTAAATGCTACATTCTAGTGAAGAAGGGTAGAAATTCTAAGTTTGCTCCCAAAGCTGTAGAAGGGTTTTTATTAGGTTATGACTCAAATACAAAGGCGTATAGAGTCTTCAACAAATCATCGGGTTTGGTTGAAGTCTCTAGCGACGTTGTATTTGATGAGACTAATGGCTCTCCAAGAGAGCAAGTTGTTGATTGTGATGATGTAGATGAAGAAGATGTTCCGACGGCCGCTATACGGACCATGGCGATTGGAGAAGTACGGCCACAGGAACAAGATGAACGAGATCAACCCTCTTCCTCAATTATGGTGCATCCCCCGACTCAAGACGGTGAACAGGTTCATCAAAAGGAGGCGTGTGATCAAGGGGGAGCACAAGATAATCATGTGATGGAGGAAGAAGTGCAACCGGCACCTCCAACCCAAGTTCGAGCGATGATTCAAAGGGATCATCCCGTCGACCAAATTCTGGGTGACATTAGCAAGGGAGTAACTACTCGATCTCGATTAGTTAATTTTTGTGAGCATTACTCCTTTGTCTCTTCTATTGAGCCTTTCAGGGTAGAGGAGGCCTTGCTAGATCCGGACTGGGTGTTGGCCATGCAAGAGGAGCTAAACAACTTCAAGCGCAATGAAGTTTGGACACTGGTGCCTCGTCCGAAGCAAAATGTTGTGGGAACCAAGTGGGTGTTCCGCAACAAACAGGACGAGCACGGGGTGGTGACGAGGAACAAGGCTCGACTTGTGGCAAAAGGTTATGCCCAAGTCGCAGGTTTGGACTTTGAGGAGACTTTTGCTCCTGTGGCTAGGCTAGAGTCCATTCGTATTTTGCTAGCATATGCCGCTCACCATTCTTTCAGGTTGTACCAAATGGATGTGAAGAGCGCTTTCCTCAATGGGCCAATCAAGGAGGAGGTGTACGTGGAGCAACCCCCGGGCTTTGAGGATGAACGGTACCCCGACCATGTGTGTAAGCTCTCTAAGGCGCTCTATGGACTTAAGCAAGCCCCAAGAGCATGGTATGAATGCCTTAGAGATTTCTTAATTGCTAATGCTTTCAAGGTTGGGAAAGCCGATCCAACTCTTTTTACTAAGACTTGTGATGGTGATTTGTTTGTGTGCCAAATTTATGTCGATGACATAATATTTGGTTCTACTAACCAAAAGTCTTGTGAAGAGTTTAGCAGGGTGATGACGCAGAAATTCGAGATGTCAATGATGGGCGAGTTGAACTACTTCCTTGGGTTCCAAGTGAAGCAACTCAAGGACGGCACCTTCATCTCCCAAACGAAGTACACGCAAGATCTGCTAAAGCGGTTTGGGATGAAGGACGCCAAGCCCGCAAAGACGCCGATGGGAACCGACGGACACACCGACCTCAACAAAGGAGGTAAGTCCGTTGATCAAAAAGCATACCGGTCAATGATAGGTTCTTTGCTTTATTTATGTGCTAGTAGACCGGACATTATGCTTAGCGTATGCATGTGTGCTAGATTTCAATCCGATCCTAAGGAGTGTCACTTAGTGGCGGTGAAGCGAATTCTTAGATATTTGGTTGCTACGCCTTGCTTCGGGCTCTGGTATCCAAAGGGGTCTACCTTTGACTTAGTTGGATACTCAGACTCCGACTATGCTGGATGTAAGGTCGATAGGAAGAGTACATCGGGGACGTGCCAATTCTTAGGAAGGTCCCTGGTGTCATGGAACTCTAAGAAACAAACATCCGTTGCCCTATCCACCGCTGAGGCCGAGTACGTTGCCGCAGGTCAGTGTTGCGCGCAACTACTTTGGATGAGGCAAACCCTCCGGGACTTTGGCTACAATCTGAGCAAAGTCCCACTCCTATGTGACAATGAGAGTGCTATCCGCATGGCGGAGAATCCTGTTGAGCACAGCCGCACAAAGCACATAGACATCCGGCATCACTTTTTGAGAGACCACCAGCAAAAGGGAGATATCGAAGTGTTTCATGTTAGCACCGAGAACCAGCTAGCCGATATCTTCACTAAGCCTCTAGATGAGAAGACCTTTTGCAGGTTGCGTAGTGAGCTAAATGTCTTAGATTCGCGGAACCTGGATTGAATTATAGCATACATGTAGTTATGCTTTTGATCATGTTCCTTTTTGCATTTTGTTGCTTATTGTGGTGCTCAAGTTGTACCAACACTCCCTGGACCTCACAAGTCCGTTGCAAAGTGATGCACATGTTTAGGAGGAGATGTGTCACAACTTGACCCTTTGAGACTAACCATTTGCTTGAGTTTGCTTGATTGAGTCTCGAAGGAGGATTGAAAGGGAAAAGGTGGACTTGGACCATGAAAGACTTCCACTGCACTCCGATGAGAGGGTAACTAATTCCAAGTTCATCTCATGAAATCTTATTGCCATTTGCTCTTAATTGAAGACTTTGGTGAGGCAATGGGGTTAACAGGCCAAGATTAATCCCGTTTTGGTGCTTGATGCCAAAGGGGGAGAAAATAAAGGCCAAAGTGATAAATGGATCAGCTACCACTTGAGAGATTTTGAAAATAGTAGAATAGAGTTTTTGTTTTGTCAAAAGCTTTTATTGTCTCTTATTGTCTCTATTGTCAAAAGTTGGCTTCTTGTGGAGAGAAGTGTTGATTATGGGAAATAGGGGGAGTTTTTGAAATCTTTGATCAATCTCTTTTGGAATGACTCTCTTTATGCTTCAACATGTGTGTTTGACTTAGAGATAGAGATTTGAGTTTGATTTGCAAAAACAAACCAAGTGGTGGCAAAAGATGATCCATATATGCCAAAATTGAATCAAAACCAATTTGAGTTTTTATTTGAAGTGATTTTGCACTTGTTCTAGTTGCTTTATGTTGTGTTGGCATAAATCACCAAAAAGGGGGAGATTGAAAGGGAAATGTGCCCTTGGGCCATTTCTAAGTATTTTGGTGATTAAGTGCAAACACAGGTGCCAAAATGTGAAAATATGCCCATGGATGGACAAGTTGCAAATCACAAGTAAAGGTATGTTTCTAAGCCTTAGTACATTGGTTTTGTGTACTAACATCTTGTCTAAGTGTTAGAAACAGAAAGAAGAAGAGAAGAGAAGACTTGGCTGTGTACAGCCAAGAGGCTGTTTCGGTCTGGGACACCGGACTGTCCGGTGGTGCACCGGACAGTGTCCGGTGCGCCAGGCTGCCCCAGCCGAAGAGGCCGCTCTCGGGTTTTTCTCCGACGACTTCGGCTAAAATTCACCGGACTGTCCGGTGTGCACCGGACTGTCCGGTGAGCCAACGGTCGGCCGGGCCAACGGTCGGCCGCGCGATCGGCGCGCGACACGTGGCCGAGCCAACGGTCGGAAGGAAGCACCGGACTGTCCGGTGTGCACCGGACATGTCCGGTGCGCCAACGGTGCGCAGATCTGACTCTGACAGCAACGGTCGGATGCGCTGTTTAAGGAAACAAATCGGGCACCGGACAGTGTCCGGTGTGCACCGGACTGTCCGGTGCGCCACGAGACAGAAGGCAAAGATGGCCTTCCAGATTTGTTCCCAACGGCTCCTAGCTGCCTTGGGGCTATAAAAGGGACCCCTAGGCGCATGGAGGAGCACACCAAGCATTCCTACAACTCTTCTAAGCACCAAGACATCAATCTCACTCATTCGTTTCATTGTGATAGCATATAGAGCTCTTGTGGAGTTGTGAACTCTTTGTGTTGCGTTGCGAGCTCTTGTTGCGACTTGTGTGCGTGTTGTTGCTCTGATTTTCGAGTCTTGTGTGCGTTGCTCATTCCCACCTTACTCCGTATTTCTTTGTGAACTCAATTGTAAGGGCGAGAGACTCCAAGTTGTGGAGATTCCTCGCAAACGGGAAAAGATCAAAGGAAAGAAAAACACCGTGGTATTCAAGTTGATCATTGGATCACTTGAGAGGAGTTGAGTGCAACTCTCGTCCGTTGGGACGCCACAACGTGGAGTAGGCAAGTTTTGTACTTGGCCGAACCACGGGATAACCACCGTGTCAACTCTGTGATTGCTTTCTTGTGGTTATCGTGTTTTGAGTTCTCTCTAGCCACTTGGCCATACTTGTGCTAACCCTTAACAAGTTTTTGTGGCTTAAGTTTTGAAGTTTTACAGGATCACCTATTCACCCCCCCCCCTCTAGGTGCTCTCAGAGAGTAAATCAGATACTTGAAGATATGTTGCGAGAATGTGTTCTAGAATTCCCACAAAAATGGGATGATTGTTTACCATTAGCGGAGTTCTCATACAATAATAGCTATCAAGAAAGCATCAAAATGGCACCCTTTGAAGCCTTGTATGGATGACGGTGTCGTACTCTGTTAACTGGTCTGAACTAGGTGAAAGAAATTTCTTCAGGCCTGATATGGTAAAGGAGATAGAAGAAAAAGTTCAACGAATAATTCATAATTTGAAAGAAGCTCAAGCTCGTCAGAAGAGTTATGCAGACAAGCGACGAAAACCCTTGTACTTTCTAGTTGGGGATTATGTCTACCTCAAAGTCTCACCGATGAAGCGTATATCATGTTTCGGGGTAAAAGGGAAGCTTGCACCCCGGTACATTGGTCCTTTCCCTGTTCTTGAACAATGTGGACCAGTGGCATACCGACTCCAGTTACCCGAAACATTGTCTGCTGTAGATAATGTGTTCCACGTATCGCAATTGAAGAAGTGTCTTCGGGTTCCCGATCGAACCATTGAAGTAGCGGATGTTGCCTTAGAACAGGCTTGACATATTTAGAATATCCTATTCGAGTCTTGGATCTAAAGGACATAATTACCCAAACAAGAACTCTTAAGTTTTACAAGATACAGTGGAACCAACATACAGAAGATGAAGCTACTTGGGAAACTCAAGACTTTTTAAATAAGAATTTCCCAGACTTTTTAGCCTCGTGTAAATTGTAAGATGTGTACATTTGTTGTAATAGAGGAATGAACCCCATACCACCCCTGTCTTGTACCAAAAATAAGGAAATAAAAGTATGACACGTTTCCTTTTCCATTACTTGCCCTAGGACTTTTTAATCTCGGGACGAGATTCTTTTACGGGGGGAAGGATATAACACCCCTGGTGTTACTGCCATTCAAACTTCAGCATAACATCATAAGTGTTGGCATATCATGTGTTTGTTATACATAGAATGCATTTACTAGGCAAAAATTTCAAACAAGTTGTGTGGATGTGACTGGTTGTGGGTAAAACCCTAGAATTGGGTACTTAACCCTAAACTGGACTCAGAAGAGTAAATAATGTCTAAATAAGGGAAAGTTTCAAAATCTATTGGTAATTATCATAAAATGTCACCATGGATGGACTTAAGTAGCATCCAAACCCTAGAAGTACCAAAAGTCCTAAATAGACCCCTAGAAAACCCTAGATTAAAACCCTAAGGGGTTATATGCAAAATGTGCACATTTTGGGACCTAAGTGCAAAAATCATGGAAATATGGTATCCTAAGTCATATGGTTCAAATATTTGGAGATTTGCAAATGAAACCATAAGTTTTGGGCTTATTTGCAAAAAGACCACATTTGTGCTCCAATGGCTATGTCTAAATTTCATTGAATTGGCTCAACTTTGAAGCTCTATATCTTCCAAATTATGAAGATTTTGCCCTATGTTAACACATCAAGTTTGTAGAGCTATCATAGGAGAACAAGTTTGATTAAGTGACTGATCACTGGTGTTGAACAGAAATTGGAGATAAATAAGGGTGAAGTTGTGCTGTCAGGAGTAAGTTGGGCAAATCTGAAAATTGGGTTCAGATAGGTATGGCCCCAATGAAATGCAGTCGAATTGAGAGCACCAAATCTGAAAATCTGTACAGAATTGAACCATGAACCTTATAGTAAACTTAAAGACTGTTGTTTGGTGAACAAGTTTTATTAATGAAGATCACCCTGTTCTTAACAAGAATTAGGAGATAGAGAGGATGGAAGGTGGTCGGTTCAGTAAAACGCTGAAGATCAAAACTCTGCAAATATCTGAAGAACGCGGATAAAAGATCTAAGGCACTATTGAATCGGATGTGCTCGAGTGATCTGGTGAAAGGGATTTGATCGCGGAGAGATAACTTCGGACGTGGCACCATCCCGCGAACTCAGTCATGCGTGGCCGGAGATATCCCACCGGCGGTCGCCGTGGCTCGGTCGCTTCCGCCGCGGTGTCACCCATGCCTCGTTTTTCCCTTATTGTGCCTCTTCTCTACGTGGTAGCCATGCGTGAACAATGCAATCCGCGATCGCTAATCGTTAGCCGGACCGCCGTGGCTATAAATAGCAACATGGACCACGACGAGGTATTCACATCTTCATCAGTGAGCCCAGTTAAAGCCCAAATTCGTGGAATCCTCTTGACCTCTCCCAAAATTGGTAGTGCACGGTGAAACCATAGTCCTTTACGGCCATGTAGCCCTAATCTCACCTCCCAATTCCACCTGGAACCGCCGCGACACTGTTTTCCCCCTTTTCTATCACCGGCCAGCAAAAATCCTCCGTGCCCCATGGTCAGCTCATCTCAGGTCTGCTCCCGCTCGTTTTAATCGTGTTTCAACACCTATATACACTCGTGATACTCATCGGCTCCGTCCTTCTTGCTTGGCCACGCTCAATCACCCGGAACACATGAACTTGTGTTGGTATTCCCCGCCACCGAGGTCAGACTAAGCCAGAGCCATAACCACGCGATTGAAGCTCGTTCTAGGGTTGTCTCATGTCTGTAATACTTACCCAGTAATTAAATTGGGCAGCCACCACCAATCTTGGCCAGTCCGTGCAACAGGATCATCGACGGTGAGCGCGTCGTGGATTTGGACCAATTCGGAGAAGAAATAGAACTAGAGTGGCATTTTTGTATGATGTCAGTGACTCTGGAAATAGTCCCGGGAACGCATTCCGAGTTATTTGAAATAGCGAGCGCCTTTTCGCAAAGTCAGCACCGCGGGCGCGGGCGCGCGCGCTTCCGCCTGTAGATGGGTCGACTTGGGCCAGTTCCGGTCCAACACTATTCATTGCTTTTCCTTTTCTTTTTCTGTCAGGGTTTAAGAATTTCTAGAAAATTGAAGAAAAATGCTAAAAATACCAGACCAATTTTACTAGGCTCCTAATTTTCCATAGTATTTTATAAAAATAGTTTCAGGATTTTTAGTTCTAATAAGGAATTTTGGGGCATTTAAAATAGCCAAAATCCATACTTCTGGAATTTTATAGAGTAATTTATAATCCCAAAATTCACCAAACTTTTTAAACAAGCTTTAAGTAATATTTAGAAGCCATGGGTAAAGTTTGGTATGATTCGGACCATGTTTGATACTTAGAAACCAAAACCCTAGCCCCCTGCCCTATGAACTTCACTATAGACTCCGAAAACCCTAGTTTTTTCGGGGATCCGTGAAGGAAAGTTATATTCAAGACATTAGATAATAAAATTTTATTATCTTATCATTTTCATGAGCATTCATGATTATATATGGTTATATCTAGAGAACAAAGAGGAAATAGAAGTTGAAGAAGCGAGGACTTCACCACCACCACCTGAAGAACCTCAGGCAGGAAACTGCTTTTATTTTGATATCTGCGGAACAGAGCCTGATTCACCTATCACTCAAGGCAAGCCCCGGTGCATTTGCCACCTCCTTGCTATTTTGAAATCTTTCTCACTTACTTGATGCATTAGGTGATAGGAGTTGTGTGCTAAACCAGTTGTTGCATTTCCTTCCTTGGAATTTGATTACTTCTCCTTAATCCCTGATTTACAAAAAGGTTTTTTCTTATGCTTAGCTTTGCTCTAGAAAACAAAATGTTTTGTTTTCACAAAAAGATGATGCTTCAAAGTGGGTGGGATGTTTTTCAAAAAACAAAACTTGATGGTGGATCCATCATGGCCATGATGGGTTCAACATCTGAAAAGATGTACCTCTGCCAGGTACCAAACTTTGGGTTTGAAATGATAAAGCTGAGACCGGGCGGGTGACTTGCACGAGAAGAGAGTCTCGGTGTAGTGTCTCCGTCTGAGTCTATTAAGGACCTTGTCGATGTAGGCCTGCTGACCGAGGACCCTTTAACTAGTCACATGCCTCATCATGAGTAAGCTTTGCCTCGGGCAGACTAATACCAGAATAAGATAACACGCAATGGGAGTGAAGAGATGGCGAGAGTAGCGTGTACCCTCTGCGGCAAGAGGCTAGACGGTGGTGTATCTGTGCTCTCGGTTGGCGTGAATCTGATCTGGTCTTCAGAACCCCAGTGGCGAGTTGACATATGCAAGGGTTAAGTGCTACATATGTTGTGTGATTGGAGATCCTCAGCTGAGTATAATCGATTCGGATCGTCGTAACTTCGCGGACATGAAGACTTGGTCACTGACCTACACGTAGCATTCCAGTGAATAAGAAGGGTTGAAAAGAAATTGGCTAGTATAGGTCAAGTGCTTGAACTAGGGTAGAAAGAACCCTAGATACAGGTAACTTTACTTAACCTGACTAATAAAACTGGATTTTTAAGGATCCACATTAGTAAGCAGTTATGCAAACATAGTCTTTGATTATTGATAAGCCATACCTTGACTCCCAAAAGCCAGCATATCCTTGAGAGCCTCTTACTTTAACGGGTAAGACTTACGAAAGTACATTTCGTACTCAGGGCTTTGTCCCATGTTGTTTTAGGTGAAGAAGCAGCAAACTTTTGTTGCTTTTGTTCCAAGGTGGTGCCCAAAGAAGAAAATCAAGACTAAAGCTGCTGGAGGAAGGGTCCTCCGTTAAGAAAAACTTTTTATTGTTTATTCGGGAAGCGTTTTTGCCTCCCAGGTTATGTAATAATAATACTCAGCACTCTTATATTTGTCCTGGTTGTAATAAATATTACTCTGTCTTACTTTAAAATAAAGTAAGTTATTGTAACTACTTCCGCATTTTCGTACCTCCGATGTATTGTAATATCTGCGTGACGGGTGAAACGCTCTTGGGCAAGGTAAGAAATTTAGATACCGAACTTATCAAGTGACCGGGTGCACCTGCAGGGTTGTCTGAAGTCCGTTGGACAAGGACAAGTGTAGGTGGGCCTAATGACTTGGGAGGTTCTGTCATAGAAAAGATAAAACTAAATGAGATCACAGTTCATAGTATAAATAATTAGGTAATAATTAGTCTATTTCTATAGAATTGGTTAAATCATTATATCTGGGTCACGTATTTTTGGTCACATGAAAAGATAGATTTTACTAGTCATGATAAATGTAAGTATAACCCTTAATTACTTAGAATAGTAAAATGCTTATTTATGTCATAACAACCATGATTATGTTACTAAATTCCAATTAGTAATTTACATTAATTCTTAGAATATTAATGTTAGGAGATTTATAAATAAATATTTTTAACTATACGTATAATTTCTATTTAGAAAAGAAATGAGAAAATCGAAGAATAGAATTTTATAATAATGTTAAAATGACTTAATTGGGTGCTCATACCTACATAACTAAAATGATAGTTTAAATATTGTTGAACATAGTCCCTTATTAAAGAGTTAGATCAATTGTTCCTAAATTAAAACTAAAGATACTTAATAGATTAATTATCCATTCCTATAATTTATTAATCAAACCTATAGTCAAATTGTTCATAACTAGATATACGGGCACGACTAATCATTTCATCGAATTTAGTCCATGTTATATGTATAACAATTAATTTTTCTAAAAAGGATAAAATAAATAAATTAGTGTTCATATTCTTCTTATAATTAAAATGTTAGTTTGCATATTGTTTTGTATATAGCTTTCTTAATAAAGAATATAGACCATGTACCTTTTAATAAAAATAAAAGATAGTTATTTGTTCATTATCTTTTGCATGAAAATCCACTTAAGCCCTATAACCTAACTCTTCATAAATAGGTGTTTAATAATATAATTATGATCTTTTCACATAAAAAGTTGTTTAAGCTATTTATGAGTTTTTTTATAAAAGTATGTTGGAGACTTGTTCTCAAATACTTCGGTTAAGAATAAGGCAACATAAAAAGTGTAAAATGTCAAGGTCCTTCGTCCTTCGAAGCATTATCCCCCTTTGGGAAATAATGAATTTTGGACGAAGGTTATGAAGGACATACCTTCATAAGCACAATAAATAATGAAGAAGGATTCATAAAAAAGTATGAGATATGATATGAACACTTAAACATTATTATTGAATCATTTCTATTTTATTACCATGGAAAAATAGAAATGATAATAAATTACAAATGTACCTTCGGCTTGAGAGAAGGTAAAAAGTACAAGCGTGACGCAAGAGCAAATGTCAAGTCAGCGTGAACAGTACGGGAGTACTGTTCATCTATTTATAGGCAAGGGACACAGCCCATGTAGAATTACATTCATGCCCTTTACATTTATTAATAACTCTATAGTAATTCTTCGAGGTCTAATTTGCCTTTTCATCTTTAAGTCGGTTTCCCTCCTCTGCTGTCATGCCGAAGCTTTTCTGCGCACAGCTTCGTCATCGCCTTATCCTTCGTCATAGTCGCCTTTCGTCTCGCTCAGGCTTCGTTCTGATCATACTCTTGTATACTCATGATCCGATACCAAAGATACCTGTTCACATATTTCACTTGGAAAACATTGTCAAATCATGTTTTTCAGGACCTTCGGAAGCCGAAGGCCCCCAACAGTAGCCCCTCACAATATTAATTTATTAGTGATAAATTCATATTGCGACATGGACGAAGGCCTTAAGCCGAAGGTCCGAAAAAACATCTTCCCTTTGCTAGAATAGCAACAGACAATGACAAGTGGGACCCTGCCACTCGCAACGCACTGGGCGTATAAATAAGAACGCATCGCGAGCACATTTAGCATGCTTTCTTGTTGTTTGTTGTTGCCTTCCTCATTTTTAGCTCTTTGCACACCATCGCTTGCCTGGCTTTTCTAAATTTTTAAGCTTCGTCTCTGAAAGCGCTTTCTTGGGATTTTCGAAGATGTCTGAAGACAAGAAAGCGGTTGCTGAATCGAAGCTGAGTCTTTCTGAGGAGATGCACCTTGGTTTTCTTGAATCAATAGCAAAGACAAATACAGAGAAGATTACTAGGGAGATTTTGGAGGGTTTATCTGAAGACACTGGTGACAGTGACAGTTATGACGTGGATAGTGGTGGTGAAGATTCCGAAGATCGACCTTGGCGACCAAGCCATGCGGTTTTCGGGAAATCAAGTATTAAACAAAGCCATCTTATCAATATGAGGGGTAGATACTTTCGGGACTTATCTATTGTGAGAGCTGACGAAGGAGAGAAAACTTGTCCGACTCCCGAGGAGAATGAAGTCGTGATATTCCGAAGCTTCTTAAAAGTTGGACTGTGGTTTCCCTTGAGCAGTTTTGTCGTGGAAGTACTGAAGATATTTGAAATCTGCCTTCATCAAATTACTCCTGAAGCAATTATAAGGATGGGCATCTTCGTCTGGGCCGTGAGGAGCCAAGGTTTAGAGCCAAATGCGAAAAGTTTCTGCAACATACATGAGCTATTGTATGAGACAAAACCCTGGGGTAAAGAGCAGTATCACAACAATTTTGGCTGCTACAGCTTCGGTGCCCGGTCTGGGTCAAGCTGTCCCGTGCCAACCTTTCGAAAGAGATGGCCCGGCGACTGGATGACAGAATGGTTTTATGTGAAGAATGATCTGAAAGCACGGGAAGATATCAAAGGTATCATTATGCGTCCTATCTGGCAACGCTTCGGCCTTCGGAAACCGAAGGTAGAAATGGATGAAGCAGCCGAAGAATGCCAGAGAGCCTTCAGCGTGGTTTGCTCTTTTATTGGGACAAGGGAATTGATCCAAGAGCATATTGCCTTCAGAGTATGGCCACTTGTCAAAAAATGGGAAATGCCGAAAGAAACCGTCAAGGAAACTGACGAAGGTGGACTTGTTAGGCTAAAATACACATTCAAATACGGAGATAAGTTCATCGAGCCAGATGATGACTGGCTAAAAAGTATTGAAGCCATAAGTGATGAATTGCTTGGATTATACTCAAAGGCCGAAGACACTGCATTATCAGCGGCCTTCGGAGGCCGAAAGAAGAAGAGACTCAACCGAGTATTTGATGCAATTGGGTTTGTCTACCCCGACTACCGTTATCCAACGCGGGGTCAAAAAAGAAAGAATACATCTTCTACAAAGGAAGTTGCTTCAGCTGCTCCTAGCGAGCCGGAGCCGAAGAGGAAAAGGGTAAAGGTTCTCACACACCGGCCACGTTATATTGAACTGGCCACAGTGCCTGAGTATGTCGGTGAGACCTCTTCGGCCACCGAAGCTAAAGAACCAACTCCCCTGCCGACTATTGAAGAACCGAAGGCTGAAGAAACAAAGACATCGGAAGTTCTAAGTCCTTCAGCAAAAATTGAGGTAGCAAAAAGCCAAAAGGGTCCAACAATGACCCCCAAAAGAAGAAGGATGGTTAATGTGTTGTATGTTTTGGAGACAATAAAGTCTTCAAGCACAACTCCGAAGAAAATTGTTGAATCTTCCGAAGTGCATATTGAAGCATTTGATGCCGAAGCTTCAAAACATCAATCTGAGACTGAGGCTGGGCCTTCAGAGCCCATCAAGGTGAAATCCTTAGAAGACGAAGAAATAGAAACAACAGAACAAATTTTGGCTGAAGAAACTGATACTGACGCCCCCGAAGCATCTTCCGAAGCCTTCGATTATATTTTACGTCATGCTTCGGGGAAAAAATTGACTGAAAAAGAAAAACAAGAGGCCCAGTTTTACGCCCAAAAATTGAAATATCCAAAGGGGGCATTGATATTCAACGGCAGTGGAGAAGAAGACTTTTTGTATTGTCTCCCTGACAGCAAGGAAATTTCTGTCTGTCGGGAGATGAGCAAGAGCTTCGGATTCCCAACACTAGAAGACGGGCTTTCGGTGCTGTCGAAAGACGAGCTAGCCGACAGCTTGGCGTATAATAGCTTAAAGGTGCAAAAAATGAGGTTTTCGTATTTTTCTTGAAACAAAAATTTTTCGTTTGCTTAAATTTATTGACGCACACACAATTTTTTTGCAGGGCCTTATACTTAGCAATGCCCTCAGAGCCCAAAAAGATGCCGAAGACAAAGGGTGTGTTATGGCCCTGAGCAACCTTCGTTCCGAAGTAATTGAACTAAGGAACGAAGGTCTCAAAAAAGATAAAATATTGCATTCATTGATAAACAGAATAAAAGAAGACGAAGTTACTTTTAAAGTTCAAGCTGAGGCTCAGAGGCGTGAAATTGAAGATCTCCAAAAACAACTAGCCAGAGCTAAAGAGGAACGCACACTTGAAGAAACAAAACGAGAAATCAGTGAACAATGGGCAAACCATTTGGAAAAAAGCGTTGAAGAGCTTCGTGCATCTAAGAAAAGATGCTATGAAAAGTCTATATAATGTGTTAAAAAGGTAAAAACCAGCTTCGCCAGCGTTGGCGCTTTTTCAAGTGAAGAGAACTTTATAAGGGGTGACCCCGAAGGCCCAATCGAATGGATCAGCCACGAAGTTGAGGCCTTTGAAGAAATTTTGAATAGCCGCGGAGACATATGTGCCTTTTCGGGTGCTAGGGGGATTGCTACCATTTTGGAGAGGAAAGGCTGTGACCATGTGAAACTTCTGGCACAATTCGAAGCCGCCTTATCCTCCAAAGATATAAAAGACCCCTCGGCCGAAGCAAGCCTGGTCGGTGGAAAATTTTTCACCGACATCTGGGACAACGGTGGCCGGGAAATGGCCCAAGAAATTATATGAAAAAGCGAAAAAAGCATCCATGATGCTAGAAAAGTAGCAGAGGCCGCTGAGAAAAGTGCGGAGCTCGAAGGGCAAATAGGTATTAACTAGTGGTTTTTGGCTCTTTGTTGTAATTTTTTGATTTCGAACTTGTTTACGGTTTGTAATAGTAATATAGCCGTATCTTCTCCTTCCTCAGAACCTACTGAGCCATCTGCGGGCCCCCACGCGAAGGGGGTGACGAAATTAAGAAAATGGCTGAAGATATCATGGACAAAGTTATTGATCAGCTACTAAACGAAGCTGCAGAAATAGTTCTAAGGGAAAATTAAATGTTATTGTAACAACATTTAGAATGTAATGTTTATTGAGAAACATGTGTAATATTTTGTAACTTTAAATGTAATATATTAGTTGTTTATGATTCTATTCTTTACGATGCATGAAACTTCTTATACATACCGTTTTTTAGCCTTCGGCGAAAAAACACCTTCCCTTCTTTTCATGCTTCGTAAATAATATCTGTGGTCTTATAAGATCAGTAACCAATCTTCGTAAAATCAATAACCAATAGGTCTTTCCATATTAGAGTTTGACGAAGGTGTAACTCTTCAATAGCTATTTTTTTGCCTTGTCATTATTCCTTCGAAACAGTTTTCGAATATTAATATTGAGACCCCCTTCTTGCGTTGTTGATGCAATATGATGTATGATGTTATGTTATGCAAATGATGTAATGATGTGATGTTATGCAAAATGATATTTGCCGAAGGTCGACGTTTTTTCACTGCAAGCGTCCCTTAGGAGCTTCTTCGCCTTTTACTTCAGCGGAATCAGCGTTTATTTTTCGCTGTAAGCCTCCCTTAGGAGCTTCTTCGCCTTTTACTTCAGCGGAATCAGCGTTTATTTTTCGCTGTAAGCCTCCCTTAGGAGCTTCTTCGCCTTTTACTTTCAGCGGAATCAACGTTTATTTTTCGCTGTAAGCCTCCCTTGGGAGCTTCTTCGCCTTTTACTTTCAGCGGAATCAGCGTTTATTTTTCGCTGTAAGCTCTGCATTCCCTTTGGGACGACTTTTGAGCAGAAAACTTACGCTGCGTTCCCTTAGAAACGACTTTTTGTTGCTTCGGGAAACTTACACTGCGTTCCTTAGAACGACTTGTAAGACGGAGGCAAAAGCGAAGAAAAGCTTCGGGAAACTTAAGCTGCGTTCCTTAGAACAAGTTTTTGATAACTCGGAGGTCCTCCTTGCCACCATAAATTCTTATGCTTCGGCAACTTAAGCCTATGGAGAAGATATATTTTCATTATGGTAAAAAGCGAAACTGTTACAAGAGATTGAAAACAACAAAAAACACTTAAGCTTCTCATAATTGTTCCTTATTAAAAAGAAAAATAATATTGAATGCGAAAAGCTGCTTTCGGGATAGGATATTTGTCAATATATATGCTTCGACTCTGGCACAGTACTATTGATTGTGCGAGCTTCGGACTCTTCTCTGAAGTCCCATTGGAGGTGAGTGTGCTGACTCCCTTCTGGTTGCTGGCCTCATTGCGTTGGTGGTGGAGGTGGAGGCTGTTGCCAAGATGCCTGAGGTTGGCTTGCCGAAGCAACAGAAATTGCAGGGTGGTTGCCTACATACTCTGGAATGTAAGGCAAATGGTACGGAGCAGTATGCATGACTTGCTTCGGCTGACTCTGTTGTGCTGCAACTTCTGCTATCTCTTTTTGCTTCTGGATGGTAACATGGCACATCCTGGTGGTGTGGCCCTTGTCCTCACCACAGAATAGACAATAAATTTTTCTGGGCTGATCCCCGAACCTTCCTCCGAAGCCCCTGGCGCCTCTGCCCCTTGGAGCTGGCGACCGGAAAGAGCTTTGCTGCTGCCCCGAAGCTTGCGAGGAATACTGTGGCCTCTGTTGTTGGCTTCCTCTGTCATCACTCTGAGTAGAGTTGTGAATTGACCTGACGTGCCTCGGGTGGATTCTTCCTCCGAAGCCCCTGGTCATTTCAGAGAATCTGTAAGCTTCCTCTCTTCTTTGGCGAAAATCATTATCAGCGTGGATGTATTCATCCATCTTTTGGAGCAACTTTTCCAGGACCTGAGGGGGTTTCCTGACAAAGTATTGGGCCGTAGGTCCTGGCCGAAGCCCCTTAATCATGGCCTCAATAACAATTTCATTAGGCACTGTTGGCGCCTGCGCCCTTAGTCGTAAGAACCTTCGGACATACGCCTGAAGGTATTCTTCATGATCCTGAGTGCACTGGAACAAAGCTTGAGCAGTGACTGGCTTCGTTTGAAACCCTTGAAAGCTGGTGATGAGCATGTCCTTCAGCTTTTGCCACGATGTGATTGTTCCTGGCCGAAGAGAAGAGTACTAGGTCTGTGCAACGCTTTTGACTGCCATGACGAAGGACTTCGCCATGACTGCAGTATTGCCACCATATGAAGATATGGTTGCTTCGTAACTCATCAAGAATTGCTTCGGGTCTGAATGTCCGTCGTACATGGGGAGCTGGGGTGGCTTGTAAGATTGGGGCCAAGGTGTAGCCTGCAGTTCTGTTGACAGAGGAGAGGTATCATCAAAAGCAAAATTTCCATGATGGAAATCTTCATACCAGTCGTCCTCGTTGTAGAAGCCTTCCTGATGAAGCTCTCTGTGCGGAGGCCTTCGGTTCTGCTCATCTTGAGCAAAACAACGAACTTCTTCAGAGGCTTCGTCTATCTGCCTTTGCAGGTCAGCTAGACGAGCCATCTTTTCCTTCTTTCGTTGGACCTGCTGATGGAGCATCTCCAAATTTTGGATTTCTTGATCCAAGTCGTCCTCCTGGGGCGTTGGACTGGTGGCCTTCCTCTTCTGGCTTCAGGCCTCCTGAAGAGAGAGGGTCTCCTGGTTAGGGTCCAGCGGCTGCAGCGCAGCAGCCCCTGTTGCTGAAGCTTTCTTTGGCGGCATGACGAAGGTCGATGCTCGCCGAAGGTGTTCGAAACTCGAAGAGTGGAAGTGAGTTCACCGGAGATGGGCGCCAATATTGGAGACTTGTTCTCAAATACTTCGGTTAAGAACAAGGCAACATAAAAAGTGTTAAATGTCAAGGTCCTTCGTCCTTCGAAGCATTATCCCCCTTTGGGAAATAATGAATTTTGGACGAAGGTTATGAAGGACATACCTTCATAAGCACAATAAATAATGAAGAAGGATTCATAAAAAAGTATGAGATATGATATGAACACTTAAACATTATTATTGAATCATTTCTATTTTATTACCATGGAAAAATAGAAATGATAATAAATTACAAATGTACCTTCGGCTTGAGAGAAGGTAAAAAGTACAAGCGTGACGCAAGAGCAAATGTCAAGTCAGCGTGAACAGTACGGGAGTACTGTTCATCTATTTATAGGCAAGGGACGCAGCCCATGTAGAATTACATTCATGCCCTTTAAATTTATTAATAACCCTATAGTAATTCTTCGAGGTCTAATTTGCCTTTTCATCTTTAAGTCGGTTTCCCTCCTCTGCTGTCATGCCGAAGCTTTTCTGCGCACAGCTTCGTCATCGCCTTATCCTTCGTCATAGTCGCCTTTCGTCTCGCTCAGGCTTCGTCCTGATCATACTCTTGTATACTCATGATCTGATACCAAAGATACCTGTTCACATATTTCACTTGGAAAACATTGTCAAATCATGTTTTTGAGGACCTTCGGAAGCCGAGGGCCCCCAACAAAGTAATGTTTAATAATGTGTTTCATAACTCATCAACCTTAGATATATAACATATATCTTTTCTAAAAAGGTTTAATAATGTTTAATAGTGTGTTTTATAATGCTTCATAACTAAGTGTTTAATAAATGTGTTTTATAATCCTTTAGCCCATAGCCTTAGTTACTCTATATAACTTTTTTCTAAAAAAGATTAAATTGATTCGCCTAATGGTTATAAATTTATAATTAAGATATTTTCAAGCTTAAGTCTTGTTTTATGGAATATGAACCAAACCTTTTTCAAGAGAGTGCCTTCTTGTTATAACCATTGCTTGCGATGTTTTTGAAAAGCAAATGCTCTTTTCGTTAAGCTCTTCTTTAGCTTTATGTATGGTGAATGTTGTATGTTATTGAGTGGTGTTTGTTTGTGTGATATTCAATGGTTGATCTAGTAGTTAAGAATCAAGATCTATTCCGATCCGTGGAAGAATCTCAAGTTTTCAATAAGCAAGGCAAGTGGACTTCTCCCTCTGCATACTTTGTTTGATCCCAAACAATTCATTTAATAAAGTTTATTCTTGGATATATATGCATAATTTGATGGGTTACCTATTCAGATACACCTAACCTTTCCAACCTTATTCCTTGTTAACCTAGGTTTTGATCTAATCAAATAGCTATGCTATTGCTACAACTTTATTTTTATGATGTCACTCTTTAATCATATGAATGTTCCAAATCGTAAGTTTACATTATTGTTGTTAATCCAATAATTAAGCAAGATCATATTGTGATATTGGAATATGGAGTGACCACCTAGGAAAACAGTGCAACCACGAGTGCTATCATGGCTCTGGCTTTGGTAATTAGCTTTATATGCTCAGTGCCTAGCAACCTTACCTGAAATATGGGCAAGAGGAAGAGCGGGAGTGGTGGCAGCTCACATTAACATGGGGACGTATTCTTGGATAAGGTACCTCACCCAGAGGGCCTCCACTCTGACTTGGAAACCTTAGCGGGTTGCTTTGTATTAAGTGTATTCTGTGAAAGCCTCATAGTGGATCCCTAGCCATTCATCTCGGAAGTGTTTAGGGTTTGGCCGACCTAGGCTAGAGGGGATACACGACTTGTGAGTAAAGTTATACCACCTCTGCAGAGTGTAAAACTGATATATCAGCTATGCTCACGGTTATGAGCAGCCTGGACCCTCACATGATAATCAAACTTGAAGATGAAAATAAATCGTGTTCCTTTTTGGATCAAGTGGTTTGAGCTTATGATAATTATGAATTATGCTTAATTGGGATTGGTATATACTTATACCTAGTAATCAGGTGTTGATAATAAAATGCTGACCAACTAAAATGCTAACCGCATTAAACTTTAGCCTTACCTTGTTAAACTTGCATTTTCACCCCACTTGTTGAGCCCCGACCATAAGTGAGCTCACCATTGCTTAATTTTGATCAGAAGTTTGCAGATGAAGATTTTGATGGTGAACTCGATGGATGCTAGTCTAGTGATTCCCCAGGTCATCTTCATGTGGAAGGATGTCCATGTTTCGCTGTGCTTTGATGAATAAAGGTTAAGACGTTATGTCTGTTCGAAGTGTAATATGTTATTATAATATTTATTTATGCTTTTATGCATGGTTCCTTTGATATATTACACTTGTGACGTCAACATATGTGTGGAAATAGATCCTGGCACACATATGCTATGCATTCGGTTTTGCCCCATGAAACTGGGTGTGACACTTAGTCCAGCGTGGGGTTGGCTGTCGGGTTGGGGAAGAAGGGTGGATGGGCGTGCGATGTGAAACCAACGATAGGGATTAGAAGTTGTCGTACCATTTTGCTTGGACAAGTACCGACCGTCGATCTAATATCTGGCAGGTGAGATGAGATATGACTATAATAAAATTGGGGCCATTGGTCTCCGATCCTGTGGTCTCTGGCGCATACTGGTTCGTCGTGAGTGCGGATTAATCTGAACCGTAAAATATGAGATCTAGCGGCTCATATCCGACCCACTTCATCCACCCGATCACAATTGCTTTTGAGCCCCTGGGTTTTGGTAAACAAACCCACAGTCCAGGTCTTATAGAAGGAAGGATAAAATAAGCCCCTGCATTTGACACCTAGACCTATCCAGGTCTTATAGAAGGAAGGATAAAATAAGCCCCTGCATTTGGCACCTAGACCCCTAGCATATGTATAAATCATGGCCGCGGCCCATTGATTCCAGATAATGATAAAACAAATTCCTAAATTGAATTTTAATATGAAAATACTTCAACAACAATCCTAGATAATCCACATCTTGTGCATTCTGACTCCGATTTAATTCATTCCAGTTGCATTAGACCCATATTAATATTGTTTATCATCTAATAACTTTATTTTGTTATGAAACTTGGATTAAAAATTATGCACTTAGTTTCTTTTAATCCAACACTTAAAACTTCGAAAATTCATAACTTCTCCGTTTTAACTCCGAATTGACCCGTTCCAGTTGTGTTAGCTTCATAAAAATACTTTCTACGCTGTAACCACATTAGGTGTACCATATTCCATATATTTATAATTATATAAGTGTTCAATCTATATTCAATAGATTAACTCTACTAATCTAGGTTAATCCCTCTATAATTATAATCTGAATAAAAATGAAATTCCTAATCAGGTTATAAATTATATTAAAATTGAGTTAGTTATTAATAGTATATTTTCTCATATGTTGTAACCAATTTATGATATAGGTTAATACTTAATCACAAAAACCATAACCTTATAACCGTAACTCCGAATTTAGTAGTTCTCGAACTCACGATCTCGTAGCGACGCGTAGAATAATCTTACGTAGTTTGTTCTTATGTTTGGTGTGATATTAATTTTGCCTATACCATGTTTGTTCGTATTGCTACAATTAGCAACGAGGTCCCGAGAATATGAAGATCATCCTGGTACCTGGAATCTCGAGTCCTTGGCAAGTTGTGCCCTTTACCACTTTTATTTACCTAATATTGTTCTCTATTGTTGGCCACTTGTTCTGGAATGCTATGAATTAAGAACAAGGCAACACTATTGTTAATGGTTAAAGACCTTCGTCCTTCGAAACATTATTTCCTCTCGGATATAATGATCTTCAGACGAAGGTCATGAAAGGCATACCTTCATCATTTTAGCATATGAATGTGATTATAAATAAGAAAATAAGGGAACACGAAGGAATAAAATTAATAATTATTATTATATCAATGATCTATTCATTCTTATATTCCGTAAACATGAATAAACATCAATAATATTCATATTACATTGGCACCTTCGGCTCACGAGAAGGTGAAAGTGCGAGAATGACGCGAGAGTGATTACAATCCAGCGTGCACAGTATGGGGTACTGTTCATCTATTTATATGCACGGGACGCGGTCCGGGTAAAATTACATTCGTGCCCTCGAACACTTGTTTACAAATAACTAAAACCAATAAGGTCTATCTAATCTTTTTTCCTTTTTTGCTTGGTCTGGGCCGAAACCATTGAGCTTGGGCATTTCGCGCTATCGTCTCTACACAGAACTTCGTCTTGAGGAGCTAAACCGAGGCTAAAGGAGGCTTCGGCGATCCTTTATATCATTTTGCCGAAGGTGTTTTTTCCTTGAGGACCTTCGGCGGAGAAGAAGACCCCAATAGTAGCCCCTTCGTGGTGCTAGATCGTTTTTTCGTAACGAGCCCGATCCACGAAAAACACGAAGGCTTCGGAATGCCGAAGGTCCAAAAACACCTTCCCTGAGCTTGTTATCGAAAAACGATTAAAATATTCTGAACATCGAACGGTCCACCGCTCAGCCAGTGTAGGCGGTGTGGCGGTTCGCCTTCTTCCCCTGCAGCACTATATAAACAGACAGGTTGGTGAGGAGTTACCACAACATTCATTGCCATTGCACTGTTGTGCTGTTAAATTTTTTAACCAAAGCCGAAGCTTTTCCGGATTGTTCCTTGTAGACACACGCTTCGTCATTCGGAATCAACTTCGACTTAAAAAACCGGGAAACTTAAAATGGCTCAAGTGAGATCCACTGCTAGGGTGTCCTGCGAGGGAGATGATACTGAGACGATAGAGACAGCACCATTATTAGAAATGATGAGGCGATCAGGATTAGTAATATCGAAAAAAGCTATTTTCGAAGATGAGGCTGTCGAAGAAGAGCAGATTGTAGCTAAGGATGGGAGTGATGATGAGGCTGGGGAAGACTACAGTATTTTGAGCCTGTCGAAGCCAAGCCACATCGAATTCGAAAAATCTACTGTGACAGCAGAGGACATGGTTATGATGAAGAAGCTGGGTTATTTTGGGGAAGCTAAGAGCAAACTTGTCCGCTTTGCTGGGGAGGAGTGATTCCGGAGCCAAAACGGGACGAAGTTGTTGTTTTCAAGAGCTTCTTCAGGGCAGGGCTTTGGTTCCCTTTGTATGACATGATAGGATAAGTTTTAAAGAATTTTGAGATATCTTCATCATCTAACACCAAATGCCATCGTCAGACTCAATGTTTACATATGGGCTCTCTGAAGCCAGGGCATGAGCGCTAATGCCGAAGGTTTCTGCCGGGTGCATGAGTTGCACTACAGACGAAGGCTAGAGCGGATGGCCTTCACAAAAACTTTGGTTGCTATAATTTTGTGTATCGAAAGGATACCAAAGCCCCAGTAATCGGCTACCGTACCAAGTGGCCGACCGGGTGGACAAGTGAGTGGTTCTATATAAAAGTTAATGAGAAAAAGAGAGAAAAATTGATGACTATGGTCATGAGTCCGATGAGATTAAGCTTCGGAATGACAAGGCCCTTGTGCCACATGCAACTTGGCTCCCCGTGCCAGCTGGCCGAAGTTGAATTTAGGGTAGTAGCTACCGAAATTAGCACTAGAGACCTAGGGCAGGAATATTTAGCAAATAGAACATTTCCAACCTCTAGCCAAATAGAATATTTGGCTGCGGGATGCCGAAGAAAAAGAAAGGGGGGAAAGTATGAGCTTGTTCGGCTCCCCTATCGCTTCAAATTTGAGAAATGGTTCAAGAAACCATGCCATGAATGGCTACAAATGATCGAGACCATGTGCAATGAGATTCTTGGCAATTATACGAAGAAGGAGGTCCAGCTAATGACTGCTGCCTTTGGTACCTGGCCAAAATGAAGGCTGAACCGGGTAATGGATGCATTGAACTTCGAATACCCAGATTATGAGAGGCTTCACGAGGGGGTCGGGGGTGTGAAGAGAAAAAGGGTTATCAGCATCCTAAGCAGGCAAGCTACCCGGTCCGTAAAAGAAGATGAAAAAGCCCTGAAGAAAGCAAAAACTGCACCAGAGCCGAAGACAGCAATCTCTAAGAAGCGAAAGCTTGACCAGATACCGTCTACTGAACCGAAGGTAGACAAAGCAACGGAGAAAATCCCTCTGTTGTCGTCTGCTGCCGAAGTGGTTGAAATTTTGAAGGTAATGACTGAATCTCCGCCATTCAAGCTGCTAAGTCCTCTGGGATTGGAACTGACAAAACTTTTATCGAGGAAGGAAACGCCTTCGGCTACAAAAGAGAAGATTGAAGGGCAAAAGAAACGGCAAATTGTGAATGTAATGCAAGCAATTGAGCAAACGCCGCCTTCAGCTTCGGCAACGAAAGCAGCAATTCCTGTGGATGCCGAAGATGCTGGCAAAGCCGAAGCTGAAGAACTTGCAGCCATAATGTCAGAAATTGACAAGCTTGTATCATATGTGGTTGCAGATGTGGTTGCAGAGGAAAACATGGCTGCAGTGCGAGATAAAGGAAAGAAAATTGATAATACTCCTTCGGACGAGAAAGATTTTGATCTTTGGTACCTGGGTGGCCAAGAGCTTTCTGAGGAGGACAAATTAAATTAAAAGAATTTGCTATATCTTGTGGCTACCAGCCGGGGTCCATGCTCTTCGGTGGGGTCGATGAGGAAATCTTAGGATGCATTCACGAACGCGTCGGGGCGAAGATTGTCGGCACCCTATCCAAGAGCGTTGGATTCCCGAAGTTGGAGACCGACATTAGTTGTTACCGACGACAACATATTGTCGATAGCCTGTTTTATTCCAACTTCAAGGTGAAACTTTTCTCTAGAGATTTTTTTATTTACCTTCGTAGTGGATTGAGTGTTCTAATTTTAACTTGTTTTGCAGAGCATGTTATTAAGCAAGGCCTTGAAAATACAGCAGGATACTGAGGATAGAAGAAACGAAGTTATAACTGAAGGCTTAGAGGATAAAATCAAGGAACTTTAAGCCCCTTTAAAGGAAAAAGACATCATGCTGCAGTCAGCCGAAGGCTCCCTCGCAGAAGCTCGGTCTCAGAATAGTAAATTGAGCGGGGAGCTAGACGAAGCTCGAACAATTTTGAACGAAAGGTCACAGCGCTTCGACCACGAGATAAAGGAGCTCAAATCAAAGGTCGAAGCCGAAGCTGAAAGAAATACAAAGCTACACGAAGCTATTGAGAACCTTCGGAACAAGTGCTCTGACTTTGCCACTTGGTGCATTAATCGATTGAAGGTAATATTTAACTCGGTTGGAGCTACTTCTGAAGAGATCAACCCTTCAGCCGAAGATATCCTTGGCCTTCGAACATATTGAAAATGAAGTTGAAGCCCTTGATGACGTTATAACTGGGCACAGAGATTTCTGTGCCCTGGTGGCTTCACGCGCCACAGCTGTAACATTTATGAAGGTCGGGTGCAATCACACCAAAACTGTTAACAAGCCAAATTTCAATCTCTCAACATCAGATCTAGTTGATATTCCAGCCGAAGCCCAAAGCATAGGAAACAGATTTATTACTTAAATTTGGGCAAAGGGCGAGCGTGAACTGGCCAGGGATGAAGCACAAAAACTGCTTAACTCAGTATGAAACTTTTACCTTTCTATTTACCTTGGCTTTCCTTTATTATATCTCTGATTAACTTATACCTTCATCTCTCTGCTGAATGGTGGCGCCGAAAGTCGTTAAGCCGAAGCTTGTTCCGAAGGGTTGAAGATTCTAGAACTTCCTTTTGTATCTATCTGTAGAGGACTTAGGAGCTCTTTATATTATTTAGCAAAAAATTGTAATTGATAGTTGAACAAAATATTGTACTTATTTGTGAATACCTTGTAATATAATTGTACGTTTTTGCTCCTGCATGAATTGCTTTGTTGTGGACGAAACCAATGCTTGCAATCTTTTGAGCCGAAGGCGAAAAACACCTTCCCATCTTTTTGTTCACATCGAAGCATTTTTTCATTAAAGACGACGTACCTCCATACTCCAAGTTTTATCTAAGACGAAGTAGCTTCGTATTCAACGAAGCATTTTGTCACTGGAGACAGACATCTTCTGTCTTTCCTGTTAATTTTTGTGCTTTATGTCATGATGATGATCCTGCGAATGTCTAATGAATGTTTGTATGAATGCAAAAGATGATGTAATGAATTATGCAAATGTATGCCAAGAACACACCCAGACTCTGCATCTCCTTAGGAATGTCTTTGGAGTCTCTTCACCTTTTACTTAAGTGGTATTTTAGCTCTGCATCCTCTTAGGAACGACTTTGGAGCTAAGCTCTACATCCCCTTAGGAACGACTTTGGAGCTTCTTCACCTTGACTTAGGTGGCATTTAAGCTCTGTATTCCCTTAGGAACGACTTTGGAGCTTCTTCACCTTTGATTTAGGTGGTATTTTAGCTCTGCATTCCCTTAGGAACGACTTTGGAGCTTTGTAACTTACTCTGTGTTCCTTCAGGAACGACTTTGTAACTTTCACCTCTTGAGTGACATTTTAGCTCTACATCCCCTTTGGAATGACTTTTGAGCTTCTCCATGACCTCTTGCACTCGATGGTGCGAATTCTGATGTTACATTTTACATGTGGGGGAATTTGGCCCTTGTATTGCAAATGGCTAAACAAAAAATGAAAATTACAACCTATGGCCCCATTAAAAACCTTTCTCCCCTCTTGAAAGGAAAAGGGTGCCATAGAGAAAAAAAATAAGAAAACTACATTGTTTATACATAATATCGTCGAAGCTCATCCGCATTCCAAGACCTGGGTATGTCGTTGTCGTCCATGTCTTTCAGTCTGTAAGACCGAAGACACCACTAAGAAGGGACCTTCCCACTTGAGCTAAAGCTTCCCTACTGTATCAGGGTTGGCCACCCTTCGAAGCACCAGATGACCTGGCTTGATATTCTTCAATCTTACTTTTCTATCACGCCATTTGATTGTTTCGGCCTGGTATTTATTGATATGTTCTATTGCTTGTAGTCTGGTCCCTTCTATGGTGTCTTTTGTTATTTGGCAATCACCTCCGTCCTCTATCGAAGCTAGAGTTCTTATTGAACTCGTTCTTGCTTTTTCCGGTGTAATTGCTTCGTCACCGAACAGAAGTTTGAACGGGGTAAATCCTGTTGACCTTGATACCGCAGTGTTGTGGTTTCACACAATGAGGAGTTCGACTTGATCTAGGTGGCGTCTCCCAGTCGACTTTATGGCGCCAAGGATGGACTTTTGAAGCATCTCGATCCTTTGGGACTCAAATGTGATACAATTACTAGTCCCAGGAGGCTAGTAACCACATTCCTTACTTCAAATAGTACAGAGTTTAAATAAAAGTTATTACAATACCGGGGTACAAGCTCGAGAGAGCCAGAATATAAAGCGCAGTAGAAAGTATACTAGCCCAAGCCACAGGCAGAACTGGGTGCAGACACAACCCTCTCAATCAAGCATAGCAGAAAAGAAGTCTTCGGCTGCTGAAAAACATAAATAAATCTGGGTGAATACACTAGGTATTCCGCAAGCCCATCCCGCTCCCGTAAAGAGAAAGAGACCTATATCATACATGCTTTATATGGTGGAGTTAAAGTCACTCTTCTTTTCTCAGAGAAAGGCAGTTTATGTAGGGTTTTCCCAAGGAAATACAAATAACACAATACTCAACCACCACTGAGCTTCCCGCTCCCATGGCCTTGTTTTAATTTTCAATACGCACTCACACACACATTTCCTTGTTCCCGGAGGTTGTAAAAATCTCTAATTGTCATACCACACCAGACTTGTCCATACCAGTGGACACGGACTATTCGAATAGGTTTCAACTCTGCGCAGAGGGGTACACTTTACCCACTAGTCCGGTTTCTGCGATCTCACCGTCGCGAGACCCGAATGCCGGATCTCTTTCTTTCCTCACACTTCCTAACCTTAACGATTATACCGGAAGGAGTCAGGCCACCGCCATGTCCAAACCAGACAAAACATTCCCCCTCCTTATCCTCCTGGTGCTCCCCAGCCTTCATAACCCTGGGGTTGGACCGTACGAGTTCAGATTGAGTGACTACCCACACAGTCACGAGTGGTTGTACTATTAAAGAGTACAGGTAGTGAAGATGACAAATCGGTCCTTATATGAGGGGACAATCCTTATGCTCACGCCTAAACCAGCTGAGCCAACACCTCAGGCCCTCCCCTAAACCAGGGAGTCCCTGATCATCCCACTCCCAAGGTGATGAGGGTGAATACCCTTCATCGCACATCCCTTTTCTAAAAACCTCTTTTGAAGAAACACACTGCCCTTTCTCCCATCCCATATTTTGTATCCAAAAGATATATGTTAATGCGGGCTATCTCTCTACTCACAATGCAAATATTCCACCCTGTAATCCCGGCCTAGGTAGTGGTAGAAAGAATAGGTAATTTATGCATCAAGGGAAGGATGGACTTGCCTTCGTCGAAGCTTTCCTGGCACAAAAGGTCTACCTCCGGGAGATCGGGCTCCGGCCCTTCTTCCGGGGTTACGGGTTCCAGATCGACGGTCCCCGCTTCTTCTAGTAAAATAGGCAATAAACAATACATCAATAGTGGTTTACTAATTGGAGTGTGTCATTTTCTAACATTATTATTACATGTGACTTTAGAAATTATTTTGATAATTTTTGGTGCATAAAATATTGAGAAGTAATAATTAAAGGAGAAAAGGCTAAAAAAGGAAAAAGAAAAGGATTTAAGCTCTGGTGGGCCGTGGGGGGAATCTGGCCCAGCCGGGCGCAGGGCGCGCGCGGGCGCGATTGCGCCGGCCCAGCTGCGGCCCAAGGCGGAAGACGGCGCGGGCGTGCGAGGGGTGACGCCGTCTCTGCGGGGCCCACACGTCAGAGAGAGTGGGAGGGGGGAACGGCGCCAACGGTTGACGGCGGGGTGAACCGACCGTCCGTGGGGGAGAACTCGGCCGCCGGTGGGCTCGGCGGTGATTCGCCGCCGGTGACCCGGTTCTTGGGTAACGGGCAGGCGCCCTAGCATGAGGAGGGGCTGGCAAACTTAGGGGCGGGCTCAATTTGGCCAGAGGAGGTCGGGAGGGGGCTGACCGCGGGGAGGTGGCGGAGCTCCACGACGGGAGTCGCCGATGGTGAGGTTCGTTGTGGCAGAACCGCCCAAATTATTCCATCTTAAGTGCCTAAGTCACGCCTTAGAGGCAACGACACACTTAAACCGGAATAATCCGTCAGTCCCTCGGATCTAGTCCGATAAAGCCACATATCCAGGATCGAATACCACTAGCTCACTCGAAGGTGAGGCACAGAGAAATACAATAAAGCATAATACCACAAATTTAAGAAGTATCAGTAGTGATTACATTATCGGAGTTTCAGAAATAGTAACCATAAGTTTTAATGCAGCGGAAATAACTAAAGGAGAAAACCGAGTAACATGGCGAAGCCTGGCCACGCTACTCCTCCTGGTCCTCTCCTGCGGAAGCAGTAACCCACTCGACCGTCTATCCCGGTGGCAGGGATGGAGGCCAAGTCACACCATCAACCAAATCAAGGAGGTACCTGCAAAAATTATGTCACAAGCAAGGCTGAGTATACTAATACTCAGCTAGACTTACCCGGTGTGAGGAGTCTACTCCTCTACCTCTAGACCATGCAGCTGTTTGGTTGAGGGGTTTGGTTTGCCAAAAGCACTAGCTGAGTCTAAAAACAAGTTTTAGCTTTTCAAGTTCTAGAATAATAACTTAGACTAGATGAGAACCTATCTATTCATACATGATATCAAACATTATATCAATCAACATCTTTTGCTAGTAGCTCATTTCCACTTATTACTCAATGCAGTACAATGGATCAAGCAGTCTCATCAGCTGCGAGAAGCAGACGATTCGAATCGAGTTTTAACCTTGCAAGGTAAACCTAAACACACGACATGTCAGGGTACTCCGACCCCACACATGTCAACCGTCCCCATCGATTCCCCGTTCGCGTCCAGGCCTCACCGCCTTGACATAAAATGCTCCACTGACCCCGGCCGCCGCCGTGCAGTGGCCGCACTTGTACCCACCATATCTAGAATGGGAGACCCAGTCTCAGGTCGCGTGAGGGATAAAGTCCGCGCCCGGCTTCACTCAGGTACTAGGTTTACCGGTTACCATTTTTCCTGACATGTGTTTAGTACATTCAAACGCTTGACACAGGTATCCGCACGTTAATCCTTATTCCAATTTTGTCTCATAGACAACGCATCCCCATGGATCCGTGTCCATAGACCATCATCATACCGTTATCAAAAGTGGATACAACCAATTCCTGACCTCGCGCGAGTGCTAGAAAAATCACTCGACTTCTACCGAGATCCTGATTTAGCATAGCAGCTACTCGACCTAGCATACTAGTATCCATCTCAAAAGGAATCCTGAGTTCATGCAACTAGGGTTTCAGGCAACTCCTACACTTAAGTGCAAGGTACAAGCCTACAAACATTAAGTGTAGTAAAATAGAATATATAAACGGTTATGCATATAACCAGGGCTTGCCTTTAATTTAACACTTAGGTAGTGTTTGCTGGGGGAGGTGCTCGCTTGGCGAGCATCCACTGGTTAAGTCCATCCTTCCTTGGGTCGTCCACCGACTGCACCTTGTTGTTTGCACCACACCACTTGCACGATCGTCATCTCTCGGTCCTAAATGAGATGGGGGATGCATATGTATGAACATGATGAAATAGCACAAGATACTCCAAGTACATGACAACGAACTAACATTAATTAGTAAGACACATAAACATCCATACGTTACGCTAGCTATCTATACGTCATTGGGCGCATCAAGTCAACATTACTAGAAAGACGATGAACATTTCCTATATTTAGCCAACACAAACATGACATCACGAGTACAAGAATTTAACATGTTCGCCTTAATCGTTCATTGGCAACTTATTATTAAACTAGTTAAGTACACATAAGTTTTCTATGACTCATATATTTAGACAGACTTAGATAGAAAGGGATATTCATTTAATCGAGGTTTTACAATCATTCACAATATTCTCATGCAAGCACACACCAAAGAGAACACACATGAGGTGATAGTTTAATCGTCATTACATGTTATACTACTTTAATGACGTTGGTTACTTAGTAGTATTAGCAGAAAGCCAAAGACATGACATTATTCATTTTGTTTCCCTAATATATAACTGCACTTGCTAACTTTTGATTAAGCTAAGCTACTTATTAGACCTTAACCAATTTAGTTCACTAACTTAGTGAGATGTGTACTATTTACTTATATATAACCCCAATTATACTAGTCACTATTATTATTACTCATGTTCAGTCAAATCCCAAAACAAACAAGCACTCGACTCAAGACAAGCACACTGTAGTGGAACAATCAATCACAATTAACATATTTAGGACAACAGCACAGTAGTTGTTTCAGTCATAACTCACAAGATCTTTATCCAAAATTAGTGAACAGATACTTTTTGGAAATCTTATTAAACGCTCTATAACTTTGGTATTTTCATCTCAAGGTAATTAAACACTTAATAAGGTTAAATAGTGATAAACGATAGCTTTATTCAAATTTGGGCAGATTCAGACTTATGCCTTCAAAAATTCGTAACTAGAGACTCAGACATCCAAATCATTTGATCTTAAACTTTCTGGAAGGATAATTAAATTGTCTACAAATCAATTATAAACAACTCAGGTTGATTTAAAGTGTATCATGGTTAAAAGACACTAGGAAGGCTTTGCTGTCCAGATTTGGACAGATTGAGACTTCACACTTCAAACGCCTATAACTTAATCTTTAGACCACTAAAAAGGGTGATCCAAGACTTTTTGGAAAGCTTAGAAAACTTACTACATAACTTTTATAATCACCAAGAAGTGATTCTATATTTAACTAAATCAAACAATACAGTTTTCTAAATTTGTTCTGACAGTGGACAGAATATAGCAATCCTCTTATAAAATTCATAACTCTCAAACTATCAGGTTTATTGTCATGAAATTTAACACAAGTAAGATAAGAACATTATCTACAACTTTCTTATAATTAACAAGGACTGATTCTAAACTGAACTTAAGCAAACAATGCGACCTCTGAAATCTGTACAGGAATTGGACAGATTCAGTTACTAAACTTGCGAAAAGCATAACTTCTAAACGATCAGACTTATGACTGTCAAATTTTAACACAAGTAAGATAATAATGTTATCTACAATTTGCTTGTGACCATCAATAACTAATTTCAACATTAACGTAGGCAACCATTGCAATCTCTGAAATCTGTTCAGAATTTCGACAGATTCAGGTGCTGGACTTGTGAAAAATATAGCTTCTAAACCATCAATTCTCAGCTCATGCATTTTTAGGACGAGCTAGATACACAAGTGAACTACAACTTTTATATAGCATATATCTACAGAAAACATACTTTACTTAACTAGATTAATCGCACAACTAAAACTGTACACACAGGAATTTAAGTTTGCAAGCACGAGAGCACTCAACTAAATTACCAAGCAAAATCATTGAGAGGCACTACCACCAATTTCTCAAGTTTAAATCATTATGAATTAGTTATCAAGTTTCAATTTATGTCAAGACACTTAATCATTTCAAGAAACATGGATGCTTTTGTTTACTTCTAATTTGTCTCTAATTCTTCTTATAATTATAAAACATGTGTCATTTTAGTACCATAAGAAACTATCTAATTTGGGGCTGAAATTTTTATGAGGCATAGGTAATAACAAATCATGACCAATGTATAAATTTCACATACCCAGGTTTTATATTTTATTTAATACAAAAATAACATTTTGTTAATGCAATAAAGCTTGTGAGAGCAAGTTAATTCTAAAATTAATTATTTTCTGTGGATGCATGACCATATTAAGTTTTCTTAGCCTACTATAATGTCATGCAAGGACAGTAGAACACCATTTTACATTTTTGCATCTATACATTATTTTTAAATCATTTAAAACTACTTAAGGTGCATTAAACAAGTTAAATCACTAACTTAATCATACATGCACAAAAATTCATGAAATTTTTACCAGTCACCAAGCATCACACCAAGAGTCTACTGTAACAATTTGAATCCATTTGGAGCACTATAGCTACAGATCCAAAAATAACAAGCAAATAAATCTTCTTTTTCTTATTTAACATGATTTAATTAGCATACCAAGAAAATAGTGAACAATATATAAGTTTTATATTTTTCCTTGATGGAGTATGACAACATCTAACTAAAAAAACAGATTTCATCATTTTTGGGTTTTTATAAATAAAATTATGGAGATAAGCAAGTTCGTTTATTCTCTAAACCAGTTTTTAAATACGAATTTCTACAGAACAACTTTTCCACTAAAACATGCCAACATATAGATTCAATAGTTAGAGCATTTCATAAGGAAGCCAACAAAACAAATTTTACGATTTTAGAAGCTCTAAAACTCGAGATATGAATTTTAGAACACAACACAAAAATCTGAAATTTTCAGCACACTCACATCCGCCCTGGGCCCACTTGTCATAGGCACAAGAAGGCTTCTTCTACCTCCAGCTTCAACCTTCGCAGAGGAAACTGAAAATTGGATTCAAAGGTGACGGCTGGGGATCGAGAGCTCGAGTTTGGCCATGGTGCAGCCGAGCACTTGGGGAGGAGGCGAGCCCTGCTGAGACGTGGTCGGGCGGGCCCTCGGCCATGGACAGGAGCTGGGCGCCGGCTCCAGCAGCCATGGGAGAAGGAGGCGCCATGGGAGGAGAAAGGGCTGCTGCTCTCGGACTTGTATTGGTGTGGGGATAAGGAGAGGCTCCGAGCAGGGGGCGAGCAAGACGAATAGTGGCGTGGGGGAGGAAGAGAGCAGGGCAGGTGCTGCCATTTTTAAAGGGGGTGCTCGCTGCAGCCATTGGTGGACGCGGGCGGCAACCTGCAGAGCTCAGAACAGGACAGTGTGCTGGCAGGTGATGGCAGGACGACTTTGGACGCCCATTTTTGGCGTTTTCCTTGTAAAATCGAACCCGGATCACTGCAGAAGATTTGTTCCTTGATGTATACTCTACAAATCGTTTATAGGACTTGAGGTGATTCGAGCACTGGTTAGAAAGTTATAGACCCACGAAAACTGGTTTGTCAGTGGGTTAGAAAACAGTGGAAACTCGCAAAAACTGAATGTTGAAGCATGTCAAAAGGAATTGGATGAATGTCATCTTTTAATATGATGTGCCCCTATTAGTTATTAATAACTTTTATATTTGGAAAAACTTGAGTTGTTCAACAAAAATTTGGGAACGCGAGACGTCGACCCGAACGATGCTGATTTCAGACTTAGAAGAATTCGAATCCTGAAATCAGATTTTTATTCTATCTTGATGGCACTGTTTGAGATACTTAGAGATTGAATCAAGGCTTGGTTTAAATATAAAATCTGTTGTATAACACAGGTTCTACAATTTTTATTAAAGGTCAAACCTCATATCTTGAATATAAATTAAAGTTTTACTTTGGTCAAGGTAGCATTATTATAAAGCTTCAAACTATATTTTTAAGGCAATCGGGGTATTTTCTCGACATTTTCTCTACATGAACCCTTAATAACTTTTGTTGTAGAGTCCATATAGAGTGTTTTGGAAAGGTTTGCATAACTTGGTTGAATGTCTAAATTTGCTTTTACTTAATCGAGCTTTTTCAAGCAAGCGTATGATTTATAATTTCATATAAATATTTGGTTCAAACTTTGAGAAATCTTTATAATACACTTGATAGATAGAGATGAATGATGATATAGAGATAACAAGTTGATTTGCATAAGAATTTATTAGAGATTGACACAACAGAGATTCCGCTGGAGAATGCGGATTCAGATTATGTATTTGGACATAGACCGACTATCGAGAAAGCGGATTCGGACATAGATCGAATAACATCACCACTATCGAGAGTTCAAATAAATGAGTCTGGACGAGAGTCGCGAGACGAGATTGACTTTCGAATTTGCATTCGTTTTAAGAAATAAAAGTTTTAACAGGCTCCAAATTTGGCTGTTCTTGAGATCGAATAATTCCAAACTCGATGAAACTCTCATGAGTAATTTGATAAATGGAGATAGATGTGATCGAGAATAGAAATTTTCACTCATCATCCGAGATTAGGATAAATCTTCCGACATAACACGAAATAGACACCAGGGGTGTCACATTCATGCAGGGATTGGGGTAGGGGAGTGGCGTTCCAAGCTCGCGGCAGTGTGGCACGACTGGTGAGCCTAGCTAATTTCTTGCTGAACCACCAGAGGGGGAGGGAGAAGAGGGGGAAGGGAGGGGGAAGGGCTTACCGGAGGGGAAGAAGACGGCGGCGCTTTCGTGACTGAGCTCGGGCGAGGGGGAAGAGGGGTGGCTGAGGCCGGTGCGGGGCAAGGAAGTGCTCGGGGCGACCCTTTTATAGGCGCCCGAGGGGAGGGGAGCGGTGGAGCTCGGCGGACGCCAGTGAGGTGCACAGCGCTGGAGTTAATGCTGCACAGCGGCGACGACGAGACCGCAAGGCGGGCGGTGCCGTGCAAGGACGCAGCCGCTGCGGTGAGGACGGGGCGGTGCCAAACTTTCCTGTGCGGCGAGGGGATGGGCGAGGGGACGGGGCGAGGAAGAGGACGGTGGCCGGAGGTGACCGCGACGAAGCCGTACGCGGCGAGGACGACGGGGTGACTGACTGGTGGGGGCAGTCTGCCAGTGGGAGCGATCACGAGCGAGGGCGAGGGGGCGGGGCTGACGAGTGGGGACGGCACGTCAACGGTGCGCGGGCGCGAGCGTGGAGTGGGCCGGAGATGGGCCGAGGGGGAGGGTGTCGCGAGTGCAAGAGGGGGAAGCGGCCGCGGGGGTGGGCTGGAAACGGCCCAGCTAGGGGGGGAAAGGGTTTCTCTTTTTCTTTTTATTTTCCAAATTCTATTTATATTTTTGCATCCCTTTTTTTGAACAATTAATTTACTAGATAGTCTTAGGTGCTAGAAAATAAAATCTAAGTGAGGTGCTTCTAATCACACAAAGTATATGCATATGATGAGAAGACCTAGAGATAAAATAAATAAGGAAGGGGGGTTAGATTAGGGTTCCAAACCTCGGGTTTGAAAATTGGGATGTTACAAACCTACCCCACTTAAAGGAATCTCGCCCTCGAGATTCAGACGGGGTTCGAGAAAAGGTAAGGGTATTCCCTCCTCAGAGAGTCCTCACTTTCCCAGGTAGCTTCCTCTTCTCCTTCTCTGCTCCACTAAACCTTACAGAGTCTCACTTCTGAGTTGCGGGTCTTTCGGACTGCTGAGTCAAGAATCTTTATTGGCTTTTCCCGGTACTGGAGATCTTTTTGAATCTGAATTGTCTCTGCCTCGATGTGGTTCTCTGGTACTTGCAGGCACTTACGGAGCTGGGACACATTAAACACATTGTGAATATCCGACATGGATTCTGGTAGTTCAAGGCGGTATGCTGCGGGTCCCACTCTGCTAATGATGGGATAGGGGCCGACGAAACGTGGTGCTAGCTTTCCTTTCATTTGGAACCTTTTGACCCCACGCATCGGGGAGACCTTGAGGTGTACGAAGTCTCCTTCCTCAAATCTGAGTTCTCTCCGTCTGTTGTCTGCATAACTTTTCTGGCGACTCTGAGCTTCAAGTAACCTCTTGCGGATCAGGGCAACCTTCTCTTCGGCCTCTCTAACAAAGTCGGGTCCTTCTAGTGTCCTTTCCCCTACATTGGACCACATTAGAGGGGTCTGGCACTTTCGTCCATACAATGCTTCGAACGGTGACATCTTGATACTGGCCTGATGGCTGTTGTTATATGAGAATTCGGCATACGGCAAACTGGACTCCCAATTCCTGTCGAACATCAACACACAGGCTCTTAGTAAATCTTTGAGGACCTTGTTGACCCTCTCCGTTTGACCATCTGACTAAGGGTGATAGGCGGTGCTAAAATCTAACTTGGTGCCCATAGCTTGCTGAAGGCTCTTCCAAAATTTTGAGGTGAACTGTGTCCCTCTATCTGACACTATCTTCTGAGGAATACCATGGAGCCTGACTATCTCTTTAAGATATATTCGGGCAAGGGTGGCTCCTCCGAAAGTGGTTTTTACTGGAATGAAGTGGGCCACCTTGGTGAGATGGTCTATTATTACCCAGATAGAGTCATTTCCTTTTTGCGTCCGGGGCAGTCCGGTTACAAAATCCATGCCTATTTCCTCCCACTTCCATTCAGGCACTAGGAGGGGTTGCAGTAGGCCTGCATGTTTCTGGTGTTCGGCTTTTGTTCGCTGGCAGGTGTCACACTGGGCCACATACTGTGCTATCTCCTTCTTCATCCCTCTCCACCAGTATCTGGTTTTGAGGTCTAGGTACATCTTGGTGGTTCCTGGGTGGATGGAGTAAGCTGAGTTGTGGGCTTCATTGAGCAGGACTTCCCGTGCCTCTCCTTTTGGTAAACACAGACGGTTCTTGAACCAAAGAACTCCTTGTTCATCCGTCCTAAGGTCCGGAAGTTGCTCTTTGCGAGCTTTTTCCATAAGCCTTGCTGTCTCCGTGTCCAGGCGTTGAGCCTTGCATATGAGGTCTTCTAGAATTGGCTTGACTTCCAGGCTACCGTTGTCTCCTAGACATGCATTTAGCTGAGCTGTTTCCTTCTTCCAATCTTCTAAAAAGTTGGTCTCATTTATCTCGAAAGGTTTTCGACTGAGGGCGTCTGCTACCACGTTGGCCTTCCCGGGGTGGTAATGGATCTCGAGGTCATAATCTTTGATCAGTTCAAGCCATCTTCTTTGACGGAGGTTGAGGTCTGGCTGAGTGAATATATACTTCAGACTCTTGTGATCAGTGAAGATGTGGCATTTGTTCCCAATCAGATAGTGCCTCCATATTTTTAGGGCGTGCACTATGGCTGCCAACTCCAAGTCGTGGGTGGGGTAATTCTGCTCATGCGGCTTGAGTAAGCGGGATGCATAAGCAATAACTTTCTCATTTTGCATTAAGACACACCCTAAGCCTTGCCTTGAAGCACCACAGAAGATGACGAAATCCTGGTGTATATTTGGTAGTGTCAAAATAGGCGCGGTCGTGAGCTTCTCCTTTATGATCTAGAAACTTTCCTCGCACTTTGGAGTCCACATAAACTTATTGTCCTTCTTGAGAAGTTCGGTCATAGGTCTTGCTATGCTGGAGAATCCCTTGATAAAGCGGCGGTAATAACCTGCCATTCCCAGAAAGCTTCGCACTTCACTGACGTTGGATGGCTGTTTCCATTTTGAAACGGCTTCTACCTTGGATGGGTTTACTTCTATCCCTTCCACAGTCAAGATATTCCCAAGGAAGGCTATCTTTTCTAACCAGAATTCACACTTGTTGAGCTTAGCATAGAGTTGATGTTCCCTGAGTCTTCCGAGGACGATTCGAAGGTGACGCTCATGGTCCTTGCGATTTTTGGAATAGATAAGGATGTCGTCAATGAAGACTACAACAAACTTATCCAATTCTTCCATGAATACCTTATTCATGAGGTTCATGAAAAAGGCGGGGGCGTTCGTTAGCCCAAACGGCATCACTGTGAACTCATATTGTCCGTATCTGGTGACGAATGCAGTCTTCTGTATATCTGCTTCCCTGATTCTCAGTTGGTGATATCCTGACCTTAGGTCTATCTTGGAGAAATATTTGGCTCCCTGCAGCTGGTCGAAGAGATCGTCGATCCTAGGGAGTGGGTACTTATTCTTGATTGTAACTTCATTTAAGGACCGGTAATCAATACACATTCTCATACTTCCATCCTTTTTTGTGACGAAAAGGACGGGTGCTCCCCAGGGAGACGAACTAGGGCGAATGTAACCTTTTTGTTGCAGCTCTGCAATCTGGAGTTTTAATTCTGCTAACTCTGTGGGGGCCATGTGGTATGGTCTCTTTGTGATGGGCGTAGTGCCAGGAATGAGATCTATATAGAACTCCACTCCTCTTTCAGGTGGCATTCCAGGCAACTCTTCTGGAAATACATCCATGAATTCTTCTATTACGGATATGTTTTCTGCTGCCAGATTAAACATCATTGGATCATTGGTGGGCAGTTGGGCCTGATAGGAAACTGCTTTTCCTTGGCGGTCGGTGAGAAGGACGGTCTTACTTGCGCAACTTATGATGCCCTTGTGCTTAGTTAGTCAATCCATTCCTAGGATCACATCAATCCCTTGGGATGGCAAGACAGTTAAGTCTACCAAGAACACTACCCCACTTAAAAGAATTCTGACCTGGGAGCATTTGAGCTGGCAAAGAAGGTCTGACCCCGAGGTTCGGGTGACCAAAGGGATTTCTAGGGGTGTAGAGGGGATGCCATGTTTTTCCACAAAACTAGTGGCTATAAATGAATGGGATGCTCCTGAATCAAAAAGCACAGTAGCAGGAGTAAATTCAACAAGGAACTCACCGAGCACTACTCCCGGAGCTTGCTGGGCCTCTTGAGCGTCGACGTGATTAACTCGTGCTCTGCCCTGGTACTGGGTCCTGCTCTGCTGACTGTTGGAGGGGGTGCCTTGGAGGCAGGTGCCGAGGTAATCTTGGGGCCATTCACCGAGTTGGAGTAGGTAGGTTTGGGTGCCTTCAATTGGGGGCAGTTATTCTTGAAGTGACTGGGGTCTCCGCAGTGCCAACAGGCATTTGCTGGCGGTTGGTTGCTTGCAACCGAGGGGGCCTAAAAGGAGCTCTGACTCTGCTGACTGTAACGTGACGGAGTGGGTCTACCTGGTCTATTGAAGCTTGGTCCCTTGGGTGGAAGACCGAAGGATCGAGCTCTCTGGTGACGGTCTTGCTGCTGAGCTCGGAGAACCTGGAATTTCCTCTTGAGGTGCCCTTTTTCTTCCTCTTTTGCTCTTTCCACTCGGATGGCTTTGTTGGAGAGGTGCGAGAAGTTGAGGAAATCTTGGCTGGCGAGGATGGTCTTGAGTTCTGGTCTTAGCCCTTTTAGAAAACGTGCCATCTTCCTGGTTTCGGTGCTGACATCGTCAGGTGCATAACGAGCCAACTCTGCAAATTTGTGCACGTACTCACTGACAGATCTTCCTCCTTGAGTTAGTTCCCAGAATTCATCTTCCTTGAGTTGAACAATCCCCTAGGGTATATGGTGCTCATGGAAAGCAGTTTCAAATTCTGCCCAAGTAGCGTCCTGACGGCCGCGCTGAAGGTATCCCACCATGCTAGGGCCATCCCAGAAAGTTGATGAGCAGCCAATTGAACACGCTGATTTTCGAGGCATCCGATGGCTTCCAGTTTCCTCTTAATCGTGCGCAGCCAGTCGTCGGCATAGAGGGGATTGCTGGATCCAGCGAACGTGGGAGGCTTGAGTCTCAGAAATTCTCCCATCCTGTCCTGTGGTCTTCCACCACCTGGGCGCTGGTTCTCCAGACTTCTAGTGAGGACTTCAATGAGTCGGGTCTGATTGGCTAGAACTTGGGCCAAATCTAGTGGTAGTTCCGGAGGTGCGGGGAGGTGGGTCTCACTCCCTTCTCCGCCAACTTCTCCTTCTGCTCCTAGGGGAAATCCTGCTCCAATCCCGGAGGCGGTAGGCGTGGTTTTATCCGAAGCCATCTGTCAGGGGAAAAGAGTTACTACCATGCACATGCCAAATTTTTTTTAACCAGTTACTTTATTCATTACACAAGTTCATTACAGCATACAACTACCATAAGTTCATTACACGCGAGTGCTATCTAGGGTACTCCCGAACTCCTTCTCTAAAGTGTCCCCAAATTCCTTGAGAAGGTCATCAAGGCTGGCTAGGGACATTTCCTCGGTGTCGGACGAGTTCCCTATTCTGGTAAGGGGTAGGGCTGGAGGGGCTTCTTCCTTCTGCTCAGTCTGGAATCCTTGGCTTCTGGTCTTCTTGCGGATTTTTCTTGCGGGGGCGAGCTTCTTTAGCTTCTTGTCATAATCCATCTTTAGAGTGCGGTAGGCCTCACGGGTGTTGGTTTCCTCGCCTTCCGCTATCTTGAGGCTCTCTTGAAGGGACGCCTTTTCCCTTGTAAGTTCCCTGACTTGTTGCTCTAGGTTTTCCACCCGGGAGTTTAGGTGAGTACAGTGGGAGGCAAGGTCATCATATTGGTTATCGAGAGTGTGGAGGTATCCAGCCATGTAGACGATGGTGGGGTCATCCTCGGTAGGGTCTCTCCCTGACAGGGCCTGAAGTCTTTTCCTCCAGGCGGGGGTATTTTTGTTGCTGGGTGGAAAGTAGCGAAGGGGGGTTTCAAAGATTACTCTGCTGTAGTTCTGGCATAGTTGTCGGAGGGCTTTTCGGGCAACATTTTGGCAAGTATCTGGGAAGGGGTAACCGGTGAAAGTGACTTGGAAAGAAGGATGGTTCGGGTAGTTTCGGCTTTCTCCCAGGTAGACTGCCATAGAGCACTTCTCCATTCCATTCTCGAGATATTCCTTCCAGACATATTCTGGCTTCTTGCGTATTCCCATGCGAAGCGCACAACTTCGCAACAGATGTGGGAACCCCCACCTCTAAGCAGTAGGATGTCCTAATGACCAGAGAGTCTTCCATCTGGAATAGGAAAAGAAGGGTCGGTTAATATCAGGGGAAAGGAGAGAAGATTTTTTCTTAGGGTAAGAGGTATTTTATTTTAAGGCAACTTTTAAGGTCAGGGTTGTGACCTACGGCCAGTCCTATGGCTCTGATACCACCTGAAGCGTCCCGATCCTTTGGGACTCAAATGTGATACAATTACTACTCCCAGGAGGCTAGTAACCACATTCCTTACTTCAAATAGTATAGAGTTTAAATAAAAGTTATTACAATACCGGGGTACAAGCTCGAGAGAGCCAGAATATAAAGCGCAGTAGAAAGTATACTAGCCCAAGCCACAGGCAGAACTGGGTGCAGACACAACCCTCTCAATCAAGCATAGCAGAAAAGAAGTCTTCGGCTGCTGAAAAACATAAATAAATCTGGGTGAATACACTAGGTATTCCGCAAGCCCATCCCGCTACCGTAAAGAGAAAGAGACCTATATCATACATGCTTTATATGGTGGAGTTAAAGCCACTCTTCTTTTCTCAGAGAAAGGCAGTTTATGTAGGGTTTTCCCAAGGAAATACAAATAACACAATACTCAACCACCACTGAGCTTCCTGCTCCCGTGGCCTTGTTTTAATTTTCAATACACACTCACACACACATTTCCCTGTTCCCGGAGGTTGTAAAAATCTCTAATTGTCATACCACACCAGACTCGTCCATACCAGTGGACACGAACTATTCGAATAGGTTTCAACTCTACGCAGAGGGGTACACTTTACCCACTAGTCCGGTTTCTGCGATCTCACCGTCGCGAGACCCGAATGCCGGATCTCTTTCTTTCCTCGCACGTCCTAACCTTAACGGTTATACCGGAAGGAGTCAGGCCACCGCCATGTCCAAACCAGACAAAACATTCCCCCTCCTTATCCTCCCGGTGCTCCCCAGCCTTCATAACCCTGGGGTTGGACCGTATGAGTTCAGATTGAGTGACTGCCCACACAGTCTCGAGTGGTTGTACTATTAAAGAGTACAGGTAGTGAAGATGACAAACCGGTCCTTATATGAGGGGACAATCCTTCTGCTCACGCCTAAACCAGCTGAGCCAACACCTCAGGCTCTCCCCTAAACCAGGGAGTCCCTGATCATCCCACTCCCAAGGTGATGAGGGTGAATACCCTTCATCGCACATCCCTTTTCTAAAAACCTCTTTTGAAGAAACACACTGCCCTTTCTCCCATCCCATATTTTGTATCCAAAAGATATATGTTAATGCGGGCTATCTCTCTACTCACAATGCAAATATTCCACCCTGTAATCCCGACCTAGGTAGTGGTAGAAAGAATAGGTAATTTATGCATCAAGGGAAGGATGGACTTGCCTTCGTCGAAGCTTTCCTGGCACAAAAGGTCTACCTCCGGGAGATCGGGCTCCGGCCCTTCTTCCGGGGTTACAGGTTCCGGATCGACGGTCCCCGCTTCTTCTAGTAAAACAGGCAATAAACAATACATCAATAGTGGTTTACTAATTGGAGTGTGTCATTTTCTAACATTATTATTACATGTGACTTTAGAAATTATTTTGATATTTTTTGGTGCATAAAATATTGAGAAGTAATAATTAAAGGAGAAAAGGCTGAAAAAAGAAAAAGAAAAGGATTTAAGCTCTGGTGGGCCGCGGGGGGGATCTGGTCTAGCTAGGCGCAGGGCGCACGCGGGCGCGATTGCGCCGGCCCAGCTGTGGCCCAAGGCGGAAGACGGTGCGGGCACGCGAGGGGTGACGCCGTCTCCGCGGGGCCCACACGTGAGAGAGAGCGGGAGGGGGGGACGTCGCCAACGATCGACGGCGGGGTGAACCGGCCGTCCGCGGGGGAGAACCCGGCCGCCGGTGGGCTCGACAGAGATTCGCCGCCGGTGACCCGGTTCTTGGGTAACAGGTAGGCGCCCTAGCATGAGGAGGGGCTGGTGAACTTAGGGGCGGGCTCAATTTGGCCAGAGGAGGTCGGGAGGGGGCTGACCGCGGGGAGGTGGCGGAGCTCCGCGGCGGGAGTCGCCGACGGTGAGGTTGGTGCGGGGATTGGGGTAGGGGAGTGGCGTTCCAAGCTCGCGGCAGTGTGGCGCGACTGGTGAGCCTAGCTAATTTCTTGCTGAACCACCAGAGGGGGAGGGAGAAGAGGGGGAAGGGCTTACCGGAGGGGAAGAAGACGACGACACTTTCGCGACTGAGCTCGGGCGAAGGGGAAGAGGGGTGGCTGAGGCCGGTGCGGGGCAAGGAAGTGCTCGGGGCGACCCTTTTATAGGCGCCCGAGGGGAGGGGAGCGGTGGAGCTCGGCGGACGCCGGTGAGGTGCACATCGCCGGAGTTAATGCCGCACAGCGGTGACGACAAGACCGCACGGCAGGTGGTGCTGTGCAAGGACGCGGCCGCTGCGGCGAGGACAGGGCGGTGCCAAACTTTCCTGTGCGGCGAGGGGATGAGCGAGGGGACGGGGCGAGGAAGAGGACGGTGGCCGGAGGTGACCACGATGAAGCCGTACGCGGCGAGGACGACGGGGTGACTGACTCGTGGGGCCAGTCTACCAGTGGGAGCGATCGCGAGCAAGGGCGAGGGGGCGGGGCTGACGAGTGGGGACGGCGCGTCAGCGGTGCGCAGGCGCGAGCGCGGAGTGGGCCGGAGATGGGCCGAGGGGGAGGGTGTCACGAGCGCGAGAGGGGGAAGCGGCCGCGGGGTGGGCTGGAAACGGCCCAGCTAGGGGGGGAAAGGGTTTCTCTTTTTCTTTTTATTTTCCAAATTCTATTTCTATTTTTGCATCCCTTTTCTTTTGAAGAATTAATTTACTAGATAGTCTTAGGTGCTAGAAAATAAAATCTAAGTGAGGTGCTTCTAATCACACAAAGTATATGCATATGATGAGAAGACCTAGGGATAAAATAAATAAGGAAGGGGGGGTTAGATTAGAGTTCCAAACCTCGGGTTTGAAAATTGGGATGTCAACTTTAGTTCGTTTTATATTTATCTTTTATTTTGTAAGACTTCCACTATGTAATAAGTACTCTGATGATGTTGTGATATTTATCTCTATACACTCTGTTATTATATGTGTTGTTTTCTTTGGTGCATATATGAGATGCACCCGGCTTTATCCCTTAAATCTGGGTGTGACATAAATCCATGTGTCACTTGTCTCTGTTTTGATCTATTTTATTCTTTGTCTCCTATTTGATTTGATTTGCACTTCTATACTTATCTTTTAAGACAAATACTGGTATTCCGTTGTGATCTACTCGAGTCAACTTCATTCCGCTGCAATCCATACCTCGAGTAGAGTAATAAGTTCAAAGTTTTTGGGTTAAACTTTTATTTTCGTATTCACCTCCCCTCTAGGCGACATACAAATCTGTGTTTCTAGGCAAAGGGAACTTTCAGTTGGTATCAGAGCTAGGCTATCCAGTGTGGTCTTAGCCGTTCAGAGATGACGATGTCGTATAAAGAGGTAACTCTAGAACTTCTACTTGGCTATGGTTCAAACTATGCATCATGGTCTATCTCTATTCTTAATGCTTTCATAAGGATTGATCTTGGTTTAAGACAGATTTTTAATAAGTGTATTTTGCCTTGTAAGATTAGTAAAAATACCTCTAAGAAGGAACTAAGATGCTTGACTCTTAATCATCATGCTTGCAACATCTTAGTTGATGCTTTTACTAGAGATGTTTACCTTGCTATCGTGAGTAATGATAATGATATATTTATTGATGCTCATGAATTGATGTCACACCCGGATTTAAGGACAAATCTAGACGCATCTCAAATGTGTGCTAGGATCAAGTCTCACACATACGATGACTCATGGTACATAAATCAACATCACATCTTTATTATATAATAGAGGTTTTATACAAAATAGCTAAATAAATACATCATACGATGACAACGATCCTTCGCAAGTATAGTTGACTGGGAGACGACGACCGAGACCTCTCTCGAACTCATCGTAGCATCCTTCATGCTCCTCATCTTGCGATACCTATTCTTGACCTGGTGTGAGTTTAGCAAGGGTGAGTTCACATACATTTATCTCTCAACAAGTTGTGGGGAATAATGTGAATGAGCTCACTTACAGTGGGGCTCATGTGAAGTGTAAGGCTTATCAACAGGAATGGTTAAGGCTGAGCATTACTTTTAAAATTGGTCAAAAATCTATTAGTAATTACTAAGTGTAAGTAAATTACAACCCAATTAAGAAATTGATCACAATTAATAATAAATCCCATAATGCAATGCAAATGATAGATTAAATTTAATTCCATAAATTAATCATGTGAGAGTCTTGAGTCGCTCTTGACCATGAGCACGATTTTATATACTAATTTTACACTATACAGAGGTTGTACCCTTTACCCACAAGTCATGTTACCCATTAGCCAAGTGATCACGACTTTCCATTCATCTCTACCGAGGAGACGAGGCAAGGTCCCACTACGAGGCCTTTACAAAGTTCCACTAGCTTTAGAAAACCTAATAGTTCATTATATAGGAATCCCTCGTCCAAAAAGCCATCGCAACATGATCGACCCGAGAACCTCCATATACTGGTAGCTCCTCATACCATGATTGCCCCTTTCAGGTAATGTAGTCCTCCACTAGCTTTACTAATTAGTCAGTCAAGGGCGTCCCATTCCACTAGCACTGTTATCTCAGGTTAAGCTCCATATTTCAATTAACACAATAATATTGTCATGAACAATAAACAATCTAGCAATAATGATAAAACATGATCATAATTCATATATAGCATTATTCCAAAGTCAGGTAGAGCAATAACAATACTACCTAATAGTTCATTTGTTTGCAAGGTGTAGGATAAACAAAACTAGAGTAATCTATTAGGTCCCATCAAGTTAACCTAAGCATGTCACGTTGATTATCGAGAACATTATTATGTGCAGAAAAGTGACCAAGGAAAATAAATATGTTCATAGGGTTTAAAATCTAGAAAGTGATGAATTCCTACTTTATTAATAACTCTCTCGATTCTATGTTTACATTGATTTAGACAATTTTTACCAAAACGGTTCTAAAAAAAATAGGTTGAAAAACTAAATATTTAACAGTCCGCGGTTTCTAGCGGCACATGATGGAAATTACGAAGCGTTTGGATCCATTCATTTTGAAGGAATTGTACTTTACTTAATAAATTAACCTATTTAGTTTGAAATTTAATATTCCACCACTTCCCAAAATTCAGATATAACCATATCTCAAATTCATGCGGTATATGATGAAAAATAATTTTATATCTTAATAGAATTTATTTCTAGTTTACAAATTATAGGACACTCTTTGACTCACTCCTATATAATAAAAATATAGCATATAAATATCTCCGATAACTTGCTAATAATAATATATAAATATATTTGATATAAAACTGAATTAAATTAGCTTAGTTGATATATGTCTAAATTACTATTATTAGCTTAATCGAAACAAACACCCGCACGTTTATTTGCGACGTTGCTGCTGATGTGTATTGCCGTATTGGCACTTCTGCGGAAACATCGGTATACAATACAAATATTCCGTTCTACTTCCAACTCGCCGCCGTGCCACCAGTATCTTTCCACCAGTCCAAACAGTTCAACACAGCAGTTCGTCCTTGTGTGCAGAGAAAATTGACCAAAAAAGAAAATTGCCACAGCGGGGCCCGGTCACGTTCCCACCCTGCTGTGCCCGGCTCCCGTCCAATAGAAATACACCGACCCTGCGAGGCTGCGACGTCGCAAGTAGGACACCCTCCCCGTCGGATTGGGATCCTCGCCAGTCGACTGGCCGCGGAGCCCATAGCCGGCCAATTCCGACGCCATGGCCGACCACGACGACGCTGCCGTCCTCTCGGACGTCGACGAGGACCTTCTCCCATCATCATCCCCCTCCATCTCTTCTGCCTCCTCCCACAAAACCCTACCGCAAGCCCAACCCCTGCCACAGTCCGATGCCCAGGCACAACAGCAGCGGCTGCTGGCCCTGGCCGCGGAGCTCGAGGAGGAGCGCCGCCTCCGCCACGCAGCCGAGGCCTCCATCGCGGGGGCCGAGTCCCGCGTCGCCCGCTACAAGGCCTTCGCGCAGGACGTGCTCCGCAAGAGCGACGCCCTCACCGCCGAGGCCGCGGACTCCGCGCGGTCCCTCGCCGCGCTCCAGGCCGAGGCCACCACCGCCTCCTCCATGCTCTCCTCCGGCTTCGAGAGGATCTCCGCCAAGGCCTCCCCTTCCGCGGCCGCCGCCCCGCTCCCCACCTCCCAGAAGTACTCCTCCGGCCTCCCGGCCCTCGCGTACGGCGTCCTCAAGCGCGCCAACGACATCGTGGACGACCTCCTAGCCCAGATCAACGCTGCTAACCGCGACCGCGATCGCGCGCGCGAGCAGATGGAACACCGCAACTACCAGATCGCCATCGAGGTCTCTGAGCTCGAGGCGTCGCTCGCATCCAGGTCTGCCGAGGGCGAATCCCTCTCCAAGTCACTCTCCCAGCGAGAAGCTGAGATCTCCGAGCTCCGTGACAAAATCACCTCTCTCGAGGGGAAGCTCGATGCCCAGAGGCCCGTGCTGGCGGAGCAGATCGAATGCACCTCGAAGCTGTACCACGAGATGCGGCAGGTGGTCAAGCTGGTCGATGCTGAAGCTGCCAGTGCCCTGTCCGATTCGGTTTTTGTCTGGAAGGAGTCTGACGTTGAGGAGAGCCTTAAGGTGTCTCTGGAAGGGACGAAATTGGCCTATGAGCTTGCGGCAATGGCCCTTGAGAAGGTCGGAGCTTGTATCAATGACAAGGAGAGCAAGCTGATGCGTTTGGAGGACAGGGTGGATGAACTGATTAAAGAGAAGGAGCACATTAGTGTGCTGCTCCGGAGCGCGCTGCAGGCAACCACCAGTGAGGTGTTAAAGGTTGCAGAGGATGGACTGAGGGAAGCTGGCATTGAGATTGGGCTTGATGAGCGAAAGGTGCACGGGCCAGGGAATGTGGAGAAGGACGAGGTCTATACCCTGGTAAGTTCAATTGATGCTACTATACATGGAACTGACAGTTCCTGAACCTGTATAGGGCCTAAGTTGTTTGTTTCACAATCAACATTGCAGGCAGGGGCTCTCGAGAATACCATGAAGGAATCCCAGGTCAGGATCATTGAGCTCCAACATCTTGTCGAAGCACTAAGGTAGTCATTGTGAGTTGTGACAGATGAGTTTTGGTTCCATGATTTATGAAGTTCATATCTTGAATGTTCTTCAGATCAGACCTAGTTCTAGAGATTAGAGAAATCCTCTGTTTCAAGTTCTTGTTTTCTCTGCCTGTTGAACATAGAATCACTTAATGAACTTGATATTGACGTGTTGCTATTTCATGTTGTGGCTATTTTGAACCATTGTAAATTGATTCCTGCTTCTGATCATCTATGTAATTTGCTGGCTTTAAGGGCAGAATCTGGTTTACTTAGAACAAGGCTAGAAGGACAAGAAAAGGAGATTGGTCAGCTAAGAAAGCAAATAAAGCACGTTGAAGAGAAGGAAAGGGTGGCAAATGAAAGTGTAAAGCCCTCCCCCCGTCTAGTCTAGCTTTATGTCTCATCTGCATCACTTATATCTCTTCAAGTTTATGATCAATGGGTTACTGCATTTTGATGCACTTGTTTCAGGTTGAGGGTCTTATGATGGATGTGACAGCTGCTGAAGAGGAGATTAAACGGTGGAAGATGGCAGCAGAGGAAGAAGCTGAAGCTGGTAGATCAATTGAGCAAGAGTTTCAAATTCAGGTGTTTTAATACAAACATATTCCATATAGTTCTTGTTCTTTATGCTTTCAGTGCCATTTTTGTGTTTGCTTGGGAGGTTGGGGTTACTCTTAGAATATGGTGATTTTATCATGATTGTCACCTTTTCTTCATGGTTATCTGATAGAACGATTTATTTTGGAGTAACTTCTAGCACAGTTAGCTTGTCCCATACGCAATCAAACTACCACAATTAGTTTTGCAGCTTATATATGTTTGATTTATTAAAAGTGAGCTCCTACACAAATATAAGAAAGCACACAAGATTACAGGCTTGCTTGCAACACCTAGAATAGCATAACTACAATCCATGAGAATGAACATTTTAACAGATCTATTCCTGTAAAAAGGATGTTTAGCAGATTTTCCTCTGCTACATGTAGGGATGGCAGTGGGTAAGGTACCCAGTGGGCACATGAAGCCATACCCATACCCACTAGAAAAAAATTGACTCATACCCATACCCACTACCCATCATGGGTACAAAATTACGCCATACCCATACCCACCATGGGTAGCGGGTACCCATCGGGTACCCATACCCATTAACGTTACGATAGACATGATCATTTGAATCGTAAAAATAAGTACCAGCATAATAAATGTATCGAACCCAACATAATTTTATCACAGGTTCAACAATATTCAACATTAAATGGCAATATCATGCCTTCAAATCACACAAAACATAGCATTGATTCTACCCGTGCCCTAATAGGGTTTTTACCCATCGGGAGAAAATTCATTTTATATGAGACATAAATCCGGACCCACATGTCATATATTAGCAGGTTCCCCATCGGGTAGCGGGTATGGGGCAACAGAGAACATACCCACGCCCACCATACCCGATGGGCATAACAAATGACCCAATAAAATACCCATGGGTATCAAAATCCGTCATACCCGTGCCCTAATAGGGTTTTTACCCATCGGGTTTCGGGTTTCGGGTACCCATTGCCATCCCTAGCTACATGTTTCAATTTACCCTGAACAGACATGTTCTGGATACTAATCACCACTACACCTTTAAAGCATGAGTTTCGTCGTGCATCGTCTTCCAGCGAATCCCGCGCGCCCAGCAAGCGGCTCCCGTGCCCGCACGTCCATCACAGCTGGATTAATTCTAAAAATACAGCGCGCCTTGTGAGGATTCGAACCCTGCTCACTTAGCGAGGGACAAAGAGTCTCTAACCGGTGCACTACATGTTCACTTGTGTCAAAGGATCGATATTGTAAATATATATACAAATAATTTGAAAATAAAAAATACAATCGTGCGATCTGGGAATCTATAAGTTTAGATTGTGTTAAAATAAATATCCCATTTAAGGAAGGTGCACCTATATGATATATATAGTAACCGTAGCCACGAACGCGCAACTAAGTAGTAAGTATTGAGAGAGTGTGAGACAAGCATAAGGCTGCAGTGGTTAGCATAGATTGTCATCGAAATGGGGAAAAATAAAATTTAGCTATCTAACCATAAGTTATTGTTTTGCATTTCATGGCATATTTGTTATTTTTTTGTTGCTGTGTTCAGTATCTTCATCAATAGATGGTTTCTGCTATTCTTGTTACAAGCTAGAGTTCTGTACTTAATGATATTACTGTTCTGTGTTCCTAAGTGCATTCTTAGATATGCTACTGTCAGCTTAATGTAGAAAATGATTGCAGTTTGAAACAAGTTAGATGCCTTATGCAGTTATGTCATGTACGGCCGCACTTACAGGCGCCGTCGTGACGCCAGGAGAGCTGCAGATCGCGCAGCCAAGGCAGGCGCCACAATCAGTGGCTAAGTTTAGGAAGATAAGGATTAGTTTCCCTTTTGCATGCCTTAATCATAGGAGCGATTGGTTAAGATTAGTTTCCTTTTCATATGCCTTAATCATAGGAGAGATTGGTTAAGATTAGTTTCCTTTTCATATGCCTTAATCATAGGAGAGATTGGTTGAACCAGAGGCTATATATATGCCGTGTAATAGACTGGGAAATAGGCAGGAAAGATCAATTATCCAAAACTGCTCTTCTCCCTTGCCTCTCTCAAGCCACCGGTGAGGAACCCCTCACGGTGAAGGTCTGGAGCGCGACTACGAACTGCGTAGCCGCGGTCCAGCGACGTTGGGCGTCGAGGCGCTTGACAACCTGGTATCAGCGTCACGTCGATCCTCACCCACCCGCTCTTGCCCTCCACCATCCCCTGCCACGCCCACCGCCTCCACCGACCACTCCATCACCATGGCTGAGCCCACCATCAAGGACCTCATGGAGCTGATGCAGTCTTTCCAGACTGAGTTGGCTGCCGTGAAAGCCACCATGAAGGACAAGTCGTCCTCGTCGTCCACCGACGGCGGCGGCGAGCGCGAGGATCCCCCTCGTGTGGATCGGCCCCCCAGGTTCCAGAAGCTCGACTTTCTCCGGTTCGATGGCACCACCGACCCGATGCTCTTCATCAACAAATGCGAATCCTATTTTCGCCAACAGCGCACCATGGCGGAGGAACGCGTGTGGATGGCCTCTTATAATCTGGAGGACGTCGCGCAGCTGTGGTTCATCCAGCTGCAGGACGACGAGGGCACACCATCCTGGGGGCGATTCAAGGACCTCCTCAATCTTCGCTTCGGGCCACCACTCCGCTCAGCGCCCCTGTTCGAGTTGGCGGAGTGTCGCCGCACCGGGACCGTGGAGGAATACTCCAACCGGTTCCAGGCCCTGCTGCCGCGCGCGGGTCGCCTCACGAAGGGCCAGCGCGTCCAACTCTACACAGGCGGTCTTCTTCCCCCGTTGAGCCACGTCGTTCGCATCCACAACCCAGAAACACTTGATGGGGCCATGAGTCTCGCCCGTCAGGCCGAGCAGCTGGAGTTGGCACGGGGACCGCCACCGGTCGCCAGGGGAGCCCCTCGCGCTCTTCCTCCATCACCGGCGCCCAAGCAGTCGCTGCTCGCCCTCCCTGCACCACCAGCGGGCGCGCCCCAGCCGCGACCAGAGGGTCCGCCCTTGAAGCAGCTGTCACCGGAGGAACAGGCGGAACGGCGCCGCCTCGGCCTCTGCTTCAACTGCAATGAGCCGTACACCCGCGGCCACAACCGTGTCTGCCGCCACATCTTCTACCTCCATGGCGTCGAGCTCGCGGCCGCCGCCGAGGAACCCGCAGGAGACGACCCGCAGGACGGCGCCCCTGTCTTCTCCCTCAGGGCAGTCACTGGCATGCCCATCTGCAATTCCATGCAGGTGCGGGCCACCCTAGGCGCCACCACCCTCCTCGCGCTCCTGGACACCGGCTCCACGCATAACTTCATCGGAGAGGATGCCGCCCGTCGCACCGGCCTGCCGATCCAGCCGTGACCGCACCTCACGACCACTGTGGCCAACGGGGAACGCGTCACCTGCCCAGGAGTCATTCGCCGCGCCCAGGTCATCATCGAGGGCGAGCCATTCTTCATCGACCTCTTCGTCATGCCGCTCGCAGGGTACGACCTCGTCCTAGGGACTCAATGGATGGTCACCCTTGGTCGCATGGTGTGGGACTTCGTCGACCGCTCCGTCTCCTTCCTGCACCAAGGCCGCCAGGTCTCCTGGTCGGACGTCGCCGACCGCCAGCCACCCTTGCTCGCCGCTACCACGACACCGAGCGCCCTCCTTGAGGAGCTCTTGCACTCCTTCGACGGGGTGTTTGCTGAGCCGGCGGGTCTGCCCCCGCAGGAGCTCGGGACCACGCCATCGTCCTCAAGCCAGGCTCTACACCTGTGGCGGTCCGGCCGTACCGCTACCCGGTGGTGCACAAGGATGAGTTGGAGCGGCAATGCGCCGCCATGTTGGCCCAAGGCATCGTACGCCGCAGCGACTCAGCGTTCTCCTCACCGGTTCTGCTGGTCAAGAAGCAGGACGGGGCTTGGCGGTTTTGCGTGGACTACCGCGCCCTTAATGCCCTCACTGTCAAAGATGCCTTCCCCATCCCCATCGTCGACGAGCTCCTTGACGAGCTGCATGGTGCGAAGTTCTTCACCAAGCTGGACCTTCGCTTCGGTTATCACCAAGTCCGGATGCGGCCGGCTGACGTGCACAAGACGGCGTTCCGCACCCACGACGGCTTCTACGAGTTCCTGGTGATGCCGTTCGGATTATGCAACGCACCGACAACTTTCCAGGCGCTCATGAACGACGTGCTCCGGCCATTCCTACGTCGGTTCGTTCTTGTCTTTTTTGATGACATTTTGATTTATAGCAAGACCTGGGCAGATCACTTGCGCCACATCCGCGCCGTCCTCGACGAACTTCTCCGCCATGTCCTCTTCGTCAAGCGATCCAAGTGCATTTTTGGGTCCCCATCGGTGGCGTACCTAGGCCACGTCATCTCCGTTCACGGTGTGGCCATGGACCCGGCCAAGGTGCAGGCCATTCACGAATGGCCGTCACCTCGGTCGGCGCGCGCGGTGCGTGGGTTTTTGGGCCTCGCCGGGTACTACCGCAAGTTCGTCCACGACTACGACAAGATTGCATCACCCCTCACCGCGCTGATGAAGAAGGAGGGCTTCTCCTGGAGCGACGAGGCCCAGGCAGCCTTCCAGGACCTCAAGATGGCCGTGACCTCGGCTCCGGTTTTGGCGCTGCCGGACTTCACCAAGGTCTTCATCGTCGAGTGTGACGCATCCACACACGGCTTCGGGGCGGTCTTACTGCAAGAACATCATCCGATCGCCTACTTCAGCAGGCCAGTCGCCCCCCGTCACCGCGCGCTGGCAGCTTATGAGCGGGAGCTCATCGGGCTGGTGCACGCCGTGCGTCGTGCGACACTGGCGGCCGTACCTGTGGGGGCGCGCGTTCCTCGTCCGCACCGACCACTACAGCCTCAAGTTCCTCCTCGACCAGCGCCTTTCGACAATCCCGCAGCACCATTGGGTGGGCAAGCTCCTCGGCTTCGACTTCTCGGTGGAGTACAAGCCGGGCGCCACGAACACCGTAGCCGACGCGCTGTCTCGGCGCGACACCGACGCGGAAGGCTCGGTCTTGGTGCTGTCCGCGCCCCGCTTCGACTTCGTCGATCGTCTCCGTCAGGCTCAACTTCAGGATCTGGCCCTGGTCGCCATCCGGGATGAACTCGCGGCCGGCACGAGGGGCGCACCATGGTCGCTGTTCAACGGCATGGTGGCATACACAGACCGGCTGTACATCCCGCCGGACTCCCCACTGCTGCTAGAGGTGGTGGCCGCTACGCACGACGACGGTCATGAAGGGGTGCAGCGCACTCTACATCGCCTTCGCCGCGATTTCTTCTTCCCCGCCATGCGCCGTGTGGTCCAAGACTTCGTCCGCGCCTGCGCTACGTGCCAGCGCAACAAGTCTGAGCACCTACACCCGGCGGGCCTGCTGCTGCCCCTGCCCGTTCCCCAGGCCGTGTGGTCCGACATCGGCTTGGATTTCATCGAGGCGCTGCCCCGCGTTGGGGGCAAATCAGTGATCCTCGCCGTGGTCGACAGGTTCAGCAAATATTGTCATTTTATTCCTCTGGCTCACCCCTACAGTGCTGAGTCTGTGGCCCAGGCGTTCTTCGGCGAGATCGTTCGCCTCCATGGGATTCCTCAGTCCATGGTGTTGGACCGGGACTCCGTGTTCACCTCGGCGTTCTGGAAGGAGTTAATGCGCCTCACAGGCACCAAGCTGCACATGACGTCCGCCTTCCACCCGCAGTCCGATGGCCAGATGGAGGCGGCCAACAAAGTCATCGTCATGTACCTCCGGTGCTTCACTGGGGACCGGCCCCGTCAGTGGCTACGTTGGCTACCGTGGGCGGAGTACGTCTACAACACGGCATACCAATGATCACTCAGGGACACTCCTTTCAAGGTGGTTTACGGCAGGGATCCTCCATCCGCTCTTATGAGCCTGGCGATACCCGGGTGGCGGCGGTGGCCAAGACAATGGCTGAACGCGAGGAGCTCCTAGCGGATGTTCACTACCGCCTGGAACAAGCCCAGGCCGTCCAGAAGAAGTTCTACGACCGCCTGCACCGACCGGTCTCCTATACCGTGGGCGACTAGGTGCTGCTGCGCCTGCGTCATCGGGCACCCTCCTCCCTTCCCCACGTGCCCATGGGCAAGCTGAAGCCGCGCTTCGTCGGGCCGTATCAAGTCACAGAGCTCATCAATCCGGTGGCAGTTCGCCTAGCGCTACCTTCGCGTGCCAAGTTGCACGATGTCTTCCACGTCGGCCTTCTCAAGAAGATCGTCGGCGCCCCACCAGCTGCACCACCTCCTCTTCCACCCACTCACAATGGGGCGGTGATTCCAGAACCGGAGCAGGCTGTTCGGTACAGGTTGGCCAGGGGTATTCAGCAGGTGCTCATCCGCTGGAAAGGGCAGGCCACTACTGATGCTACATGGGAAGATGTCGCCGACTTCCGCGACAAATTTCCCCACTTTCAGCTCGAGGACGAGCTAATCGTCGAGGGGGGGGGGAGAGATGTCATGTACGGCCGCACTTACAGGCGCCGTCGTGACGCCAGGAGAGCTGCAGATCGCGCAGCCAAGGCAGGCACCACAATCAATGGCTAAGTTTAGGAAGATAAGGATTAGTTTCCCTTTTGCATGCCTTAATCATAGGAGGGATTGGTTAAGATTAGTTTCCTTTTCATATGCCTTAATCATAGGAGAGATTGGTTAAGATTAGTTTCCTTTTCATATGCCTTAATCATAGGAGAGATTGGTTGAACCAGAGGCTATATATATGCCGTGTAATAGACTAGGAAATAGGCAGGAAAGATCAATTATCCAAAACTGCTCTTCTCCCTTGCATCTCTCAAGCCACCAGGAACCCCTCACGGTGAAGGTCTGGAGCGCGACTACCAACTGCGTAGCCGCGGTCCAGCGACGTTGGGCGTCGAGGCGCTTGACAAGTTATCCCATCAATATAGAGAAATATTGCCTCTTGATGTGTTGTAGTTTAAGGAAAGCCTTGTGCGGTCATTGGTGGCGGCAGATGCTGAGCCCCATTACTAGCGCAGTGCGATGAATTGATGAGATCTGCGTGAAACTTACAATAATCAGGAACAGAGCCTTTATATAGAGCCATTGTATCCTTAGCACAGTGCCGTGGCTTTTGGAACTTGTGTTCAAGCAATATAGATCAATTTGTGCAAGGGAATGGATGGTTTGTCTATGATGGTGAAGCATCACTTCCATTCCATGTCTGATTAGTCGAGCCGAATCTAATAGAGCTTTGTTTGCTTGCTGCACCAGATATCATCCCTCCGCAAGGAATTGGACGAAGCTAAACAAGCTATGGTGGAGCTAGAAAACAAGCTGAAGTTCAAGGAAGAGACAGCTGCTGCTGCAATGGCGGCGCGCGATGCTGCGGAGAAGTCTCTAAAGCTAGCAGACATGCGGTCGTCCAGACTACGCGAGAGGCTGGAGGAGCTTAACAGGCAGCTCGAAGAATCAGATAGTAGAATAGACTCGGTAAATCGCAATGGCCATAGGAGGTACATGTGCTGGCCATGGCAGTGGTTGGGACTGAACTACAACTACGTGCGGTTACCTCCAGTGGAGGCAGATGAGACGTCCAATGAGATGGAGCTATCTGAACCCCTAATAATATAGGTGCTCCGGCCTCCACATTTATACAGATCCCGCTCTTTTTCAGTAGATAAAGGGGAACAGTAGACTTTTGTTTTTTTTGGTTTGGGTTCTTGTGTAGATGTTTTTTTCCTAATTTATTGATGCATGTTTTGCGGAAAACTGACGGGTAATTGTAAAAAGGTACCACTTGGGACATACATAGTAGTGAGATGATGAGAAGTTCATTCTTTGACGAGACTGTTCTGGTTTAAGATGATGGAACAGATCTCACTTGGTCTTCAGTGCGATAACCATATGCTACTTAGATGGCACATGGTAAAGAGGAAATCTAAGTTTCTATAGGTGGACAGTTTGACTTGAGTGCACAGATATAAAGTTGTGGATGTTTCAGAAGCTATTTGTGGGACCGCATGGAGTTATTTTGAACCGAGTGTCCGTGAAGGAATAAAAACATGTCATTCTGTCTCGGCGCGCAGAGCAGGCGAGTCAAGCCCGTGTCGTGGCACGCGGATTGCTTCCTTCCGTCCAGGCATCGATGTTCCTTTCAAGCAAAAATCTTGTTGATGCTTCTCTGCAGACAAAATGTGGTCTTGCTTTTGAGTTTCATCTTAAGCCATAATCCGGAGTATCCCAAGGAGGATGCCAGAGTTTCTTACTTGCTAGCTAATCCAGGAACCCAATCACCAATCCAGCAACAGCTTTGTCAGGTACAAACGAATGCCAATTTTCTTACTTGCTAGCACTAACATTCATTTCTCGCGTGGTGCCATGGCCTCCACCGTCAGCCTCGCAGGCACTGCAGTACCGCACCAGACGGCCAGACCACACCGGAGGCAGCCTCTCCCTAGTTTCAGCTTGTCCACCGCGTTCCCTTGGGTGCATAACTAATTGTAGTATCGAAATGTTATTTCAACGGGACAAGCTTGCATCACCTAGGAGAAGGGTGTTAGATGTCTGCCCATGTATCTTTATTATACTCCGTCTCATATATGCAGTCGTCTCTATCCATGTATTATACTCTCTCCGTTTGAACTTAAAATTGTTTGACTTTTTTATAAAAATTAAAAAAGACTAAATTGAATCGTACATCTATATAAATTTACTAAACACCTTATAATAAACATAAACATATATAATAATAAATACATAAACTACCTTAAGTGATAAAATAAATCATTAAATAAATAAATAATAATTTATTATTTTTTTAATAAGACGAGTGGTCAATGTTTTAAAAAAAAGTTAATACCAATTTATGAACATTGAGAGTATATTTTAAATATTAAGAGAGCGTTCAGTAAAGCTATGTAACCTTGAGAGCCGTAGGGGGCCAGAGCCCCACCCGCCCTACCGCTAATCCGCTGTATCCGTGCCTGTGTGTCCTGGTTCCTACGTTACGAGGGGAACAGAAATGGTCTTCATTGCTGTGAAGAGGCTGCCTTCTGCTCGCTAACTGCAATCTTTGACGAAGGTAACTATTGGATAATGGCAGGGCACTCCGCCCTCGTCAGACTATTGCACCTGCTAGACATGTAACCATTGGTAATATCTTTCCGTGATTGGTTGTATCGTCGATGGTAGTCTGATCAACTGGCTGTTTTGTGACAGTAAGTGCTAGGCCGTTCTTCTTTGTTTTACAGTACCCATGAGCAAAGCAACTGAATCCTTTGGTCTTTATTACTGAAAAATGATGGTTCCGCAATACCTTCCTCGTCTTTTCAGCATGCACGCATGATCGACGGGCATCTACCGAGGTGGCCGTGTTAACAAATAATGTATACATATGGACTGAGCAAGAGACATAAAATCTTATACAGAAAACACTTATTATGAAAAATACCGCAGATGTCAACAGACATTTTTCACTATATAAAAAAAGTTTATAGAATACAGGGAATACAATTAGCTATCTCTCGTCCCGTGCGACTTACAAGATATATAGAACGAATGGACTGTAGTCCAATATAGAAACAACTACGCCAATTGACATAACCCAAACCAAAAGTCATATTCCAACATATCATATAATTCGGATTATATCCCAATAAACTCAACCTTGAGATGGATTTTATTTTGTAGCAAATGAAGTGTGGTCAATCAACTCACTATATTGGGTTCTGACCTTAGAAAATGGAAATGTGGAACGTGTCCAGGTTCCTCATTCCAGAAATGATCGCCCCATTCCGAGAATGCGGGAACATTCTCATGCTCGTAGTGTTAAAATCTTTTAAGTACTGTACCATGCTCCTATTCCTCGACCCCATCGATCCGGGAACCTGGCCACTAAGGTTCTGATAGGTGGGAACCAAACAATTAGGAACGACTAAAGCAAAACAACAAGACAAACTGAGAATAATGGCTCTCGAAATGTCTTGTCAAGCATTGTGCTCTTCTCATCGGGGGGGGGGGGGGGGGGGGGGGGTATTTATAGAGTAACCAAGAGCAGGGCCCTAAAATACCCGTCACATTCTCGAAATATACTGTACAACGACGTAAATAGAGAACAATGCGGCCCAAGTTATAATTATACACATTATTGTACCCTCAGCTAGGATAACAGTGTGCTTGGAACCGACGAGTGGGTCTATCACGATTGGTAGAAGGCCCACCATGGGCATGCTACTTAGGCGTAACTCCTCGACCTTCCATGTCAAAGACCTTCACTTCAGGGTCTCCGTCGGCATTCCTTCGGATCATCTTCTAGGCTTATTGGCACCATAGGTGAGACGTGGACTCTAGTCGTGATAGGGTCTACTGTCGAGGCCTATTTGGCCTACGCTAGGGAGGGAGCGTGTCTCAGACATTCGAGCCCTTCAAAGGGCTTGGTTCTTGATGGGCCAATTCCTTTTAGCAATTCTGACTTATGACGAGTCGTCCGCTTTCGGCCGGGTTTGCCGAGGTTAGCCTTCAAACCCATAGGCCTTCGACGGGTGGGGATGTCGTCAAAGACGTTGTCCCATACCAGAGAGGACACAACCACAATGAAGTCGCCCCTTGGGTCATAATTGCGGCCTTCGGACTCTATGTTCACAAATAGGAATTAGTGTGTGGTCAGTTGTGGCTGATTTAGAATATGATCGAGATCTAGTTTGTCCTTCTCCTCAATACTGGCCTTCTCAATCTATTCAATCGATCCCAAAGTTTAGGGGATGGTCCAAACATTGCCATTATCAGTTGAGCAGTTTCGAGTGCCATGAAAAAAGTGACCATTGTGGTACCGACGGTTAAATGATGTTACTTTTCCTTATTTTTTATACTTTTAAAGTTGTGACCAATAAAAAGGCATCGCCCGTGTTAGAGCAACTTCAAGAGATTAGCTAAAAAGACTAGCCAAATTTACTGATTTAGCTACTCTCTAAAATAGATTTTAGAGAAAAAGTGTATGCTAATCCAACAGACTCGGTAAATTTACGGACTGAATAGAGAGTGAAGCAGGCTATCCAAAATTGGAGAGCGAAGATGGAGAAATAGAGAACCACTAAATTTGAAGTGTCGTTTACAGAGTCTATTGGATATAATTTTCTTTTAATATTAGCTAAATTTAACTTTACAAAACCATATATCTAGTTCCTTGGAGTTGCTCTTATGGTTTTATTTTTTTGCTATTAGTTTTCACTGCTCCCGCTTTCTCATCTCCTTACTGCTCGCACTCGCCGCCATCTCTTCCTTGCATCCGCCACTATTGATCGTCAGTAGCTTTGTCGTCTCCTATGCCTAGTCTAGCACGCATCAAATAGACCACTCATTCGTGTCGGCGTCGCTGGTTTGTTGCCATGTCCTCCTCTTCCTCGTCTACTTCCAGCAACGCACTGGCTTCACCGCCGTGAGCAACGGTTGTCGGTTGCTCCGGCAGGCGGTTCGACTTCCTTGGGGTCCGGGCTCGCCGCTGGAACAACGAACGATTATAACGTGCTTGTGTGGGAGTGGGCGGCTAAGGGATGAGTTTGGACTATCTCCTAGCCCCTCTATTAGGCTAGGTCGTGCTTAGCATGGGCTAAGCACATGATTAGCTGGCGGTGACTGCAATTAATATTTTAATACAAATACACTCACACCCTATTTGGATCATTGGAATTGAATTCCATTCTAATAACATTAATTTAGACATATATTAATTAATCTAATTCGATTTTATTTAAAATATATTTGTATACTATTATTAGCAAGATATCTGAAATATTTATGTGCTATATTTTTAGAGGAGCAAGACGAAGAGCGTCATATAAGTTACAAAGTAGATTTAAATTCTACTAATACATAAAATCATTTCCAATCCTGCACCCCATGAATTTTAGATAACATTATATCTGAACTTTGCAAAATGGTGGAATGTCAAATTCCAAGCTAAATAGGTTATTTTATTGAGTGAATTTTAATTCCTCTAAAATGAAGAGATCCAAACGCTCCCTCATTATATATTTCTTAAACGACAGCATGGTCATATATGTATGTGCATAGGTGTCGGGGACCATAATTAGGGGTACCCTCAAGACGCCTAATTCTCAGCTGGTAACCCCCATCAGCATAAAGCTGCAAAGGCCTGATGGGCATGATTAAGTCAGGGATCAGTCCACACGAGTGACTCGATCACGCTTCACCCGAGCCTAGCCTCGGCCGAAGGCAGCCGACCTCGAGAGACTTCCGTCTCGCCCGAGGCCCCCTTTTTATGGCGGACACATCACCGGCTCGCCCAAGGCCTTGGCTTCGCTCAGAAGCAACCTTGACTAAATCACCACACCGACTGACCAAATTGCAGGGGCATTTAACGCACAGGAGGCCTGACACCTCTATCCTGACACGCGCCTCCGGCAGAGCCGAGGTGACCGCCGTCACTCCACCGCTCCACTGGCCAGTCTGACAGAAGGACAGCGCCGCCTGCGCCACTCCGACTGCAGCGCCACTCCACAGAGTAAGTCTGACAGGCAGTCAGGCCTCGACAAAGGCGCCACGGCGAACTCCGCTCCGCCCGACCCCAGGGCTCGGACTCGGGCTAAGACCCGGAAGACGGCGAACTCCGCTCCGCCCGACCCCAGGGCTCGGACTCGGGCTAAGACCCGGAAGACGGCGAACTCCGCTCCGCCCGACCCCAGGGCTCGGACTCGGGCTAAGACCCGGAAGACGGCGAACTCCGCTCCGCCCGACCCCAGGGCTCGGACTCGGGCTAAGACCCGGAAGACGGCGAACTCCGCTCCGCCCGACCCCAGGGCTCGGACTCGGGCTAAGACCCGGAAGACGGCGAACTCCGCTCCGCCCGACCCCAGGGCTCGGACTCGGGCTAAGACCCGGAAGACGACGAAACTCCGCCTCGCCCGACCCCAGGGCTCGGACTCCGCCCTGGCCTCGGCCGAACGACTTCCGCCTCGACCGACCCCTTGGCTCGGGCTCGGCCACGGCAACAGAAGGCAGACTCAACCTCGGCTTCGGAGGAAACCCCACGTCGCCCTGCCTAGGGCACAGACCGCCACGTCAACAGGAGGCGCCATCATCATCCCACCCCGAATCGACTCGGGTCACGGAGAACAAGACCGGCGTCTCATCCGGCCAGCTCCGCCAGAGAGGCAATGATGGCGCTCCACAAGCTCTATGACGACGGCGGCCCCTAGCTCTCTTACGGAAGCAGGACAACGTCAGCAGGGACTCGACCGCTCCAACAGCTGTCCCTCCATCAGGCTCCGCCGCACCTCCAACAGCCACGACATCACGCCAGCAGGGTGCCCAGATCTCTCCGGCTGCCACATTGGCATGTACCTAGGGCGCTAGCTCTCCCTCCGCTAGACACGTAGCACTCTGCTACATCCCCATTGTACACCTGGATCCTCTCCTTACGACTATAAAAGGAAGGACCAGGGCCTTCTCAGAGAAGGTTGGCCGCGCGGGACCGAGGACGGGACAGGCGCTCTCTTGGGGCCGCTCGCTTCCCTCACCCGCGTGGACGCTTGTAACCCCCCTACTGCAAGCGCACCTGACCTGGGCGCGGGAGGAACACGAAGGTCGCGGGACTTCCACCTCTCTCACGCTCGGCTCCGGCCGCCTCGCCTCTCCCCCCTTCGCGCTCGCCCACGCGCTCGACCCATCTGGGCTGGGGCACGCAGCACACTCACTCGTCGGCTTAGGGACCCCCCTGTCTCGAAACGCCGACAGTTGGCGCGCCAGGTAGGGGCACGCTGCGTGCTGACGAACAGCTCCCCGTCAAGCTCCAGATGGGCAGTCTCCAGCAACCTCTCCGGCCCGGGACGGTGCTTCGTTTCGGGACTCTTGAGTTCATGTCCTTCGACGGCAGCTACGACATGACACTTCTTCCACCGCCGCGCGACTACGACAATGGCGGCCGACAACCCGCCCGCCGGCGGCGGAATCGACGACGTCTACCCCGCGTGGTGGAAGAGCAACATTCGGGCTCGCTCCGTTCTCTCCCCCGCCAACGGAGGAGGAGGCGGGGCCGTCAAGGCCAGACGGGAGGCCACGCTTCGCCGGCCGTCGAGCGAATCGACGCCCCCGACGCCCCGACGGAAGGCACGCCGGACGTCGACCTCGCGTTCGAGACGGAGGCAAGCGCCGTCCCCCCGCGGCACGCTGACCCCGAGCAAGAAGACGACGCCGGCGCGCTCGCGGAAAGCCTGCAGGACGTCGCCCTCGAACCAGAGATGACGGCGCAACCAGTCCCCGATGTGACTACGTCGCTCCTCGTCGACCAAAAGGTAACGACTAACTCCCATCTTGCGTCATTTCGACTCGGCCTCAACCCGCCAAACGACCTCGTTTTGGCGGACGCTCTCATTGAGGCGAGTGCAACCCCACTGAGGTTCTGTATGCGGTCGCCTTGGGACCGACTGACGGACGTCTCGACCTACGGGCCCTCCGGGTCCGAGGAAGATGACGATCCCAGCATCGGTTGGGATTTCTCCGGACATGGCAACCCCAGTGCCATGCGGGACTTCATGACCGCATGTGACTACTGTCTATCCGACCGTTCCAACGGAAGCCGCAGCCTCGGTGACGAGAGCTGCGGCCCAAGCCGCGAATGTTTCCACATCGAGCTAGGGGATCCCACCGAAGGCAACCATCTTGGCATGCCGGAGGATGGTGATCTCCCTAGGCCGGTGCCTCGCGCCGACATCCCACGGGAGCTAGCTGTGGTCCCCGCTCCGGCGGGGGGGTTACGACCCACAACTCGAGCAAGTCCGCGAGGCGCAGGCCAGGCTCAACGAGGGAACAGGGGCGCTTGAGCCGATCCGTCGGGACGCCGGACAGGCATGGGTGGGCCAACCCCTGGCCGGAGAAATACGTCATCTGCCCCAAGGTCTCCAGCACCGCGTCGCCAACGACGTCAGGATCAGGCCGCCGCCCGCATCCAGCGGGGTCGGTCAGAACCTGGCGACCGCAGCGATGCTCATCCGCGCGATGCCGGAGCCGTCAACCACCGAGGGGCGGCGAATCCAGGGAGAACTCAAGAATCTCCTGGAAGGCGCTGCGGCCCGGCGGGCCGAGAGCACTGCATCCCGGAGGCAAGGATATCCCTCGGAACCTCATGCCGCGACTTCCCGATTCATGCGGGAGGCCTCGGTCTACACCGGGCGCACGCGCAACACCGCGCCTGCGGCCCCGGGCCACCTCGGCAACGAGCACCATCGACGCGACCGTCGGGCTCACCTCGACGAAAGGGTGCGCCAAGGCTACCACCCCAGGCGTGGGGGGCGCTACGACAGCGGGGAGGATCGGAGTCCTTCGCCCGAACCACCCGGTCCGCAGGCCTTCAGTCGGGCCATCCGACGGGCGCCATTCCCGACCCGGTTCCGACCCCCGACTACTATCACAAAGTACTCGGGGGAAACGAGACCGGAACTGTGGCTCGCGGACTACCGCCTTGCCTGCCAACTGGGCGGAACGGACGACGACAACCTCGTCATCCGCAACCTCCCCCTGTTCCTCTCCGACACTGCTCGCGCCTGGTTGGAGCACCTGCCTCCGGGGCAGATTTCCAACTGGGACGACTTGGTCCAAGCCTTCGCTGGCAATTTCCAGGGCACATACGTGCGCCCCGGGAACTCCTGGGACCTTCGAAGCTGCCGGCAACAGCCGGGGGAGTCGCTCCGGGACTACATCCGGCGATTCTCGAAGCAGCGCACCGAGCTGCCCAACATCACCGATTCGGATGTCATCGGCACGTTCCTCGCCGGCACCACTTGCCGCGACCTGGTGAGCAAGCTGGGTCGCAAAACCCCCACCAGGGCGAGCGAGCTGATGGACATCGCCACCAAGTTCGCCTCCGGCCAGGAGGCGGTCGAGGCTATCTTCCGAAAGGACAAGCAGCCCCAGGGCCGCCCGTCGGAAGAAGCTCCCGAGGCGTCTGCTCCGCGCGGCGCCAAGAAGAAAGGCAAGAAGAAGTCGCAATCGAAACGCGACGCCGCAGACGCGGACCTTGTCGCCGCCGCCGAGTATAAGAACCCTCGGAAGCCCCCCGGAGGTGCAAACCTCTTCGACAAGATGCTCAAGGAGCCGTGCCCCTACCATCAGGGGCCCGTCAAGCACACCCTCGAGGAGTGCGTTATGCTTCGGCGTCATTTCCACAGGGCCGGGCCACCCGCCGAGGGTGGCAGGGCCCACGACGACGACAAGAACGAAGAGCACCCAGCAGGGGGGTTCCCCGAGGTCCGCGACTGCTTCATGATCTATGGAGGGCATGCGGCGAATACCTCGGCTCGGCACCGCAAGCAAGAGCGCCAGGAGGTCTGCTCGGTGAAGGTGGCGGCGCCAGTCTACCTAGACTGGTCCGACAAGCCCATCACTTTCGACCGGGCCGACCACCCCGACCATGTGCCGAGCCCGGGGAAATACCCGCTCGTCGTCGACCCCGTTGTCGGCGATGTCAGGCTCACCAAGGTCCTGATGGACGGAGGCAGCTGCCTCAACATCATCTACGCCGAGACCCTCAAGCTTCTGCGCGTCGATCCGTCCTCCGTCCGAGCAGGCGCTGCGCCCTTCCACGGGATCATCCCTGGGAAGCGCGTCCAGCCCCTCGGGCGACTCGATCTCCCAGTCTGCTTCGGGACACCCTCCAACTTCCGAAGGGAGACCCTGACGTTCGAAGTGGTCGGGTTCCGAGGAACCTACCACGCCGTGTTAGGGAGGCCATGCTACGCGAAGTTCATGGCCGTCCCCAACTACACCTACCTGAAGCTCAAGATGCCGGGCCCCAACGGGGTCATCACCGTCGGCCCCACATACAAACACGCGTTCGAATGCGACGTGGAGTGCGTGGAGTACGCCGAGGCCCTCGCCGAGTCCGAGGCCCTCATCGCCGACCTGGAGAACCTCTCCAAGGAGGTCCCAGACGTGAAGCGCCATGCCGGCAACTTCGAGCCAGCGGAGACGGTCAAGGCCGTCCCCCTCGACCCCAGCGGCGACACCACCAAGCAGATCCGGATCGGTTCCGGGCTCGACCCCAAATAGGAAGCAGTGCTCGTCGACTTTCTCCGCGCAAACGCCGACGTCTTTGCGTGGAGTCCCTCGGACATGCCCGGCATACCGAGGGATGTCGCCGAGCACTCGCTGGATATTCGGGCCGGAGCCCGACCCGTCAGGCAGCCTCTGCGCCGATTCGACGAGGAGAAGCGCAGAGCGATTGGCGAAGAGATCCACAAGCTAATGGCGGCAGGGTTCATCAAAGAGGTATTCCATCCCGAATGGCTTGCCAACCCTGTGCTTGTGAGGAAGAAAGGGGGGAAATGGCGGATGTGTGTGGACTACACTGGTCTCAACAAAGCATGTCCGAAGGTTCCCTACCCTCTGCCTCACATCGACCAAATCGTGGATTCCACTGCTGGGTGCGAAACCCTGTCCTTCCTCGATGCCTACTCGGGGTATCACCAGATCCGGATGAAAGAGTCCGACCAGCTCGCGACTTCTTTCATCACGCCGTTCGGCATGTACTGCTACGTCACCATGCCGTTCGGCCTGAGGAATGCAGACGCGACGTACCAGCGGTGCATGAACCATGTGTTCGGCGAACACATCGGTCGCACAGTCGAGGCCTACGTTGATGACATCGTGGTCAAGACACGAAAGGCTCCCAACCTCCTCTCCGACCTTGAAGTGACATTCTGGTGTCTCAAGGCGAAAGGAGTCAAGCTTAATCCTGAGAAGTGTGTCTTCGGGGTGCCCCGAGGCATGCTCCTAGGGTTCATCGTCTCTGAGCGAGGCATCGAGGCCAACCCGGAGAAGATTGCGGCCATCACCAGCATGGGGCCCATCAAGGACTTAAAAGGGGTACAGAGGGTCATGAGATGCCTCGCGGCCCTGAGCCGCTTCACCTCACGCCTCGGCGAAAGAGGTCTGCCTCTGTACCGCCTCTTAAGGAAGGCCGAGTGTTTCGTTTGGACCCCTGAGGCCGAGGAAGCCCTCGGCAACCTGAAGGCGCTCCTTACAAAGGCGCCAGTCTTGGTGCCGCCGGCGGACGGAGAAACCCTCTTGGTCTACGTCGCCGCGACCACTCAGGTGGTTAGCGCCGCGATTGTGGTCGAAAGGCAGGAGGAAGGGCATACATTGCCCGTTCAGAGGCCGGTCTACTTCATCAGCGAAGTGCTGTCCGAGACTAAGATCCGCTACCCACAAGTTCAAAAGCTGCTGTATGCTGTGATCCTGACGAGGCGGAAGCTACGACACTACTTCGAGTCCCATCCGGTAACTGTGGTGTCATCCTTCCCCCTGGGGGAGATCATCCAGTGCCGAGAGGCCTCGGGCAGGATCGCAAAGTGGGCAGTGGAGATCATGGGCGAAACGATCTCGTTCGCCCCTCGGAAGGCCATCAAGTCCCAAGTGTTGGCGGATTTCGTGGCTGAATGGGTCGACACCCAACTACCAACGACTCCGATCCAACCGGAGCTCTGGACCATGTTTTTCGACGGGTCGCTGATGAAGACGGGGGCCGGTGCGGGCCTTCTCTTCATCTCGCCCCTCGGAAAGCACTTGCGCTACGTGCTGCGCCTCCACTTCCCGGCGTCCAACAATGTGGCCGAGTACGAAGCTCTGGTCAACGGATTGCGGATCGCCATCGAGCTAGGGGTCAGACGCCTCGACGCCCGCGGTGATTCGCGGCTCATCATCGACCAAGTCATGAAGAACTCCCACTGCCGCGACCCGAAGATGGAGGCCTACTGCGACGAGGTTCGGCGCCTGGAAGACAAGTTCTTCGGGCTCGAGCTCAACCACATCGCTCGGCGCTACAACGAAACCGCAGACGAGCTGGCCAAGATAGCCTCGGGGCGAACGACAGTCCCCCCGGACGTCTTCTCCCGGGATCTGCATCAACCCTCCGTCAAGCTCGACGACGCGCCCGAGCCTGAGGTACCCTCGGCTCAGCCCGAGGTACCCTCGGCTCAGCCCGAGGTACCCTCGGCCCCCGAGGGCGGGGCGTTGAACGTCGAGGAAGGGCAGAGCGGGGCCACGCCAGACCAAGATTGGCAGGCCCCATACCTGCAATATCTCCGTCGAGGAGAGCTACCCCTCGACCAAGTCGAGGCTCGGCGGGTAGCGCGACGCGCCAAGTCATTCGTCTTGCTGGGCGACGAAGAGGAACTCTACCATCGCAGCCCCTCGGGCATCCTCCAGCGATGCATCCCCATCGCCGAAGGTCGGGAACTGCTGCAAGAAGTACACTCGGGGGCTTGCGGCCACCACGCAGCACCCCGAGCCCTTGTTGGAAATGCCTTCCGGCAAGGCTTCTACTGGCCAACGGCGGTGGCTGACGCCACTAGAATTGTCCGCACCTGCGAAGGGTGCCAATTCTATGCGAAGCGGACACACCTGCCCGCTCAGGCTCTGTAGACAATACCCATCACCTGGCCCTTCGCTGTATGGGGTCTGGACCTCGTCGGTCCCTTGCAGAAGGCGCCCGGGGGCTACACGCACCTGCTGGTCGCCATCGACAAATTCTCCAAGTGGATCGAGGTCCGACCCCTGAACAGCATCAGGTCCGAGCAGGCGGTGGCATTCTTCACCAACATCATCCATCGCTTCGGGGTCCCGAACTCCATCATCACCGACAACGGCACCCAGTTCACCGGCAAAAAATTCTTGGATTTTTGCGAAGATCACCATATTCGGGTGGACTGGGCCGCCGTGGCTCATCCCATGTCGAATGGGCAGGTAGAGCGTGCCAACGGCATGATTCTACAAGGGCTCAAGCCTCGGATCTACAACGACCTCAACAAGTTCGGCAGGCGATGGATGAAGGAACTCCCCTCGGTGGTCTGGAGCCTAAGGACGACGCCGAGTCGTGCCACGGGCTTCACGCCGTTTTTCCTGGTCTACGGGGCTGAAGCTATCTTGCCCACTGACCTGGAATACGGCTCCCCAAGGGCGAGGGCCTACACCGAACAAAGCAACCAAGCCAGCCGAGAGGAATCGCTGGACCAGTTGGAGGAAGCTCGGGACAGGGCCTTACTACACTCGGCGCGGTACCAACAGTCCCTGCGACGCTACCACGCCCGAGGGGTCCGGTCCCGAGAACTCCAGGTGGGCGACCTGGTGCTTCGGCTGCGACAAGACGCCCGAGGGAGGCACAAGCTCACGCCCCCCTGGGAAGGGCCATTCGTCATCGCCAAAGTTCTGAAGCCCGGAACATACAAGCTGGCCAGCAATCAAGGCGAGATCTACGGCAACGCTTGGAACATCAAACAGCTACGTCGCTTCTGTCCTTAAGATGTTTTCAAGTTGTTCATATACCTCGCACCTACGCAAAGTTTAGTTGTCAAGGAAGGGTCGGCCTAGCCTCGGCAAAACCCGACCCTCCCTCGGGGGCTAAAAGGGGGGAGACCCCCTCTGCGTCGAATTTTTCCTCGAAAAAGGATCTCTTTTTAGTAGGATTTCTTTCGTGCTTCTTGACTACTTCGGAAAGCGGATCCTGGAAACGACGAGGTACACGTAAGCAGCCAAGGCGGACCGAGCCGAGGGACTCCTACGCCTCCGGGATACGGATACCTCACTCGTCCCCTTCTGCGATAAGTAACTTGCGCTCGGATAAAACGACTCCGTGGACCGAACGAGTCATCACGTTCGGAAGCTCTCCTGCCGAAGCAGTCCTTCAAGCTTTCTCGACTAAGTCGGGGGCAGGGCCTCATGGACGGGTGAAAGTACGCGTAAGCGGCAAGGCCGACCGAGCCGAGGGATTCCCACGCCTCTGGGATACGGATACCTCACTCGTCCCTTCCGCGAAAAGCAGCTCTTGCTCACACAAACATCCCTGTTACCGACGAAGTCCAGATGCTCGAAACAGGAGGAAAAAAGGCGCAGCTTCGCAAGTGCAGCGAGGGTGTTTTCTTCTGGCCTCGGCGGCCGCAGGAAGCACACGCTACAAGATGATCGGATCCTGCAGGCTCGGGTCTTCACGCCGAAGGGAGCTGTAGCACCCTCGGCATCGACGACGTCTTCAGCAAAGCCCGACCCAGCCTCGGGCGGCGCCACGGTCCAGGGGCTCCTCCGGGAATCCGGCCCGAGCAGGCGGCTCAACCGGTTACCCCTGGGGCCTCGGTCAACCGGCTCCCAAGGGCGCCAGCCCGATCTGAGGCCTCGACTGATCGACTTTGGCGTCGGCCCCGCTGACGGACAACACGGCTAGGCTCCGGCCAACCAGGTTCCCATTCTCGAGCCAACTCCGCCTCTGTTCATACTGATATCGCTACCCCCGGCCTCGCTCCACCGAAGGGCGACCGAGGGGTCTCTTAAACTAAGCTAGAGGAGCCTCACATAACGAGGCCGAACGGGCCGAGGGATTCCTACGCCTCCGGGATACGGATACCTCACCCGTCACCTTGACACGGGGCAACTCATGCTTGGTAAAGCGGTTCAGATAATCAAACAGGCGAGACCTAGTGCTCGAAAATGAGGAAAAAACACGGCTCAGTGCCGAAGTTACATACACGTTCAGGCCTCGACAGCCAGAATCTTCTCCAACACGCTCCAAGGCCCTCCCCTGCGACTCGGGGGCTGGGTCCCGCATGTCATGCAAGCCGGCTCAGGGCAGAAGAAGCCAAACCGCCGCGCATGGTGCGCACGACCGTCCAGCGGTTACAGGCGACCCCCCATTTTCGCCCAGACCAACGGGCGGAAGGGGCGGGCAGCCATGCAGGCGGCATGCAACCGCGCCAGATGGACGCGCTTCTCCGACTTCTGACACGCCAGCCTGGAACCCAGGCCCACGCGTCGAGCAACCGGCACGCCAGTTGCTGCATGCAAGCAACCGCACCGCCACTTGTGCCACCATCGCGCCTCTTCGGTTGCGAAGCCTGTGCCACAACTCGAGGCGACCCAACAGCGCCAGACTGGCGCGTCGGTCAAAGCAACCGAAAGTGGGCCAGCAGTAATAGCGGTGGCAGGCGGGCGGGCACAGCAGTCACGTCGTCAGCCAGGCTCACGTCCCATCCTGAGACAGCAAGGGAGCCTCCTCTCACGGCGTAAAGATGGTGCACCCGTGACCCATTCCTCGAACGGATCGCACGCGCGCAACGGCCGCCCCGCCAACCACTCACCCCGTCGCATTAACTCCGCGGCGAGACACACGACGCTTCTGGCAGGAGGAGCGCGCGACGCTTCACCTTCGCCGTAATAACCGCGTCAGAAAAGGTACGCCACGTCGTCCGATTTCGTATCCTTTTCCGTTTTCCTCTTTCTCTATCTCTTGCAACAGGGACCGGGAAAGGGGGATACCCCGAAAGGGATCCTTCTCCGCGAAGGAACCGGGCTCCGAGCCCCCCATTACTGATCAGGGGTTCGAAGGCTGGCCCCCCGAGGGTTCAACAGTCGCCTCAGATCGCGTGGGCCCGACACCCACTACTGGTCAGGGGTTCGAAGGCCAGCCCCCCGAAGGGCTTCATGGCCGCCTCAGGCTACTCGGGCTCCGCGCCCATTACTGATCAGGGGTTCGAAGGCTGGCCCCCGAAGGGTTCACAGTCGCCTCAGACACCGAGCGAGGGATGACCAGGGGTACGTTCGATACATAACCGAGGCTCGGGCTGCGCTCCCGAGGTACCCTAGGACATTTCCGAGACCAGTGGGAACGATCTTGTAACGGAATCCCATCGGAGGGAGGCATCGAGCCCTCGGACCCCGTCGCCAGGGGACCGGGTCCGGCAAATCACCCGCAGGTACTTTTGGGCGTGCCTCTGGGCCCCTAGCCGACCCCCAACGAACGGGGCACGGACGTCCACTCGGATTACCCGCTTGCAGCTCACCGGAGACACCATGTTCGGTGCCCATCGAGGGTAACATGGCGCACTCCCCCCCTCCTCCTTGCGGAAAGGCGACGAAGGGGCGTATGTAAAAAGCCGAGTCTGTCCCTGATCGTCCTCTCGCCCTGTGCAGAGGCTCGGGGGCTGCTCTCGCAAAAACCGGCTCCGGCCAAATCGTTGACAGCGTCAACATACCAGCCCGAGAGTTTGGGCCCCGACCGTGCACCCGGGCTACGGCCAGTTCGCATGAGGGAACGACCAGACCAGCCAAAGTATTAAGACCTCGAAGGAGTGTAACCACTCCTCCGAGGCCTCGGGGGCTACACCCGGCGGGTGCGCTCGCGCGCACCCACCGGAACGAAATGCAACCGAGAAAGGCTGGTCCCCTTGCAAAAAAGTGCGACAAAAGCCTCCAAGCGAGTGCTAACACTCCCTTCGAGGCTCGGGGGCTACTGTCGGGGACCATAATTAGGGGTACCCTCAAGACGCCTAATTCTCAGCTGGTAACCCCCATCAGCATAAAGCTGCAAAGGCCTGATGGGCATGATTAAGTCAGGGATCAATCCACACGAGTGACTCGATCACGCTTCACCCGAGCCTAGCCTCGGCCGAAGGCAGCCGACCTCGAGAGACTTCCGTCTCGCCCGAGGCCCCCTTTTTATGGCGGACACATCACTGGCTCGCCCAAGGCCTTGGCTTCGCTCAGAAGCAACCTTGACTAAATCACCACACCGACTGACCAAATTGCAGGGGCATTTAACGCACAGGAGGCCTGACACCTCTATCCTGACACGCGCCTCCGGCAGAGCCGAGGTGACCGCCGTCACTCCACCGCTCCACTGGCCAGTCTGACAGAAGGACAGCGCCGCCTGCGCCACTCCGACAGCAGCGCCACTCCACAGAGTAAGTCTGACAGGCAGTCAGGCCTCGACAAAGGCGCCACGACGAACTCCGCTCCGCCCGACCCCAGGGCTCGGACTCGGGCTAAGACCCGGAAGACGGCGAACTCCGCTCCGCCCGACCCCAGGGCTCGGACTCGGGCTAAGACCCGGAAGACGGCGAACTCCGCTCCGCCCGACCCCAGGGCTCGGACTCGGGCTAAGACCCGGAAGACGGCGAACTCCGCTCCGCCCGACCCCAGGGCTCGGACTCGGGCTAAGACCCGGAAGACGGCGAACTCCGCTCCGCCCGACCCCAGGGCTCGGACTCGGGCTAAGACCCGGAAGACGGCGAACTCCGCTCCGCCCGACCCCAGGGCTCGGACTCGGGCTAAGACCCGGAAGACGGCGAACTCCGCTCCGCCCGACCCCAGGGCTCGGACTCGGGCTAAGACCCGGAAGACGACGAAACTCCGCCTCGCCCGACCCCAGGGCTCGGACTCCGCCCTGGCCTCGGCCGAACGACTTCCGCCTCGACCGACCCCTTGGCTCGGGCTCGGCCACGGCAACAGAAGGCAGACTCAACCTCGGCTTCGGAGGAAACCCCACGTCGCCCTGCCTAGGGCACAGACCGCCACGTCAACAGGAGGCGCCATCATCATCCCACCCCGAATCGACTCGGGTCACGGAGAACAAGACCGGCGTCTCATCCGGCCAGCTCCGCCAGAGAGGCAATGATGGCGCTCCACAAGCTCTATGACGACGGCGGCCCCTAGCTCTCTTACGGAAGCAGGACAACGTCAGCAGGGACTCGACCGCTCCAACAGCTGTCCCTCCATCAGGCTCCGCCGCACCTCCAACAGCCACGACATCACGCCAGCAGGGTGCCCAGATCTCTCCGGCTGCCACATTGGCATGTACCTAGGGCGCTAGCTCTCCCTCCGCTAGACACGTAGCACTCTGCTACATCCCCATTGTACACCTGGATCCTCTCCTTACGACTATAAAAGGAAGGACCAGGGCCTTCTCAGAGAAGGTTGGCCGCGCGGGACCGAGGACGGGACAGGCGCTCTCTTGGGGCCGCTCGCTTCCCTCACCCGCGTGGACGCTTGTAACCCCCCTACTGCAAGCGCACCTGACCTGGGCGCGGGACGAACACGAAGGCCGCGGGACTTCCACCTCTCTCACGCTCGGCTCCGGCCGCCTCGCCTCTCCCCCCTTCGCGCTCGCCCACGCGCTCGACCCATCTGGGCTGGGGCACGCAGCACACTCACTCGTCGGCTTAGGGACCCCCCTGTCTCGAAACGCCGACAATAGGTGTAAGTGGTGTAAGGGATATTATCAAGAAAATTGTTGACGCCTTTTTGGAGCGCCAAACACTCAACAAGAACCGTGGCGGTGCTCTCTGGTCAGGGGCGGACGGTCCGCGGCCTTGCACAGGGGCTAGTGTTCCTGCCTAATAGCCGGACGGTCCGCGCGTGCGCAGGAGCGGCGGAAGATCGTCGGCGGCGCCTGGATCTCGCTCCCGAGAGGGACCCCGTCGGGGAGGAGAGATCCTAGGAGTTGTCTAGGCTCGGGCAGGCCGACCTAGACTCCTCTAATCCACATAGAGTCGAAGAGAGGCGAAGAATTTGGGGATCAGAAGGCTAAACTAGAACTAGACTAGAACTACTCCTAGGAAATAAATGCGAAATAGAAGTGTTTTGATTCGATTGATGATTACAAATCGGCCGTATACCTCTCTATTTATAGAGGAGGGGGGCTGGACCCTTTACAAACTAATTTCCGAGCGAATCCCGCGAATTTAGTTAACAACCGTAGCACAAAACTCAGAACCCTAATCTGTTCTGCGCTTGCGCGGACCGTCTGGCCCACAGGCGTGGACCGTCCAGACCGTCCACCGGCTCACTTTGGTTCCAAACATATGCCCCCTGCCCTTTGGTGGAGCTGGGCGAACCAAAAGCAACTAACTCGATGTGATCACATCAGTTTTCTTAAGCATCTTGACACTTACTAGGATGATACGCAGTGACCTTAGTCCCGATGGTTGACTCAACGGACGTGACCCCTTTAGCTTTGATCGAACTGTTAGTCCCAATACCGCCGAGCGCCATACTGGTCCTGACCAATTCGTCACCTTGCTTTCCTAATTTTCTAAGTGTTCTGGCGTAGCTTCATAGTCGACCAGGTCTTCTCCTTACAGGTCGTCTTCCTCCATGGGTGTTGGTACGTCGTTGCAGGTGTCATGGTGTATTGCGGATGAGTCGACCTCAGGGGTCGGACGGTCCACGCCCTGTACGGTTGGTCCGGTCTTTATAGCCGGACTGTCTGCCATACCTGCAAAGAGTTGCACAGTTGTTGTTTTATTTTCTGTCTTTGTGGCCGTTTGATTTTCCTCAACGGCCTTTGGTCTCCATCTCTTTTGTGGTGGCGGATACTGGGGATGTGTGTCATTGAATATTTTTTCCGCCTCCTTCTCCTGATTCTCCTTTGCTCTAAGGCACTGTAATTTTCGCTTTTGCGATCGTGTCAATCCCGATGGGCACCATCGGGGCATGGAGTATTTTGGATCGGCTATTTTGTTGACAGTCGTACCTTCTTTTTTGTTTGTGTTGGCCGATTCACCAAAAATCATCGACCCTTCATTATTTTGTTGTACGACGACATCTGTCGTTCCTATTTTA